>NC_091537.1:20625000-21250000 GCF_042242935.1 Bactrocera oleae | reverse complement strand
TTCCTAAATTTTTTGAAATAATTTATTTTGAGTTATCTTATTTTTCTTCATTTAATTTATTTAAATTAAAATGTAATAAAATTGTTATAAAATTCTTAAATTCAGCCACACTTTTATTTCAACTAACACACTTTAAATGAGAAATAACTATGAAAGTTATCAATTATCAACAAATTTTATGGCCAAAAATTTTAAACATATTAAATATATACTTTTGCATTTTTTTCTTAAAATAAATAAGCTTCCAAAATAAGGTCTTCCAAATAAACAGTAGTTAACTGTGTTTAATTTTTTTAACTAAATTTTTTTCTAAATTTATTTCTTAAATAAACTTATATAAAATAACATAACTAAAATTTAATGATAACAAAAATATGAAAATTGTTTTTTTCAAGATTAAGTATTGGATATGAATATATTACTACAAGTTAGAAGTGGAAATTTTCCAAGTTTTATTAAGTGTAAGCTTGTTTCAAAACTAATATCTAAAGCTTTATTGGCTAGGTTACTAAAATGTATGGGGTTGTGAACTTACGCCAAGGCATTACCATCCCCACGATGTCGGAAAGAAAACCAAATTATTTTGAGATTATATATATTATTTAAATTTTATTTTACTATTTTCAAGTGTAAACTCCAGTGTGGCCGTGGCACTTGAAAAACGGATAAATTTTGCCTACACCACGACTACAAAAATTTAAATTGCTTGCCTCAAGTGAAGCAACCGAAAGTGTCTAAAGCCGACAAACAATTTTAAGCGCATGAATTTACAATTAAATTCAAAATGTATGTGACATGGCGTATTTCAAAACTGTCTGACCTTCACTTGCAACGCAATTTAGTGCTCGAGTCACCAGCAACATACTAAATTTGGTTGTGAGTTTTCTTAACAAAAGCTGCCTTGGTTCTAAACGCTGCCTGTATTTTGCGCTTTGAAACAAGAATTTGTTTATTTTAAACCCGAAATACCAACGCCGTTTATCTGGGTGGCATGTTTGCCATCTAAATTATTTGTACGTGTGTTTATTTTAACTGTTTACATGGCTTGTGAGTGCTTGTGTGTGTGTGTGTGTGGGTGTATGTGCTCTTTGGCTGTACTATGTGTTGGTGAGGCGGCGGGGGTGTGCAGAAGACAAGTTTATGTGCGTATGCTTTAAGCGTGTAATCTGTTTCATTATTTTCGTTTACGCTATTTTGCGGCATCCTCTCGCGTTTACCACACGACAATGCTAAAATCCTTATGCAGCTTCCACACACACACAAATGTACCATATATCCACTTGGCAAATGTAGTGGTAGTGGTAGTCAGCGGCAGCGTTGTCGTCGTCTGACTTGAGTCTCGGTTGTATTGTCTGTAAATTGTTTGCCGTTTTTATTCAATTTTCCTCTCGTTTCACATTTTTCTTTCCACCGGCCGTACGCCTAGTCCGCCAGCAAACCAGCAACGGTATTTGGGACAATTACACCAACACTGGCGGGAAGCTAACATCTGTGGCACCCATGTAAGCCTCCACGCCTCCATGCCTCCATCGTTGCCGGCGCTGTTGCACCGAGCACATTCCAACTAGCATTTTGGTATCGTAGTATTTTCTTCATTCTATTGCCTTATCTCGGCCGCACAATGCCAGCATTACTATGAAAATACGTAAATACATATAAATATGTACCGTTATATAACTGTAGTTACGTACCACTGGAGTTGCGTCTATGCTTGAATTTTTAAGTGGCATTTCGTGTATCATTACACAGCCGCAGCCTGAAATTCTGCAGTCGGCAAGTGGGCAGCAGTCGTCGTGTGTACTGTTGCGCTGCGCTCTCATCCTATTTGGCTGCCGAATCGGCTTTGTTGTGCTAAGGATGGCGTTCTGGCGGATGTGCTTGAGGCTACAGTGCCCGCGTAGTGTGTGTTGAGCGGCTTCAATATTCTATTTGTTTTACAGTTCTCTCTGTTTCAGTTTTTTTCTTCTTTCTCTTCTCCTTCTCGGTAAATTAACATGTGGAGTCTTGCCATTAGCACTGCCGCCTGCTTGGGTGGCCTAGCGCGCACTTTGCACCGACATTTCGTTGTGCAACAACGGTCTACTGTGCCCTTAACTCCGCCTCCTTGCAGTCAACGACTGCCACTCAGCTTCACTTTTTATTTAAATTGTAATTGAAATTGCTCTGTGTTTGCGGTTTGTTCCGTTGACGAGTTCCGTTATTCGTTTTCATTGCATTTTTGTTATTTTTTTTTACGGTAATAAGCTGACGTGGTTATTATTACTTTTAATTTTACTAGCGTTGTTGTTATTTAGCTTGGCTTCATTCAATGCAGTATGATTACAGTTCAATTACATCTGTTGTCATCTTTAATTATATAGAATTATTTAATTGGAATCATAAAACTAACGGCATAACTATAATAATAGCAGCACCGAAAATATTTGATCCGACTTTTACTGAAGTCATAATAAAGAAGCATAGGCTTACGAATACTTTAATTGTAATCCCAAAATTATGATTACTGCAAATGTCGTTCTGGTATATTCATTAAGTTGCAAAACCTTTAAAAATAAAATCAAAGAAAAAAAGTTAATATTGGCAGTAATGGCAAAATAAACATTAAAGCTTTAGCAATTTAACAACAATCTTAATAAAAAGTACGCTCCCGTTATTTTTATGAGACTACAATTACAGTTCAATTGAAATGAAATTATATATTAGGATTACAGTTATTTCCAAAGAAATCACGATAAAATTACCAGAACCATTATAATTACTATAGTCCAGGAACTGTTAAAACTACGATTACTGCAATCGTATTATTGAACTTTAGGATAGCGAATCCTTCTACTGTAATCCTAAATAGCGATTATTTTAGCAGAAATTCTTTTATTTTCACTAAATTAAAATTTCTTCAATCAAAATAATTAAAATAATGACAAAACTTTTATCAGCCGTAATAATAAAAAACATTTGTATCGTTGTAATAATAAATTTTAACAATATCATTATATTAACTATTGTTAGGAAAACTATGATTAGTGTAACTGTATTAATGAAGCACACGATTAGGAATCTTTTAACTGTAATCACAAATAGCGATTATTGCAAATATACAATAATTATAGTAATTCGGCTAAATCACAATTTCTTCAATCAAAGTAATGAAAATTATGCTGATACTTGTAATAGTCGTAATCATTAAAACGTTAGTAATCATGCAGTAATCTTAATATTTTTTGAATAATGGTAATTGAACTGTAAACTTTAAGACCATACTTACTACAAGTACAATATAATTATATATATATCTACATGATATAAATACTTTCATAGTGATCGAGTGCTTAAGAAAATAGCTGCATACAAATACTTTAAATGGAATTAAAGAACTATAGTGTTAATACTTTTCATGCCTAAGATTACTGAAAGCGTAGTTTTCAATTACTTTAATTGAAATCATAACAATCTTCAATTGTATTTACAGTAAGCGTTATCTCTAAAATATAATTTAATAATTACAGTAAACGTAATAATGCAAGTTGTATGTTTAGAATTACAAAAATTGTAATCCAAAGTATTAAAAATGTAATCGTATTTTTAAGTGGTCTTAAAGTCCATTTATTGGTGTTATTGTTATGAAATTTTAACTTTTTTCTGCCAATGCATCAACTGCATTATCGCGGGCATTCGATTTGGTATTAGTGCGTATTGTTGTTTCTCCGCTCTTTTCAGTCTCATGATGCGACTGTAAAACGCGTTACGACTGTACTGTGTTAAATGAAAATCAAATCGGCTTTGGCAAAGTTTGCGTGGTATTAAATGAAAAAGCTTTTAGAATGCTGAAAATTATCAATTTATTTATGCAAAAAGTTACTAAGCTTGTGGTATGTGCACACACAAACAAATGTTACATATGCAGGCTTCGTTTCTATTTGCCGCAAGCGCTGCCTACATTTTAAAGTAATACCCGAAGTATAATTGTATGTGTGCTTTTTTTATATTTAAATATTTATTTTGACCTTAGCGTAGTGCTGTAAGTTAAAATTGGATTACATCCCTCAAAACTGCGTTATAAAAGTTTCAAAATTTTCAAAAATAATTTTTTGTATGAACAAAAAAAAATGTATTCGTTAATTTACTCAGAACTTTGTTTTTTGGTTTTGTTTGAACATGGTAGAACACTATGTAGAAAAATATTAATAGAGAAAAAATCAAATCTTCAGCGCTTAAAGTGTTGTTTCAGCGGATAGCTATACAGAAAAATGTATTTTTGTAAAATGTTTGTTTCTCTTTCTCTTATCATGTTAAAACTTTTTTTTAAGGCAAACTTTACCACTCTTTATAAACTAAAATATTATTCTTAGCTATTTTCTCTTACCATTAATATAAATCTCCAGTTTTGTTCGAGTTTATTTGACAGCAACAAACCCCCGAGATATCTCCCAGTCCAGTTGTTTTTGGTGAATAGCATGCGAAACATTATGATTTGCTCTAGAAGAGCTTAGCTTCAAATTAATTCCGTTGGCTTAAGAAAGTCAAAAATAGAGTTTTGAGTTTGAAATTTTTTAATTAGCTGGATGTGGGTAAACATGTCGTTAGAGAACTCTTGTTATATCACTGGCTAGGTTCTTCCTTTTATAGAAATATTAACTCAACTTTTATATCGAAAGTTTCCGTTTTGCATACCTCCTTCTTTCTTTTATCTTGTGTATAGTCCCCCAATGAATATTTAATGTTTCTTCCCCTCTAGTACCCACATGTTGGTATTTAATTTATCAGTAAGTTTTGTACGTACAAAGAAGAAAGCTGAGTAAAGAATAAATATTAATTGGACTTCTCGTTGACATGATGATGCTTATGGTGATGATGCCAATATTCACATATACATATTTTCGGTTAGAGTAATGATGAAATGCCACGATATTGATGTATCAGCGACAGAGAAGGCATTTTTCTTGATATTTGCTCCAGATACCTCATAGACGTAGCTATAAGTGATTGCTCATATTCGAGCAAAAATAGATAAGAAGCAGTACTGCTCAGTATACTTACAAATCAATGCCTCATGGCAAGATGTAGTTGAAAGTGAACTCCGAGTTAAAAGTTTTATTTTCAATTTAAGTAATAATTATAGCCACCGTCATGCGTTATACTTAGAGGTATAATGCTACCACTACGGAGAGCTAGTTTCATTATCTGCCATGAAAAGCTTCTAATAAAAGTCAACAAACTTCCGGGGTTGATATAATATTTATATATGTACTTTTAGGTCCCTTTATTTTAACTACATCTCAGGTGATAGCTAAAAGAAAAAGCTCTGCAGTATTTCTAATATTTTAATATGCTAAATATATAAAAAGAAATTGGTGATCACATGATGGCATAAGGCAACCAATGCTAATAGACAGTCACATTCCAATTTAAATGAAAGTCCAATTTCTCAAATATTGCAAATTAATTTTATAGTTTTTCGCAATCTTTCAATAATTGTGTGTTGTTAATTTCTTTATGAAACTATACGACAGATAAAACTTGAAAAGTGGCGAATCAAACAATCAACAGGTACAAATCAGATGATTGACCATAGAATGGAAGAATAGAGACAACATAGCAAACGAGTATACCACTTTAGTTAGGCATACATAATCTTTTGTTTTCAATTCAACGGCATTACTTCGTTCTTCTCTAAATATATGCAGATTTTTTGAAAAGATAAAGAACAAAACAAAGTGAGAGAGCAGAGGAGTACCTATCACAGGTAAATTTTTTATAGCTTACAAGGATATAAAAAGTCGTTTATCTTGAGTTTGATAGTTTTGAGTCGTTTTGTTTGACAGTTGAATTACTATAGTTGTAAAGATACCTCATTAATTAAAAAAGTTTGTATACAAGGACTACATTTTTATTGTTCAGTTTGTATGGCAGCTACATGGTATAGTGTTCCGTTATCGGTATTTCCGACAAATAAGCAGCTTGCTAGGGAGCAAATGACGTGTGCAAAATTTCAGATTGCTAACTCGAAAACTAGAGAAAGAGACTGGTTCCCATATCTACTCAGCTCATCATGTCGATCATTTATATAGGGTCTCCGAAGTTTCCCTCTTGTTCATCGCAAAATTTATGTACGCTCTTCAAGGTATAAAAAGTGTAAATAATATACACAACTATAATTGAATAGAAGTTATTTTCGATCGAATCATGAAGAGTGACAAATCGAACTAATAACTGGTATAATTTAAGTTGACTGGTGTAAAGAAGCAGAGATCAACTAGTAAGCACGTATACTATTGTAACAAGGTATCCATTTACTATGCTGAAATTTAATTGAAAACGATACATTTCGATATTGTCTATAAAATTTTGTTATTTATATAAAACCTGCCCTTGTCATCTCCTTATATCCGCACTCCTGCTTTAATATGGGTATAAAAGACTTAAAAACATATTTTTATTTTTATTTAGGTGAATCTTTTAATTAGTTTATTAAAGCCAAATTTAATTAATTAAATGATTGAAATGCCTTCCAATCCACTTAGCAATAATACTCCTGCTAAAAACGTTTGTTACACCCCCTATTTGACTTCCATTAGCTACAATTTTCCTAATCATGGCGCGTTTGCTTTTCCAATCATGCTTATAGCTTAATCTTCATTAGTGGATTTCCATGTCATTGCCGCTGTAGGAAACTCATTACACCAGCCGTGGCAGGCACACAGCTTGCCCCACCGGCCGACTGCCTGGCTGCGCATACTTGAAGCAATTACCATTTCACCTAGGCACCGTGCAACGCTAACAGTTGCTGCCACGCACACACACACATACACACGCACTTCCGTCAATAAACTGCTTGCGCTCAAGTCAGGTGGCACGACCCGTCAGCATACACACACATAAGCACGACAGCAACATGCCGTTTGGCGCCAGCCCATCTGCCGGCTGCTGCGTGTTGTTGCCTCTAATTGTTGCATCAGTTTTGGGGCATAATTTCGGCATTTTATGTAAATTAGTAAACTTAATTTGTACAATTTTGTATTTGAACTCGCCTTGCTCTCACGAAATTGCTTCATCACCATGCATAGCACAGAGTGTGTATGTGTGTCTGCATCCGTGAGATTGCCTCTATGACAAAAGCGCCAATAACGGTGTTGTGTGTGTTTTTGTGCTGCCATCACTTTGGCAAATTGGCCAGACACCGTTACTTCTGCCACATCACCTGACTAACTGAGTAACTCTATCGTAAATTTAGGCAATGTACCGTTACTGGCGCGTTACGCTTAGCATTCGCTACTAAATGAATTCCACTTCATTTTCATATTTTATGCGCAATCACCGCCATTTTGACGGTTGCCCTCTGCGCTTTGCCCCCACAACCGCCACCACCAACGCCCCCTCCGCATGTCAACGAGCCGATGGTTGTTGCACGACAAGCGCCGCGTGTTTCCATACAATTTGTTAAACGTTCATCGCGCGCTGTCAGTGTCAAGCTCCCGAAAATAACAAAAAAATAAAAAATTACAATAGCAACAAAAGGTATCTACAGTAGCGAAAAAGCACTAACGCATACAACCACAACATATATATGTATGTGTGTATACATGCCCGTAATAGCAGCTGGTAAGCTTCGAGTGAATGTATGTGTGTATGTGTGTGTGTGCGTGGCAGCAACTGTTAGCAACTGACGCTTGGGAACCTGTCAAGTAGCGCTGGCACCATTCGGTGCCGAACGGAAGTTAAAGACTTCCTGGCTTTGTTTCGGTCCCACCGCCGCCGTAGACGTCGTTGCTCTTGCCGACGGTGCCATTGTAGGTCAGGTTTTATTATTTCTCATTTTGTTTTCAATTGTTCGCGTCGGTATGTATGTATGTATGTAGCCTGGTAAAGCTACTTGCCACTTGCTGCAATAAGGTGCCACAAAAACTTGCTACAACAGACATACATACATACGTATTTACAACAAACTGCCAAAACTTGGTAAGCAGAATTTGGTGAGGTATGCTTATGTGCACTGAAAAACTGACACATAACGGCAGTCGTATACATATATACACACATAGATACATATATATAACTACATACACCCATATGCTTTTATATAATAGAAAGTGTAAATAGCAGCAGCGCTTGAGTTGCCGCAAAACTTTAATATTTTCAGTCGAATTTATATTGGTCTTATATTCGTGGAAACTTTATACAACTTCTGCATGACACAAACTGTTTCGGCGTGGTAACTGCCACACTTGCATATATGCACCTACTTATTTTGAATACAATTTTCTTTATTTCAAAGTTTCAAATATAGCAATAAGTGTGTGTTGGTAAAATTACAGTGGCCACAAATTTTCTTAAATATATTTACAGTTACTATATATATATATAAGTAGGTAGGTATATGTGTAAAATTCTTATTTACATATTGTTATATAAGAATAAGTATATAAAGCTACTTTTATCTAATGAGTATTTTTCGGTTGCGCCCGAAATTAGGGTTCCCCTACTTTTTGTTATTGCTTTCTGCGATGGATAAAATTAATTTAATTTAAGAATAAAACAAGAAAAAACGCAAAAAAGTTCCATAGAAGAACTTGGTTTTGATAGTTCAGTTTGTATGGCAGCTATATGGTATACAAGTATATATATAGTCCGATATGGAAAATTTTTTTTAGATATTGTGGCGCTGCCTTAAACAATAATTCCTGCTAAATTTCGGAAAGATACCTTGTAAAATAAAAAGGTTTTACATACAAGGACATGAGTTGGATCTGTAAGTTTGTATGGTAGCTATATGCTATAGTTGTCCGATATCGGCGGCTCCGACATATAAGCAGATTCTTTAGCAGAAAAGAACGTTTACAAAATTTCAGATCGATATATCAAAAACTGAGGCATTCGTTTTCGTATATACAGACAAACGAACTTGGTTAAATCGACTCAGCTCGTCATGCCGATCATTTACATATATACAAGTGTATTGTATACCATATACATTTCTTAAAGGGTCTCCGACGTTTCTTTCTGGCTGTTACAAATTTCGCGGGTAATGTTCAGGGTATAATAATATTCTAATTTTGCTCTATGTAAGCCAAAGAAGACGAAAACAGAGAAGGCCGCCGCAAAAGCTCAAGTCCATATCAATAAGTATATATATTCCAAAGCCCCTCTCTGCTTTGAAAAAATGCCAGATGTGTAGTAAAAACTCTTTCATCCTAGATTTCATTTCATTTAATATCTAATTTAGCTTGTTAAGCTGCACCAAGAAAAAAGCTTCTGAAACCTCCAAGCAAGAATATATTATCAATACATTTGAAAAATTTTACATAATACTATAGAATATGTAGTAGTACGAGTAACTATAATATATTCTAATATCATAATATTAGATTCATACTAATTTGCTATAAAAATATTCCGGAAGTGTTAGTAATAGAACCTTGTGTACGATTGTGAATCATACCTGACCGCCAAGCGACTATCTGAATGTATGAGACCGTCGATTTATGCTGTATTCTTTTGTCGAAGTTGTTATTAGAAAGATTCTTGCTTGATTCTTTACCACATTTTTTGATAGTTTACCTAGTTTTCTTTTCCTTGTCAGCATTTATATATATCTATGGAATACTAATATCATAAAGAGAATATATTTGATCGATTATTTGTTTGAATTAAACAGGCTCCGAAACTACTTGACGAATTGGAAGTGTTTTTATTCAAAAATAATAATTAAAATACCGCCACTATAAAAGCTCTCTATATCAATACCATTATTTAATAATGTAAGTATTGAAAAAAATTCACAAGTCAGACCACGCGAAAAGAGTCAATGTCATTAAATAAAATGCAACCCAGCTCATTCGCCCTGCTTGCTACTTACGAAGCGGTCGTGTGCGGAATTAGATATAAATAATATTAAAAGTTGGGATGGAAAATTGAGTGATCTGCAGCTATTAATATAGGCCGAATCGAACCAAAATATGACGTTTGGTAGTAATTTGACCAGGGGGACATCGACCGGGCAACTTTTTGACATGTGTGGTTCTAATAGTAGATTTTAATCAGCCTATGAATATGGTTTTGAAAAAATTGACCTTTGCGCCATATAAGGGGTTTTTATTATAAACTTCTCCTTGTAATTAAAAGAAATATATTATACATACGAGTATACATATACAAGTGGACTTCTTTGTTCTCATATCACCACACACACACAGTAAGCGAATATATATACACTTACATAGTTAAATATCTTATGCCTACAAATACATACACACACATACTTACACATGTAAATGCGTTTAACAAGCACAAAAACAATTACGAATGTCTGCACCAACAGCTAAGTGCTAAGTGCACGCGTGAAACCGCAGCCAGCAACGCTGAAAGCATTGTTGCACTTAATCGACCCTAGCCAACTTCAACAGCGTAGCAACAAGTGTGTAACTTTGCAATTTGCACAAATTCAGTGGCCAGTGCATGGCAAACTCGTGTGCAAATTGTCGACTGCATTCGCATTTGCATTTGCATTTTATGATTCCACTTGTACTCGTAGGCGCATATTGTTGCACGTTGCACTTAGCGTCATTATGTATTTGTTGTTGCTACCCTGGGTGTTTGCAATGACATGCAATTTAGACGCGCGGAGTCAGGGTGATTGACTCTAGACGTTTTGCTAATAAGTTTCACTCTATTTTGAGTACCAAGCAAAGTGGGGGTTGAACAAGAGTAATGTGATTATATAAGAAATATAACAGTTTAAATGTTGATGAATATTTAACACTCTTTTTTCCGCGGAATCTACACAGCAGAAATTATTCTAAATTAAACTTAAAATGAACACTTAAGTAATACGTTATGCAAAATATCAGATTGTATCATAAAAAGTATATTTTGTTTATGTGAAAGTCAAAAGAACACTCAACTCGGTTAAAATCTCTCTGAAAGCTGCCAAAAATTGTATGTCTTGTTTGGAGTTCTTAGAGATTTTTACTGTGGTTGTTAAAAAATATCACAATACTTACCTCTTTCAATTTGCCAAAACATGTTTTAAATCATTTACATTTTACCCTAAACTCTATAGAACAACCGAGTCCGAGTCCGAGTACGAGTCTATATATATATACATACATATATATATACATGTATATATGGGTATATATATTTTTTGTTTACGAACTTGGTGAGAGGCGAATCGAACAATGTACTGATTACGTTAGGTTAGGTTATACTGGCTGGCCGTCACGCCATACATAGACCTACAGGTTTTTCGTAATGCCAGATAGAGGTTAATTTTAATACGTTTATTAGAAACTTGATGCCTAATTCTGATACTTCATCCAGTCCCTTTAACTGCGAAACTCCTACATATCTTAGACGAGCTGTAGATAGGGACGAACAGAAGCAGAATAGGTGTTCCAGAGTGTCTCTCATGAGACCAAAACAATAAGAATTCTAAAAATCGGGTCATACAGATCGAATACGGTGAAATTATTTATTTTTGCGACGATAGCATGGCGATATATGAAACGTTGTCTTTGTTATTTTATTATTGAAAGGAAAGTCCGTAGAGACTTATATTTCCATGATGGTTTGAAATTAATATAACCCCTTAATAATCAATTTACCAGTTTTCTTATTATTACGTGGTAAGGAAGCTATGACCCATACTGCATATTACGAAACAATACTGGGCGTCAACCTTAAGTCTGCCTTGCTAAAAAAATTAATTCAAACTTCCTGAAAATCGATGCCTAAGTCCGCTCAGTCAAACAAAAAGCACGATGGCGATGTTATTTCTGTTGCAGAGTTCAATTGTAAACTTTATGCCCAGAACGGTTGCCCAGCCTTCAGGCGGTTGCGACGGGATAACATATCGGATATAGGCTCTCAATGCTCAAATTGAAAAGAACTAGTTCAACAAGGGAAACAGAGAAAACGTAACATAGCTTGTTGTTTAATGGTTTGAAGACTCATCTGGGAGACCAAAAACAGACTAACTACTACTCTTGTGTTCTAAGAGTTTTTCCTTGCACCATTTGTACCATGTATAGCCATTACAAGTTCCCTACTTTTTTAAAGAAAAAAACCACAGTAAATTCAAATTTATTGGGGAATTATTCGGATATTATCCAATAATGAATACTGGGTCTCAAGATAAGTAAAGTTGAACAATTTGTAAACGGTGTTCAGGCGTAAGTCTTTCCATGATTAAATGACTAACAATGCTGAAAAATATAATATAACAGCTTGACGTAATCTGCCAAAAGGAGGCTATTGGCTATAAAAAGTAACTCTACTTTGATCCCGGTGAATATTTAGAGTGTGGTGAATCGAATAAGTAAATGGTATAAATGCAATAGACTGGTATAAACAATCGGTTATTTCATTTTATTACACCCATACTCTTTGGTTTTTTCTTTTCCCGTTATTTTTCTCTGAATTGCTAATTCGCTTAGTACCCACTTTCTAAATTTATTATTA
Organism: Bactrocera oleae; assembly: GCF_042242935.1. NCBI lineage: Eukaryota > Metazoa > Arthropoda > Insecta > Diptera > Tephritidae > Bactrocera > Bactrocera oleae. The sequence continues at coordinate 21,237,544 of NC_091537.1, read as the reverse complement.
CATTATAAATTTTTTATTCGGCCGCAAGTTTTGCTTACTTAAAGATTCCAATCAAGCGACTTCCTCTTAACGCTGTCTGAGGTCTTCCTGAGAGTATGTCATATCCAGTTGTGAGTCAGAATATTTTTCAAAAGATTCCTAGACACTTGTTGATGAATATTTGGAGAATCTGAGTGATACAACTTTCTGTGCTTATAACTTTATTACTTTAAAATTCTCTTGCATGTAAATTTTTTGACAAAAGAACAGAACTAAAAAATAGCGAGCAGCCAATTAGCGAATCGAGCGCTACTGTTATGTATTTATAACCAGCGGCCTTTCTTATATGCAACTGCAAAAAAATTAATATTTATACCGTGAAACTGTTTACTTTATAAAAACTTAATATTAATCGCTTTTCAGTTATGTTTTGTACAACAAAACTCACTTTTTTATTTGTCCAGCAATTTTGCTGCTACGTTCGAATTCGCATAAACTTGTCTAACTTCGTTTATATCGAAACCTACAACGAATGTTCTAAAGCTTTACTACAAGTATACACATCTGTATCCATATATGTAGATAACTAAATATATACTGCTTGTATGTGTGTGTGTCTGCATACCACATCGTCTTATCAATGCGTTGCATGCCTCGCAAACTTTTATCATCAAACACATAATTTAAGCGACACAAATATGTACCATAAATCTTAGGCGACCCGGCCAACGAGCGAGCAAGTGAAACATGCCGACGATGAAGAAAACATAAGAAGCAAACGTTTTACGGCAATTTCCGAAACTTTTTGCCTACACTTTTGCCATAATGCCGAATATGAGTAAATTTCCCTTGTCAAGACACAAAGATCCGCATACAAACTCATACATTTATGTTTCATTATATTTTGAATGTGTCGCATTTGGTGTAGCGGCGCTTCAATGCGAGTATTACAAGCAAAACGAAGTTGTAAAACAATTTATGTGCACACGACCGAATGAAGGCATCGTTTGGCAACTTCTTCGCATTAAATCTGTGACTAAATACAAAACTTGTGTGAACCAGTGAACAAAGATGCCGCATGCCGGCGAATAAATATGAATGGCGAGTAGATGCACAAATTGATGTAAACGGGGACTTAGACCACGTACTATATATACATATGTTACATACAAACCGAGCATTTAACAATCAACCAGTGGCTCGGGAGATAGTTTGCCTATAAATTAAATTTTCTTAAACTTTTAGATACTTGATTTTATTATGGTATTTATCAAGCGTAAAATGCTTGTAACACTAAAACTGCCTCGGATTTGACCGCTCTTTCGGGTTCTTGAGGACCGTTAAATGTTGGAAACGAGTATTTTTAAAACCACCCATCGGGTTGTAAGGTAGAAGTCCGAAATCAACGATTCCGACAAATGAGCAGCTCCGGTACTTCAGAAACAGAGGGTCTAATTCGCATATATATACAGACAGACGTGGCTAAATTGACTCAGCTCGGCACGCTGATCATTTATATATAATACATATTTCCAGGGTCTCCGACGTTTCCTTTAGGGTGTAACAAACTTCGTTGTAAACTTAATATACCCTGTTGAGTGTATACAAATTCTTGAGTCATACTACTGGCCCCAAAAAATGCACATATATTGAACCCTCTTAAAAAAGCCAATCAGTTTTTGAAACCAGTAAAATCAAAACATTTCGAAAAAAAACGTTTAGAAACTATTTCGGAGACTTCATTCATCATGGAGGTGAAAAAATAATATTATATAAATTTGATTTTGGATTAAAAAATATTTTGTTGATACCAAATATACGCTGATTGATGTCAAGGTTAAATAAACCAAGTTCATTAATTCTTAAAATCTTCAATTCACAAAAAAATTCGAGCAAAAAACTTTGAATACGACTTCAAAGACCGTATAGGTTTAAATAGAGAAGAAATAATACGAAATCGCTGATCCCACGCATCTGAGGTTCAAAGTCTTATTTTTATACGGTAGCGTTTCTTCAAATTTTAGAGAAGGAAATTTCTGTAATATGATATAATGATAAAACGTTGGCTCATTTGGAGATGATGGTGAACAAATTCATCAGCTCTCGGAACTAGTAAAGATATAAAATTTCGAAGAAAGAAATTAATGATTATGTAATTGATTCCGTAATTGATTCAAAGACTTGCTATCTAATTGGTAATGTGTACAAATGATTACTTAATAAAGTTGTTGTATAGATAGGGCAACAGCTCGCGAAATCAACAGTTCGTATTGACCAGAGTAGGGATAAAATTATTTGAGATATACGCATATATTTTGAGTATTTTTAGAGGTTCTATATTTAGATGGTAGACTTCAGCATACGTTACAGATTCGCTCAAACTGTCATATATCTATGTACATATGTCTTCATACATTGACATTATTTTATAGTTAAAATTTTGGAAATATATAAATATCATGCATAAGTGATTTGTGATCGCAGTATGTGTGGTATATAGGCTCGGAGTTCGAACACACCAAAGAAGTAAATAAAAATGAAGGCGTAATTGATTCCAATACCATCGGTAAGTTCAAAAAGTCTGAATACGCCAACTTAAGCGACCTTCACTGAGTCAGCATCGTCCCCCGCAGAAATACGATCGGCATGTATATCTGCGGGGGACGATGCTGACTCCTCGCCAAATGTATATATATATATAATTTTGTTGCATGCAACATTGCGCCACAGAACTTTAAATGCGAAACTCAACTTTTGTGCCGCTTCTCCATGCACTCCTTTTCCAAGCAACTCTTTTTCTTTTCGCAGTCTCTCGGAATTTTGCGTTGCGCTGTTGTTGCATGTTGTGTCACTTTTCGCAACGGTTTTGCTTGTATTTCCGTAAGCTATACACTGATGTAACTTAAATTCGCCGCACTTCACAGGCGACAGTGATAAATGATGTGACACACCCCGGCAGCGCTCCAGCACCTAAACGAAAATCGGTTGACTGGGTAATGCTGCATGTTGCAACGCACCGCACACCACGCCGTCTTTTTTGCATGCCGCAAAAGTTTAAAAAGCAGTGAAGCGACAAAGCATCAAAAGCAGCAACATCAGCAAATAACTACAGCGCCACAGTTGCTGCTGCACGATGTTGGGCAAAAAGCGCCTGCAGCAAGTGTGGTTACCCCCACACTTGCTTCGTTGCACGTTGCCGAATGCAATTCAATGCGTGCGCTGCATGAACTTTGAACGCTCCGGATGTGAGCGCATGCCTCGCCGAAGTATAAAAGTGTGTGTGCGTGCGTGTGTGTTGTTGGTGTTGCTTATAAAATTGCAAATGTTTACCCTTTTCGGCTGGCGGTGCTTATATATATAATATATATACATGAGGCACACGCACTCATATGCAAAAACTTGAAGATAGAGATTCGCATGCAACACAATTTTACCAATTATTTTGGCGATTCGGCTAAACGATTCTTTTCGAAGCTGCGCAGCAATAGGTGGCTCGTGCTTCACTTTACTTCTTAAGCAGTGTTTGTTTTTGTCTATGAGGGCGGTCCGATTAGTACGTCGCCTTCAAAAAATAAAAGAAAAGTTGGAAAATGAAATTTATTTCTCAATATAGTCTTATTTTAGCGCGATACTCTTGTTTCAGTGTTGCTTTCAGTTTTTTAACTCCTTCGGAAAATACGCTTTATGGAAATTGGCAACAAAAAGCTGTAGCAACAAAAACCTCTTCTTCGACTCAAGCTTCTTTTTACCGATAATTTGCAAAAAATTTGCTGTGTTTTTCTGCTTAAAGCGGTCGATCTGAATCACATTTTGTGTATTCCAGAAATGGTGGTCATCACTGTTCCGTCCACTGTTATAGTAGTTCCTTGGTCTCTGGTGTATAACGGAGGATCCAGATTCCAACGCCGGTCAAGAAATGACGCAGAATCTGCTTCGAAATGCGCTTAACAGCGACAAACACTGGTATGAAGTGGTGTGTCGGTAGTGCTTGTAGTTCGTAGTCAGGAAACGCGGCACACATCGCATCAATAGTATTTTCTATTCAATATTTTATGCAGGATCCACGTGGTCATTTTAGATGCCTACTGTTTGAGGTTTTTCGTGGACCTTCAATCGACGGTCTGGCGATACGTGTTCGGAGACTTTTTTCGGCTTATCTTTCATTGGGGTTGAATCATCAAGCCAATCTAGCTGTTGCTGATCGCCATCGAAGAAGAAGCGTCACTAGAGTATAACTCATCAAAGCGTTCGTGGATTTTTTTGCGCAATTCCCTTCCGAAAACAATAATCGAATCACTGATGGATAATGCTTGCTTCTATTATTTCTAAAATCCTTGGAACCGGCCATTACCACACATGCTTCAAATAAAATTACGATTACGATTCGGCAGAAATTTCGGACGGTGTTGCAAAGTACTTATAGTCCTTGTACATCATTGAATCATACATCATCTTAAGGGATAGACTTAGTCTAGCTTTAAACTTTTTATACCCTGAACAGGGTATATACAAGTATATATGTATATACAAAAACAAGCTCCATAGTTTTTGAGATATCGATCTAAAATTTTGCACACCTGTTTTTCTCACGAAGCTGCCAGTTTGTCGGAATCGCTGGTTTTGGACCACTATAGGTGGAATATTTTTCAGAGTAACGGTAGAATATCCGAGAAACATGTTCGGATCGGACGAATATAGCGTATACATATCTGTTATACAAACAGAATGATCAAAACCAAGTTTTTGTATGGGATCTGTCTTATTGGCTTCGGTGCAACCGAAGTTATCGCTTTTTCCTTATTTTATCCATATTCAAATTCAAAATGAAAGTTTAGTATTTACACGGTAGCTGTCAAATTTCGAATATCCACTTTTCGTTTCATATTCCCTTTAGCGCCAAGGAATGATTACCAAAGCTACTAACATACTATTCAAACCCAAAACCTCAAAAAATTGTTATTTTTTGGAAAACAGCCCCCTTTACAAACCTTACTTAAAAACATCATAACGGTATTTTTTCAACTCTACTTCCTAGTTATCTTAAGCTAGTTTCCATTCTGATAGCTTGTATCTAAATTAAGAGTTACAATTTACTTGCGCTTTGTCACTTTGTTCGTTGTTCTTCGTACATATCTTCACCCTTCACAGCTATTCGAATGCCTCGTGCGTTAGCTGGCTTAACATATCATTATAACCTCAACTCTTTGCTTTATATTTATTTTGTTTCTTTTCTAATTTTGCTTCTTCGGTAGTTCAGGAGCACTGACACTAAACTGAATCCTTTGAAATGCTTTTTTTCCGCTACCGCTACATTTTAATGTTTCTCATTCATATCTTTTTTTTAGACTCAGTGCATAAATCTCTATTTCTTTGCTTGTCTTAACTTTTCAGACTTTTCGATTTCTACTTTTCACTTTCGCAAAGTATTTGCCTTGTGTAGGAATGTAAATATGTATATAAATATGTACTCCTGTTGGCCAACAGTAAATTCAAATACTCGGCTAAGATGCTTACATAGCTTTAGCTGTCTGCTAGTGTAATGGTGCCTTCTTTCTTTTAAAGTTTTCAAGGAACAGTTGATGGCTAGCAACAAGAAAGTATCAATAATATAGTCAATTCATTGGAATTTACATTTGAGGAACTAAATATTTGCACAGATGTACATATGTAAATAGTACTCACTTTAAGAGATCTTTCATCCTTTTACACTACGCTTGTGTTATTTTTTTTCCAAAATTTCTGCCCGAAATCAGACTTTGTACTGGAAGGCCTTACTAAAAGCTTTTAGGCTTTTTCCTATGTGAATGAAATAGCCAGCTAGTGAAAAAGACATTAGAAAATGTTGCAGCAAAGAAAATAATAAGTGTTCTGAAATCTTTCAAACATTTTTTTGCTATATCCAACTCGCAAACGTGAGAAGGCAACACTGTTATTTAAATCTGGAATATAAAGATTTTTGTAGAAATCGTAGTGTTTATGGAAACCAGCGAAATTTTCCTAATGCTTTACTTTAAGCCTACGGCTTTGTATATAGCAAAAAAGCACTCAGACTGACGTCAAGTTATCGGGTATTGTACCGTAACACAAACGAGGTAAAAAGATCGGGTCAGAACTACGTTATATAATTTTCACGGAACGATATGTCACAAAAATTAATATTAAGTCAACGAGTATTCCGAAATAGTCGGGTGAAAGCTATTAGTTCCCTTTCTTGGTCGTTGTCTTTTAGAATTAACTAAAACTTTATATAGAAAAGTCTAACAAAACTTCATATCAAATCATCGTGTTAGTCGTCTAAGTGCTCATTGGAATTCTATAAAAATTACACAGTAAACATGAAAAACTTTTCATTAAATTAAGCATTATTTTGGGCCATAAAACTCTGGGAGAGAGTAAGAGACAGCAGAGAGAGAATAAGCGACAGCAGAGAGAGAGAGAAAGAGACACACAAGTCTAGTGCCAAGTTTCGTTAACACAGCAGGCGATTTGTATCAAATCTTAAGCTTTCATATAGCGCAAGCCAATTACGATTGATACTTTTTTAAAGACTACATAAACTGTTTGGGTGCGTTAAGCAATATATCTTAGGGACAGTTCTCTAAGATCTCTCAAAATTAGGTTTGGTTTTATTTCTAAACTTAAACACAATTTGATGAGTCTCAGTATATACAACCTCATAAGAGATATATTTTCACTTAATATTATTCAGATATCTCATGTATTCATCATCATATCCGATATTTGCGACCTAAGAAAGGTTTGGCCAAATTTAGATAGATAAGAATTCGGTATCTCACAAATTGGCCGATATTTACCAGGTAAGGGTAGTAATTTATTCTTAAGCTAAGATTCATAAAAGCTAATAAGACTGGTTTTACATGCGATTACTTTCGTAGCTATGTTCGCACCGAATTGAAATCCTCTTGAAAACACAATTTGTGGATTGTGGAACCAAAGTCGTTATGACCGACATTATGTGTTTTCGATGAGTTTTCATTGACAGTTCACACATCTATTTGTTTACATATGTTATGTACCCAGTGCAGTGACGGTCATCTGATGGGCAATATGACAGTCATATCTAAAAAAAAATTTTCAGCGCGCAGAACAAAGTTTCTATAATTTTCTTAAGAGCCTTGTTTTCTTTTTGTTTTTATACTCTCGCAACCTGTTGCTACAGAGTATAATAGTTTTGTTCACCTAACGGTTGTTTGTATCACCTAAAATTAATCGAGTTAGATATAGGGTTATATATATATAAATGATCAGGATGAAGAGACGAGTTGAAATCCGGGTGACTGTCTGTCCGTCCGTCCGTCTGTCCGTCCGTGCAAGCTCTAACTTGAGTAAAAATTGAGATATCTTTATGAAACTTGGTAGACATGTTTCTTGGTACCGTGAGACGGTTGGTATTGCAGATGGGCGTAATCAGACCACTGCCACGCCCACAAAACGCTATTAATCAAAACCAAATAACTTGCCATAACTAAGCTCCGCAATAAGATACAAGACTGTTATTTGGTACACAGGATCACATTAGGGAGGGCCATCTGCGGTTAAAACTTTTTTTTAAAAAGTGGGCGTGGTCCCGCCTCTAATAGGTTTAATGTGCATATCTCCTAAACCGCTAATGCTATAATAACAAAATTCACTAGAAGCAAATGTTTTTAACACTTCTATTGACGGTGTGAAAATAATTGAAATCGGGTGGCAACTCCGTCCACTCCCCATATAACGGTACTGTTAAAAACTACTAAAAGCGCGATAAATCAAGCACTAAACACGCCAGAGACATTAAATTTTATCTTTGAGATGGTATAAGATGACCTTATAGGAACCGCGTTCAAAATTAGTCAGTGAGCGTGGCACAGCCCACTTTTAGGTGAAAACCCATATCTTGAGATCTCCTCAACCGATTTCAACCAAATCACGTTCTTTTCATGTTTCTATGTCATAGTGCGAAAATGGATGAAATCGGACTACAACCACGCCTATTTCCCATATAACACCATTTTAAATTTCATCTGATTCTTTCACTTTCTACTATGCAAATCAGGTAACAATGATTATATCGGGGTAAAACTTTGCGTGAATAATGCAATTAAAGTATGCCACCTTGCGGCCAAAAATTGTCTAAATCGAACCAAAACTGTTCAAACCCCTAAGTACTAAATATGTGGACCCCAGTGCCTATAGTTGACCTTCTATCGAAAATATCAGTCAATCCACAAAGAAATCTCAAACGAGTATACCATTTGACTTTGCGAGAGTATAAAATGTTCGGTTACATCCGAACTTAGCCCTTCCTTACTTGTTTTGTTTTGTTTTTCTGAGTCATTGCTGACCATAAATCCGTCATAGCTGAAAATTGTTAGTTATGACTGAAACGCTATTAGAAGTGAAAAATTCTTTTGCGCAGTAGATAATATAATTTTTATTTCTTTAATAAATTTCAAACTTTTAATCAAAATTAGTTATAATAATATACTTAAATAAAAAAAGGAATGCAACAAAAAATATAATAAAATATGAAAATATAAAAATAAAATTTCACTTGATGCCATCTCCTCCTCTCAATAGCTCTGCGTACGTCTTTCTCCAATCAGTGGATAGTTCTGAATTAAAAAATGCAAATGTAAATTAACAGTACTGACATATCAAATGTGAGTGTATTGGTGAACCCATCAGCAGTTTCTTGTAGGGTACGTTTAGGTCAATTATGGAATGTAAACAAATTGTCAACTCACATTTAGGGCTGGCAAAATATGTCTTCTAATAATATCAATTAAACTAGAGCAGGCACCGATTATAATGAGTGGAATGTAAGTTTTCAAGGGGTTATCAGCGAAAACTGTGTTTTCGTTTGACAGATTTTGTATGGATGAAAACACAAGTTTTCGAGTGAAAACCTCTTTTGTCTATGAAAACACGAATTTTGTGTCGGTGCGAACATAGTATAATTAGTTATAGCTCTTCTCCTGGCAAGTTTTATATAGATAAAGATTACAGTTTTTAATTTGTTTTAGATGCTACAAGTGTCAACGTCGCTCACAGAGGCTCATTCTGAAGATTCGGAAAGTAGCCGCTAATTTGTATTGAGATGTTATTATACATTTTTAAATCCTGAACAGGCTATATTAAATTTGCCATGAAGTTTGTAATACACAGAAGGAATCGTCGGATATTCCATAAATTATATGCATATATAAATGATCAACGCGACGAGCTTAGTCGGTTTAGTCATGTCCGTTTGTCTTTCCTTCTATCCGTTTGTATGTATGTCCGCTTTTGAGATATCGATCTGAAATTTTGCACACATCATTTGCTCCCCTAGTAGCTACTCATTTGTCGGAACTAAAGCTTTCGGACTACAACAGCATATAACTGCTATGCAAACTGACCGATCAAATATCCTTTTATGCTATAAAAATGTATCTGTGAGAGGTATTATAGCTTCGGTTCAGCCGTATGTCTTCTATTTTTTTGTATATTTCATTAAATGTTGAATGAAATCTTAAAGAGAGAAATCCGATTACTTTTTCCTGACTTCCTGAATAAATTGTCTCATTGATGAGTCTTTTTTGCTATGGTCTAGACTGAACTTAATTTTCCAGACACCCTAAAATCTCCCAATAAATTTATTATTATCATATATGTATATAAATCTATAATATATTAAACCACCACTAGTTGGGAACTATTATACTCAATGTAACATGTTACGAGTCTCTTAGTTACTATGAAATTATTCCGAATATCTTAAAAGCATGACCTCAGTCATATAAGCAACCTTTTTTATTTTAATCTATGCATTAGAGTTACTGGCTATATTCTCTTAAGTCTTAGGACTGAGCTGAATCTTTTAAATTTCTGACGAACAAAATCATGCGAAATAATGAAAAATTCTCAAAAAATGTCTGTGTATGTATATATGTAAGTATTCAACATACACCACAAATTTATTCAGGCAATTGAACTCTCCGTTGCCGTATGAATTCAATTGCTTCGTCATTTTCTTAAAAGTTGTGGCACACCGTCTTCCCTCCCGCAGCGCATATGCCGCAATAATTTCAATTTCCTGCCTGAATTCACACATATAACAATGTGGGTCACAATTGCCCTCCATATGGAGACATCGACCAACACACGCACGCACATGCCACATACACACGCATAGAGAAATATGTATGTGTCCAGTCAAGAGCACGAAATACAATACGACAAAAATGGGTAATTGCATTATTCCGACGTTAAATTCGTTGAATTATGAATGATATGTGACGCGAACGCCCCCAACGAGCGTTGCCACACATTTGTACACTTGGTATTGAATGTATTGGGCGCTGTTGGCAACGCGCGACAGTTATCGTCGTGACGGGGGGCGTTCACCGCTGGTGAGCTTTGTAAAATGAAACTGCTGTGTTTCACAATCCACATACCGAGACACACACTCACGCATACATATGCACATGTGGCGTTCTTATTGCTTAAATAAAAAAGAAGAAGAAGGAAGGCAGCAAAAGCAAAAAGTTGAATAGAAGCAGTAAAATAATAAATTTCTCTCCTGCCCCAAATGCCACACGTGTGTGATTCTTGTAATGGAGCGCTTGTAGCTTCATATGTGGCATGTGCGCACACACACATACATCCTACTTGTGGTTGGTAGCGCCAATATTCCAATTCGCCATAATTTCCGTTTCATTTTCTTTGTATGAAACCTAGTCCCAAGTTTTATGTTGTTGAAAAAGGACGCGACAATTATTCGACTTCGAGTTGTAGTTCTGCATTTCCAACGGTCGGATGACGGGGCGAAAGCTGAAAATTTATATAACCAAGTTAAGATCTGCCGTATCATGCAACTACACAAGTGTGAAAGCCACAACCGTTAGCAGATGTGTGTATGTGTTTGTATGTTGCCACTTTGGTAATATACTAAATCGTTGGTGAAAGGAAGGGTGGTAGAGCAGAGGAAATTGTCCGTTGTGTCAAAGAAAAAAAAACAATATTGGTAATAATATTACTGTATTTGAACGACAATAAAATGCCAGTCCACAGCGATTTGTGCGAAGGGAAACTCACGTTAACACATCGAATAAGGCCTGGCTACTGTTAAATACATACATATGTACATGGAACATTTACTTCTATAAACTGTGTGTTATGACATATGGAAAAGAAATGAAGTGAGTTTTCGGTCAATAGATGCATAGAATTCGACCTGTTCGATGTTTAGTTGGATACTTCGAACAACAGTTTTCTGAGCAGAGCTTTTAGTTTAGCTGTTTCCAAAACATTGCTGGAACTTGGTAATTCATGCATTGCTTTAAAAATTGACCCGAAGATATCTAAAGTAAAATTATAGACCACTTTGAGAATACTCTTAGCTAACAATCCACATGGCTTGAAAAAATATTGTACACTACCAGTAAGTTATATATTAAAAGAAGGCAGCTTTCACTTGCCAACATTCAACTTCAGCACTGACTTCTTAAACCTTTTTTTTTTGATTTGTTAGATAAGAAATGTACAAGTATGTATCAGCAATCCCCAGTCCATTGACGCGGGGCCAACTAAATCTAAATATCGCAAATATGAACGGTTTTTAGTTTTTCGAAATTTGTTTAATGTCTGAAAGTGGAAATAGAAGATGGCGGACCCTGTATATCGCACAAGCTATGTCAATCTCAGAATATCGTATTTGAAATTGGTCTGAGTGATCAAGTATGCTTGGACTTGACAGTAATAATACTATACTACAATAAAAATTGTTTCTAAGCCCTTCCCAGTTTCCTTTAAACTACTTACCATTGGTAGTTTCCGCTATTTCGATAATTTCGAAGCGTTTGGTTTATAGGCTAGATAAATTTTTCCTAGAAGCCTCAAGAAGGTTTTAAGGTTTAGTATGAATATTTTTTCTGTTCTGATGTTATAGTCACTCATAGGTCTTGTAGAACATTATTATTGACAGTAGGCAGATATTTAGAGAAAGCTTTAATCAATTGTCTAGGCTGAAGCAAATTAACAATTCCAATCTCTGTTAAACAAACTCTGGGGACATAAATAACTCTAAGCAAGTTATTTTTAAAAGAAAATTTCTACAAATCTGAGCTTGGATATGCCAAACCTTGTGATAATACCTTATGAAATAAAAAAAATTTACATCCAAGGACTTGAGTTGGTTCTGTCAGCTATAGTGGTTCCATCTGAAGAATTTCTTCGAAAGTTGTAGCGATGCCTTAGATAATTCTGACAAATTAGCAGCTTCTTGAAAAAAAAACTATGTGCATAATTTCAGATCGATATCTCGAAAAGTGAGGAACTTGCTCGCGTATATACAGACAGAGGGTCATGGCTAAGTCGACTCCGCTCATAACGCTGGTAATTTTTATATTATATATATGGTATTTATAGGTTCTACGATGTTTTGTTTTAAGTGTTACAAATATCACGGCAATCTTAATATATCCCGCTCAGGGTATAATAATCATCAAAGAAGTCTGAATGCGTTAAGCGATAAACAAGTAAACCCAATCTAAGCATGTTGGGTCTCGAATTTGTATGATATCTAAGACATTGAAGAGTGATGTGATTTCAATTAAAATGGTTTGATGTAGCAGTATGTGTGGTTTCAAATTTCTGATTATTTTCCGAACCGTTAATTATTAATTTTAATATGAAATGCTCACAGCAGATCCATATTATCATCACAAACTGCTAATTGGTTTCTATCTCCGTAAATCCGATAATGCTATGGCAACGCTTATACTTTTTTATATATGTATGTGTTCATCGCTGTCAGAATCAATTATAAATTCATTAAATTTTAAGCTGCCAATATTTGTATCCTAACCTAAAATGACTGCCTAAATCATCGGCATAAATACATAGGCAAACATATTACTAGCCAACGTTTAAACAAATTGCTATAATTTTATCGATTTATTATATAGTAATTATTAGTATTTGAATTCTAATGTGCCTATATTAATGAGTATATGTGCAGTTTTTCACTGAAATGCCTTTATTTGTTTAACCGACTAAATTTAGCGAACATTTTATTTTCGCAAAAAAAATCCTCAAACGTGTTTGTTTAACGGGTACAACAACACGAAAAAAAATTAAAAATTATTTTTGTATTTAATTTACTTATGCATATGCGCGGCTATAATAAATCACCTGCGTTAAAATGAGTTGAAATTAAATAATAAAGGTAGGCTTAAGTTCGGTTGGAAGAGAAAATTGAATACAATCGAAAGTTGTAAGGTTTTGAAGAGTCAGAAATATACCGTACTGTTTGTAAAAAAATATAACACACTTACTTAGTTTACTTAAGTTGTCTCGCTTACTATTTCAGATATCTATTTCATAGAAAACTGCACGAGACGGTTTATTTTCTCCATATCAGGTATATTAAGGCTACAGAAAAGTATGAACCGATGTTTATAAGTTTGTTAGTCGGATAGAAAGAGAGATTTTGAGATCATTGGTTTATACATAGATATAACCGATTTACTTCAATTTAGCTGGTTCAGAATGGCGATATCCATAATATTTTCTGTTCCAACCTCCTAATTATTATATTCTTATAGCAGAACTTGCGGCAACCTTCCGAGTAAAGATGTCTATGGGCAGCTGATGCAGGAGTATATTGAGCGCATTTATCGGACATGACTTAATAAACTCGGTAACCCTGCCCAGCGTGCCCTCTGCAATAAATTTAATTTCCTGTTATTTCAGTGTTTATTGATGTTAATGCTGGCCACTAAACCAGTGCTCCATATGTTATGTCAGAATTGGTCTAATGACCACCGTATACATCCACATTACTATATGTATTTGGTTAAGACCCCAGGGCATGTAAGCTTTAATTGTTCGTTTTTCAATGCTAATTATCCTAATCAGTTTGGTATCGATTTGAACCCCCAGGTATTTAGCTAAGGGGGACAGAGAAATTGTTGTATCACCGAATAAGGGAAGCTTAAATTGAGATATTTTGATTTATTTGCAAAAAGCATAAGATCCATTTTACTACAGTTAACACCTAATCCGTTGTTCGCGGCCCATAGGTACAACATTTGTAGGGCTCTTTCCATAAGCTCACTGATTGTGGAAAGAAATATTTCTGAAACCATCAACATTATATCCTCCATGTGTATACCATAAGCCTCATAATTTATTTATCTATGTTAACTTTTATAACTCTCTCGATTTCACAGTATTAGAAATAACTGTCAATTGCACAAAGCATTAATTCTTTTGTGCAACATGAAGTGAGAGTATAAATAATATTGAATATATCTATATATAATATGGAATTGAACTTGTTTTGATTAGCGAAAATCGAATTGTTTGTATTAGTTATGCAAATTAAATGCTAATTAATCTATACTCAATTGAAATATTGGTGAAAATTAAGTTTTATTTGAAATTTAAGTTGAAGAAGACATATATTATTTATTACTAATTAGTTGTTTAAGCTGTTTTTGTAGGAAAATTTTCGAATGCAAAGTGTGGTTTGGACTGTCGGTTTAGTTTTCATATGAGGTTTTCTGAATATTTAATTTCTTTTTTATTATAAACAAAGATACATTTGGTGTAGTTATAATTAATGCATATATTGAGCGTATTTAAAATTTTAACATAAATTCTTTTTGCACGAAACTACTGCTTGATTTCATAGACTTAAAATTTATTTGCAAACCACTTTATCAAATTTTCTCATATTTTTCGAACTCACTTGGTTGTAGCAGCACTTGTATGTTACTGAAAATTACATCATTACATTTGTTCTGTGCATTTTCGATTCGTTAGAAGAAGGCCTCTCATTTCTAGGAAACTTAAAAATTTCGTAGATATTTTAAACCAAAACCAGTAACGCGTTTTAAAAGTCTTAAACTTTTCCTTATAGCGGAATCTTAAGTAGAGTTCAGAACATTGAAATGTTCATTGAACAATGATAAATTTGACTAAGAAAAAGACCGTGGTTTTTAATTTGATATCGAAACTATTTATTAATTCAGCGAATGGTGATACAAAGATGAACAGAAATTCGAAAACCGTGTACAAGTCGCTTAAAAGTTAAAATAAGGTTGACGCGTCACTAGATATAGCTTCAAGCTACTACTTCCTTATCAGACTCGTTTGGGTGCTGTCGATGAGTCGATGAGCTAGCTCGTCCGCTCAGATCGGAATAGGAATTAATTAGATTCCTGTTGTCATCTTGCGTTCTAGCACCGGACCTCGCGTGCGCTTAACAGGCTTTGGTCGACGACCAGCCTCTGCACGACAGCGAGATTCCTCTGTCTTATAACAGAACGTAGGATGATCTATTGAATCAATTGCCCTTAGCAAATTATATCTTGTCGCAAACGTAAGAGTTCTAACTGTACATTATCCAATAAGCATTTTTGCTATAAGGCTAAAATCAAGTCGGACGTAAACTGCCAAAGTTGGATGGAAAAAGGTGAGGTGGAAACATCCAGGCACTTTCCACTTCTTTGTCCAGCTTTTGCAAAACTGAGGTTGAAACATCTCGACTGTCATACCTTCGGCGTACCGGGAGCCATAGCCAAAACTGACATTAGCCGCATTAACAAATTTGTCAACGGCTCAAAGTGCTTCGTTGATTTATAAAGATCAGTTTTATAGAATTTAGGTTCCACAATGACGGGCTATTTTTGACTATTTAATCTAACCTAACCTAAAATTATCCGTCATATGGTTCATAGCAAATTATTTGGCCGTTACGTAGCCTGATGTCTAAGTACGCATGAGCGAAAAGTTCTGTGAGCAGTTCGAATTAGTCCGTTATGTATCAGATTTAGTTTAGGAAAGGCCACGCGCATCGCCAACTGAAATATTGGCATCGGTGAAGTCGCCAGGAGCATGGCCAGCTGACGTACATTTTTTTAGAACGCACTCTTTCTTTAAACGACCAGGTCTTAATCCATTGTCTCCTTAAGAACATGAGATATTTACTCCAGATGTGTAAGTTCTGACCTCGACTTGTGATGTTCCCTGCATTAAGTTTGTTGAATTACACGATTACTAAGAAAGCATTAAACCTTGTACTCGCTGATGTTACTTACCTAATTTAGAAAAACTATATTTTTGAGACTTGAGTTTTCTCAAAATTGCAAAATTATTGTAGTATTCGACCAATACTAGGTCGCAGGCTCATTCACGAAATAACTTATTCAATAACGAACTCTTTGTGCTATCTATGACTTTTCGTAAATTCTTGGATTAAATGTGATCGAAAGTTGGCTAAACGAAATTTATAGGAACCTAAAAAGCTTTCAAAATCCCGTCAAGGTTATATATACTATAATAAGGATGATATGGTGAGGCCGTTGTTTATTTTGAAAAATCTTCGGCACATTTTAACTAAAAAATACCACAAAAGTAGTGAAGTTGAATTTAATACAATATATTATATATAAGTAATATAACCAAACATAATTTTTGCGAAATGCACCCATATAATTTAGATAGATTTAAATATTTCTCACACAACTAATGCTTCCCCATATTTTCATTACTTAACACATAACGGCAATGGCATACGCATACGAGTATAAATGCACAAAGCTCTCCGTAATTCCGGTGCAAATTGTGTTGCGTGAGTTCATTTGGATCGATGAGGTCGCCTTGGTCACACATATTCCATTTCATGCCACACTAATTATAATTCCAATTTATTTAGTATATTGTACAATATGAAATTCTTATTTGCTTTCGTTTGTAAACTAATATCTACCAACTAATGTGGATATTTTTCGTTATTGTGGCAGTCTGCACAAAATAAACAAAATATTAATTTCATTAGGTTCGACGTAGTCAATGTGTACAGAAAATATTTAGTTGATTCGTTTGTTTTATTTCACTGAAATACAATATGTAATTGCATATATGGTATATTTATTATGTACATCTCTAAAATATTTGATAGCAAGCACACCCTGCAGGGATATGATCTTTTTTCATACAAAAATATGTATTTTGATACCCTGAACAGGGGATATTAACTTTGAAACGTTGTTTGTAAAATCCACAAGTAAACGTTGCAGACCATATAAATATATATAAATAATCAGCGTGACGAGATAAGTTGATTTAGCCCTGTAAGATAACTTCACGAAATTTGAGATGGATTATTGCCCAAGACAGCGCTACAACATCTGCTAAACTGTTCTAGAACGGAGTACTATATCAAAAAGCTGTCATACAAACTGAACGATCAAAATCAAGTTCTTGTATGGAAGTTTCTTTATTTGTGAAAGGTATCATCAGTGAAACTGAAGTTAACATTATTTCTTGTTTTTTATAGGTTTATGTCTTCGGTCCGAAATAATCATTTTCATACTAGCCCAAAACAGATTCTAAACTGTCGGACTCAATTTATATTTTAGTATCAATTTATTTTGGAATTTGTACAAGTTGTTCGTTTTTTTAAGAATGCTGATGCGTCAACGGGACTATGCCCTCGTTTAGAACAAGCTTTCAAAAAAATTATTAAAATTCTGTATCTTTTTCGAAGATAACTCCCAGACAGTCATACTTGATTCCGCAATTTTTTTTCTCCAAAATTGCGTCGAAAGGCACAGACTTTTGATCTTCCCAGTCTCAATATCTTTACAATGGGGTCATGACCCCCTCTTCGTAGCGTTAGTGTATGTATTATATTAACTATCTATTACAGTTACATCAATAAGACTTAGTGAATACATTAAATGTCTTGATATGAAAATAAGAAATATCGGGTAATAACCATATCCAAATCCTATATAGCAGTATGCCTTAAAACTACTGAAAGTACAATAGACCTTTGAACAGAAACACCATAAACGTAATAATATATAAATGAGAGGTTGCAATCTTCCTTCATAGAAATTGGACTGTGGGCGTGGCACCGCCTATTTTTAGGATATATGTAATATCTCTTAAACTATTCGAATGATTTTAATTAAATTTGGTGCATGACTTTCTCACAACCTGATATTAGCAAAGATCAGACTCTATACATGCCCACTTACCATATAACGCCATTTTTAACTTATGCAGCACTTTACTTTACGAATGAAGTACTAATGACGGTATCGGAACAAAACTAAGCTCGAGTAGTGCTTGCGATAAGTTTCCATCAGGCTTTCGATTTCCTTACATTGGTTTACGACTGACTTTATACATTATATGTTAATTGCTCAATATTTGAAATATTTTAAATATACAATATTAATTAGTAGTAGAACCATCTCATAGTTCCAATAAAGGAACTTTGGCTCGACTCTCGATAGCTATCAGGTTAAATATTTCACTTAGAATACTACGATTAGGTTTTAATAATTTGTGATATCGGTCTAAACCGGGGGAGCTTTAATTTAGTATGAGGAAAATTTTGATTTCAATCAATTAGGTTGACTTACTTCTAAATGGTTCATAGAAGAATTGAAGTTTTGTATGCAAAAATTATCTTCTTTACTTTTTTATACTCTCGCAAGATGTATAATAACTTAATTCACCTAAAACTAATTTAGATAGATATGTAGTTATATTAATCAAAATAATCAGGGTGATGAATTGAGTTAAACTCCGGATCTCTGTCTGTCCGTGAAAGTCATGAATTGGGTAGAAATAGAGATTTTGGAATGAAACTTAGTACACATATTGCTTGGCCCTCCGAGGAGGTTGGTAGCTGAGATGGACGTTATCGGACCATTGCCACGCCTACAAAAAGTTTTTAAACGAAAACCTATAAAGTATAATAACTAAGCTCTAAATTAAGCCGAAAAATGTAAGAAAAGTTAAGCTGAAAAATCTAAAAAATTTTGAAAAGTTGGCGTAGCTCGCTTTTATATAAGATGTTCGACTGGCTCTTTCCTTTTTACACTCTCGCAACATGTTGCTACAGAATATAATAGTTTTGTTCACCTAACGGTTGTTTGTATCACTTAAAACTAATCGAGTTAGATATATATCCGGGTGACCGTCTGTCCGTCCGTCCGTCCGTCCACCTGCGCCCACAAAACGCCATTAATCAAAAACGAATAAATTGCCATAACTAAGCTCCATAATAAGATACAAGACTGGTTTTTGGTATACAGGATCCCATTACGGAGGGGCATCTGCCCCTTTGAAATGGTGAAAACCTATATTTTTGGATCTACTTAACCGATTTCAACCAAATTCGGTACATAATATTCTTCTCATCTATCTTATAGAGCAAAAATGGGCGAAATCAGATTACAACCACGCCTATTTCCCATATAACACCATTTTAAATTCCATCTAATTTTCTCACTTTCCAGTATGCAAATCAAGCAACAATGATTATATCAGGGTAAAAGTTTGCGTGAAAAATTGCTTTTAAAGTATGCCACCTTCTGATCAAAAATTGTCTAAATCGAACGAGAACTGTTCAAGCCCTTAGGTACTGAATATGTGGACGCCAGTGCTTATAGTAGACTTTTTACCGAAAATATCAGTCAATGTGTCAAATATATAATTTAAATTCATATGATAAAATAAATAAATAAAACTCTCGATAATATGAAAGTCTTTGTGAAATGGGTTGAATCGCATTAATAATTCCTTTAATATAAAATATTGCCAACACCTGAAGTAATTTCCCGGGCTTTGATCTTGCAAGTTGGAAGAGTATAAAATGTTCGGTTACACCCGAACTTAAAACTTCCAACACAAAAACTTTTAAATGAACAAAAGTATGCTTACTGTAAATTGTTAATATGTTAGGTAAGCTTTATTAGTAAATCATGTGATTGACCTATAATTTCGACATAATTAATAAAAAGTAAACCTTTCTTATGCAATTTAGGGAATCAAGTCATTGCAAGTATTTGCATTTATTGCATATTTATTTGGTATCAATTATTAACTCCTACTAATCTGTGGTTTCTACTTATCTTTTGTGTTATTGCAGTGTAATGATACAGGCAGACGGAGAGAAAAGACAACGGTATTAACGATAAACCGAAATAAGCACCAAGCAACCGAAGAATTTACACTGGAGATTAAAATTTTGGGATTCGCATGCATGAAATGCACTTTAAAACCGACAATTTACTAAAATCTGACAATGCCTGTGCATACAAACACACGTCGTTATATTAACAAATAGACTAGATATTGGCTAAAGCATTAAATTAGCAGACATTCGTAAATAAATTAAACACAAAACACTTTAAAAATTAATAAATTACTGACAAGTGCTGAACAAAACGCATAAAATGAACGACAAACTACAACAAAAATGCATTCTAAATACAATAATAGTAACAACAGCACATACATTTTAGCGCAGCAGGACGTGTGTGTTAATAATTTAAACACAGTTTCCTGTTAATTTCGAAATGCCTCTAATTTGAATTGATAATTCAGATAGCGGTGGAATAGAAACGAGCGGCTAAACACACAAATACAGCGAGAGTAAACAGTACACAAACGCTCACATAACCGCCAGTTGGCAAACACGCAGTATTCCCACACACACACACATGCACACACAGTCTCTCGAGTTCAAAAATAAAAATATTTCGATTTCGTAATGGACAAACGTGCTAAATGCAAGCGGTCAAGCGTGGAAATTTGATGTGATTACCGCGTCTGAATGCGAATGCAAATGCAAAAACAAATAAATTGCAACAATAACAACATGAATGTAACCACAAAGTGGTCGATATAGCGCATTTTCAACTAAAAGCCATAATTATATATTAATAATAATAATAACAAGGACAACAGCTGCAACTAATACTAGCTTAGTTTGACAACTATACACATGCACACATACATATATACATATATAAAACATATAAAATACTAAAAGCTATTTTAAGCTCGGCATAAAAATCGAACGCTTCAAAATGTCAGCAAAACCGAAACTATGGGAGCGCTGGCTATACAAATCAAGGTGAGTGAATACAAATACACGTACAACAAAAAAATTTCAACTTCGGTTGCACCAAGGCTATAATACACTTCACAGCTCCATCTTTAAAGCATAAAAGAGTCTACAAATAAATTCTACTTGATTTTGATGGTTCAGTTTGCACGGCAGCTATATGCTATAGTGAACAATTTCTTCGAAGATTCTACCGTTGCCTTGGATAATATTTCATGCCAAATTTCATGAGGATATTTCGAGAAATAAAAAATTTTTTTATACCTAAACTTGATTTTTACCTGCCAGTTTGTTTGGTAGCTATATGCTATAGTGTCCGATTTAAAAAAAAAAACAGTTACGACAAATGAGCAGCTTCTTGGTAAGAAAAGAGTGGATGCAAAATTCAGAGCGATACCTCAAAAATTGAGAGACTACAAGTAGTTCGCATATATACAGACAGACGGAGAGGCCAACATTGCTAACTCGACTCAGCTCGTCACGCTGACCATTTACCATATACATGTATGATTTTATAACATTTTTTTTCTGGGTTTTACAAACCTAATATATCCTGTATAGGGTATAAAAATATATATACATACAACTAAGCATTTAGACACATTTATCTACACCTAAACTATGTTAATGTCTGCGTATAAATGCGCTTTTTCCTAACCAATTAAATTAGTGGGGCTTTAGCAAAGCTTTAAAGTTAACATAATAATGTGTACAAGCAAACACACACACACTAACACGCAAGCATAAAAATTAATGTCTATTACACCAAATTGCTTATGCGCGTGTGTATGTGTGTATGTATGTGAATATGCCAACGCATAAAAAGTGGTAAAATTGAATTGAATTAAAATTGCATTTATTGCAAAGGAAACTTTTGCAAATGCAAACAAATTTAATATTTATTTTAAAACCAGACAAATTGCAATTCAAGTAAATTATATTCATAACTTTTAACTAAACAAAATAGGCAACAAAGTTTATAAGAAGTAGACCGAAGTGATTGAAATTTTTAGATATAGGTATATTGTACTTAATATACAGAAAATTTAATTAAAATAACATAATCTGTGGATTAAAAGGTCTCACTGGTTATTCAGAGAAAAATTTAATAAAAAATAGCTTTTAATAACGGTATTACTGGCACAAATATTTGAAGTATTTCAATTACTGACACTTTCATATATTGAAGAATGCTAATTATATGTAAAAGAAACTAGAAACTGATTTGATATGTAATATTGTTTTTTTCGATGTGAATCACCAAAAAGATTCCATAACGACAATTAGCTCCACGTGAAATGGCCTTTCTATGCGAAAAATCTGATAGGCTGTCGGCGGTATGCCAAACAAAGCATACATAAAACTGGTATAATTGCAATAGACTAACTTAATACAGTATGTGTATATGTGTTGTATAACAAATTGTCTTGCTAGTTAAAAATTTTTTTATATGAACTGCTTTCCCAGGGCAAGACATTGATCTGAAGCGAATCGAACAAGTAAATGGTATAAATCGCTTAAACTGGCATAATTGATTGGAAATATAATATAACTAATAGTTATGTCATTTTAAAAAGTTATCCACATCCCCTCTTGCAATGAGTTTAACCATATAATTCTATTGTTCAATTCACATGGGAGCGAATTGACAATATAGCAAATAAAGCGAGTAAAGAAGTGGTTTATATTACACTAGCAAATATCCAGCCTTCATTGCTTTGTGATGCATATGCATAACTTTCTATAAACTTGTCAAACTAATAATATTTAACTATATTAGTAATATTAATAAAGGTGTGATATCTGACGCCGTTGAGAACGGTACTTCATAAAAGTTAGATTCGAATAATTTGCTTCAACTGTATTTGCCTCATATGAAGAGATTTTTACGACTCTCTGCAAAATACCCGTCTATGGCTGTAATAGCTTCTTGATTCGACGAAAAACGCTTTCGACATCGGTAATTGTTCGGTAATGAACTAACTGATATTTCTTTTTTGTACAACATCTTCTCAGGGTATCGCACGGGTTTACCCGTTTGAAATTTGTCACTGTCTTGCAACTTTACGTAACTTGCCTCATCTTTTTGTATTTGTACCTAACAATCAGGTTCTCTCAGTATATTTTATTAAAAATTAAAGCTTCAATCTTTCTAAATTATACCCCGCTTCGTACCTAATCGCAGCGTAATTATGTGTTTCAATTCGCAGCAGCGTAACATTACTCATCACTTCAGTTTCAGTTTTGCAAATCTGACCGAGATACAAGGTGATTTCCATAGATGCTCAATGATGTTCAATCTTACCAGAAAGACCTTGCTACTGCACAGCTGCTGGTAATTGACTAATGCTTACAGAGCTAATCTGAGGCCCAACAGTTCAGTAGTGCACCACAAGTAGCCAACGGAGCTCCTAATCGTTTCCATTCCGCAGTTAGTGAGACGAAAGTACCCATCCTAGCAAGCTCATCAGCCTTATAGTTTCCTGTAAAACCAGTCTAATCATAAAATAACTTGATGCTAGAGATAAGGGTTCTACACATCCTTTCGGTAGTCTTTAGCGCACAGTCCGCGGACTCAAGGCTAATATCGCTGTCCTACCATCGGAGTGGGTAGTCATCACTCTGCAGAAAAGTGCGCTCCGGAGCAGGAGACCTACTGCTATTCCCATGGCAGTCACCTCCGTTTGGAAGACGCTGCAGTGGTCAAAAAGCATAAAACTGAAGCTGATGGGAAGTTCATGAGAATGTACGGCTCCACCAACCCTCCCAGCAAACTTTGATCCTTAAAAAGTTCACCGCTTCTCCCCACCGGCAAGTTTCTTCCTCCATGTCCACAACATGACTTTCTTAATAGAGGTATCTTTCAGAATGGTATCGATTTATTTAAAAGATAATAATAAATAATTAATAGGCTTTCAAACCATGGAAGAAACATGTTTACAGCTTTTAAAGCATTAGCTCAATGAGTTTACGGAATCATGGTAGACCGTCTGCGTCTCGATTTATAAGAAAATTTCCCACAAGGGGTAGTTTTGGATATTTACTAGGGTTATAGCCTTATGATATATAGTAGTAATATTTTTGAAAAATTAACGGAGTTTTTTCTGTTTTACAAAGCGAGTCATATACAGGGTGGCACACAAAATTGTACCATTTACTCATCGGAGGATATCAAGCAACAAAAACATAACTATAATTTCAAATTTCGTCTTGTCCTTATGTTAAGCTCGCGTCATATGTAGACACATGGTCCAATTCACTATTTTCAAGAGTTCTTGTATTATTACTTATCGCTAATTTCGTATTTTTATATACATTTTACGACGGTAAATACATAACAATAAATAATTACACTTTCACTTGAACACCAGTCAAGGCCTTCTCAGCCCCCTGTGAACATACAAACTCACATTTATTTGACATAGCGACATTTCAGACACGCTGTTGCTTGCCGCTGCTGTTTTTGACGTTCAAACTTTTTCAATAATGGCGTAAAAAATGAAAATTCCCAACGCCTCGAGGCTGTGTAAACATTCTAAAAAATCAACTAAACAAAGAAGAGTAATAAAGCAACAAAAAATTGCACACAATTTGCTGAACTGTTCATGTACTGTTAATGTTTTATTCAACAGTAAACCCCGAAGTTTTTCGCGCGTTGCGGCATAAGGAAGTGGCGACCTTATTTGGCGCATGTACAATACATACTTATATACATATATTTGTACTATTTTTTTGGCGTTTCGGGGAGTCAAAAAGAGATGTGTATAAATAATTTTAATAGAAAAGCGAAATTTCATTTCTATGTCGTTGGTGCCATAATTTGTTAATTCGAGGCACGCACTGCTGTCGGCGCACCAAAATAGCGAAACAAGAAATGCAGCGCCACCGAGCCCTAACGCCTTGCTTATAAATACATATGGATAAGACGAAAAGTAGGCAAAAACCCCACTTCCGAGCAACGTGAGCTGATGAAGCGCTCAGCTGCAGGCGCAGAAGTCTCTGGTAAAAAATGGCGATGCCTGTGGGCGGCAAATGCGTCAGCGACAGCGGTCAGCTATGCCAAGAGATTAAAAATTCCTGAAATGTCCGTGGCGAAATAATTACGTGTCGTCGCCATTTTGTACTTCACGTATTTTCTGCATTTTTCTACATTTTCATCATTTTTATTACTTCGTTTTTCCAAAAGTACATTTGCTGAAAAGGAATTGATGAGCGTAAAAAGCAACCCTGCAGTAAATTTTACAAGCGCAACGCATTTTGAAACTGCTTACGTTAATGTGAAGAATTATTACGAAATGTGAAGATTAGAAAATACTGAGGGTTACCGATGAGGAAAACGGTTTTCTATCTCAGAAGTAAGTCAGGAGTCACGAGTGACGTCCAACTGCTGCTAACTTCAACGAGTTTTATTAAGACTACTCTTAGGACTTGCTCTGTTGTTGGTAGAGTATGCTCTCACCTATACATAGATATTAAGCAAAGTTATTTAAAATAATGTGATTAGCACTAACGAATACATGAAGTCGCAGGTGTCTCGATAAATTTCCGTTCTACCGAAGTGAACTTAAAATCAGTTGAACGTTCGAGAAGTCTTCTCAAGGTCATTTGCATATGCGAGCTTTGTTTTACGGTTGGGTTTATTCGCACTTGTGTAGTGTCTCATATTTCTGTTCGGCTGAACTTCAATAAAAGATGTCTCGAGGAAACCAGCAAAGTATATCTTTTTGTTTTTCACGTGATGACAACGCAAATCGAACTATACTTACTAATACGATGCGGAGATCCGAACTAGTAGTTTCAATAAGGTCACACCAAGCGGATCAGGTTGTTAGAAGAGTCAGCTTCAGAGGTCATGCAAAAGGACGGTAAGTGCCATACAAGAGCTAGATAGAATTCTCACGAAATCTGGTTCTACGTTTCAAAATTTATCATCTTCTGTGGAACACCCTGTAACTGCGGAGAAGCGGTCTACGGCACAGCACTACATGCAGCAAGGATGCAGCAAAAACATTTTACGACATGTACATGACCCGCATAACTAATCCCATCGATGATGCGGCGAATCACATACACACACGCACGCTTTTACAAAGCCTCTAACGTGACCAACTATCCGAACAGCGCATTTCAAAAGAGGCAAAGTAGAGAAGTCAAACACCATGGCCGCGCTGTGTTGAATGCGGCGATTTGAAAGCGATTTAACTGCGATAATAAAACAGTACGTACAGCTATGCGGCGGACACGGCCCTACCTACGACGGACATTCGATTTGTAGTCGAGCTGCAAAGCAAGGCAAGAGCCGGGGTGGCGTCGCTCAGCACGAATGAATGAAATAAGCGCTGGGCAATGCCAAACGGCATGCAGATGAATGCCAATTCTTCGCAGTTTGGCCTATGCACATATCTTACTCCTGCCAGTTGCCTGTCTCTGGCCTACAGAGGACGCTCCGACAATTCTACGCTGCATTTGCGCTGATGGCTTTGGCTCAGCTGTGGCGCAACATGAGCATGTTTGCGTTTCACAAGTATTTGTCTGCGCCAAGGAAGCGGGAACACAGTGACAATACACCTTAGTATTTGGAACGAAAATGGGAAATTGCATGACTCAATGGATGTGTGAGCGCGCGTGTGTTTTGCAGCAAGTAAGTGGGCAGGCGGACAAGTGCGCTAGTGTGTGAAAAACGGGCATTTTCGCCAAAGACCATTTATAAAATAGACACTCAGATTTTTAGAATGCACGTAAAAGCCAACAAGTGAACGTTGGCGATTACACTGTCATGTTGCTACACACGACTGCGGACAATTTGACGCATGCACATGACGCAGTGTGAGTTTTAGGAATTTATTCAGAACCCCTCGAATAGTTGAACGCTTGAACTGTGTGACGTGCCAAATTTGAAGTATAATGTTATGTAAATAATGTAAATTTTCAACGAATTGGTATGCTAAGCTTCACCATAGATAGGTAGGTGGTACATAGAGTGGCTGTCCGACAACGCACCTGGTAAATTCCCTTTACTCTATTATGTCCTCTATGCAACACCCTGTGCTTCTGATGAAGTTCAGTTGTATCTGTGCAACCTCCGATACGTCGTCAAGAATCCCTCGACCGGCATATGCGTCATATATTCTTTTCGTGCCACATTTGCCTGCTTGTTGAGCAAGTTATGAAAGACTCAGCTATATTTATTTGTGGACGAAACAACTACAAGTAGCCGAAGATATATAAATTCTCCTGCTATACAGTTACCAGAAATTATATTCGTTGCATTTTATAATTTCATTGTTTGTGCTTTAAAACCCAAAACTTTTTACATAAATACTTCGGTGTAAATGTCGATTCTTAAAGTAGAAGCCTTTGTATGAGCGCGAGCGACAATTGCATTGACTACGCTCGCTCTTTGAAGTCATGTTACTTTTTAAGTTCCCCTTGTCTTTCTCATATATTATGCCACGCATCTAAAATTGAATAACTTTCTTTATTTACTTTAGTTTTCCAAGTTTGTAATAAATTGTAGTATAAATGTCGCAGACATTAAATATTAACGCTTAAACACACACACAAACGCACATATATTTTACAGCTCCATAACATTTTATGCAAAGACTTTATTATTGTCCAAGTGTTAATAAACTAGAATCAATATGATATACTACAAATTCAATAAAGCCCGACATTGTTAAACCAAGAGGCGTATGCGATGAAACTTGTTGATGCATACTTGACGGAGCAAATGGCCGCACTGTGTGGGTCAAAGAAGAGGGTGATAGTGCGATCGATATACAATATATGTATATACATATAAGCAAAATATTATATATAGGAAGCAAACAACATCGAAGAGGACAAACTGTCAATTGACCAGCCAGCCAACCAACTCCCGTTAACTACCATCCACTTGCGTATAACGGACAGTAAAAAGTGCTAACTTATTAAAATTTCAAATCACTGCTATTACGATTTTGAATTATTCATTGACATTTGTGGTTGAAACTTTCATCTATATACACAGTATACTTACTATTTATGTATTTCCGTACTTGCCACGCGCTAAGTGTATATTTAACGACTGCGTACAGACATCTATGTATATATATATATATATATATATACACAGCATATATATATATATATATATATATATATGTATACATACATACAGTTATAAATACACACCGCCTACAAAGTTACCGGGTATCGGCTATAACCGTTTCACTTGCCCTTTGAGCGTTTGTCCTGCTGACTGCGGTGAAAGCACACTTCCTGCCACAAAAATAGCGGAAGTCACAACGCAAAATAAAATAACGACTGCGGGCGTGAGATAAAAAGACATATGTATCTACACAGCAGTAAGCAATACAATATAAATATATAGCATACTTGGAAATTATGTATATTGTCTTGTTGTTGTAATTTTGCTTTAGACGCTAGTTTATTGCTTTAGTTGTAATATTTTTTAGATAGTGGCTTATTATTGCTGTTGTTGGTAATTTCTCAAGTGATTAGTGAATTGTTGTTATAATTTTTGCTAAGCGGCATTTATTATTGTTGCAAATTTAGTTAAAAACAGCAATGTTTGGTTGTTTTTGTCATCTTTTCTTTTGAAGACAGTGCATTGTTGTAATTGTAATTTTTGTTAAAATATAGTGTATTGTTGTTGTTGTAATTTCTTAAAAGAAATTTGTATTTTTTATTGTTGTTGTAATTTGTATAAAGAAAATTGTGTTTTGTTGTTGTTGCAATTTTTTTTAAATCAAAGAGTGTACTGTCTTTTTGTTGCAATTTAAGTGAAGAAAAGCTCGTACTGTGGTTGTACATGTAGTTATTAAAAAAACAACCTGTTGTGTAATTGTTGTTGTAATTATTTTTAGGAGAGAGTGTTTCTTTGTTTTGTTGTAGTTTTTCTAAAAAAAATTGTTGCTGTTGTAATTTTGTTTAAGAGAACAAAATTTTGTTGTTGTAAATTTTCTTAAATCAAATCGTGTGTTGTTGTTGTAAATGTTTTCAAGTGTACCGCGTTCCCCAAACAACAAGCGGCATATTTTAGTTAGTGGACACTTTTATACTTGCCACTTGAATACTTTCAATACTTTCGACCCAACCTCTGCACCCCTCTCTCCCCTAACTTTTACTCCAAGGCCAAACGCTTTTGTTGCGTGATACTACCATATATATATGTAAAGCATCTCCATACCTTAGACTCTTCTTTAATACTCGTATATTTGTCTGTTCTCTACATAATTCATCGCGCCTGCCAGTCGATAAATTGCTTAACTGTCCGTCCGTTCGCCTGTCGGTCGCGCGCTGTGTCTCTGCTGCCATAATTTAACTTACGCAGTCTGCAGCCGCGTCACTTTAATTCGCAACGCTCACTTCGCTCTTTTTCACTGTGTTACTGCCGCTATTCCCAACTCCCCTTTCATCTAACTTACTGCCTTCAGGCCCGTACAATAGCCACTTCAATGTGTGTGTTTGTGTGGGGATTTTTCTCTTTTTTTCCAAGCATGTGCTGGCATTTTGTTGTGCGTTTTGTCTGTTTATTTATTTAGCTCTTATCGCTCTAGCATACTTGTTGGCAGTCGAGTGTCTCACTCGCTGTCGCGCATAAATATTCAATTCTGATTTATTTCCTTTATATCCTGCTAGCATCTCTAGCCAATATCATTGTCGCCCGCCCGATACTCACTGTGTCAATGTAACATACATACGTGGGTGGTCCGATAAGTACTAGAGAAATTTGCTCTCAAAATTTCTGTCAAAGCGGCCTCTTAGCGTTATTTTTTATTATAAAAAAGAGCAATATCGGTCGTTGATTCGATTCCCTTTGGGAGAGAATTCGCGCAGTGACATCGACCGCTGGGATACTATGCAGTAGAAAGCCCAAAAGGCCGTGAGACCAATTCCAATCGTAAAGTAACAGAGCCAGTAACTGACCATTAACTACCTAAAGGAAAAAAATGGTTACAGAGCTCTACCATGTCGAATTATTAGACCAATTCGACGCCACCAGAAAACTAAAAACGTATTGATAAATCAATCACAATTTGTTGAAAAATTAATCACAATTTTTAAGATTTTTCTTTTGTTGGTGACTTATCGAACTGACCTCGTACATACAGCTGGCGATTGCGACCTGCTCGACAACGGCCTAACATCATTTCCTAGTCTTACTCGTTCTTCACCACAGCTTTGCTGTCTAGTTTACTAAGGAAAACAAACTGACTTCATGAATGCGAACCGCTGGCGTCCTTGATACTTTTGTCATTTTTTCCTATTTCCTACACAAATCCACAAATATATGTATATTTCTCTCTCCGCCGTCAATAGTCTCATGCTTTTGGTTTATCCCACGCACAAAGTTCTCATTTCTTTCGCTACAGCTTTTTTCTGCCTGTGGCATCACTACGGCGTATGGCCGTCATCAATTCGTAACTTCAAGAGCACCCCGCACAAACTTTGCTGCTTCTTTTGATGGCTACACTGATTTGATTTACTATAGATATCCTTATTGTCCTTATTGTCAAACGCGTGCTTCTACTCATTTTCAAATCGGATTTCCTTCTTGTTTAGTCTTCTTATTCGGCCTCGCCTTCTTGAGTGCAAAGTGCTTATCTCTCGCGCACATTCGTCTGCGTCTTCATAGAGTCACTGAATTATTTCACATTATTGAATTTTTCGAATTCACAATTGACTTGCGTTCTGGGCAAAATGCGTCGAAAGGTTTGTCGGTTTGTCTGCCCGCACTGTTATGTATTCGAAAATGAGTTTGAAATTTACGTAAAGAATATATTTCTCGGTAACTTTTACACTCACTCCCTTCGTAGACAAATGTACATATCTATATATTGAACGATTGACTAGGATTTGAATTAATATTTATACGGTTTTAATAAACCTCCTTAAATTACGCGCATTTTATTGGTTTTCCAAACTGCGTAACTTCGCCAAAGTGGAACAGGAAAGAGAAAGTACTTTTCCGTTTAAAATCTTAGTCGAATGGAAAATTTGTAATGATTTCCTTACAACGACGCATTAAAGTATATGAAGCGATAAGTCAATAAATATGGCACAAATTAAATGAGCTTCGCGATTACTCGGCTAAAAAACTGAGTAAAAGAATATAAACTTCATTTAATTTATGTAATAGAAAAAATCTTAATGAGATTATAATAGCACCGTTTTCTTCTTAGTTAAGCGATCCACAAAAGAACACTTGCTAATATAAAAAACACGTTTATACTTTTGGCTTTGAGCCAGGTTGCTCGTAAAAAAGAACGCTATTCGGAATTCAGAAGTACTATATACCGCATATTTTCGTACAATCTGGACAATCGCAGCCAACATCGCTTTAAATATAGCATAACAAAAAATACTAACATTGCATTATTTCTTACTTTCTTAATTTATTAAATAAAACTTATTCCGAATAAATCCTGTCTTTTATTCCTAAGCATAACTCTTGACTAATATCTTTGGAGTCTATACCCCAAAGTGTTATTAGTATGATCTTTCTACAGAGGTCTACAAATTTTTAGTTGACCCCAAATGACTAATTATTGTTACTGTTCAAACAATTTTTCTGCGAGTTTTTTTTCAGGCATCACATAGGTTCGACTAAAACTCTATCTCGTCGCTGAGAATTCGCACAGTTATCAGGATCGTTTCTGCAAAAAAAAGGCGGTAATACAGATTAGTTAGACATCTTTTGTATTACATAGAAAAGTTTTCTGTCGGAGGAACCTATTATAGAGAGGAAAGTTAGAGATAACTGTCAAACTAGCTGTCAAAATAAAAACCTTTGTTTTATATTTATGTTCACTATACTTTGCCTAAGTTCACATAGAGACTTTCATCGAAATATCGTTTAGAAGTATGAAGTTTAATTCTAAAACTCTCCCTTAGTTTGGACAATGAAATATTTACTGTCATATCATTTTCAGAAATTTTCCACTCTACAACTCTGAAAACAGGTATTTTCTGATGACGTTTGTATGCCAAAGATATTATGAGTCCACAATTTTACGAAAAAACTAAAAACAAGGCCTACTTCCCTAAAGGAAGTGAGTCCAATTTTTGACAGTGCAAGTCCGAATTTAGAGTTTGGACATAGAGTTTGGAGAAGAACGCAGGAGATATTCGGAACTACTTGCCGTTAGCAAAGTTCTTCTTGCCGCAATACTAGGGTTGTTGCTAGACATTCTCAAGTAGGCATTCATGCGGTAAGGTAAGAAGAGTGAGGTGGAGACATCCAAGGTAAAAGAGGGACATTGTCCAGCCTTTGCAAGATTGAGAATGAAAAATCTCGGCAGTCTTACCTTCGGTGAACGACGAGATATAGCCGAAACTGACATAGGCTGTCTCAGAAAGTTTATGATAGAATCAAAGCGGCTTGTCGATTTATAAGGAACTTATGATCTACTATAAAAAAGTTTAAGGTAACACAACTGAGCGGCATTTTAAGCTGTCCAAGTGAAATCTATGTTAGGATGGACCTCATAACCTAACCTAATCTAACACCTTCTAGAGTAATAAAATCGGTCAGGAAGAGGCAGATTACTTAATCCAACTATGGGAAATATATATCTTTACGAGAACTAATATACTATCGCTATCTGTTTCAATCGTATATATAAGGCTCTCTGTATTTATTGAAATCCATTTAAATCATATCCATAAATCATCACGGCGATTAGTATAAGAATTTTTGACTCTTCGATTTCACGTTAACTCGACAGCATTCAACGAAATTCAATGCAATCAAAAGTTTCCAAAGAAATACAATGAAATATGAACTTTCTATTATTTCTACAATGCAAAAAGTAAAAGTGTATACGACACAAACAACAATGTACACATAATAAAAAATGGCGACATCAGAAATACATAATACAGCACATAGTGCCATCGAACTTTACGCAACAAAAATGTAAATTCGCTAGCGGAAAATCAAATTGGATTGAACTTTGCGCGCAACTTTCCAATGCCAACAACAAAAATAAGAAAAAACTCCCGTTAACAACTCGTTTGGAATTTAATACGCTGCTGGTTTTGCGGCGAAAACGTAGCGGACCGTTAAGGGACTAGTGTGCGCTTGATGCAAAACCTTAAAATTCCTATTCCCTTTCCCCCGCGGTGTTGGTATTGTATTTCGGCAGAATGCGCGGAGAGCCGCCAATGTGAATGGAAAGAAAATATGCCTGAATCAACGGAAAATTATAAAAAACCATAAATTATATGCGCTCAAAAATGAAGACAACAACAACGATAAACAACAAGTTATTATTACGAAAATGTGTTTAATAAGCGTCTTTACGAACGAGCTGCTGCGCAACAAGATTGATTTAGTACCGTTAAACACTCAGCGGCAATGAGTTGCTGACTTAAATACTGTGGTGCTGAAGTGCTACAAGGGCGTCTAAGATTTGCGCTACGTCAATACGTTGGAAGGCCTAAAATGTCCTTGCAGTTAGAAGACGAGCGCTAATTGAAGATGAGAAAGCAAGCGAAGCGTTAGCAGGCACTTGCAACATCTTGTACACGCTACTCGTAATCCGACTGCCGAGCTGTTTACCTCAACGAATGACTCGCCGACAAAGTCGCGTTCTGCTAACGAAAATTAGCAAAGCAAATGAGAGCAGCTCTCGCAAGTAATTCCGCGGCAGAATGATGGCAATGAAGACGACGACGCATTTGTTTATTTAAAGCAATCGTAAACGATGAGCTGTAATCGAAGTGGCAAAATACGAGACATATTCTACGAAAATGCGTCTGCAGAAGCTTCGCTCAACGAAAATGTAATACCGAGCAGCGAGTAGCGAGTGGCGAAGACCTTGAATAAATCACTGGAATGAATGAAACTCGTAACTGGATGCTAAGCATTTTGCTTAACGCTTGAAGCGGTATATTGAAAGGATACTAATACGACAGGATACGGCTAAGTACACACACACACGAAGG
This sequence comes from Bactrocera oleae, assembly GCF_042242935.1. Classification (NCBI taxonomy): domain Eukaryota; kingdom Metazoa; phylum Arthropoda; class Insecta; order Diptera; family Tephritidae; genus Bactrocera; species Bactrocera oleae. The sequence continues at coordinate 21,203,688 of NC_091537.1, read as the reverse complement.
CACACAAATACAAATGCAATACAGCAGCGGAAATGTATGCAAATAAACAAAAGCGTAGATAATGAAACAAAATCCCACTGACGAATTTAACTCGCGTACGAATGGAGGCGACGCCTTCCAAAAGCTGTAGAAAGAACGCCTGCGCCTTCCCCGCTCTGGCTGTGCCTTTCTATCATTGCAATGCAGTGTATGCCCTTTGGCTGGCGGCGAAAGTATTTTCTAGTCACGCACACAGCAGCACCAGGAGGCGTGGTAGGTGATGTACCGTTAACGTAAATAATTGAGAAATCTTTGAATAAACAATTTTGTGCCTTAGCATTTAATGGAAAATAAGTTTTCCTTATTTCATACGAAAGTATTCATTCGCATTTACTTTCATTTTGTTGCTTCGAGGCAATGCTTAATAATGTGGGGTCGGGTTTCAGTGATACTGTGAAAGGAAAGGCTTTAGGTTTTAAAGTTGTGAGCAGACATTTATTCATAAAGTATGAAATTTATTTATTCATTGGGGAAATTTCAATAATTCGAAACGAAAATGTATTAAAATGAGTAATGAATATTCCAAATAAGCAGAATACCGTCTAGAAAACTGGTATAACTTTGGAAATAAATATTTGAAATTTTTTGCAGAAACATTTTAAACGGAAAATACAAACATTCGCATTTATTTTAAACAGTTAGGAATTTGAAATTTATGTGATAGCTGCTGGAGATCCTCTACGTAGTCGAATTTGGAAACTTTGTCGAGGATTGCTAGAACAAATTGAACTACCAAAGCATTATTTAATCCCTGTAGCATATAAGGGCTGGCCTTTGCCTCAGATATGATGTATAGATGTATACATTTAGATAGAATCAATACTTCATAGGCATAAGTTACTCAGGTCTTTAAATACGATAAAGGCGAAGAGGAGCGAATCGAACAAATGACTGGTATAACATGCTTTAATCAGCTGGAGATTGCATAGCTACCGGTTATGCCAGTTCAATATGATGCTTACATAAGATGTTTTCTTTTCACCAAACACTACTGAGTGCCGAATCGAATAAACAACTTGTATAAGGACTAGTATAGTAGTATAATTAATCAAGTATAGTATTAAATAGTAACGATTTAACCAAATTAACGAGTTATTCACTCATTTTCTTATATTATGTAACATTTTTTTGCTGTGGCAAGAAAGATTAGCTAAAACTGAACGAATAGAGATTTGTGTTGAATCGAATACGGCCAGTATTTGCTCGTATATGGTTTTCTGAAGCAGATATATTTTAAAAATCTTCCCGAAATCTCCATTTGTATGCTAAGCATATCTACTGGATAAAATGGCAAAAGCGCATTCAAAAAAAATATAGATATGTATTTTGGAAATCTTGCCATTTAAGATTTAGAATGACTTATCAGAAATCATTTTAAACTCTTTTTTTATACTTTATTTATTTATAATATCAGAGAATGTGACATTAGAAAAATGATGACAAGAAGGAATAAAGAGAAAGTGTTTCGTAGTCCCAAACAGCATTATTTTAAATATCTGTGGTCTTCATGGAAGATACAGAGCTTTCTACTGCTGGAACTTCCCACTAGTTTATGATACCTATATTATTTATAAAGGAACTGAGTTTTTTTTTATTTATAAGCTAACATTAATATCTTTATGGTACAGACCATCCATTAAATATCGACTTAGAGCCTTTTAACACCACTATGTTTGATAGTTTAACTTAAACGGGAAAGCTTATAGAGTCTTTCAGTGAAATAGACGTAGACGTCGGAGACCGTATTAATAGCAAGATTGATCATTTAATGGGACGAACCGAACCGGTATAGCCATGTCCGTCTGTCTGTCTGTATATACTCGAGCTAGTCCCTCATTTTTTGACATATCGATCTGAAATTTTGCATGTTCTCTACACGAAGCTGCTCATTTGTCGGAACCGCCAATACCTTACAAACTGATTCATCAAAATCGAGTTGCAGTTCATGAAATAAAATGAACAAATCAATAGGAAAACGAATATATTGGTTTTATGACTGAAATGGAAGAAGTCAATCCTAGGCATTCCTCTTGTCTAGTGCAACCAACCTTTTCATTGACCTCGTTCGCCAAGTATCGGCCAGCATGTGAGATATCTGAGTATAATTAGGTATCAACCTTTAATTTAATGGCATGATAGATAGCGTGAAAGATATCCATATCATTCTTTAGTATTTCAAAGTCGATAATTTGTTCTGAGAGACATGTTAATAAACGTTTCCACGAAAATCGTCGAAGCCGATTAAAAGGGCGACTGCTGTTTCAGAAGTTTTCAAAACACTGTTATATAGGCATACATATGTATAGTTAGAATCCTGCTTTGTCTTTCTTATGATTATTATTAGCCGTCGAAGTAGTATCAAGTTATTTGCACACACTTCATTTATATTAAAAATGTCTTGTTTTAAATCAAATAAAATATTGTACAATTAAAATTAGTTTTTTGCAAAAAAATTTGTAGATATATACTTATATAAATATTCGACATAAACATATATATACTTGTGTATCCGAATTCTGCTGTATATTACCGTTTTTTTGGTTTCAAAAATACCCTGGTAATTTCAAACAAGTTAAGGCCGACACATACATACATATTACCGTTTAATTCCATTTCTTACTCCACCTCGCACAAATTTTCCCTAATATTTTTTGCTAGTCAACACAGTGTCTGCTGTGTCAGCCAACGCCATAATATTAGAGCTCATCAACAGCTAATCAACATTAAACAGCAACAATAACAAATTCTAGACAATCGAATGGGTAAATACATTTCCGTATGCAGTGTTAACGATGTCATAAAATACAACAATGCCATTAATGACCAACATAACGAAGGCAGCAAATGACAACAAACACAACAGCAGCAACAGCAATGAAATCTGCGACAAAAATAATGAAAATAAGCGGCTGCATGACGATTCGAACAGTTCAAACTGGCAGCCAGTGCCGACATAATTTGGCTACTAGCGCTCATAAATAATCAAATATCCTGTCGTTCAGCAGCTAACAAAGGCGACGCGTTAAACGCTAAGCGTCAATAAAAAGCGAGGAATTGAAGTAGACATTCTGTGTGTGTATATATTTGTATGCGTGTGTGGCACTCTGTTTTGTTGCTCCAGTAAGAAAGTGAAGTGAAGTCAAATTGCCAGCCAGCGCTGATCGCGCGACTAAGTAGCAATATTGATTGTAAAATTTCTTTATTAACTGCCTCAACTTTATGCCACGAAAGTGTGGGTGGCGCGCCGCTTGCTACGTTTTGATCGTCTGCGACATTCACTACACTGCACTTAAGTTATGCGCTGTGTCAATAAGAAATGACAGTAAGTGTGGCGGAAGTATTGATTACCGCTACCGCTTTAATGGGAAATCACTAGACGCTATCAATCGAAGGCGGCGACCGACAGTCGGTCTGGCAGCAATGACTACTTTGGAAATGTCATACTTGAAACCAAAAGTTAGTCGCGCTGCAGTTTATTTTGCTGTTGCTTTGCATATGCAAACACAACACTACTCACACATACACTTATACATATATGTGTATATATGCATCCAACTTTACCTCACTGCTGTGGCATGCAACTTCACAGCCAGCGCTTATGAATATCGAGCCGAGCGTGGAAATGTATGAAAGTATGCAAGGAAGAGAGCGCATAAAAATTGGTTTTTAAGAGACAGCAACAAAGTAAAATGTGTTTTACAGTTGGCAATTTAATGAGTTGAAGACACAAAAAAAAACTATTTAGCAGCAAGGATGCTTCTTTAGCTATGTATTGCATTATGTATATATTTACACAGCGTTCTGCCGTTGCGCATGTAAATCGGTATTGGAGCATTTAAAAAACAAATAAAAATTTGTATCACGTAGCGGCAAATGAAATAAAAGAAATGCTCGCGCGGAAGCTACACAAATGACTGCTGTCACAGCTGCTGACGCAGCTACTATCTACGCGCACTAATAACGGGTGTTTTTGTGAAATAGAGAGTTTTTATTTTAAATAAAAAGCGGGAACTTCGGTGAAATTTTCAATTATATGAACTTCTTTGTTTCAGAATTTTATGGATTTCAAGGTCTGCACGAAATTTTGCGCATATTAGCACCCTGTTCGGCCAATTCTACATCACTTTCGACAGCATAGCCCTCCATAGCTTGGCCATATTACGATAAATATCGGTTTTTAATTGGTCATTCGTAGCTAATTTGTCAGTGGAGACCTTTGACTTGACGTACCTCGCAAAAAACAGTCACAGGAAGTCAAATTAAGTGACCTAGCTGCTTATTGACGAAACCATTGTGAGATTTGACGAGATCACAGAAAATTAGACCGACAAAAATGAAGATTTCAATTAATGTATGGCTTTAGGCACCCTCCAGCTGGCACCTCTTGGTGCCTAGTTGATTGAAATTTGCTTGGTAAACCAGAAATATCGGAAATAATTTGTCTTTAAGGCTCCCCTGAGCTCTAAAGAATGTTCACCTAGCACATTTGTAAAAATATGGACCAGTTAAATCTTCGATATGCAAACAACAAAAAGAATAACTTCTGCTGAAGGCAAGAAAGGTTAAAGAGACTCTCCAGAATCTTTTCGGAACTAAATTTAACACCTTTTGGTAGATGAAAGGAATGCTCAAAAACGTTAGCATTATGTGAATGTCTAATAACGACTCCAGTAATTTCTTTCCTGCAATGCCAGTGCCAAAAACTCAGTCATTTAAACAAAGTAATAAACTCTTCGAACTATAAGACACTAGACGAGATTTCAGACCCAGCGCTACGCTTATTCAGTGCAATCTTTCATGCGAGCTGCTGCTGTCGGAATCAATTTTTTCGGAATGAACGAAGAATGTTTTATAAAGAATTGCGAAACAAGTTCTCTTTCAGCATATAAATGTTGTTGTTGTATCAGCCGGAAATATCTCTGAATCTGCTGCCAAGTTGACATTCTTTTGCCGGAAAAAAACCCGTGTCCGCTTCGATTACATCGACTCGAATGTCGTGCCAACAGCTCAGAAAATCAATCATAAAACATGTCTTGGAAGTACGGACCATGACAACATCCGATGAGAAGGCTCCTGCAAAATATTTACGAACGCTTGAAGTTACACCGAAAATGTCGCACATTTCTAATATGTCTGAAGTACTTCGTAAGTTTTCCACACGAGTTTCGGTACCAAATTTTCACTACCTTAAGCGTTCTTTCAGTGTGAAAATGTGCATAGTAGTTTGTCAAACTTTTCTGAAAATAGCTGTCAAACACATATGTTTGGCGTGACAGCTGATTTATCTGCTATCCCTTTAGGAAATTCGATACTTCCGAAAAAATTAAAATCAAAACACCCTGTACTATAACCGTTAATATTGCTGCAGCGCTTTTAGTTTCGCTATGGATAGTACTCTTGCTTCATTGTCTCATTTTCTCGTTTTTCTCTCTTTTTTGCTTTTCTTTGCGCACTGCCAAGCATCATCGCCAGCGCGTGGCATGTGGCATATCACAAAATTACACTTATCATTCATATTGTCAAGTGCAGTCTTGCAGCCTCAACGCGGCATACGCATACGTATGTACATATGTGTATGTATATTTGCACCACGTGCGCCTGCATTCCATCAAAGTCATAAAAATGCGAAATTAAATGAGCAATGTTGATGCTTCCGCCAACATTGTTGTTGTACCTTGCACAGTATCCTGCCAACTGAATACATAAGCACACTTAAGTATACGTATACATACTTGTACATATGAAAATTCGCAACTGCTGTCTCTTTCGCACTTTGGCCACCCACATTCGTGCTTTAATGCGCACCCTGTCATTTGGCAATGTTGTGTTGGTGTGTGTGCGTTTGTGTTTGCGGAAAATGAAGCATATTTTTTAGCGCGCAACTTTCTTACTCGCCATTTAGCGCTGACTTCCGGCAGAGTAATCTCTTTTTCTTTTAACAAATGTCATGCCACAATATTTTTCGACATTTACAGAAGCAGTGTGTGAGTTGGTGAGGAGGTAGCTGCAAGTCAAAAAAGGGAGCTGGAAAGATATAAAATTTTAGTAGCCATTTATAAAAATAAATTTAGTTCAACGCAGACATACGAATAGAAACATACATACACACACATATATATATATACAATAATAGCAATCAGTTCATATCTGCGTTGAGCTACTAAAATCTCGAGCTAATTTGAATATATATTTTATTTGGGAGAAAATGCGTTGGCGGTTTTATTTTGGCAATGAGTCATGTGGATTTACGAAGAGCGAAAGATTCAAAAAGAGATAAACTAGCATATGTACATAAAACTATATTTGGTTTCATTGAACGAATTAAGCGATATGACGATGAACCACATGGTTTAATCTTTCTACCGAATTCTAATCGCCGTCAGCTCTCTCTTGTTATAGTATGTATTTGATAATCAAAACTTTTAGAAAACTCCCGAATAATATGTTTGTTAAATATAATCCTAATACTTTTTGCGTTGCCGTTAATTCCAGCCCATTTATTAGCGAGGCTTTTACTGAAAATACGGGGTAAAAATTTTACAATTAACTAGACAACTATTTCATGAAATGAACTTAACCATAAACATACAAGAGACACTAGGTTTCTTTACGAAGAAGCAGGTGACCACGCCATAGCAATATACCACGCTATATTCGTTCTGACAAAATGTGCTCATTAATCTTTATAATGTATGGACCATGCTAAAGTCTTACTGGCAAAGCTGAAAATACCATAGTTAAGCAAATACTTGTAATTTGAAATGCTAGGTAGTGAAATTACAGATCCATTTAGATGACAGTGTGTCTGTAAGTAAGTTCTTTAAGAAAGCATTTTGAGCTTCGCACACCGACAGAACGGCATAAACTTATTAAATTTTATTTTAAATTTCACCACCTTACCCCTTTTCTTGTTACACTTTACCGCTGGAGTTGCATAGAAAGTATGCTTGGATATTAGAACCATTCGAAGACATTTCACTTAAGATTTCTTAAAATTTAATCCCATCACGTGATCCACATCATAGTTTCGACTCTTAGATCGAGTTAAACCATCACCCTTAGCAGACAGACAGCTCGAGTTGCCCCGATAATCTAGAGTGACCCTTGCGCAACTTCGTTCTGCATACTGTAGCAAGTTAAACTCCTACTTATCCAAAATCGACGCTCACATAACAAATACCTTATTTTTCCAGCGTGCAATGAGTCTCCGCATAACTCTAACCACCTCTTTGCATGCCCAGCCAACCCCACTCATCTAAAATCTCGTCCAAACAGCACGTTTCCTGGGCCTACCTTTAGATGATTTCGATGACCTCCAACGTGAATCTTACCACCCAAGCGAAGATTAAGTAGATGGACAAGGAATATGCTTTTATATCATTCGTCAAACGTCAAACGGAACTTTTGGCTTACAACTGAGGCTCATCGAACTCGGCGAGGACCGAAACATCAAGATCATCGGTCAATACAACCGTGTCGTTAAGTAGTTGTTAAAAAAAAATATAAATAAATAAAGAAATTAATAGGAGCTGTTGGTGAAGACAGGTATTCATTTAATAAAGGTTTGTCATTCAAAAAATGTCAGTCATGACAGCCAACGTTAAATCATTATTCTCAGTAAAGAATAGCAAAGAAAGATACTCTGAAAAAACAAAAAGCCAAGAACTTTATAAATCTCTAAATATTCTTGTCGCCATATACATATATCGAGATGTAACAACGAGCTGTGCGAAAGTTATACCGGCATCGATGTAGTTCGGGATATTAAAAATAAGTGGCAATTCTATGTATGGTATGTAGCTTAAATCAATCCAGAGTCTCCAACTCCGAAAGTATGCAATGCGTTATACTCGTATACTGAGAGTTGTAGTGGCAGAGATACAGATTCGCACTAGAAAACTTCGCTAGCTTTCGTTAATACACAGTTACTGCGTGGGTTAAACAAAATTTCCGACCTTCAGCCAAAAAAGCAAAAAAAAAAAAACGTTTTGCGTTGATTACATTCAACTAAATGACGCGTGTATAATTTCCGATGGAAGTGCAGGAGCTTACATGCTAGGCAAATAAAAAATAGACTCAACCGCGAAAGCATGTAAACGATATTTATGTAAATGAGCTCTGAGTGAAGCAGACGCATGTTACTTTCGGCGAATGTTGCCCCACCCCTTTTTATGGGGGTAAGTGTGTGCGTCGGCATGTTTCCATAATAACTAAGTGGCAAGATTGCTTGTGCTTGCATAACTTAACATATGCCTAAGAGCTACATACTTGAGACTAGTTATGTATGCCCTACCATTGCGACCCTGCCAAAATTCCCAGCCATCAGGCCGCACGTTTGCTTGGCGGCGAGCGAGCGAGTAGAGCGAAAATTTGCCAATTCTTATTTTCACAACGGAATTCTTTCGGCGCAATGTGTACGCATGGAGCGTCTTTGAAATATTATTTACGTTCTTCTGCTTTATTTTATTTTATTTTTTTTTTTAAGAACAGCTGCCAAGCCAGCTGAAACCATGCAATGAGAGAAGTAAACGTGGCAATTCATCGCAAATTCCACCAGTTTTTATACTCTCGCAACCTGTTGCTACAGAGTATAATAGTTTTGTTCACCTAACGGTTGTTTGTATCACCTAAAATTAATCGAGTTAGATATAGGGTTATATATATATAAATGATCAGGATGAAGAGACGAGTTGAAATCCGGGTGACTGTCTGTCCGTCCGTCCGTCTGTCCGTCCGTCTGTCCGTCTGTCCGTCCGTCCGTGCAAGCTCTAACTTGAGTAAAAATTGAGATATCTTTATGAAACTTGGTAGACATGTTTCATGGTACCGTGAGACGGTTGGTATTGCAGATGGGCGTAATCGGGCCACTGCCACGCCCACAAAACGCCATTAATCAAAAACAAATCACTTGCCATAACTAAGCTCCGCAATAAGATACAAGACTGTTATTTGGTACACAGGATCACATTAGGGAGGGGCATCTGCAGTTAAAATTTGTTTTTAAAAAGTGGGCGTGGTCCCGCCTCTAATAGGTTTAATGTGCATATCTCCTAAGCCGCTAATGCTATAATAACAAAATTCACTGGAAGTAAATGTTTTTAGCACTTCTATTGACGGTGTGAAAATAGTTGAAATCGGGTGGCAACTCCGCCCACTCCCCATATAACGGTACTGTTAAAAACTACTAAAAGCGCGATAAATCAAGCACTAAACACGCCAGAGACATTAAATTTTATCTCTGAGATGGTATAAGATGACTTTATAGGAACCGCGTTCAAAATTAGACAGTGGGCGTGGCACAGCCCACTTTTAGGTGAAAACCCATATCTTGAGATCTGCTTAACCGATTTCAACCAAATTCGGTGCATAACGTTCTTTTTATGTTTCTATGTCATAGTGCGAAAATGGGCGAAATCGGACTACAACCACGCCTTCTTCCCATATAACACCATTTTAAATTCCATCTGATTCTTTCACTTTCCACTATGCAAATCAGGTAACAATGATTATATCGGGGTAAAACTTTGCGTGAATAATGCAATTAAAGTATGCCACCTTGTGGCCAAAAATTGTCTAAATCGAACCAAAACTGTTTAAGTCCCTAAGTACGAAATATGTGAACCCCAGTGCCTATAGTTCACTTTCTACCGAAAATATCAGTCAATCCACAAAGAAATCTCAAACGAGTATACTATTTGACTTTGCGAGAGTATAAAATGCTCGGTTACATCCGAACTTAGCCCTTCCTTACTTGTTTTCTTTGCTATTGTTTCTGTTTTCGAAAGCAAGGCTGTGTGTGCGCAGCATATATATGTTCTTGAAGTCTATATATGTATTTATGAAGTATATAAATACATATTTATTTTGAAAAGTGTGTGTCACACACACACGCTTGCGTATAGTGTCAAATTAATTCCGCTCCATTTGCGCTAAAATATGCGAAAGAATAATAAAAAATGGCATGAGAGAAACAAAAAATCATTGAAACTCGCAAGGAAAGTCAAGAAAAGCGCAAGGAAGCTACTAAGAAAAGTGTTGAAGGAAACTAAAAGCATGTTTATTTTTGGCGAAAGTGCGCGGGGATGCGCTGGCAAGGCAACGACCTTCGAAAATAACATATCGCAAAAAGCACATATACTTGTATGTGTATACATACAAGTATTATGTATATGTGGATACAAAACCCTTATTGTGACATGTTTGCAAGGATATATGTCATTGTTCGAAAATGGAACGTTGTCATAAAAAGCTTGTTCTATAAGTCCATGAACATTTATACTCCAATACATTCGTGTTAATTTTTTAACTAGTACAAAAGGTGGGTGCTTACAATGAGTACTTCAGTTTTGCTTCTGAAATGTCACCTTAATCAACTGAATGGAACTTTGACACCATTAAATATGTGCTTCTGCCTTACATTTATATTGCAAGTGAAGGTCGTGTCTTTTGAAATATGTATTGTTTGAAGTTTATTATTTCGGAAAATTTATAGCATTTAGTTTTTTTTATAGTAATTTGGGCATACGGCCACTCCAACTGAGTCTTTTATAGACTTTCCATTCTAATTTTATCTAACCTTCCAGCACAGCCGTCCGGTATTCGCCAATAATCCGACAAATGTTGAGTTCAAACCGGTCAGTCATAGCTGGTATATCAGTATAGACCAATGGTGTATACACATACAAAGTAGTCTAACAGAGTCAAAGCCCCCGGCTGGGTGTCACGAAACAAACACTATCAGTTTAATATTAGATGTGCAACTAAGTTACCGCTATATGTCAGTAAATGACTCCAGCAGTTAATGGTGATCAAGTTTGATATAACGAAAGCATGATAAACTTAACTTAAACATTTGAAAAAGAAATTGCGTTTCCACATTAGTGACTTTGTTTATTTGTCATCTATTTTTGGTTGTGCGAATATGTCCGAGTTTTGCCAAATAATCATCATTTGCGAGAAGTGTTGATTTTCTTCTATCGGTCGAAGAAAGCGACTGCTGAAGCTCATTGGACTAAGTCAAACAACAATGATTGGAGACGTTGCTCGATACGGATCCGTGTCAAACGCAAAAAGAACTTGCTTCAGCATTGGAAGGCACCCGCCAAGCCAAATCATCTAAATGCGCTACTCAACGAAAAGTGTTTCTGCTGCATGACAACGCTCGGCTTCACATTGCCAAACACGTTAAAAACTATCTAGAAACGCTTAAATGGGAAACCGAACCGCCCTATTCCCCAGATATTGCACCGTTCGATTATTATTTGTTCCGTTCTATGGCGCATAGTAAAATAATGCACCGATATAATATAAGATCAAGTTCAAAAAAAAGCAATATTTTTGCAGAAAATTTAAGGTTTTATTTAGCATAGATAGAATGTTTCGATTTAAGTCAACTATTCACTGTTTTATTAGATAACTTTTGCTGTTTTGAACGTAGTTTCATAATGCCACTCTTACAGGAATTTTTGTCCTAGCTGGCAAAAATCTGGGACAGTCGATTTTCACAAGTTCTCTTAAGAGGAATTTTTCATCATTCGCCAAAAACAGAAACAGATAATAATCACTTGATGGCAGGTCCGGCATATAAGGTGAATGCAGAAACACCACTCAACTAAGTTCCCGCAGGTTCTGGCGAGTCACTATCGTTGTGTGTGCCCTGGTGTATTGCCCAAAACTTGCCGCTTCTGAGAGATTTTGCTTTCAGGCGGTCCTATTGTTGACGGTACACGTCCAAATTAAGCAACCACCGATTCATTCAGCAGCGATTCGCAGTTGGAACGGAATCGACAAAACTCAAACCGAGCAAGATTGGCTGTTATTGTATCGGAAACAGAAACACTATATCACCCACCTGGCTTGCGTTTTCGCCTTTATCGAAGAAAAACTGTTAAATATGGTGTATTTTCTCTTTGCTGGTGTTCATCTTTGATGCGTGTTTAAACAATATTGAGCCAAGCAATCACGAAATTGTCTGAGAGAATTTTTTTTAGTACAAAATGTTATCTTTTTAACGCCTTATAACGTGACCCACGCGAGGTACAGATTACTGCATAATTGAAAAATAATGGATTTCGTTATTATTTATATTCTTGTTATAATGGAGCCAGAGATATCGGAACTATATATTATACATGTATATCAGGTTTGCTTAAAATCGGTCAAAGAGACTGAGATGTATAGAAATCCCAGATACTAGAACGGAGACTTTTTATTTCAAGGCAGGAAAGGGAATTATTTTTTTTTTAGCTGGTAACGATATCACAAAATTCATCTTTTCATCGAAGCAAACTGTTATTTTATCAATAAATTACACTATTAAATAAAATACACACTAAAAAATATTAATTTGCTATATTTATATCATATCTACAATACATGTAAGTAGGTATATATTAGTTATTTATATAATACATATCAAATACCAGGTATACTCATCAATTTAATATTTATTTTTCTCTTTTCAGGTAACCAACAAAAACTGATAATTAAAATTGTTTTGAAATAATATTTTAAAACTCTATACTCTTGGAGTGCAAAAATTTATTAGGTAATTCATACGAACAAACGTCTGAACACCAATATAATCATTATTTCGTATATGTAAAAGCGTACAACAAAAAGTTTCCGTTAGCCCTTTGTAAGTAATAGTAATAATGTGGTGATAATGAAATTACAGTTTGTGGTTCCATAGTCGAATTTTTACCGAAAGCGGTATTTATAGACTCTTAGTTCATATTTTAACTGAACGCTAGGTGTCACCAGACTCATTATATTGTATATATAGGCGTTGTTGCAGCGCGAAAGTAATTATTTTGTGTATATAGGGGTAATAGATATATCTGAATCGATTAAGCATACCTTACGTATTAACCCAATATCACCAATAACCCTTTTTCCACTGTGCCATCATCCAATTTTCAAAGATTTGTGCGCCACCAAAGGATTTCTTTATTCAAACTTTTTTTATAATAATAAAACACCGCTTGAATGCATATTGTGACGCCTGTGGGTGCCTGAATTTATCTCGGTTGATAAATTTAAATTTATGCATAACCTCAATTACTCGGTGTCGTTATTTGCGCCGGCTACAAAAGTGTTCAACTGTCGAAAACTCAATTTTCGTTGTAACGCACAACTTTATATAAGTTTGTATATCAGTTGACGCTTAACGACATATGACGAAGACTTGTACGGATGCCATTTTTCTGCATTGACACACGTGGCTCTGCACATTCGATGCATTTTACGCCGCAGGACACGAGTGCAAAGAGTTGAAGATAACGGTGAAAGGGTAGGTGGCTGCCATATAGACTTATTTGGAGGTATAGGGCACTTATATGTATATATACACATATATATGTGTGTGTATAAAAACAGTTCCGTAACTTCTCATACGCCATTCGCTGCAGCGCATCCTTTGGGTCAAGTGAACTACATTCGCCAAAAATATATACATATATTTTATGGACTGGCATATCCGAAAAAGGTGTTTCGGCTCTCGACTGTTTTTACAAATATGACACATACATGCACGCGCCAATCGAATTGTTTAGGCATCGTGGCACATCTGCTTGACCGTGTAAAGTGCTCATTTCGCAGTGCAAGCTGCCAATCAAGAGCGTAAAACGCACCAGAAATATATTTTTATTTCCTTAAAAATATTTAAATCACACAAAATGTGTAAAAATCCATTTATATTTGCACAACAACAATAACAACATAGCGCGACGACGAAAATCCGCAACATAAACGTAAATCATAAACAAATTTCACGATTTCTTGCCACATTTCGGGGCAGCGTGTACTCAAGGCGTACGCTCTTCCAAAGCAGTTTTGTAATTTGTTTCTACACACAATTTCTATCTTCACAATATACCGTAAGTATGCAAATCTCTTCGGTCTAACACTCGCGCCCATCCAAAGCTCTTTCTATTTGCCACACGTTCAGCGCATTTTCGCAGCACGCTTTGGTGTATATTATGCTAACGGAAGTGGTGATAAAACGTACGATGTTCCCCGCCTCAGCAGCAAGAGATTTGTGCCGCAGAAACAAAACAAATTTTGCATCGTTTTATAGCTTAGAATAAATACGCAAAATTATTGCTGCGCTCATCCCACTCTCTCTCGCTCTCGCTCCCGCAACTTCCGTTACACAGTAGGTGCCAATAAAAAGTATGGAGTTCAAAGCGCAACTTCACCCTGCGCTAACTGTAATCATGCAGAAAAACTTTAGCGCCGAAAAGAATGCTTCATAAACAGCACGGAAGTAACGCAGCAGCAGCCAATGCGAAGAAAAAGTAGCAGAAGAAGAAAAAGAAGGATCAGAGAATAAGAAGAAGCAGCTTGCTTGCTTTCCATGTCATATTATTTTATTTTATTGTATTTCATGTTTATACTCATGGCATTTTCATTGAGTGCGCTTGCTGTTTTTCATTTTTGATACCCGAGAAATTGGCCCAACAGCTTCACATAGCGAAAGGGAGTAAAACCAACAGCAACAAAAACAAGAGACACACACACAAAATCGTGGCGTTTATGCAGTCAAACGCCAGCATCTTTAAATATTTTATGCCATGTTTTCATTGCCTAGTGCTAGGCGCTTTGCCAGTTCGGCTGCGACCTCTCGGTTGTGGGTCATATATGTGTGCATGTTTAATATGTGTGTGCGTGTGTGGACACATCTATGCCTAGTTGTTTATCTTGTCTATCTTTTGGCTTAGCCACAGCCTGCAAAGGCGTTTGGAAGCAGGCTAGCATGTGGGTGTGTGCGTGTGTGCTGCGCACAGCTAATACCGTTATTATCCTTATGGGCTCATATTTTCGAATATTGGGCCCTAAATGTCTTGTTGGGTAGATTAGTATTAAATAAAACTGATTTTGATGGAACCGGAATTTAAATGTAGGCCTAGACACACGCACATACATACACATGTAGATATATGTATAAGTACATACATGCATATATAAAATTAAAACCTTTTGAGTGCCTTAAAATTTAAAATTTATTTTTGTAAAACAACTTTAAAGCGCTTTGAGATGACTTAAATTCTATAAGAGCTTAGATTAAGATTTCAGACATTTTTTTAAAAGCTTTAAATCCTTCTGGAATAGAGGGATTTGTACTTTTATCTATTGTACGTATATATAGGTACATACTATATACATTTTTGTATAATATACTAGCATACTTGTATACCATATTTACATATAACTATACAAATACTTGAATAGAAAATCTTCGAAAAATATCTTAAAATCTTCTTGATTAGTTAATTTTGTTTTGTATTCTGTGAACTCGTTATTTATATGTATACATATGAATGGGCAGTTCGTAATAGTTATGTGATATTAGTGAGATTATAACCTCTTTCTTCTGCTGTGTTTGTTTCAAATGCTACTTTTACGTTGATACTGTTATTTTTTTGACGAAATATGGTTTTATTGAATATGTTGCTCTAAAAGTAGTGCTGCTAGTCGATCCAGAGACAATACCTTCATCCAATTCAGGCATTTCCAGCCGATTCAAATTTCGATTTCAAACATTGCTTAAGATATGCGATAATGGCTTATTGGATCGGTTCCGAAAAGAGTGCCAAAAGTTCATATGGGAAACGCATCGTTTGACAATCTATTATATATTTGGACCAAATTATTTTGACGATTCGGTCCAATCCAATCAGCGGACTTCAGTAACATCTGAAGATCAATTATAATTTCGTATTTATTTTTTCTGATTATTCCATACAGTCGAATAAATTTACTACAGTATAATTTGGAGATCTATTATATATTCGCTCCAAATTCTTCTGATGAATGAGTAGACTTCACTAAAGTCTGGAGATCTATTATATTTTCACTACTGACGATTCGCTTCAAACCAATGAGTATACGTCGATTGTATCTACTGCTCTGGAATCTTCACTGACTGACGAAAGTCAAAATTTTTTGCTTTTTTATAAGACAAGGAAATATCTTGCTGAAAATCAAGGAAATATCTGCTCTTAGTTGTAACACCTATCTATTGATTATTCATATCTGGTTCATCGCCTTCGAAAGGCTGTAAACTTCAGCAGATTTCCTTAAAATTATTTGGTGGAATATTTTCTTCTATTACAACAAAAACTATTTAATTTTAGTGCAATTTATCTAGTTCTCTTTATTTGTGCGAGATATTTTGAATGGAAAAGAAAATGAAAATCAACCCTGGCGCAAGAATTCAACCCTGCGAGAGGAGTGGTCTCGTTCGAATTATTTTTTCGTATCCTATACACTATAAAATACGGTGAACATTGCTCTTTAGTTTTGTTATTTTTTGGTTTCCCTGACCTTCGATTGCTTTTTTGATAGTTTATAAGTCTGAAAGATTGTTCAGGATACTTCAGAATTTTCTTAGCAACATTGCTAAATCAGAGTTTTGAACAGTAAAGAGATTTTTTCTTTTTGAAAGATATATAGCTCACTAATCAACTTGTGTTAACGTTTTATATATGACAAAAGGTTTCTTCACCAGACGTATTCTTCTAGCAGTATTTACTGAGCCTTCGGCCAGAATTGCGCTATCTCTCTCCCACATTTACCAATTTAATGAAGTGGACTTCGCTTGCATCATACAACAACAAAATGTAGAGAATATTCTACCAACATATTTTGCATTCGGTGAAGCGGATAGATCCCCAAGGTGTTAGCCACAATATTTTCCTAAAATACTTTGTGCAAAAACTCCCACAAATTCTTTATCAGCTCTACATTTTGTTATTTCAATGCTTTTGTTTTTATTATTGCCACGAAAAAATATGAAATTTAATTTACTTCAGCTGTAGGGAAAATATGTAGCAAAATAGAAAGCCAAAAATTCGCATGAAATTTCCACATCCATAGAAAGAAAGAAGGAAGCGGCACTGTAAACATGAGCTGTGGCAGCATATGAACTGCGAGCAGTCTGTCTTTGGATAAGCGGAAATCTAAGCATTCATGCATCACCACACACAAGGCATTAAGACCGGTGTTTGCAATCAAAGTGCACACTAACGGGATTTTTGCATAACGGTATGTATATGTAGCTGCTATAAATGTTTGTGGGTGTATATACACATATACATAAATCTTTATATATATATATATATGTCAATGTTTATATACAAAGTTACTCCTCTTACCAATTACATGAACGCTTATGTAAGCTAAATTATGCGTCTGTATGTATTTGTCTTGTTGAGCGTGAGTTCATGTTTGTCAGCATTCGCAAAAATTCCTATCTAAATTCACCAAAACTTAGTTACACATATTCATTTTCTCATTTGCAGCAACCTTTTTGCAATATTTCTTTTTTGTTTTGGGTTAGAATATCCTTTCCCCTCCTGTCACACACACACACACCCATACGCACGCAGTCATTTCGCATAAATGTCCTGTTTGACCTCAAAGCTCTGCCTCTTCTGCACTCTCTGCGCTCGACGTATGCCGGTTTTGCCATTTAATGCGGTTTTTCTTGTTTTTGTTGTAGCTCCAGTTGTCATAGCACCGTTGAGTTTTGCTTGAAAGTTGATAAAATTGCATTCCGGCATCCTTGAAAAATAACTCATTTCATTACAGTCGACGAATACAAAAATCCGCTGCAAAAGGCCAACTTATGCATCAGCAGCCATTGGATATGTGTGGAGTGTCGGCACTCAACAGCATGTGCCACGTTGCGGCTTGGTCTTGAATTAAGGCTTGTGGGTGACACGTTGGAATGTGGCGCACGCAGCTCTGTGCATCCAATACACGTACGGACATGGAATCTTGTGATTATATGGATTCTCATGAGTACCAAACTATATACTCATACATATGTATATGTATATATTTTTCCATACAAGTATGCTTTGGAAATTATAAACACAGGTCACCTTCGGTCAAAACAATATATGCGACGCTGTTCTTTCATGGTTCTCTCTCGATATTTTCTGAGGTGGAGGTATAAATTGATAGTCTTGAAATCAAACTTAGAGAATAACATATATCTCCACAACGTTTATTACAGTGGTCCACTTTACCTTGAGGTACTAAACTCTTACTTGGATATTACCATACATTTTCACAACTTATCCTACAATGGACTGATTTCAGATACAATTCCGAGACTCAGAGCTTACTTTTGGCATAAAACCCCGGAGTATACTCATCATGCCTATAGTTTTTTTGCTTCTGAACACTAAACCCGATACTCAAGAACTAAAGTATATTGCTGTAAACCCTCTAATAAACAATGCAACATTTTTTCGACCATAACGTTGTACCAACGATTCGTCACATCAACAGAAATATATTTGTGTTTATGAAGTCTAATAAAATATTATATATAGACGCAGAAGCCTAAATTCATACATTAACAAACGAAAATAGGTCTAGAGCTAATTTTTGACTGCAGCCTACTCCTGTAGGCCAATTATTTTAATTTTTCGGAAGAAGTGATTATGTGGAAAAGAAATATTTTTACCGCGATGAAAATCCAACTTGAGTTGTTTTAAAGGCATTTAAAAGCTTTCCGATTCAATGATGTTTCTACAATAGATTCCGGCCGATCAGTTCTTTTGTTCTGCGATGCTTTATATCAAATCGGTTATTCGATTGCTCCACACTATATTTCAAGCAAAACTTAGCTTCAGTTCGGATTCAGAGGTTTCTTGAAACCTCTCATGCCCTAATGCCATATTCCTATATGTTACTTCTACTGATTGTGTTTATACCTATATCTTGTATTCGTTTAGCTGTTATCTTAATAATTTTAGGATGATAGTTGACCTAAGATCTATGGACGATACCCAAGAAAGGAATCGTAATTGGACCGTGAAAAGTTGTTCGTTTTAAAAACTATCTTGAACTCACCAAAAATCTGTTTAGATGTTCAATTTATATTCCCGCTAGTTCAATTAAATCTGCGAACGAAAGATATCCAGAGTTTTTTAAGTTTTGACCTTGTAAAGTTGGAACAGTCAAACAACTTTTACAACTA
Source organism: Bactrocera oleae (assembly GCF_042242935.1). Taxonomy (NCBI): domain Eukaryota; kingdom Metazoa; phylum Arthropoda; class Insecta; order Diptera; family Tephritidae; genus Bactrocera; species Bactrocera oleae. The sequence continues at coordinate 21,184,655 of NC_091537.1, read as the reverse complement.
TCATTCAATAAAATTTACCACGTAAACACCGATTGGGTTGCCTATTTTAAAATCATAGAACTAGAGAAAAGCGAACTTTGCTGAAACTAAGACATTTTCTGTCGGGTCAAAAAGATCTTGCCACTGTTCAAATACTGCTCGTTCAATTACGAAATGCAGGAAAACCGCGGAGCGAACCAAGCTCATTAGATTTACAAGGAGATGACGAACTCTATTATATGTTTATACCGTGTACACGACATATTCAGTCTGCCACGAAGTTTGAAACACTTAGAAGGAAACGTCGTAGACTCTATAAAATATACATTAAATTATCAGTATGACGATCTGAGTCGATCTGTATATAACGAACGAGCAGTTTTTGAGATATCGCTCTGACATTTTGCATGTCTTTTTATCGTCAAGAAGCTGCTCATTTGTTAGAACCGATATTAATATCGCACCACTGTAGCATATAGCTACCATACAAACTGGCCGTTCAAACTCAAGTCCTTGTATGGAAAACTTTTCTGTGTGAAAATGTATCTTTGTTACTTTGGAAAATTTGATATAACTCATTTGGGGACCAAGTAACTGATGTTGGCAAAGATTTTGGAGCCATCACTTATGTGACGAAGTCACGCACTCACGCAACTAAGCGACAGCGAACACTACTGGCTTCCGTATCGTCCTGGATTATAAACCCTTACTGATAACAACTAAAAATTTCAATTCTGTATAAATTAAAAATCCATTTCCTGTCTTCATAATTAAATTCCATTCCTCATTAATATTCATACAAAACAAAATAGAGTTGCCAAAAGCCGCACAAAAAACGATACACTTCAACAATGCATTGCGTCAATTTAATAACAATTTGACTGTTAACCTTAAAGTTTGCTGACCCTTTAGCGCCACCAGCAAGCACTCCACTAGGCTCGATAGGCAAGCGCGCTTTGGAAAACCAGCGAACTGCGGCGCGTCAAAACTGATTTTCATCAACTAAAACTCAAACGACCGAACGTTCAAGAGGCCGACCACTCAACCAACCGAGCTTTTGTTCATTTACCCGCGTCGGCCGTTCAGTTGTGCGCTTCGCTTTTCATTCTCCACTTCAGCGTACAACGGCCCGTTTTGTCGTTGTTGTTTTTCATTTTTTTAAATTCACTACGAAAACTTATTTTCAAGTTTCCACCATTTTGGCGATTTTGCATTTTCACTTAATTTTTTATCGTTTTTTTCGCCATTTTTTCCGAAAAGGATTTTTTTAATTTGCTCCCCTTTTTATCCCCTATGGCAAGGATATTTTAGTTTATATGTGTGTACTTTGTGTGTAATTGCATTTTTTGATCAACTTTTTATTCGCTTTCATTCGCAAAAACAATGCAGCACCCCTGCCTCACCTCGCCGGGCTAGGCTTGGTCGGTACAGGCTTGACCGTTGCTTGCGTGGTCGGTCGGTCGGTCCATTCATTGGACGCCGCTCGGCGGAATGGTCGAATGGTTTGGTCGAGTGCTCGTTGGCGAGAGTTGCTGACGAGGTCAAAAGTTGAAAAATGCCGTTAACAAAACTAATTTACTATTGCGTTATATGCATAACGGTCCTAGACCCACACACACACACACATACAAACACACTTGACAACGCAAAAAATTTTCATTTTTGTGCTCAAAGCTCGCCATTGTGCGCATAAAATCACTAAGTGAGTTTACTTGTGTGTGTGTGTGTGTGCCTATGTGGGTGCTGGTAGTCTTGTGTGTGTGTGCTTGCACTCATTTGGCTGCGTTTGTTGGCGTGTGTGGGCGGAAATTGTTGTTTAAAAATAATCAGAATTCATTTTAATCACCGTGAGTACTCGCTCGCCGCTTACCTCTTCAAGTACTGCTGCTGCATACATCCACCGCCACCATCAGCTCCGCTGCCGTGGCATAAAGCGTTCATTTTATTGTTATTGTTTTGGTTGCAATTATTTTTATAGATTTGCATGCATGATTTTACCATATGTATTTCTATACGAATATATAGATGAACATATGCATTTGTATAAAATATATATATTAATAGGGTGCCTCTTTAGAAGTTTAAAATTGTTTTACGCATAACATTGAAAACCTATGAGATCACAAATTTTTTGTCCAATTTTAAACCATTTTATCTAGCTTTCTGAACCATATTCACCTAAAGCGTATCTACGAAGAAGCTTCAACCGCAGTCTGTCAAAAGTTGGACAGTTGACAAGAAAGTGATTTCACCTTGGCTTTTTCCATACAGCTTTGGAAATTTGCATCCGCCAAGTTATGTAGCCTCGCCCCAAGCCAAGCGCTGGCCAATCTCACGTTAGGTCCATAGATTCAACGCTAGAGCGAAAGAGAACAGAGAGTCAGAATACTACCACGTTGCGACTCTGATGAAATAGGATAAGGATACCCTCTCTAGCAAGCTCATTTGCTTTGCAGTTTCCAATGATTCCGCTGTGACACGTCACTCAAAAAAGTCGGAAGTCGAAAGTTTTGACCGCACTGTCAGCGAGTTTAAAACCAAGCTTGCAGCTCTGCTGTTCTCTGAAGTGAATGTACACCGCTCTGAAGGAAGCTACACTACGAAGCAGTACTGCCACCTTAATGATAGTTACTTCCACTTGAGAGGCACTGTAGTGGTCTGGTAGCCTGGTTCCCTCCAGGACACTCCCACCTTTTCCCTAAACCTCCATCCACCCGTAGCAAAAAACTTACAGTATCTCTTCACCAGTGGCTTCGCCCCGCCCATATATCTCCCTCAGGTATATGCGCAGCCAGGAAACCCCCAGACGATGGTTAGGTTATCAAAGATACAATCCAAAGCGCAGAGGATTTCAATATATCACTGCTTGGGACTCCCTCCTTGAGTTCTATAGCAGATTTCACCGCAATACAACTTCGCGAGAGAACTCGATTTTCAGATATGCTAAATTTGACAGCTGCTTTAACCCCTCTAGGAAACTCTCTACTTGCTGAAAGCACCCTGTATATGTGGTTTTTATTGTTGTTGTAACAATGGTTTATTGCTCTTGCATTCATACTCTTATACATTAGTGGCTTCCATGTTTAACTGCTGTGGTTTTTAACTGTTATAGTGCTTGTGCTATTCATTATGTTTTATTTGTTGTTGTTGTTATTGCCATAGCCATTATTTAATAGTATGCAATGGCAACAGTAGTTTAAACCCATTGTGTACACATGTGTTAATCCTTTTATGATGCAAGAATTTGTAATATGGCAAGGTGATTTGCTAGGTAGAAGAAGAAGAAGCAGAAAGAGGGGAGACATAAAGACTTACAACTATATGTAATCATGTATGTATATAGTGAATAAGAGCTTATATAACCTATAGCAAAACTAACCAAACTAAATACGAATTTTCTACTAGTAATTGCTGAATAAAATCTACCAAGGCGCAAAAATACTCGTTGGCGGACTAGTTCGAAAAGAACAAATTTGTATCAATTATGCTATGATAAATGCAGAAAATGTTAGGAGAAAGTTTACTGCTTTTAACTGAATCCAAATGGAACTACCCTGAAATATACTAGTTAGGAGACTAGTTCGAAAATATCCACATTGTATGAGTTATTAAACGATAAATGCAGGATATGTCTTTCTCATCACTCTACTGCCTTAATTTGCATGCAATTACTCCGAAAAATATTGGTTTGCGGACTGGTTCCAAAAGAACAAATTTGCGCCAATAACAACAACGATTATTAAACGATTCATTTACGAGTTACAAAAGAAAATTTAGAGCTAAATAATGACTCCGGAAATCGAACTAGTTACACAAATAGTAGTTTGCGGACTAGTTCAAATTTGTACCACTAACAGAAATATTAATTTAAATTTATTCGTGCTCAACATCTTGAACAATTAATTACCAAGTAACTAACAAATTTTTGCTTATCTTTTCAATTACTTGTGGTACAAACAGAAATATAGACTGTCTTAGACTTGGGATATATAGATACTAGCTAGTTGTGAGATAGCTTCCAACTATTTCATTGCACTGCAACATATAAACCTGTACTATGTAGATATATGTACGAGTACTGATATATATATATATATATACATATACGAGTACACATATACTTCAATCTGCATATGGCTCGGCATGCGTGCGACCACAGTGCGAACAATGGTGATTTATGTTAACCGGAAATGCGGCATAATGAATGCAAATGAATTGCATTTACAAAGCGCAACTTTTCGCCGTTGTGTAGTGTTTTTGTTGCTGGTATTGTCTATGCTGTTACTTTGATTATTGTTGAACGCCGTTGGCTAGTTTATGCGAGACGGTTTGCTCGCTTGCTCAGTGGGCTTTGAAGACTGTGTCGGGGTTGTAAGTTGGCGCTTAATTTGCAGCTTTTATTGCTTACACAAACAATTCTATCATCACGTAGATCAAATGCATTTGAGCTATTGAGTGGTGTTGCATGGGCGCACAACTATGAATATGCTATTGTAGCAACAAATGCAAAAATAAGGCAGACAAATTGTGCGAGAAACGACATTTCACGGTAAATCGAAGCGGATGTTCTGTTTTTTCGCAATTAAAAATTGTATGCAAATTACTTGGCTTTCTTTGTATTTATTGATAATAAAAACAAGAAAAAAATTCACTTCATTCGCACCGAAGCCAAAAAACCCTTCGCAAACAAAGAAGTTTCCATACAAGGATTTGAGTATGATCGTTCAGTTTGTATGGCAGGTATATGCTAAAGAGTTTCGATCTGGAACATTCCAAGGCATATTTTAGCGTTACTTTGGATAATAATTCATGACAAATCTCGTGAAGATATCTTGCCAAATAAAAAAGGTTTCCTTACAAGAATTTATTGTAATTATAATCGTTCAGTTTGTTTGACAGCTACATGCAATATTGATCTGATCTGAACAATTTGTTCGGAGATTATAGCATTGTCTTTGACAATATTCTCTGTCATATTTTGTGAAGATATTCGCCCTTCCCAAGTGTTTAGGCGAATAAAATCTTAAGATATTAACTACTATTTTCAATTGCTATTTTTGGAGGTCAGGTACCGTACATATCTCACCTTTAACTCTGGACATATGGCCATATGTCAGCGAAACATGCAGTAACCCAAAACGTGCAGCACGTTATTGCCACAAGTAAATCCAAAAAAATAATTTGATTGACACCTCATGGCCTGAAATACTAGAGGTTCGTTTTCAGTACAAATTATAAAAGAATGAATAAGGTTTTTGTTTCTACTTTTTCCTCAAAATTGTTAGTAGTTCTCTATGCATGTGGCTCTTAGTTTTAATATATTGGGTTTTCCCGAAGACTTTGGAAGAAAATGTACTTAATACATAGCATTATGTAATGGCTAATTAAGATTCCTTGAGACAAAATAGCGATTTTTGAAGTTTTTCGGAAAAAAGCACGTTTGCTGAAGTTCTCCAAGGAGGAAAGTGGAAAGATAAATTATTTACGAATAAAGGCGAAAACATTGTTGACGGTATAAGAATCCTAAAAATTGTACTACACTTAATTATTATAATTTTTTGAACAAATGCTTTTGCTTGGAAAAATAATTTTACTTATATATGAAATGTTTTGACTTTTAACATAATTGTGTTATAAACTATCCTATCTTTTACCTTGGAACGAACTGCTTACAATGTAGTAAATTTTACTAAAATTGGTCCAGTAGTTTAGGAGTTTAGTCCGAACATAACGTGACACGAAATTTGCATACATATAAATATTCAGAAATTCGCTACGGTTAAATTTGAAGCACGCGTTTTCAATGCTCTAAGTATTTTTTTATATAAAGGTTATCGTTTTAGCCATTCGACAGTCCTAGTCCCAGATGAGATTCAGTCCAAAAGCGTACTTTCATATAAAGCGTTAACTGACTATAAGGAATTCCAGATAGTAACTTTTTATGCACACAGCGCTGCTTAGATAGTCTCTTGAGGATGTTTTATAATGCAAATATAACAATTTAGTCCTTTTATCTATCTTCCAAGCCTGAATTGGTAGAGATTCAACGTTAAAAATGTGGTATGAAAGCTTGTGAAACAGAAAGTCAGTTTCGGAAATAAATTACGATGACCACTGTAGACGTTTCCACAATTATTTTCCAAAATATACTGTACATAAATGTCAAATATACAAGTTTACTTTGACAGCTGGTTTGACAGTTGCCCATCCAGCAAATGCTGTACGACTAAATAAACAATATATATTATTAAGATTACATTAATACCATATCTATTATATTAAAAACTTCTGCACCCACTTCAATTCGTTTCAGTGTTACTAAAAAAAAGATGATTTATGCCCTTCATTAGTGAATTTGAGTGTTTCCTTTTCACTTGTACTTCATTCAAAACGCCGTGAATCTATTTCGCTGATTTCATTTTAATTTTTTACGCTTGAAAAAATCAGCGGACGCTCCTTCCAAATCATACAAAACACTGAAACATTCATAAAGCAAAGCGAAAAAAATGCATTTGAATTTTAAATTTGCATAATATATAACTCACTTTATTACTTAAGTACTTACAAACCTACTTAACTGTGCAAGCACACACACACACACACCCGTTTTGTTTACTTTATTTAGGCGATTGAATTTAATGTAAACACAACCTTTTTCACTGCATTAATTATTCGCAAGTCGGTTAGCTTTTGCTTTGTAACATGAAATGGGTCGGTTTTCATAATATCTTCTAAGAAAAATATTTGCTGTGCTACGCTCTCATAAATTGCATAGGCGACTCCAATTTCCTGTGAACTCAACGTTGGCTGCGGTTTGGCTTTTTCACAATGTCACACCCCGGTACCGTCCTCGGAGTGAGTAGCTGACGTGCTGCTGTGTGTGTGTACGAATAGTTAGCGATGCATATTTTACCATTCGTTATAGGTTAGGTATCACAGTTTAGATATACTTGTACGTAAGTATAACCACAGTGTGTTTTCCTTAGAAATCTTTTCCTTGTTCCTAATAAGAAATTCTGTCATTTTGACATTTGATTTCAAGTGTCATTTGACCCTTTTCCGTTTATATTGAGATTTTTCTTGAGCGATCTTTTAACCTTCAGCTTATCAGATCTCAAGGGTCAATTTAAGGAAAAGAAAGTAGTCACACCGTGTGGCTAGAGTGAAATTCTGAAATTTAAATATTTTTCAAACGAAAAATTTTGTGTATATTATAACCTCAAAATACAGAATAAATATTTACTAACTAATTCTGAGAATGATGTTATCGAACAAACAAACCTCTCGGTAAAATAAAAATCAACATAAAACAATCACTTAATACTTACAACTTCGACTAGTTAAGACTAATCTCAAATATGGTTACAAAAAGAAGTGTACGAGTCACCACTGCTCTGCTCGCTATGCCAAAAATTAGAGCATTGGCATCAAAAATTAGATCATGCGAGCAACAACACAGCTACTCAGTTAAATAGAGGAGTTTATACAGTTCTTCTTAGCTAAAGGATTAATACTTTTAATTCAAACCCTACAAATTTGTCTATTAACAGGACTAATAGCAAAAAGATTTTGATTCTCGTATTTACATAAATACCTCTACTTTGTTATACCAGTATATTTTTATATACCAGTTCGATGTGCGTTCGATTCCTCTCGAAATATAAATTAATATTTGCCTGAAAAATACTCGGTGAAATTTGAAGCCTTCTCCCTCACTTTTTATTTAAATTTTCTGCGATTAAGAAAACGACAGCCAACTTTTTTTAAGACAGTTCAGATTTACTAACGTCTAACGAAAAATTAGACTGATTTAATGCCTTTGTTCGTAAAAATTTCAAAATCGGTTGGAAATTACTAAAGTTTCTGGAAACAATTGTGATCTGGAAGCAATTTCTCCGTTTAAATGGAACTCCTCTCCATGGAACTACATTGTGTAGGAATAGTGAACTCAGGAAAGCATTTTAAATGTCATGGAAGCTCGAATCGACACTCTTTTCTTAGTCGGAATTCTAATGTAAATATAGTTAAACTGAACAGAAGAGTTCTGGTGTTACAAATATAGAGTGCTGTCCATTGTGAATACAAAAAACTACCAATATTCTCCCTAACCTTCAACGGATTCCATGAAATGCGCTTTCGTGTCAGAAAGACATTTGGAGGTTATACCATGTCACAACCGTTAGACGTACCCCATAATATAATATTCCCCTAAGCAATTAGAAAGCATAGGGTCCGACAAAGCTTTAAAGACTTCAAATACAGCAAGTAATTTGAGCGTAAAAAAAAGTTGCCTTTCAATTACATAACCTTTCGCATACACTTGCAGTTTTGTATTTTGAGTTCAGTTTCTTGCACTCATATACATTTAAAGTTCATTCTTTACGAGCAAAAGCCACGTTAGAAATGCAACAAAGGAGGAAGCGACGAAGTACAAAGAACTCTGAAGTTGAAAAACTAAGTAAAGCGTTAGGCAGCAAATATACGGAAACCGAAAGAAGCAAAGAAAGTAACTTATGACAACTAAAATATGTCAGAGCTTTATAAAAGTGAAGAACACAAAACTATAGAAAATACAAAAACAAAACATAAAAACTATAATGGCATAACTGTATTGGCGGCTAGTCTATTGAGGTTTACCAAATCCTTCAAAAAAGTTAAGTATTGGATTCTAAAAATAATTTTGTCTAATAATTTGGTAAATATTTGGAAATATAATATTTAATATCTAGGAAAAAGTTTATTCCCCGAAGAACTTCTTCACGAATTGCGCTTTATTTAATCAAAAAATATTCTTCAAAATAAACATAGAATGGGTGCTTGCTTAAACTTTGTAAAATTTCTAAAGACTTATGCATAAGATGCATGATTCCGATGAGTTTATCTTTATACTAAAACCAGAAAGTAATTCAAAATAGAGGAATCGCATAAATAAATACTACATTTGAGGCAGTGGACTCCTTTTACAAAAGCTAACTGGCAAAAAGCTGAGCTTAAGCCAGGGGAACGGAATCTTAGATTATGGTAATAGCTATAGATTTCACTTCTTCTAGCCACAAAAGACGACGGTAAATTTTTGCTATATTCAAATAGATAAATTCTTTATCATTGAGAACTGGTAATGCTTAGGTCCAACAGAATAGGTATTTGTAGTAATTTTGAATAATTCTTTTCTATAATTTTTCGACTCTCTTTCATAAAGCATTGTTGTTTAGTATTAAAAAGTATTACAATTTTCCTCCATGAACGTTTACAAATAATGTTACCAAATTTATAAACTATAGTGGAAAATAGTCAAAATTCGTGAAAATTTGGCGAGAAGCGAATAGAAATCATAACTGGTATAAATCAAATAAACTGGTATACGTTTAAATTACGAAATTCTCGATATTTTTGCTAATCGAGCACATAACTGGTATAAAACCAATTAACTAGCATAATTATAATCTAGCTATTGCAACATTTTTTTGCTCCACATGCTTAAGTGCAACTATCGTTTCATAAAACTTAGAAACTTTAGGTCAACAGCAGGCATAAATCAAATAAACTGGTATACCTTTAAAAAACGTCGATTTTTTATAAATAATCTAAAACATAACTGGTCAAAACCAATAAACTGGTATATTTATAAATTAACTGTTTCAACACTTTTTTGTTTAACATGTTTAAGCACTACTATCTCCATATAAAACTTAACTTTAAGACAGCAACTGGTATAAAATAAATAAACTGGTATAATTAGAAAATATGCTGGAAAAATCAACAACAGCATGTTTAAAAAAATATTAAGTCAACAACTGGTATAAAATGTATAGACTGATATATTTGAATATATGTTTTGTTCGATTTGTAAACACTTTGAGGGAAACCAAGACCACCGCTATGAATCAAATATATGGTCATAAGAACTAAGGACTCAATAGAAATTATTTATACCGTTTTTTTGTACTGCTATCACCGAAAAATTGTATTATTGGTTCTCATGTATATGACGAGAAGGTAGAGCTGAGTCAAACCCAGTGGAGCAGTTGCGTATCGGAGACGGTTCTCATTCGATTATACTAGTTTACTTGATTTATACCAATTATGAATATATCAATATATGCATTGTAGCCTTCGTCACACAGAATCAAAATGTTAGCTGAAAATGTAGTCACTCGACCATTTACATGGTTAAAGCGCTATGTATAGTACATATATGTATATAAATGTCCTTATATACAGGTATACCTATTGTATATACATATATATAAACATACTTAAGTATATGGCATATTAAAGAACACATACACAAAATTGCTCTTAAGTACACATATACACGCTATTACTGCGAATAATAGACTGCACTTCTTCGCTCTTCTTCTGGGTTTCCTTTTTGCGAAGCAATGTGCGATTGCTAACGGTTTGAGTGCACAAATACAATAAAAAGTACATCGAATCCGGTGAAACAAGTTTTTTGGTGTATTTATTTTGCTGTTGTTTTTTTGCTCGATAACAACACAACATTTCGCTGCACTCAATAACTTGTACAAAAGTGTTTTACTTTCTTACAAATAAACGAGCACAAATGCATATACATGTAAGTACCTTTACAGCATTGTATGTGTGTGTGTTCACATTGAAGCAGCGTGTTTATGTGCCTTTTTAAGTGCGTGTGAAGGTTCATGCGAAATTATATGCATTTGCCGTTTGTTGCCATTATTTCCCACTCGCTTTTTGCCTTGATTTCGTGCCATTAAGAAACGATTTTTGTCGCAAACGCAGCCAAGTTGCTGTTGCAACAAGCAATCACAACAAACAACAACACCTTCAGCCGCGGACTTACATGAATGCAGTTGTTTGTAAGTGCGTGTGTGTGTAAATATTTCTGTTTGTCGCCTCGCTTGCTTTTATGATTGATTCACATTTTCCTGCTGCGCATTGTTGTTGGCTTTGTTTTTGTTGTGCCGCTCACCACATTGACTTTTCTGTGCCATTTTCGCATTCGCAACGAATTTTACAGATTCTGTTTTTTTTTGTAATACCGCCTGCGCTGCTGTTATGCAATTTTCGTTTCAGTGGCAGTTTATGTAACACGCCTTCCAACCTCTCCTCTTTGGTGGAAACTAAGGTGTCTTTTCGGCGGAAATTATGTGCCCGCAAGGTATGCATACACAAATCATCCGCCCACAAACACCCAAACCTTTATACATATAGCCAATACATAACTCATGTGTGACTACAAACACACATACATAAATCTACGTGTGTTTGTTTGTGTGCGTAACCCATTACTGCCATCGAAGGCAGCCATGACATACCCCCGCTTGCGTTTGACGCCCAAAACAGATCGGCAACATGGAACAGAGCGCACGACGTACAGCTTGCAGCTCGTGTTGAGCCAAGTTTATTGTTTACTCATTGTCGTTAGCAGCGATAAAAGCGATTATAAATGCATTTGCACGCACAACGCATGTGTGCATATGTGTGTGGCTATTCCCTGTAGTAAATGCATATGTAAAATACTAAGAGTGTATAACTACAAATTTCTGACTGAACCGCACTAATCAGAAAAATACTAGTTTAATTTTATTAATTGCTGTAATGCATTGGAATGGTCCAAAAGTAACTAGGTTGGGTCCAATTACAAAAGTCTGAAAATCTAAGAATTTTAGTACCGAAACGAACTAGGCCGAAAGGAAATAGTATTGCCCTATAATAAAAAATATCTATCAAACCATGGCTTTAATTTACTTAAAAGATCTCATATACTTTGGTATTAAAAAAATAAATTGAACTAGCCCGAAAATAACCAGTATTGGCGTAATTTAAAATTATTGATTATAAAGTAATTTGGTTTCATTTAAACAATTGTAGAAATTTAGTACAGAAAAACTAAAATAATTAAATTGGGATAACTAGTCTGAAAATAACTACTGTTGGTCAAAATATAAGAACTTTGATTAAAAAATTATTTTATTTGACTTTAACGATTGCATACATTTATATAAATTTACTTAAATGATCTCATACAATTTGCTATTGAAAAAACAAAAAAAAAACTATTGTAACTGCATTTTGCAATTAGACAATAATTGATTATAAAGTTATTTTGTGGCATTTAAACGATTTTTTGGAATTTATTACTGGAAACCTCAATAAATTAAATTAATGGAACTAGACCTAAAACAACTAATTTTGAACCAATTATAAAAATGTTGATTACTAATTTGTACTACTTAACAAATCTGAAGGAAAAATTTGCGACTGATGTGCTTAGAGGTATGTGAGGGTATTTGAGGTGTCCTGATTACGAATTTGAGTTCAAACATTTTCCATCACGTAAAACTATTTTTGTCACTTCAGTAAATGGCGGTGGATTGAGCCCTTCAGCCCTTGACTACAACGCCAAAAATCCTACGTGTTATTAAATTTTTACTATCATTTTTCGTTTTAGCAACCCAAAATTAGCAAGAAACAGCCTATCACATCACAGTCGCAAAATGACTGTAAACTAGTGTTATTTTATTTCACTTATACGAGTATTAAATCGAGTACGAAATCGTTAACTTAAATAATTTTATTTAGTTAGTACAGAATAGTCCAAAATAAGTAATAGATATAATTGCACCTAACTAGTCCGAAAACAACCAGTAATGTTCCAAAGGTACATCGAATATTTAAGAAACCATTTATGTTTTAAAAATTATTATTTTATTTTTCAAACTAAGCACTTAAGCAATACTAAGTCATATTTTTTTTTAAATATTCCTATTAGAGGTTAGGGTTCCGAACTACTTTTAAATTTAATTTCCAACAGTTGCAATATAGTTCTCAACCACTACTTTCCACCACAAGGTTCATGCACATCACAGCAATCGTCTTTGTGTCCCTAACCTCGTTCCAAGCTACGCCTTCGATGCTAAAAAAAAACACAGGCTCCACATACTCACACAAACACTCTCACACAAATCGAAAGACCGATGTTCATTGCTTGCCATTCATCGTCGCTTAATATTTGCTAGCATTTATGCATAAATAGAAATTCCAAGTCCATAGTGCCAGTGGCGTCGCTTGGGGGTGCGTGGGTGTAAATGTGTATGTGGATCGGTGTGGCACAATAATGTTTGCCGCACAATAGCGAAGCGCCTAAGCGTGTGGCATGAAATCGCACATACAATGACATTTGCAACACATCGGCACTTGTTTGCCATATTCAAAGTGCACACGAAGTGGTGAATAAAGTGAAATGATGAAGGGAAAAAAAGGCATATACATATATAGGATATGTGTAAATATTGCTTACATAAAGCCTTCGGTATTGGTTGCTTTCGAGTGAAACCCATTAAAAAGTGCTCGAAAGGCTTGTAGTGTGGTGGGTGTGTTTGCTTTTTTGATTTTAAATATACTAATGTGATCATTGAATTTAATGTAAACATATGCACATTTTTAGTTTTAATTGAGTTAATATAAAATGTTATAGGTGACTTTTTGGTTGTTTGTTGTCAGTTATAGTTATTAAATGGGAGTGACATACATTTTGTAAAATTGTTGAGCCAAATACCAGTCAAACAAGTAAAAAACGTTATTTTGTACAAAGCCCCTCAATACCCTTCACAAAAAGAAAAGATCCCATATAAGAACTTAATTTTGATCGGTCATTTTGTATTGCAGCTATATGCTATGGTGGTTGTATCTAAAAAATTTTATAAAGGATTACACCAGATATCTCGTCAAATAAAAAAGTTTCTCATACAAGGACTTGATTCCGATCATTTATTTGAAACGCAGCTATATCCTATAGTGATAGTATATTTGCGGTTCCGACAAAAGGGCAGATTCTTGGGGAGAAAAGAAAGTGTGTGAAATTTCATAGCGATATCTCAAAAACAGAGGGACTAATTTGCGTATATACACACAGTCTATTTCCGACGCTTTCTTGTGGATATTGCAAATTTCGTTGCAAATTTAATACACCCTGTTCAGGGTATAAAAATGCTGCGAAAGTGGTGGTTGTCCGAGAAATGATGTTAGGAACCAAACTTTGGTGACATTCCGAACAGTCAATGACTTTTACTTAGGTCTTTGCGACCTACACGCCGAAGAAGTTAAAACGAGTAATCTTCTACAACTGTAATGCGAGTTTTGAAGACTTGAAATAACTAATATGGTTTTAGGATAACTAAATTAGAAGGACAAAGGTTAAGTCTCTAATTACCAAACTCTTTTGATGGCAAACAAAAAGATGGGTTACATAAAGATGACTCCGAAAAAGCCTAGACAACCCAACAATATAACCCAGGTGACAACGTCTTTTGTGTTTTACGTGGGTACCTGCCGTTTGCAAGCATTATTTGATACCAATTGATAAGGTGGCATGGACACCTATTCCACCTTCTTTGGGTTCGTGGCCCATTTAAAATCTCTACAGGTGTCCGACACCCGGCAAAAATGCGACTCCACAATGAACTGACACAATGTCAGCTTTCCTTGTACTGCTCCCCGTGTTAACAGAATTTAATCTCCAATCAGACCTCGTAACCGGAACTACTTCCAGTTGAGCCCCCATTTAGTTCATGAATATTTGCAGCTTGAAATTCAAATATCTTTTCATTGGCAGGAATCTCATTCAAAGTGTTATAAGTTCAATTCAATCTGGGCACAATTTTCTGACTTGATTATGCCTATTACTTAAGGTAAAGCCCTTACAAAAGACAATCCTACAAAAGTGAATCTTAGTCGTCTCTTACTACAGATATGCCTTACCGCCTAAAATCTTACTACTCTCTAACTCGCTTAAGCGACACAGGTGGCAGTCAGGGGAATGGTACACCTTTTAAATATATTGTAGGTATAGTTTAGATGACGCCTTTCATTTCTTCATCATTCGCTTGAATTTTCTAGATTAATAGTGATGTGGCCTTATCCTAATTAAAGGGGTCATGCAACTTGTAAACTATTCTTCTGCTCGAAAAAAGTACTCACATCTATACTAATATGCCTTATGTAAGCTATAATTTCTGACAGCAAATATTCAAAAAACGTGGTGGAAAGAAACTATTATTATTTATACATTTTCACTCGCATTTTAGACATTGCTGAATGAATTTAAATAAAATATATTAACAAGATTATAAGAAAAATCAGACAAAAGTTGTATATAATTTCTTATAAATAGATTATGAAAACGATCACGTCGATTTACGTGCAAATTTATTTTGCACCCATTTGTTTAAAAATATATCAAAAAAATAACGCGTCAATAGAGTACAGTCTTTTCTCTCTTCCTCATATTGATTATACCTGTTTATACCATTTAGTTCGATTCGCCATTCTCATATGTTTGACAAATTGAAACAGATTATAGTGATTTTCCATTAAGAGATATTTTAGTCTAGAAGTTTGAAAAAGTTTAATTTTGTTTTCAATATTTCAATAGCTTACATAAATATTCAAAAATATATCCATACGAAGATTTTTAAAAATCCAAGCTACAATACGTTCCAAGTTATAATTGTTTTAGTGTCGTGCCAACCAAAATTGTAGAAATTCGGTCCGGCAACATATAATTAAACTCGCAAAACGTGTGTTGTTTTCAATTATTCGATTATACTAGCCTATTTGGCATATAAAAATGTTTTTTTGAAAACTATTTTTATTTATTTACTAAAATTTATATCAAAATAACCAAGAGAGATATATTATATAAAAGCCATTGCACAAATTAGAGAAACTATTAAACTTTTATGCGCACAAGTTAAATGAATTTGTAAACGTCCAATATTCACCGTTACTTTTAGCCATTAAAGTCACCATCATTTGTGTCTATAATAAGTGCAACGCATCTCTACAGCACTCACAAAGCTCCTGTCCTACTTTCCATTCGTGGATACACACTAATGCGCATGTATTAGTATGTCGTCTCTTGGTGACACATAAATAAACCCAGAAAGGGTGGGAGAATTGTATAAAATCATTCGACAACTGCGCAGCTGTGACAAAAGTATAAGCAGTGTCATGAAAAGCGTGCAGGAAAAGTGCACATTTTCCGCTTTTTTATAAGCTTCATTTGGCAAAGCGCTGAACGGGGCGCCTTCACCCTTTTGTGCGCCGCCATTCTTCGCCGCGCCGACACTTAAGTGCATTCTCCTGTTTGCTACTCTTGCCAGCCACTGTAATATTGTTGAAGTTTTGTGGTGATATTTTTTCTACATATATATAATACATACTATATAATAGATATAATACCTACACACACATATATACTTGCAACATGCATAAGCTTGCTCTTGTACTCTTGCTGAAAGTAAAGTTTATTTTCGTAACGGACGAGAATAGTTTGTAGGGCGTAGACATGTCACATAACCTTGGATATGCTACTTTCATTTTATATGTATTTAAGTGTATGTGTGTGTTTTTAGAAATTACAATTTCGATAACTTCGACATCCAATGTGTCAGGAATGAGTGATATGCTTTACAAGAAATGGTTTTATTTAGTTTTTTAGTAGGGTGTTACGCCTTTAATAACACAGTAGAGGGTGTTTCTAAAGACTATGGATCAAAATAAGATTTATTATAATAATATTCATAACTTAAATATGCACAGTTTATTCAAAAAATTTGGTTACATATATATCAAAACCATTCGCATTCGTAATCACCCAATGACAGGGCCGCACCAAGCTCCTTTAGCTTCTGGGTAATCACAATCTATGCCTGTGACCTGGCGTTGTCTCAATGTAACACAATTCTTCGCAAATTGACGAAAAACTGGCCGCTTCCAGGTAATTTCTTCGCTAATTTGACAGTACAGGTCCAAATTAAGAGTTTAGCTGTAGGGCACCATATACTATGATTCCCTGCCAATCCCACCAAACTCATAGCAAAACCTTCTTGACCCAAAATCCTGTTTTGGCCTCCGTTTATGCGGACTAATAGCGATTTGACCACGACCATTTTTACTTGACGTTGTCGTAAGTGACCGTCTTTTCATAACCATTTATCATTAAATTAAAAATAGATATCAGTTTTGTGGTGTTTCAGCACTGACTCACAGATAAAAATTCCATTCTTGAAGTTTTGTCGTTTTGTGTGAAATTGGTACAACGTGTCTCAGATGGCAAAATAAAATAATAATCATACGTGTGTTTCAAGCATCTGAAAAGTGAACGTGAGCGCTACTGCTCATACCTATCTCATGAACTACTAGAGTTATGTTAATGAAGCTTAGTATAAATATTGCCATCGACCACCTTATGGAGGATGTGGAAATGATAGAAATCTTATATAGTCTAGTTTAGTTTTTAGCGATATTTTTCCACTACTAAAAATGATATAACCCTCCAAAGGATATTGTTAGATTTCTTAAAAACTGTCCTAAGAATGATATGGTACCTCGTATATAGGCCGAGTCAAAACAAAGTGAAATATTCGAGTATCGTCCTTTTTTACTGTTTAAAAAGCGCAAGATCGGACCTCAACCATGCCCAGTTTTTCATATAATGCCATCTTGAATCAATTTATGTAATTTTACTTTACGAGTAGATAACTAAAGTACAAACATATATAATGATGCCCAGTATATCATATCTAAACTCACGTGTGTGTGTCCGCCTCCTTCCAAAAATTGTTAAAATCTGTCTCAATTATTCCCTAGTAAAAATATATCATATAAAATTAATTTAATGCTTTCTTTACACAACTATTATCGGTCAGCATTTGCGATATCTTAAACTAATTATGTGCGGTTACATACTATGTAAAGATTATGTATATTAGGGTGAGTCCATCTAATGTTTTTCTTCATACTCTAAAAAATTGGTTGACAGATACCTCTTAGAAAGGCTCTCCAAGTATCAGTTTATATTTTTTTGCTTAGTATCATATAGAAAATTCATATCTGGCTTCCAACTACTGGAAAAAATAACTCGTTTTATTGATTTGCTAGGAATGTTCTACAAAAAATTCTCGAACAATTTTTTCGTAAACTTGACCGCTTAAAAGATATAAACGGTTAAAGTTTGACTATTTTAAGGCAAATTTTTTTTTTTTTTGAATTTTATAGCTCAGTGCAAAAAAGTCATTTTAAATTGCAAAGCTCATAGTCTTGTAGGAAATTTATTGACCCACCCTAATGTATATCCTTAAGTACATGCATATAATAAACGTCTAATATCCGCTGAATGTGTTTGCGTAATGCTGCAGCCGACTGCTGTAGACCACGCCTTTCCTCGTGCAAATCATCTCCTCATACTTCTGCGTGTTGGCGTTAGTGTTTGCCGTAGCTGCTTCAAGTAATTTTCAGCAAATTCTGAAAGTTCTTCACAAACTCGCTCAGTCGTTTGCTTGTTATCTCGCTCCTGCTTAGCTTGGCTTCTTTCATGCTGTCGTTGTTGTTGTGCTTTTTCACATTTTAAATTTTATATTTTCCATTTTCCATTTTGTTTGGCAACTGGCTTCTGCATGCTTTTGTTTCACTTTCAACAAAAATTATGATTACTTTCATAAAAATTCCACTTGCTGCTGCAATTCCTCTTCGCTGTTCATTCATAACTTCTCAATGGGATAGAGTTTCGCCAGTTGCATGCAACAACCCAAATGCCATGTTGCAAGGAAATGGCAGCAAAACGAGAGAGGGAAGCATGTGGCAAGCTTGGCGTTTGCAAAGTATGCATCAATTGCAAATTTAATAAATTTTCAACACGACGCTTGAACCCCATTCTCAAACGTACATAACCTAGAGAGGCGAGCGTTCTTCATCTTATACACTCATACTATCTGGTTTGGCCTCCCCCAAGTGATATTGTATAAATTCTTCGCATGAAAAGCCACTCAATTTTATTAGTTTTTGTATTTTCGCATTAAAGAAAACTTTTCATATAGTTAGTCCCAAAAAATTATGTACAATCGGAGAGAAATACGAAACCAAGCCGGTGTTACCCTTCCAATTTGTTTCACATCTCATATTGGTCAAAGCTCATATGATAATTTTAGCTACAAGAACAGCAAAATAGATAGTTTTCCCAACAAGACGTAATACAAATAACTTGAGATGAAGTCCAGACTGATTTCCAGACATCCGTTTGGTTGTGTTGAAACTTCTTTCGTTGCAAAGAATATTAAATTCTGTATCTTAAGCTAAGTTTGTTGGATTCTTAAGATTTTGCTGCCTAGATATGGAATATATGTATGTATATATGAGGTGTTCGTTAAGTTTTTTTATTCTAGTAAACCGCTATATATATCCTTAGTCTCCTCCTTACACTAATAGACAGCCTCATTTTTGATTTGAGAGTCTTTTGTTTCCAGTTCTGGAACGTACATTTTGGTATAATTTCGGACTAAAGCTCAAACATCTTATATCTTAGAGGAAAGTTTTCAATATTATTTCCAATTCAATGAAATAGAATTGCAAAGGCTTCTAAGCACCAGTTGATTGGCGGTGTATAGCTAAATGTATCGTTTCAGTGTGTTCAGTTTATTCTGCTTAAGGTGGTCTCATGCTGACGTCAGCAGAATTCTGTCTCGTCATGGAGATATTTGGGGGATCCAAGAGCAATCCAGATAGCGGCTTTTTGGCAGATATGAGAGTTTTACTCCAACATATTCGTATCACTGGATACCGAAGACGAGCAAAGAATGTTTCGTTCCAAGCAAATTATCCCTTTCGCGGTTTTCTACTTAGTACACCAGATTGGCCTGAAAACCCTAGCCGAAGACCATCATCACACCACATATTCACCCACGGCTGAATTCCGACCACTTTCATATAGGACCGCATTCTTTTTATTCCCGTTATACCAATATTCGATAAGAATCATACAGATATAAAAAAATACAACGGTATGCATCATTTGGAAAATTGTTTAATCTCCTTACTAAGGTCATAAGTATACGACATATATACAAGTTATAACCTTACGTGTGTGCCTGTAATAATAATATTTTTCTGTAATTCTCTAAAGTTTAAAACGTCCGCTTATAAGCAAGTCTACAAATAATTCGGTGAAGAGACAATTGCAGTTGGTATAAATAAATCATGCTGATGTACTGAAATAAATAGAGCAAAGTATGCGGTCATTCGAGTACAACTTTATCAGGATATTACGTAAGCTGTTTTTTATTTGTCAAGCTATGCAGAATAGCAAGTCGAACAACCAACAGGTATAAATTAAACAAACTGGTATAATCAACAAAGAAAGCATTAAATTGCACAAATCTTCACAGAACCGAATCGAATGAGCAACTGGTAAAAACTAAATGAACTGGCATAATCGAAGAATGAAGAAAAAGTAAAGCATATCTCTTCAAAAAGGTATTATAAGAAACCTGATTCGTAAAAATAAAAAAAACCACAGGTATAAATCAAAGATACTGACAATATCGCTTAGGATAGCAAAACAAGCAGTCATATCACTTTACCAGGATGTAACGCAAGTCGTTTTTACAGAGCCGCAAGGCAAGTCGAACAGTCAACTGGTATAAATTTAAAAAAATGGCATAATATCTTAAAAATTGTATAACGAGCAGTTCGTATTGACAAGTGATAACAAAGTTCGATACAATGAAAATTTGCCAAATCAAATGAACTGGCATAATTTCTTACAAATTGTTATATTATTTATAATTAGTATTGATAAGAGTTACCAAGATTCGATACAAGGGAAATTCACTATTTCTCTGCAGCATTAATATGAATTCCGTAAAAACTCCGAGGCCCATTTGTTTGGACTTTTAACTCCCATCACCGCCATCCACTATCTGCTGCCATTATTCATTTATTGACGTTTGCGTGCAATTTGTTGCTGAAATTTTATTAACGCAATTAAATTCTTTATGGCTGCGCCCGAGTATTGGCAAAGTTCGCCATGAGAAGACGAGTCCGAAAAACTGGCAGACCAACAGGCCAACAGGCTAACAAAAAGCAATAACGGCCGAAGAGCAGAATAGCACTAGTACTACACGGGAGAAAAAAGCCATAAAAGAATTTAAAAACATAAAAACGAATGCAATTTGTTGCAAAACAACGCAAAAAAGCAATAAAATAAGGCAAAAAAAAAAAAATAACAAAACGCGCTGAAAATGTAAAGAAATTCTAGAAAAATAATGAAATAAAAAATGTATGCTGCACCTGTCGTCAGCCAGCGCCGCTGATCTTGATGAATGAAATTGTCGAAGGAGGCAAGTTGTTGGCAGTTGCCAGTTGCAAGTTGCCCAGTTGCAACTTTTATGCTTGATTTATATGCGCAACAAAAATATGAAATGAAAATTTCATATAAAAGCGGGAGTGAGAGAAAGACACACACACACACATATATATACATACTCGCAAAATTACTCGTTTTCTACGATTTCTGCTGCACTCTTTTTATTAGTTGCGTCGCCTTGACGCAGTGAGCCAGCAAGTTTTGCACTTAACAAGGCGAGCAGGCTGAAAGTTGAAACGTAAAGAAGTCGTAAAAAATATCTGCTGTTCGTGAAATATATTCCGCTCGTTAGAAGTATGCGCTGCGCTTGCTTGTGTGTGCGTGTGTGTGTGGACGTGCTTGTTGCAAGCAGGTGGCCCATGTTTTAAAACTAATAACTAACATGCATGCGCCAAACTTGAAAATATATATTTTAATAACAAAAAAAATAATAAGAAAACTAGGAAATAAAATCGCGCAAAGAAATTCAGGCAGAAAAATGTGTGGAGCGCACTTGAAGACATTAATAAGAAATATATCATATTTATGCATTTCCCGACATTGCATGCGAGCTTAATTACGTTATGTTGCATATGTACATAAATAGGCTACTGTGGATGCGCAAATAGTGTTGTTATTTTTATAAATTATGACAAGAGCTGGCACTAAACAACTCATCTGTGCTCTTTCTTTCAAAGGAGAGAACAGGATTTTCTAGAGTTTTCGTTTCTACTTGTACATATAATATATCTTTAATAAGCTTAAAATAGTACCCTCCCGCATCTTCAACGTTTTAAAGCTTGATATTAGTAATAAAAAAATTTGAATATTATGTGTCAAAGATGCATTGCGACCCGTGGACCTAAGCAAAATTGGAGACGAGAAACGTTTGAATGTGATTGCCCGATCCTCTATATAGCGCAGAAATATAGGAATCAGTCGAAATAAATCTTACCGTCGTGGTCTTTTTTTCATTTATGCCATACGCGCACTCAGAGTATTCTTTCCGTTTCGTACGTTATCTGAAGATGCTGTTTTGCTGACACATAAGATAATCGCGACTTTGAAGCCGGTGCCGAATAAACCTTACAGTATCCTAAAAGAAAAAGATCGAGCTAAAATGGTGAAAAGCTGGCGAAGTCGTTGAAAAGTCAAGCGAAATAGACGATGAACATTCCCACTGATCGCCAACATTAAGTTATATCTAAAAAGATCACACGCACATGCAGATTTTTATTTAACCCAAATTCTTACAGGTCATGGACGTTTTAAATCATATTCGAAATGATTCAAGCACTAGAATATTGGCATATGTGACCTTTGCAGAGGCGACACCATCGAGGATTTTTATCATACATTTATACATTATCCAAGTGATAAAGTCGATATTTTTATTGGCCATTTGTAGGCGTGGCAGATGTCCAACTACACTTATCTGCAATACTAACCCCCTTATGACTGGAGGGACGGGGCGGGATCAAAGATCAACAGAGATGGGGTCAAGTGAAGGCAACTGAATTTATTTGTACCAATATATATTTAGGAGCATTGATGGCTTCGAATGCCTATATTACATGGTACATTCTAAATTAACGGAATTTAATTACTTCATTTAGTAGCTTCTACCAGTTTAAATTTCTCCAACTTCTGTATTATTTGCGTAAAAATAAAAACTTAACCAAAATATACAATAAACTAGTCTTGAATCCTCTTCTCTTCAGCTACTAAATTACAAAGCTACTTTTGACAATGAAGTATCTTTAGTTATTCATGCATAAGACCTTATAAGACCTTTGAGTTTCTTTGCTGTCTTTCATTCGTCAAATCTTAGAGAGTGGTGAATCGAAAAAACAACTAGTATTTATGACATAAACAGGCATACCAAACAAAAAGATTACAAAGCAAGATGATATTACCATCACTTTAAGAAAGTATACGCATACTCAGTAAAGTTGAATTCGACGGGTATTTATTCCAATAAGCGAGGAAAAAGTATAACTTACTACTGACAGGTTGTAAATTTAGTATAGCTTTTAAGGAAAACATTTTATTTTGAAAATCGATTTTATTATTCAATAAACGAGTTCAATACACCAATTACTGGAATCGTACAAATTTTAATATTATTTTATCATTTCTCATAGTTCATATACTGCGCTTTAAAATAATTAAATTGAGAATATATTAGTAGAATTCCTATACTTTTATCAACTACTTAATAAGTTTGAATCTTGTGTAATTATTTTCTGTAGTACAATAGTATAAGTAAAAGCTAAGCCAACTCGCCATTATATATATGTGACCCTGATTATTATTAGCTAAAATTTCCGCTCTTTCAAGTCAGTTATTAAAGCGAAAAGAACAAGCTAATATTAGGTCAAACATAACAAATAATGATGAGCACAATAAGGAAACCCGACCAAAGCATAACGGTAACAATGGAAAAAAATACTACAGCCTTGACAAGAAAATCAAATCCAATTGCCAGCCGATGACAAGTGTGTCAGTGATTCACACAAGCATACATATATAACTGCGTGGACATTTGGAAATGCCTTGACCCAACGGCAATAACAACAACAACGGCAAATTGAACATGCCTCGTTCAAATTTCGTGTGCTGCTGACACATATTGATGGCCGATTGTGGGCTATATTGGTGCACATTTACGGCATGAATTGCAATGCACCATAGGTCAACGTCAATATTAGCCGTCGCTCAAGCAAACATACGTTTCGGCCGGATGTTCGTTCGGCTGTCATTGACATGCGCCGGGTCACAAATTTATCACTCATACGCATTTGCATTGTGTCAGCGCTGACAGCGCATTGTTGATATTTGGTTAGTGCATTGTTTGCGCATTTGAATACGATTCAATACATCATACAATAATTGTCAAGCACTACCGATGTATGTATATATACACATAATATATATTTATATGTACTCAGTATATAGCATGGTACCTAGGTTGGCATAAGGAAACAGCTGCTGACAAATTATATGAGCTCAGTTGTGATTTCTCTGCTGTAATAAAAGCTTTCTGCTTTGACACATAAGGTTAAGCGCCTAAAAGTATGTAAATACGTTAGTTTGGCTGTTAAGCAAATATGAAGACTATTGGTATTTATTAGAGCTCTTTAAGCTCCATTTAGCTTTATTATATTAGTAAGATTATTAGGTATATCCTACACACATACATCTTTAACTATTTATATATACGGTAAATAAATATTTGTTTATGTAAATTACCTATAAATGTGTACCCTCACTTTGTTGCTAACACTTCTAATAAATCTCTTCTCTCTTTGTTTGCAGGTAAATTATGGAAAAATTGGAGCAAATAATTTGACTAGTGACAGGAAGTGGTAATTATAGTAATCAAGAAATTACTCTGCACTACAATTTATAACTAAAAATAATTTATATACCACAAATCAATGCAGTGTTGACTAGCAGTGTTATTAATTTATGACAGATTCGAAACGACGCTAATAGTGAAACCAAAAATAGCTGAAAATTTTATATAGCATATGTGTGCTTGTATAGCTTTCGAATGGAAGCTCAATAAATGGAAGTGAAAGCTTTGATATGTTAATTGCAGTAATAATTATCGAAAATCGCTTTATTGTTTTCAAAAATATTCTCCATTAACATCTATACACGTTTGCATACTTTTGAACTAATTGTCGAAGCATTTCTGTAACTCTGATTGAGGTATCTCCCAAACATGAGTGGTGTTTCTTCTATGTTCAATATCAAAGTCAAACAGAAAATCTTGAAACCAGAAATACTGAAATGAATGCTAAAAATTTTTCACCACAATTTTTTCAACAGACTTTTTTTTTTAAAACATATCGATTTTCCTTTCTAACCGGCGACTATTATTCTTATTTGAAAAGATACCAAGTATTCACAGCGAGTTTATCTTTTTTATCGATTCAAGGCAGTAGTGATTCCAGAATTAATTCGATTTTCTACATTATGGGCAAAAAATAAAATGGAAAACCCTATCATATTATTAACACTGAGTTAAAGGCGACATTGGGCATAAAGTTGTTACCAGAATTTGCGAAAAACTATAGCTGAGATTTAAATTGCAGAGATAAATTCTTAAAAGTACACTTAGCCGCATTGCGAAATATTTCTCGAAAAGGTCAAACTGTTAATAAAGATCTCGATTTAACTTAGTATGAGTGATATAGAAGATATGATATATTTTATTCTTTAAAGTTGCATAAAAGCTCTTAAATGTAAAAGTTTAATAAAAGAACCTAGGTGTTTTCTTAGACATCTGATTTTCAAACAGAAATTTAATGTTATGGCCAGGAATTTTGCTTTATTCTAATGATAAAGGTTCGCCATTATGTTTTAAAAATTATTTCGGCTAGCTCGAATAAATTTCAACCGACAGACATGACAATTTAACCGAGAGATAGACGATTGACGGCCCAAATTGTTACAATTCGACCACTTTTGCAGCAATTAGGGCCGTATATCAACAATAACGCGCCGAATATTATTTGTACCGGAGTCAGTCTGCTCACTATGAAATGGCAAATCAAGTATAAATGAAATAAAAGCTGTCAAAAAGACCAATTACAAAAAAAGTATTGCCTCATTGAAAACCACACGTCTAAATTAAGCACCCTGTATATTTAAAATGTAAGAAGCACTCTGAAAGATTTCAGCTTTAGTAACATCCTTGTCTTCAATACAAAAAATTAAGTTGAAGTAGTGATTAGGCACCTTATGCTTGGCTAATAGGATAATACAGTTTCTCGTTGTATATAGAGACATGTCGTGCGATAATTGGTACCACCTTTAATACAATAAAACGTATTTAGAATCCCTTGCGGTTATAAAACCCAAACGTAATTCTGTAAACAAAAGAAACAAAATTTATAATTTATTCTTTAAAATTATTTTTATAGCTGTTTTAGTACAACAATATATATTGTATAAATAAAATAAAGCTTTAAAATCTGAAAATTGATCTATTGTGAACTATTGGTACGCTTAAAAATTCTGAGGTAAAGTTGTGAATGGCCGGCTGTAAAACTAGAAGACTGCATCCATATATGACGCCTAGTAACAATCTATGTGGATCATCTCAAAAGTCAGTTTGGTTAAGACTTTTTTGATTTCGACAATGCCGCGCCCATTTCTTACGGTTATTGTACGCTTATTGTATTAATCAGATATGAACTCAAATCTACATTTTTTCTCTGCTTATTAAGTTTTTTGTGGTTTTGTTTTACAAATGTGAAGATTTTTTGCTTTATTTAAGTTCCCAATGGGTTTTTGTAGTTAAATAACTATAAATCTATACAAATTTTCATTGTGATATTCCGCTCACGGGCTTTACAATTTCTGATACAATTAATTTGCACGATATTTTACCCTAGTCGACGAAAACAACAGAGCTTATGCTAATAAAACTCCGGGTACATAACCAGAAAACAAAAGAGATGTAGACCTTTTCATGCACTACACTAATGCTATAGCGCAGTAATACTATGCATGTATGTATGTATGTATATACAAGTATAGTAGACATATGGCGGACATAGCAAATTAGTATTGCCATCACATGCAATTACATTTATCTACCAACCGTTAGCTGATAAGAAGCTGCACACTTCATTGGTGGCGCTAAGAATTAATTTTATTTGATGCTTGTGTTAATTTTTGATTGACAAACACATACACATCTATAAACGAAGCATATACTGCAAACGAGTTATGCACAGCACGTACGAACTGAACGATATGTAGAAAGCTCGAATACTCGTAAAAGCGTCAGGCGCACACAGATATACAACCATCTATGCAGTAAAATATGTTTGATACTAATTCACCTACAAATGCATGAGCCTATATATATTTGAGGCAGTGTGTTTGTGAATCAGTAAGTATGTGTGTTTGTGCGCTTATAACTCCGATTAACCAGACCCGTATGCGGGAAATCTGTCCATTAGAATCGTTGTATGCAGAGATTTTTATATCCTGCCCACTCACCAACACTCACACACACGCACACATACACATGTATGCCTTCATGGCATATTTGCTAGCCAAGCGGACATGTGTTGAAATAAATTGCTATCTATCGGTGGTCGGCTTACGGTCGCAGTCATCAAAAGTGCGAACAAACGAGAATACCAACGAAAGCTTCGTGGCAGCTGAATACTCGCTGAGGCACGAACTAAATGAGGACTCATCCATTATTCTTGCTGGCACATACTATGTGTGCGCTTATGTGTTGGTGTAGAATGACCAGACATGCCGAAATGTATAAGTGTATATGTAGGTTTTTGAAAGTTTAGCATATGTATTCGCTTGCTGAAGCTGCTATGCACATAACCCGGAGGGAAGCCCGAACTGTTCAATCAACGCTACAGTTTAGAAACTAGAGACATTTCACAGAATTCGTAACAATTGTTGGTAATCTAAAAGCACCATGAATTAAATACTAATATTATATTTGGCAGATTTGGGAGAGTAAAGCTTTGAATATGAAGCTGGTATAAAATCGTTCGACAGTATGACCCAAAAAATATGTCGTAATATCCAGTTTAGCAAAGTATCTGCTCTAGCAGTATTCGATTTTCTAGTAGTCGCACAATCTAGCAACCAACTGGTATAAATTAAACAGATTGCACAGACACAGAATAATAATTGCTTATACCACCTAAGTTAAGTAATGGCATTCCCTCAAGTCGATTTGCCACAATTTTAAAAGTAGAATATTAAGCAATCAACTGGTATAGACTTCGATGTAATCAAATAAATATAGCATACGAAGCTTTTGTATTAGCCTGATGTTCAATGGTATGTCATACCTACGATATAGACGAATCGAATGATCAACTGGTAGAAAAGAAATAGATTTAATGATATGTCTGTGCTTACTGTTTTCCAGTTCCGAAACTATGGTGTCTTATAAATTTTGTTCTAAACCGAATCGAAAACATATGGTATAAAAAATATGCTGGTATAATAAAATATGTATGTTTAATGTAATAAACAGTTATAAACATTTAATAAGACATATCTCATAGCTCTATTCGGTTCCCTAAACTATGGTTTAATCGCTAAATGTTTGACTAGTTTATACCAGTTTTGCATTTTTTACACTTTTAAGGGTTAAATTCACCTGTCTCTCTTATAGATTAAAGCTTGGATACTAACCAGACATAATGCTTGCTGCACTCAACCCGTACCATTTGCAAACTAACGCATTTCCCTGCAGGGTATTCCTGCTTGTGGCATGTTCTCTGAGCGTGCATGAATTCGTGAACATGCGTACGTGCATAAGTGTGTGCGTGCTCGGTGCAAATGTGTAGTAATTTGGAGTAATCAGACAAGAATATTTACACAAGTCTTGTAATTCCTGTTGTCCACGCCTCAATTTAAATGTTATATCTGTATGAGTGACGGTGTGTGTGTATGTGTTATGCAAACACATGTACATATGTGCAAGTGCAGAAGAATGCATGTGTGGACGCCTACATAAGTTTTAAGTGTAGGCGAAAATGTCCAAAATGAAAGCCTTTACGAGCACACACTCACGCACGCTCCCTCGTATAACGATCACGTTATATTTGTGTGTGTATGTGTGTGTGTGTAAGT
This sequence comes from Bactrocera oleae, assembly GCF_042242935.1. Lineage (NCBI taxonomy): Eukaryota > Metazoa > Arthropoda > Insecta > Diptera > Tephritidae > Bactrocera > Bactrocera oleae. The sequence continues at coordinate 21,155,878 of NC_091537.1, read as the reverse complement.
GTTTGCTTAGCTGGCTACAAGCAAAAACACAATGTTCAGCATGTTAATTAAGAATGTTGAAAGGAAACTAAAACATGTTCCGTACCCTTACACACTAATACCAGGCATTTGGTTGCATTTTGAAAAGATGCAACGACCCTTCTCGTAAAGGTATTATTTAGATGAATTTTATGGAAAATCAATAATTTAGCTCAGTTTTGTTGTGTGTTGGCAATGTGTGGCACAAAGTATTTTGCACGTAGCTCTGAAATATTCATTCAAATGCATATAATTGAAGTCATGATACTCAACTAGTAGAATGCCGTATTTAAATCGGAATATTTTATTTAATAAAACACGGGTTACTGAGTGCAATACTGGGTAATTGTATGTGTATACAGAGTAATTTTCATATATATGTACACCGTTGCTTCGCCTAAAGTTATTAAAGTTAAAAAACGATAATTTCAGCTGCACATAACCTAAAATACTCTTAAAATAATATGATTTTGTTTGCTTACTTCGTATGACAACCACATACTATAGTGGTCCGAACTAACCAGCTTGCTTGGAGATTATTCTACTGTCTCAGATAAGAATCCATGCCCAATTTCGTGAAGATATCTCATCAAATTAAAAAGTTTTTGATACAAGAACCTGATTTTGATTGTTCAGTTTGTATGGCAACTATGTGCTATGTTATAATGGTCCAATATAGGCGGTTCTAATAAAAAGCAGCTTCTTGGCGAAAAAAGAAAGTGTGCAAAACCAATTAAAGGTTTTAATATATTTTGGAAGAAATTCTACTTGATTTAATAGATGGTGACCCTATTAATGCTTATGATTCACTTAAAGTTCTGAGTACTTTTAAAAAAAAGTTTTTCATTTATACGCGCGAAACACATTTTTTCAATACTTTTACTTTTTGCTGCATATGGTAACGCTGTTCGAGGATATTTTTAAATTAAGGCCCGAAATATTATCTAAAAAGTTCTTTTGACGCCTTACGTTTGAAATACAAATACATAAAATTAAAATTTTATGGCGGTTGGTAACTCTATTATAACAATTTTTTCTAAAAGATTTTCCAAGAGCCTTTTTTAAACGATTTTTTGGTGAAAGTTGCCAAAGTCCTCACGAACCCCTCAGTGTAATTGAAAACAAAAAAAGTTGCAGTGGCTTTCAAACTTTGTGAAAAATGTTTCATATATGTACCTCAATATAGAGTATGTTTTAGACGCGAATTTATTTTACAAAATCCCACGTTTTCTATTTATTAAATAAATATATAAATATATACAAGCTTTAGTTTCACCCATACAGATGCATTTTTCGCAACTACTTATGCAATTAGTTATTCCTTAAAGCTTTTATTGCTTTACTTTACAATATACTTGCCACTGCAACATGTTGCTTAAGCCACAAGTTTAGCTCCAATGAGAAAAGAGTAATTTTATTGAACAACGTTGTCACGCAACATTTCACTTTCACACACACAGACACATGTGTATAAGCAGTTTGGCGCCTGTTAGTCACATGGTTAGCACCTAGCTTATACGTCCATTTATCTAGTTGTGGCGCAAATTTTGTGGCAATTTTCAAGTGGTTCACCCTACTTTAATCGCATTCTCACTAAATGTTGTAAAACTTGCACTTTCCTCTGTTTCTTGGCGATTAAATAAAATTTGTAGCATGACTCGGCGCACACGCAACGTGGCTTTATTTGTAGCGACATTATACTAACTTACAAGTGGAAAGTGTTGAGAACTGCATTCAAAGCTTGAGCTGAAAGTGCATCAAAGAATTTTTAATGCTCTGAAGTGTATTTATTATATTTCATAGGTTTGTTAAAGAAATTAATGTTGAAGTAGACATAACCTCACATAAACCGAAATATATCAGGGTTTCAATCGATACAAATAACTTTCCTTATAAACTTATGACCTGGGATTCCGAAAGCAATAAAAATTCACTTTTATCTTATTCTAACAGGCTTAAATGCTTTAGACTGCAACTCTTTATGTCTGTTGGTATGTCTCTATGGTAAAAACAGTAAATTTTCAAAAATAATATGTGATATTTGTAACAAGATTCTAACATTTTTAAAACTTTCTTACAAAATTTCATTAAACTTTTAAGGAATAGTTATTTTCGAAATTATGTATTCGGTTTCAACTTCTAACTGGTATAATGTTAGCAGTTTGTACTATTTGCTGAAAAATTCATATAATTTTCGCTCCGATATGCAGCTAATGTTCATTTTCCATCTAACTGAACTAAATTTAAAAAAAAAAATAAAAATAAAACTTTCAAAAAAAAGCAAATCAATTTATTAAATCGAAAAATTAATCAAAGGGTCAATATTTTGACTGTATGTGTTTTCTTTGGACATGTGGTTTTCAAGAAAAAATAAAACGCATATAATTTAATGTTATGGCCAAGACATTACCTCTATTTTAAAGAAAAGAGTTTTCTTTATTTTTAAAAATGATTTAGGATAGGTGACCGTCATGGCTGATTCGAATAAATTACAGACGAGAAACCCAATTTTCGACCACTTTTTGCAGCAATTGTGGCCGTAAGTCAGCAATAAGGCACCGAATATTCTTTTCCAAGGCATCGGTCGTCTCGGGCTTATCTGTGTAGGCAAGTGACTTCACATAACACCACAAAAAGTAGTCCAGCGGTGTTAAACTATACGATTAATGAATATGCACCCACCAAAAGTTTCCTTCAATAAATTGATTGTTTCGTTGGCGGCATGGCAGCGCCGTCCTGTTGGAAACGATATTCGTCCAAATCAACATGGCGCTATAGCGTTCCCTATTGTCTGTAACATTATCATCGGCTTCATTTTGGAAGATATATGATCTAATAATACCCTTTACCCATAGAGCACACCAAACAGAGACTTTTTGATCAACATTCCAAATGCGTCCAATCAAACAAAAGTGAACTTTTCCACTGAAAAATATTTTCTTGTTAAAATAAGGATAGTGACCATTTCGTTTTGGGCAAATTCAGCGAACGTGCGACGCACTTGTTCATCGTTCGGCTTCAATTCTTGCATGAATTGGATTTTGTAAGCCCGCAAACCAAGATCCTTCGGCAAAACTTTCAATAAAGTGGATGGGCACATATCTGAATGTTTGGGGGCGATGGCGGATGGACTCATTCGGGTCTTCTTCGATATTCTGTTCCACAGCAGCATTAGCGTCTTCGTTACGAACTGTGCGGCGTCTCTGAGGATGCACATTATCCACTAGAGGTGGTTGCTCCAATTTCCCACTCTCTTGAGCGATTATATCGACCGAATATTGGGCGCAGCGCGAAGCATTATTTGGTTCATACCTTGCACGATTTGCAAACGTTATTTCGAAATAAATATGTTCAATACGAAATGGCAAGCCCAATTGAGGTATAATAAAACAAGTAGCAGCTGTCAAAAAAAAAAACAACTCTGTCTCGTCAAACATCACACGTATAAAAATAACGGAATTTCAGACCAAAGTCCTCGACTGCACCTTGTAGAGACTCTACTATTTAAGTTTCATGAATATTTTCCAGAATATCCAATCTCTTCTCACCTATAATTCGCCGAATGAGACTTAAGCAATAGTCAGTTGTAGTGGGGCTTTGAGCATAGATCACTGGCTTCAAATTAAACTTAACGGGAGTTTCAAGGGTATTTGTTGGCTTTGACAGGTAGTATGACAGCTTGTTTGGCAGCTATGCCTCCAAGCAATTCTATTAAACTATATTTAACTAACTTACTGATCAGTACAAAATTGAACTTTGAGAGTGAATCACCCATTTCAATAAAATTCTGAAAATATATATTTCGACCGATTTGAACCAAATTAATTTTTTTCTATAGCTTATTTGTGTTAAAGGTAACAATATAGTGATATCGGAATGTATTTTTAGTTACAGAACTTTCACCTTAATTATAATATTATGTTCTGCTCAATTATATAACATGGTATACTTGTATATAAAACCTCTCAACTCACAAATCACTAGCACTTAACAGCATGTGCTGAACAAATATAAGCTCCCTTTCAACACTACGGTTTAATCCAAGGTCTTGCAAAAATATTTTAAAATAAATCATTTCATTTAACTCACCTCTAATCAAGTTAACACAATTTCCCAGCTCTGATTAACAGCTGAAAACATAACGAATGAAGGATAACATACAACTGTGTCAATTTAGCGCATTAGGAGGCAAACAAGGACGAACAGAAAACGACAGTTGAAAGATAATATATGACTGAAAAATATAAGGACGGTGCTCACATATGCTTGTGGATTTTATATATTGTACATATCTATGTTAATATGTGTCTACATACAAGTACTTGTATATATCTTCGTGCAACTGCCACAGTGGTCACAAGAGTAGAAAGAATCTTAATTTTACATAGCATTAATAATGGCAGGCAACAGTTGTGATTCGGTGAATGTGGTCGTGCAGGTGTGTGTATATAAATGTGGTAAAAAACGAGGTCGTATATGTAGTTCTGAATATATTTTGAGGTTATATTTTTATAACTAGTTGAGTAGTGGTCATTTCCTAGTTACTTTCTGCCCACAACAAGTTTCAAGCAAAGATGATCTCTATTTATTTCCTCGAAGAAGGGGTTATTACTTACATAAGTGGATTGGACTTACATAAGTGGAATAAAATTTTAATATCATTTTTATTCAATCCAATATTTTTGTATAAGTCAGCTGTGGTTTCTATAATTATAAACCGCACAACTAAGGGGTTTCAAATAAATTTTTCGAAAGCAAAATCAAAATTATGTATTATTAAGTAGCAAAACTAATCAGTAAATATTTTATTTCGAACTAGTTGTCTAACCAATTTCCTAATACATATATAAACCTATACACTTACATATGAATGGTGAACAATCTGAGTGCTCTACATAAAATCGCTTGCATTTCTACGGAAGATACTCATTAGAATTAATTGTGAACCACATTAAATCAAGAATTCATTTTGCATAAATTCTCACACACTTAAGCATTAAATAATATATATAATATATACACATTATAAATATACATGCATACACCCTCATTTCATATATATAAAATATATTAACACCCAGTAAATAACCAAAACACAATAAATGCTTCTCTCAAACCGAACTAGTTCGAAAAATACTAGTTAACGCCTACTTTAAAAAACATAAATAGAGCATTAAATTCTAGTTTAAGACTAGACTTAAAATAAACCATTCCATAAGGCAGTAAACTTGAATAAAACTGAACTGCTGCCTAACAATTACTTTACGTTTAGTTTTGCGAAATTGAAAGGAACTAGTCCGTAAAGAACAGCTACTTTAATCTAAATGAACTGGTTAAATAAAAACCTGTTATAACTTAGTTTCCGTATTGAATGTTACTTAGGCCGAAAATGTAACTAGTTAGGGTATAAAAAGATATTAATTTTATTTTGATGAACGTAATTGTATGGCATATGGTAGTCCAATCTGAACAATATGTTCGGAGATTGTATAGTTACTTTGGAATATAATCTACGCCAAATTTCGTGAAGATAATTTCTTAAAAAGTGAGTTGAAACCAGTCCAGTATTGTTTGCACAAATATTTTCTTCTAACCAGCATAGTACATTACCACCAGAACTCACATATAGTACCATACACATTATTTACATACATAGACACCTATACACTTGCCCGTCAGACGCCAAACTGTTGGCATGAGCGCCTGTCATATATCAGAGTGAGTGATGGACTGGACAGAAGCGTTTAAAAGTGTCGTGTATGTAGATTTTGACACCGCAAATGGATAGCATGTGAATGGCTCAAAACAGTATGTATATGTATTATATATGTATACCATTTATATACATAGATATATATATATCTTGATAGCTGAAAGACAGTATGTTGCAAGTCATAGAGTAGCGGAGAATTAAATCATGGCAGATGGGGATATTTTGTTGGAATTTCGCAGCAAAACAGTAGCCACATACCAAATTACAACAAAACGTACACACAGATGTTACAGAATAGAATATAAGTATATACTATATCATATATGTTTACATGAAACTAGTCTTTTAGTCTTAAGCTGAAAATAGTATAATGAGCCTCATCTACTCAAGAGCATGTATCAGAAATCTTTTGAGCGCACTTAAGCAGTCAATTGAAAATCATTTCGTGTGGTCTATAGTGGAGAAGATAGCGATGCACCAAATCAACCAGCAAAAGATGTCAGTTGGGAGTATATAAATTATAAACATAATTCGAGCACACATGATTTGACTTAGTAGATACTACTATTTTTGCTTAAAATACGTCGATAGGTCTTAACTAAACTATCGCTCAAGGTTAAAGTAAAACTTCGTGCCACGATTTTCAGCCATTTATGTATTCAGCGTTTATTCAGCTTGAAGACATAATAGCTGAAAGCTTTTGCTGCTAACGTCGACAGCCTGCTTTGGATTTAAACTTTTACTTTTTCTACAGTCAGCGCATATTCAGCTTAAGGAAATATTTGCTGAATGAGTGCTAACAACAAAAAAATCTGGAATATATTCAATAAAATTTTTTATTTGAATGTCACTTCAGTAATTGTGGTGTTCACATGACAAAAAGTTGATTTCTCATTCATCTCTGAATTAAATTCGAATCGAGAAAAAAAAGCTAAACAAGAGCAGTAAGCCAACTTTATATTGATATTCTTTAAAAAAAACGCCATTTCAGATTAGAACCCCAATCGATTTTAAACTGCTGTAAAAACAGTAAGTTTCCGTCTGCTTTCAGCGTACATTTCCATACATACCTGGAAATACTTAGAGAGCTTCTCTCTCAAAACTGCTGAATAGTTCTGTCAGTGACCATGAACTAGCTAGAAATTTTCATAAATTTGAACATACCATCGGTATTATCTGCTATACGCTCTCTCTTAGCCTTTTATTATGCTAATACAAGTAAATATAACCTAAATTATATTCCGTTTAAAAATCCATTACACATTCCATCATGAGAAGAAAATAATTTTTGCAGATTCCAGGAGAGCCGCAGCACATGAGCTCAAACTACAAAGTCATAATTCCACTATGATTTCATAACTTTTGATTAAAAGCTTGAGAAACTTCCGTTAGAATAGCCAGTTGAAAATGCAAAGCTTAAGTAGTTTTTAACTCCTCACTCACACGCTGATTGAATTTTTCGCTCTCTCTTACTATGCTACTCAGCACCCACTTCCACTCATATCCATTGTGTACATTAACTAACATTTCGTATCGCAATGTTGCATACCGTAGTACCGAAAACGGTATGAGTTCTGAATTGAAGTGCTTACAGGGCGCTCCCAGCGGATGCAGCCGACATTTGAGCGAAGTAAACAAAGCAATGCAATGCGCAAAATAAATGCAATGAATAAATTACCGATGCAAAGTAAATGCAAGCAATGCGAGCCAGAAAAGAAACACAAACAATGACTGGAGCAATAACAATAACAATAGAAATAATAAAGCCAATAACAGTAGCAAAAAATAGTAACAATGGCAATTGCAATAACAAAAGCCAGCAGCGATACCAGCAGTCACAAAGCGAGTGACAAATGCCATCAACAATCGCTTACATTTTTGCTGTTGTTGTTGGTGGCGACGCCTTGCATTAGAGATGGGGTTTTTGCGACATTTTCAGCTGAGATATGCTGTAAAAGCATTCATTTTCGAACAAAAACAAATAGTTTTGGTTAATGCGTATTTGATGTCTTCTGATGCCAGCCAGACATATATATTTATATTTATATATATAAATTGTTATATATGTATATATGTTAGCTTATGTATGTTCATTATGGATGCATGCATGTATTGTAGGTTTGTATCTGAGTATACAGCAAGTGAAATCTCAAATTTTTCGGAGGGACTTTCAGGAAATCTGATTCTCAATTTTCGAAAATATTCGGAAGACCTTTGATGTGTAATATATCTAGACTCTACAGTTGTGAAGATTTCTTAGACTTTTAGTTGATTTCTATTCGTAAAATTATGCCCGTAGAAACTCAAATACCTATATTTACTTATTTATCAGTCACAAAGTAGACCAACAACCTTTTGAAATTCAAATACCAATATTTACCCACCTATACGAAGAAAACCAAAACCGGTCGATATGTCAAATCAAAAGTCACTTCTATCTTCTTCTATTTACTTTTTAATGGGCTTTCTTAGGGCTTAAGTAAAATCTGTTTACCGTTGATTAAAAGCAGTTGTTTATAACAGCGATAACTCTGATTTTTTAACTAAAGTCTTTCAACTGCTTTAATTTTCATTCGGTGAGAAAGTCTGCCTTTAATGTCGGAGACCACATATGGTAAAAGGTATATATAAATATTCAATGTTCGTCTGTCTGTATGTATATACGCGAACTAGTCGCTCAGTCTTTAAGGTATCGATCTGAAAATTTGCATATGTTCTTTTCTCACCAAGAGGCTACTCACTTGTTGGAACCGCCAATATCGGACAACTATAATATTATAATATATAGCTGCCGTACAGACTGATCGACCAAACTCATGTCCTTGTATGAAAATTCTTATTAATTTAACAAGATATATTCACGAAGTTCGGTATGGATTATTTTTCAAACTCGAAATAAAGATATTTTTATACTCTTTTATACAATAAAAATGCACCTATGAAAGGTATTACAGCTTCATCTCAACCGAAGTTGACGTTTTTTCTTGTTTTATTCAAAAAATAGTAATTAAACAAATTTTTATACAATCTTTTTCTGGTAATCAGCTTTTTTTTCGTTTTTTTATGTTTTAGGAGACTGTTGTTGTTGCCATTTTCGCACTAATTTAAGTTCTTCTCCAGAATAATTTACAAATAAGTGAAGTTCTTGTCGTAAATTATTTGGAAAGCTGTGGCTTTTTCTCAACTAAATGATTTAACTCATATCCTTAGATCAATCCATAGTCTCATATTCACTTTGAAGTGAATTTCTCAGAAATACTGTGGTTAAAAGCGTTATAAAAGGCAATGGAAAGTACATTAAAAGTGTGCAAAAAACTACATATGTATTGACTTCTACAATATATATATATAGTTGGCAATACATAAGCAAATGCTCGCAATGACTGCGGCAAAATGTGAACGCATGTCTATATGCATATAAATTGTATATGTGAATTGTGTGCTGAAAAGTGTATATGTATTTGTGAAAGCACAAAATGTGTCCAAGCACTGACTGCACTTAATCGCTTCCCAACAGACATGCAGTTTGACATTCAGTCATTGGATTGATTGCAACTCCCATGAGTTATTGTTAGTGGAAACTACAAATGCATATATGGATATATGGATATATTATGTTTGTATACCTATATGTATATGTGCGTTTGTGTATGCGCAAAGCCGTGTACATTGGAACTGAATCCTACATCAGCACTTGATTTTATGTGGCTTTTATTCGACGCTTACGTAAATGCAATGAAATGCACACACACATACGCATTTTACAGAAACAAGCAACCATACGTGTAGGAAGATAATGGCAGACAACAACAGATTTGTACAGTTATGTTTGTATATATGTTTGTTTATTTGATATCTACCATATACAAATTCACAGATACATGAATTCATTTAAATTGAGCACATAGCGCTTTTGTGCGAATGTGCGCGTATATGAGTATATATCAATGTACGCAAAAGTGTGTGTGTGCCTTTTGTTAACAGCATTCATATACGCTTGTCTATATGCATATTGGCGATTGTAAGCGTTGTGGTGAATCGATTTATATTGTCATTGATGTCACTGCAGAAATACACTCGCAGGCCATTCTCATATAAACACACATACACACATCTACACTTATATCAAAGCAAATTGATCTCATATCAACATATCGTTCGAAAAGTACTATCACACACATAACGCAGATCGTGCAGACGCATACATACAAGTAGTTATATAAGCAGTTATATTGTATAACGGTATGTGCTAGGCATACTCACCAACACCAGTGATTTGTCTCGCTCTGCGCGCTCGCACAGCTGCCGCACAATTTGTTTGTATTAAGCAAATAAATGGAATTGTAAACAAAATGCTCGTCTGACTTTTGCTCCAACAGCAACTACAACAACAATTCACAATAACACTAACGGCAACAACAAAAGTAGCAATGATAAATGTAAAAAAAGTAGCAGCAATGACTGTGTAAAGCCATCAAATTACATAAAAGTGCAATAAGTGCGTGCAATTGCGTGCAAAACCAACAAAAAAATTGCATAAACAACAATAACAACAAGGCTGTGCAAAATGTGTAAAAAAAGGTGCAAAAAAAGGGAAAGACAACAATAACAACAAGGCAGCAACTTAAAGCACAACGAATTGTCAACAGCTCATACAGTTATATATGTATGTATATATTTATATACTCATATATAAGGAAGCAATATGCGTGTAAAACTTTGCACATATTGCTTCGTTGAGTATATAGGCAAAATATTTATTAAATTTGTAAAAAAAAAATTCTTTATAATATAGTGTTTATACGAATATCCCGAACTCTTTAACTAATGCAATTGCAATACTTGTTAATATACCTTAGGTTATGTATATTATATACACACACATGCATATGTATACATACAAATATATGCACACTTTGAATTTCGTAAGAAAACATGTATCAAGCAATATCCTCATCTCCGCTTTTCTTTGGTTTTTCGGTTTAAGGCAGGCAGAAATTGCTTTGCGGTTACTCATACGCACCGTGCCATCTACATATGTACATATGTGCTACACATTAAGCTAACATGAAGGTATAGCAGAAATCGAGAATAGTCGAAATATTTTGCAGAACTCGAATTCGTAATGACTCTTTAGTACGAACAATTTTTTCATGTAGGTATTATGGTGAAATTTTGTATCAGAAAAAATTCTCCATTATGGGTATACTTTCAATTGAAATTCAATTTAAGCGTACGCAAGAACTAGAAATTCGTATGAAAATTTAGTGAGATGAATGGCAACGAATTCAAGTTCAAATTCACTCAAAAGGAAAATTTGAATGAGACGGTTGACTTAATACTTAGTAATTGTGTTCAAGTGAGGATATTTTCTTGAATATCATGTGTCGTGTGGTTTTTTGTCGAAGATGAATGATGCGAATCCTGACTTTTTACACCCTGAGCAAGGTATACTAAGTTTGCCATGAAGTTTGTAACACCCGGAAGAAAACATCGGAGACCCCATAAAATACATTTAACCTATAAAAATTATCAGCATGACGAACTGAGTAGATAGGGCCATGCCCCTCTGTCTCTCCGTCGGTCCTTGGCAATGTTATGATTACGCGCCGTGGTGCAATTTTCGAAAAAATTTAACGATGAAAATCAAGTTCTTTAAGGGAATCTTTTGTTTTTGTGAAGGATGCGGGGTCTGTTCCTAACAAACAAAAAAATCATATATAATGGCAGGGTTGCTGCCGCCCGGATGACATTTATGAAATAAGACTCACTCACTTTCAATTTTCTTGTCATAAATAAAATTCTTTTTACCTACCTACCAAGCAGAAGTGCTAGGCATGGAATTCTATAGAATAACTAAGGCAATATGCAGAGAGCTACCGTGCACAGATAGCTAGGCGGCATTGCTAGTCTAGTCGTCGCCAAAGATAAACTGCAGGGTAGTCAACAAATGTAGGAAGGTTTTAAGCTCACTGGAAAGTCAACTCAACTTGTCCATAATTTGGAACCCAGGTCATAGGAACATTTTCGGCAACAAAAAAGCAGACGGGTTGGTTAAATTAAAGACAAGAACAAGAGATTTATTAAATAGGTCAGAAAAAATTATATGTAGACTTACAACGACCATAACAGGGTGTTGGCCATATGGAGTTTAAAATGGGAATGCCTCATAACAATATTTGCGGCAATCTAACTGCAATCTAGAGGGTAGTAAAGAAATTATTCTACAATTCCTCTGCAAGTGCGCGTCTCTTTCTCAACGCCTATGTAGAACACTTGAATTCCATCTACAATAAGCGTAACCGAGATAAGAAGTTTTATTGAGAGCAGCAAATGGTTTGAACACAACAATGAAACGAGAAAGCAATATTTAAGGCCCGCAGGGGTTGCACTCTCACCTACCTACGCCAGATTTTATGTTTGGCCTGAGAGTCGTAATCAAATTTAATTTAAATTTTTTTCGATCGAAATATTAAACAGTGTGTAAATTTATCTAGTATCTTTGAATATTTTAAAAATTCCAATGGAGAGTGCAACCAAATGCATCAACTTTTATGGAATTGCAAATATCTCACATCAGAAAAATGTAATTTGGTGCATGCCACATGCTTGCAAATATAATTAGCTAATAGTAAAAATTTATAAAAAGGCAAAAAAAAACATTTCGTCAAAATAAACAAGTCATACAACTGACAAACATGCTAACCAAATGCAAAAAAAACTTACCTTGAAATTTCTCTTTCAGCAACCAACAATTAATTGCGTACTTACATTATCGTATGACCCTGTATTAAAAGATTATTTAGCATTCATTATATAAAGACGGCAACATTGAGCACAGAAGGTGTAAACATATGCACAAAAGGAAAGACAACAAACGCTGTAATCACATGAAGGATAATGACAAAAGATTACGTGACACATTTTGTTGTTGTGCCGTGCTGTGCGCCCCTTTACTGGCCTCGCTATAGTCATTATTGGCATTTGTCGCTTCACTCCAGATACACAGTTCAATAAAATTGCTACTATTTCTAGCTAAATGCTGCGATTTTCGGCAAGTTTAGCCATATTTTTTTATTGTTTATTTTCTGCATTTCGCTTTGGCAGACTTTCGCATAGCGGCAAGTGAGCGCCGTACTTACCGTTGTTGTCGACACGTGGTGTCGCATGCTTTTGTATGCTGCTATATATGTGTACAGCTATGTGTGTGTGTGTCTACATGCATATGTGGCCTACAAGAAAAACAACAATGGTGTAGCCTCCATTAAGTGTGGCATGCACACGGCTGTCACTTACATTAATTTAAATTCTAAACATCTGCTGCCACACACTTCCTTCCGCCGCCTCATTTCCGCGGCGTCATTTCGGCATTCTGGGGACGCTCGGCGAGCAAGATAGCAAAGTAATTTCTTTCCGATATCGGTGTTTTCCTCTTACCACACGCGCCCCCTTTGTATTATCTCGCATGTATACACACATACATACGTACATACGGATTTCAAGTGTTGATTGCGAATTTTCAGCGAAATTTCCAACCTGCGGCGTCTTTACTTTCCTTTTCTATTATTTTTGGCTTCAACTAGAGCAGCGGCGTGTTGACAGCCGCAACCACTGTGACAATAGTTGCAGGTGAGAGGCAGCGGTGAACACACACAGCGGCAACAACAAGACAGCGAAAATCAAATTAACGAAAGCAACAACAAAAAAACGCTTAAATGCATTCCTCTAATGTTCGCTCTAGCCGCTAACACCAACCCACACAGCCGCCGCAACGTTTCGAGCAAACGCGGTGTGGCAAGTACAAGCTTGTCATCGTTTTTTCTCCCTGCAGCGTTTTCGCTTTTATGCTTACGCCTGCTCTCGGTCGATATAATGAAAAGATTTTCATTCACTTATCGTTGCTGTTGCTCGCACTTTCTACATTGTTGTTGTGCTAGAGGCTAAAATCGCCTGCTATTCTTCTCGGCTGTTTCTGGCGCGCTGTCTGAAACTCTTCAAAGCGCTTGTTGAATCTTTAAGCAGCCAACCAACCAACTTTTTGCAGAACTACCGCTAGGCATTTGCGCTGATCAGTGGAAGATTTGGTATGCAAAGCTTTTTCGGAAACTCTGCCGCCGCATTGCAGCTTATCAATAGAGTGTCTGCAGTAAGCAGACTGATGGAAAAGTTTGCTACGAATTTTAATAAAGTTTTTTCTTGTGGAAAAGACGTGGAAAATGTTGGATAACAGAGAGGAAACCAATCTTAATTTGTAGCGGGTTATGAGAAAAGCTTAGCACTTAGAACTCATTGCTGCTTCTCAAATAATTTTAAAACTTCAGATTATCGGTTCAGAGAATGCATATTTTAGTAATTAAGCTATTGTAGTTTCTATTAAAAATTAAGTTTTCCACATTCTAAAAACCAAACCTGCTTCAGGATGTGGTCACGACTCTGTAAGAAGTTCGGTTGCTTAATGACTCAAATTAGATATTCTAGTATAGCTTAGAAATCAGTTCTCTGTTAATCTTTCAACAAGACTTCGAGACAAATTCCTATAGAGAACTGATTGCAAGAGAGTTACCACTCGATCAGCATCTACAACAATAACTTTAAAGCCTTAAAGCGCTAGCATCAGGAATATTTTTTCAGAAACTCCATATCTCTCTCCTAACCTTATTTGCTCTATTTATCATTACTAAAAATCTTCACATTTTTTCAATTTTCTCTCTATCTCTCTTTATATCTAACCTTTTTTAACCCTATAACCAACTTAAAAAGGATTTTCCAAGCGATTATTTAATTAAAAATAACTCACCACAGCTTCAAGACAAAACCATATGGTACTTAAGATACCCTTTATGTAATATTTCGACATGCGCGCCATCTTTCGGACAAATTTTTGTTAATTCTAAAAATAATTTTAAAACCAGAAAAAACGTTAATTTCGATTGAATCGATGCTACCATACCCTTAGAATACAAAAGCTTTGCTACAAGAATGAATTTTGTTCGACCAGTTTGTATGGTAGTTAGTGTAGTGATCCGTTCTAAACAATATCTTCAAAGATATCTCGCAGTTATATGACAGCTATATTCTATAGTGATCCAATCTGTAGAATTTCTTCGGAGTTTGCACTATTGTCATAGGCAATAATCTATTCCGCATTCCTTGAAGGTATCTCGTCAAATGAAAAAGTTTTCCATGCAAGCACTTGATTCCGATTGTTCAGTTTGTATGGCAGCTATACGATATAGTGGTGCAATATCGACAGTGACAGAGTGTTAACTAAGCAATTGTAATTTTTAAATTTTTGATGGGTAAACTCCAGTGAGTTTTTGTTGCCGCATAAATACTACTATTTTCCTTATCCCAAAGTTTTTCCAACTCCCGGAGGCCCACAGAGACCTTAGGAAAATGTGTTGACCCAGCCTCTTCTGAATTGTTTTAGCATAAATTGTTTTTTTAAAGCTCGAAATATACACTATCTAAGAAATATTTAGTCATTGGACGATTAGTATCGAACTGTGTAACCAAAAAATAACATTTCATTGCTTGCCAGCGATGACCATTGTCAATGACGTTGGCAAATAAACTTTTTTCTGCAAATCACACCAACGACAGTCACCTTTTCTGGATCATCTCTGGGACATATTTTTGTAAAACGAACCCATTTTGTAATTTGCTCACTTATGTAAGAAAAATTTCAATTATAATCACTTTATTTGAGTATAAACTACTGTACTGGTACTGAATTTTCTTTCTCAAAGTCAACGACCTGACAGATCTTTTACTTTCTCAAATTTTGTTGTTGTTGTCAAAACATACCAAATATTTCAATATGCTTAACATTAAAAATAAAATAAGCTGATATAGAACACCAACAAAGTGACACAACTTCAATGAAAAAAAAAAATGAGAAGTATGCTATAGGAAAAGACATATATTACGCACACACTCACACATAATTATATTTTGTTGGTTTTGTACACTTACTTCATTGAAGAAATTCGAATTTTCCAAGTCCATTAAAGTACTACATTTATTAAGCAAATTGTTAAATTAAAAAGCTACGAAGAGATTTGCTATTTGCCGCACAACAAACGGTAAGCCAAAGTAAGCAAAGGTCGTCATGCGTACGGTAAATGCTTATTTAAAAGAAACGCTATCTTGTAGAGAAAAAAGAATTGCATTTCAATGGCCAAGTTCAACAGAAGTTCACTGAGCTGGCCGACACAACAAATTCGCATTTTTGTTGTTGGTATTGGTATTCTCGTATCAGTAAATATCTCAACTGGGGTGTTCCGAAGAATTCGCACTAACTTTATTATATATATATATATATATATATATATATATATAGAATCTACATAGAGACACCCATGCATACATTCGAGTTCTTATTGAACTCCTCCCCGCCGCTGGCCAGCATTTTCTCAATAGACGCAACGGAAAGAATAGCGATGAAATGACTCAAAAGTAATCTTTCGTAACAGTGAATGGAAGAGAATGAGCTGCGAGTAGAATACTTTTGCTGCTTTGTTTGCTGCGTACTAGCGACAGCATCTTCGCTCTTTTAATTTGTGTTGTGTGTCTGCTATTATCGCCTTCTTTTTGTATTAGTTTGGAATTCGTTTCACACAGCAACAATTGGTGCTCCTTCTTATGCGTGTTGTTGTTGTATAAGTTTGAATTTCTTAAGTTCGAAATTGCTGATTTGATAAAAGTAGAAGAAGATTGAAGTCGCAACATATATAGGAATAATGGATATATTTGAAAAAACAATAACTCATACGCCTGGGTGCTTATAAAACAGTGTGATTCGAGTAAGTGTCTGTAAATATTATATATACGCCAGGGTGGTTAGCTATAATATGTGACTCTTAATACAGCTATTTCATCTATGTGTATATATATTTTACTCATACGCCCCGGAGGCTAACTAACTAATTTCGACACACGATCTTGGTGATCAATCGACCGTCCCAAAACGTGAAATTATCGGCTCGCCGAAGTGTTCCCTCAATAAATCCATTGATTTATGCGATGTGTAAGAAGTGGTGCTGTCTTGTTCAAACGAACTGCCGCCGGTATCAAAATATCAGTTATCATGGCGCGATAACGGTCCTCATTGACGGTTACGTTCCGACCGAACATTCCACCGGCTCAGTAACCATACCACGACGTTGTTTTTTTCTGGATAAAATGGCAGCTCTTGAATCTCTTCAGGTCGCTCTTTGCCGTAAATGCGGCAATTTTGCTTGTTTACATACCCATTGAGTCAGAAATGAGGCTCATCGCTAAACAAATGTTGCTGGAAAACGTCGGATCTTCTTGGAATTTTTCAAAAGTTCATAAAGCAAAGTGATGTCGCTTGGGAAGGTCGAACGGATTCAGTTCTTGCACAAGCTGTATTTTGTACGCTTTCAATTTAATATCTTAACGTAAAATGTGACGTTAAAATCGAAGTGCTGCTCAGTCAATGCGTGTTCCATCGATGCAAACAAATGGTAATCGGAACGGACCAAGTCTGCTGAAAACGACGGGTAAGGTAGTAGCTCCCAGCCAAGCACTTTGATTGTATCCTGAACCGATTTTTCTTTGTGTGTAGGTGCATTGTCGTGTAACGAAATTACTTTGCCATGTCTTCTGGCACATGGCAAAAAACCGGGCACCTACCAGATGAGCGATATTAAATATTATTTATCGAATGAGTTAGAAAAGCTATACTCACGAATTATGAACTTTGCTCTGATTCAATTCTGGTTGAATTTATTAATTTTTACGACCAAGTGCCAGCAATATGAATTTCATTACTTATACATACATTAACACCAGATAAATTAGTTTCACTGAAAAGAGAGTATCTGTTAGTGAGATGACCTTGGCGCTAGTCATTCTTTTTAATTCATATAGTTGTGATTAGTTAATTATTTGGATGACAGAATATAGCCAGTAGTAGCTTTGATATTTCAGTCTACCTTCCTCCTATCTAATATTTTGTGTCCTCCAAATGCCCTTCAAATAGATTTCTGAGGTTACAAAGCGCGGCAACCAAACAATTTACCGTAAAATGCTCAACTTTAATTAACTTTAACTTCGCATCACGAAACTATCATTAAATTAGAACTTTTTTGGAACTAATTTGTAGCAACTACGAGAACATAATTTTGCAAAACTATATTTTCTGTACATACATATATCTAGTTTATGACGCAAAATCCGTAAAGTAATACGAAAACCAATTTCCAGCGAAAATCCGGCTCAAAATTGCAATATTTTTCAATGCGTAAGTTAATATTTCTCTACATTTATGTAATCAAATGCAGATTATAAAAGCTCCTTGGCAATAACCGCGTCTTACTCCAAACCCACAAAATCTCCAACTAATTTATTAATGGGCAATGTTTGCCCGGCAACCGCACTACTCACTATACGGAAATTATTTTGTCATCAAAAGCGAAGGACGAAGTCACAACGCCGGCTAACACAGACACCGTTATGCTCATAATAGGAAAATCCTGTAGCAAATTTCCAAAAATTAACTTTTCACACAAATTGTGCTGCGAAAGTTTGACTGCAAACCGCTAACACAGCACAGACAGAATGTGCAGCAAATGTAAAACAACAAAAAAAAATTAAAAAAAAGAAAAAACGAATTAAATAAGATGCAAATATGCTGGCGCAAAGCGAACAAAAAAACACAAACACACAGAATTTAATAAAAAAGATCAGCGCGCTGGGGCAGCAGCAGTGGCGCCTGCAATGGCAGCAACAACAAAAACCAATTGCAATGGAAAAAGTGTGCTGCAGGGCAAGCGGTAGCCACAGCTAGAACTGTCAACAAAACTCATTAGTGCAAGGGGATAGCATGCACGGCTCTTTACACGCACACTCACATACATATACGGAAACACACACACACACACAAGTACAGGGCATGGCCCCGTTCGCTTCAGCACATTCGGCAATGCAATCTAACAGTTGTGCTCACCGCGCGCATTCATTTGCCACTGCTGACGTGGCAGCTATAGCGGCTTGCAACCACCACAACAACAACAAGTGTAATAACAACCACAGCGGCAAAAGCGCTGCGAAGGACATGCAACTTTCGGCTTGGCGTTTCCGTAACGTCTGACCGCCGCGCCTCGCTCCGCCCATATTTCGCCACAATTTTCTAATTCAGTTTTGCTCCTTCGCTTTTTTGCTCTCTTTTGCTCATTTTGGCATATTTCCTTTTATTTGCCTGTTTGCCGGGCGCACACCAGCCAACTTACATACTATTTGTTGTTGTTGTTGTTGTTGTTGTTCTTTTTTTGTCCATATCCATCTCGCTGGCGAAATTGTGCGAAACCACAAGAGACTAATAAGCGTGGTAATGCAGTGACATTGTGCAAATTTCGCTAGCCGCCTTAAAGTATGCAACGTGGCAAGAAAAAACGCGAACGCGCCGGCGTTGGAAGGAAGTGTGCTTGGCAGAAATATGGTAAGCGCGAGCAGTTGCACAAGTGCGAGTAATAAGTAGAAAAGTCAGTGGCAAGTGCAACATTTGCATTTTTGCGCCGCAAGTTGCACGAAACGTAGCTGCCACAACAACAGCAGTGATAGAGGCGTGTGCCGTGGCAGTGACAGCAGTAGAGGCGTGTGCAATGGCAGTGGCACTGATAGGGGCGTGTACGGTGGCAGCGCTGCATCGCTCATTGTTGCAAGCGTGACGCTGTTTTTACAGTTGGCTGTGTGTGTGTGGCAACACGATCGCGTATTTTAAAAAGTTGGAGCGTGAAACTTCGCCGACAGTCGCGCGACGCCGGCCACAAAGTCAGTCAGCAAATGTAAGTTCATGCAACAAAAACAACACGCCACAAATTTCCCATTGTACTTTGTGGCTGCTCGTACAATCTGTTGCTGTTTGCCGTTGTAACAGCTGTGTGGCAGCATGTGTGTATTGGAGGTTTTGTGTGCGTTCTCTGGCGTTGTATTTCGTGTTTTTGCTTTTTATTTCGCCACATTTTATTATTTTTAACGGTTATTCATGCTTCTTGTGGCCCCGTGGCATTTCTTTCGCTTTTCAAAAGCTTGAACTTGCCACGCCACAAACACACAAGCATCTAGCAAGGCATATATATTTTAAACACATACATATACACTTATAATTCACACACACACAGACGTGCCAACACACTTACTTATGCATTCAAACACCGAAAGTTGTTTGCGCCAATTATAAAAGACGCATCCAATTTACCTAGCATGTGCGGTATGCAACGACAGTCTGTGCAACAATCTATTGTATATATATACATGACCATATGGCACGTTGCATGTTGCCCGTTGCCAGTTTCTTTATTAGTGGCAAGTGCAAACTTTACAATTAAGGTTGCGCCGTCACCGGCAACAGGCGACCGCAAACAGTTAGCAGCCAGCAAGCGTCACAGCCACAACAACAACAACAATAAAATACCAGCGTAGATAATGTCATGTAAGTCTGCTGGTGACGGCTGCCACTTGTGAGTGTCATGAAGGCCGTTGCACACACACAGAAATCAACGTTGACAACATGCAACACCGAGCGCGTTGAAACGCATTGCCCCACTGCACAGCAATGCAACGAGTTGAATTGAATTGACGTGTGGCAACGTGTGACTTTGGCGCATATATGTATAAGTACATATATAACAACAAATTGCAGAGTACATAGAGTCACTCAAAGTCGCACTTGTGTAGTGCAGGTGTTGCAGGTATACACTATAAATATGTGTGTATGTGAGTGTGTATGTATGATATGTATCATTCTATATTTCGCTCTTTGTTGGCAAATATATGTAAAACCGCCGCTAAATATTAAATATATACGGGGGGGGCATAGCATTTGAACTAGTTTATTTCGGACCCCATTGGTTCGTTTAAAGTACGCACGCTCTCCGGTTATCAAGCATGTTTATGAGATAAAAAGACATCTCTCTGCTATTTATATAAGGTAGTTTTTCGAATTATATACGCTTTATTGAAAAACAACAAGGTTGCACCGAAATAATACCCTCCACAAATACAAAAAATTACTAGCAAGAACTTTGATCGATCAGTGACTCGTTCTATGCGATTTCTTCGGAGATTGCACGGTTGCCCTGGACAATGATCCTGGTCATATTTCATGCAGATATCTCCTCAACTGAAGAAGTTTTCCATACAAGCGCTTAATTCCAATCGTTCAGTTTGTCAGCAGTTCCGACAAATCGGCAGCATGCTTGATGAGAAAAGAACGGATGCAAATTTGGGATCGATATCTCAAAAACTGAGGGAATAGTTCGTCTATATACAGACGGACTGACGAACATGGCTAAATCGACTTTGCTCGTCACGCCGATAGTTTATATATATACTATATAGGGTCTCCGAAGTTTCTTTTTAGGTGTAACAAACGTCGTGGCATACTTAATATACCCTGTTTAGGGTTTAATTACAACAAAAAAAATAATATGCGTCCACTTGACCATATTGCCGGTTTATTTTGGGCCAATTCTCGTGCTTTGCCGTTCTTATCTCGCCAATAAACCTTCAAAGGTTTCTTTCCAACTAATTAATAGCAGTTGGTTTCTCAGAAAATATCATTGAAATGAAATATATGATACACCCAATTCTTAACATGATTAGCTCACGTCTCAACAAATTTGTGAGAGGCTCAAAACGCTTTGTCGCTTTGTGAGGGTCTTATAATCGATTATATAGAAGGTTTAGATACCACAACGCATAGGCGTTCTAAACTGTCCAAGTGCGATGCCTGTTAGGATGGACATTTTAACCTAACCTAAACTAAGATTGCCTTACTGCGGGAATTCCAAGTGTACAGTTTTAAAGTGTCAAGCACGTGTGTATATTTCGACAACTAATTTAGGAATTTAGAAAGCTCTAAACTCACTTATATATGTTAATTGGAATTTTAAATAATTAGTGTTGCCTACCTTTAGGATGATTTTTAATAATTGCAACAAAGGAATTGAAGTAAAATCCTGGCATAATTTCGAAACCAATTCTTCAGGCAGTAGGCACGAAGCATAAACCGTTGATAAATGCATTACTATAGAAAATCTTGAATATGTATAAGTGCATAAAATAGAATTTGTAAAGCCTTTGAAAACTTTTTTGTATATATAATATTATATTTTAACATAAAAAATCAAGTTTTCTTTTATTTATATATGTAGATATTGTATATCATAACAACGCGTTTATGTTATATATTTAAATGTGTCGCCTTACTTGACAGCTAGTCAAGTTTTCAATGCACGAAGCATACACGCCACCACACCGAACGCTTTGTTATCCGACTGTGGCGCGGCGCCTGTGACAACGACAGTAACTTTTGCCGTTCACAACAGCATTGCAACGGTACTTTTCACAATTCTCTCGCCTCGCGCCAGCTCATTGTCATTGCTATTAATGTCAGCGCTGTCATTTCGGGGCATATGTGTACAATATATAAAGGAATTTCGCTCTCATTAGTTTGGAACGGCATTGAACGTGACTTGTATTTGTGTATTCGCTTTAAGTTGCTGCCGCCGTGTGTTATTAAAGAGTACTTGAAGGCAGAAAATATTGCATATTTTGCAGTAGAATATGTCTTAGATTTATCTGTAAGATTTTAGTGAGTTGTCGGCAATATTCACAGTGCAGTACAGCATAAATTTAGTTATGCACACTTTGCATCAGGCGTTAGCACATACTTCACTAACCTATTGAGTTAAAACCATTAATTAACTATTCAAAATTAAATAAATTCTATTTTTGATTACATGAAATCTCTTCATGTGCTCAAGGGCGAGATATACAGAGCATATCTATATTTATGAATTCGCACTCATGTCCCTGCCGTTTCAGCTGTTACTTATATTATATCATAGATGTGTGTTTGCCAAAATATTTTGACAACCAATATTCTCGGATTTCGGTTTTTGTGGTTACACATTTATGTAAATAATTCCTGCTCGCATCTAGTGCTTCTTCAAATCATGAAAGCTCGATTATATAATTGGGCATTGAAATCTGCCTGTCTGCCCCTAATTTGTCTGACGAAAATTGCGGAGAGCAGAGCGTATAAGTGCAGGATGGTTTAAAATGAAATTATTTATATGAGCGCGCCAAAATGGCAAAGCAAAAAAAGAAAAGAAAGGCAAAAATTTTCAAGAACTTGATTATTTGTGGTATAAAAATAACAATTAATTGATTCCAATTCTAGAAAAACAGCGAGCATGGTAGCTTTATTAAACTAACGGTTGTTTATAAAACTTTAAAATATAGGTTGGTTGAGCGAATTAATAATATAGTTAGTAAAGATGTAAGTTTTGCCATAATGACTAATGCCATAGGCATCTCAAGGGAACAAGTACTTCATATTTTGCACGAAGATTAATATACGAAAAAGCTGTTTGGAAAGTTAGTGCCTCATACGTTCCCAATTCAACAAACACTGGATCGAAAACAAATTTCTCAACATAATTTGGAGCGTTTTAAGCAGAATAAAACTGATTTCTTGAGTCGTATTATAACTATGGATAAGACTTGAATCTAGCACCACGATTCGTAATTGAAACAAGAACATTTACAGTGGACTGAAGCTGGTTGTTCAACTCCAAAGCTGGTGAAATCCCAACGAACACTGAAATTGTCTAAAACCTCGATTGTATTCATTATAAACCAGATCACTGCATCGCAGAACCTTTTCCTGGCGATTCCTTCTCTGCTTACACACCTGCGAAGGATTTGTGAGCGGGACGAAAGTTTTGGAGAAGTGGTTCAGTGAGCTTTTTTGCGCATGGATCGAAGTTAAAAGGAAGCGTATAAGGTAGAGTCCAACGTCGGGAGCTTTAGTTTCAGGCTACCAGAAAAACTTTCATGGAGAGATTTTTCTTCGACACCTTAAGCCAAAATCGGATAATAAAACTTCATCGAGACAACTAAAGAAAAAAGTATATATAAAGTTTAAGAAATAACAACCACGTCGCACGATTGAAATGCGACAAGAGTGCGTGACACCCACGAACGCACTAACTGATTGTAGGTCGTTGGACTTCGAGCTGAGCTTTAAGCAACCCTCGTGAGTCCGACTTATATATGCTTCCAACTTACTCATCTGATAATTAAGGGCTGTCGGCGGGTCTCCCCCCATCAAATACACAATCCATAAAAGATTCTACGCAGTTCGCAAGCAAATTAATTAATCGGCGCCAGTTTGACATGCCGTCCACTTTTATTGCGGTCCGCCGTTTTGCCATGTGTTTGCAGTTCGTTTGTTTTAATTTGTATTTTTTTGTTATTTTTGTTTGTGTTATTTTTTTTTTTTTTGTTACATCTGCAATTTGCATAATTGACATTTTGCGGTATTTCGCGCGCTTGCTTGTGACATGCGCACACTTACAAATATGCGCGGCAAACACAATAAAATAATGTCATACAAACGAAGTGCACACACTTGCAACACTCATGCTGTTGCACGTTGCATCTTTATAGATATTGGTGCACATAAACAGGTATGTATTACATATGTATAGATTATGTACGGCAGTAAGGCAAATGTGTTTGCATCACGTGACTGTCGACCATAAATTGCGATTTCATTCTACACTGCACATATTTGTAATATTTATTTGTGTGTGCTGGTCTATATATATGTACACGAATGTAACAAATTGTTTCGTGGATGCAAAGTTGTATATGTGTTCGTGTGTATACTGGCACTTATTACAAAAGGATATTTGTCAACGTGCAATATGTATGAAACCTAAGAATATACCCAGTAGAGGAATATACAAACCACCCAGTGCTTACCTATACCGAACACAAAAATTACTAATTTTACCAGTTACATGATCACGAAATTTGCAGTTAATAACCACCAAACAAAGGACTTGAGTTTAATTATTAAGTTTGAATGGCAACTTTATGCCATAGCAGTCCGACATCAGCGATTCCGACAAATGAGCAGCTTCTTTATGAGGAAAGGACGTGAACAAAAATCCAGAGCGATATCTCAAAAACTGAGAGACTAGTTCGTGTATATATATCGACTCAGCTCGTCATACTGATCATTTATATACATACTTTATAGAGTCTCCGACATTTCCTTTTGGATGTTACAAGCATCATGGCAATCTTAATATATGTTACCCTGTATAGTATATGAGAAAAGATACCTCGGGTTATTGCAGATTTAAGCGTATTATGAAATACATTTTTAAATTTAATGACTGTCTTAGTCATATAATGTCAGTTCTGTTATTGTTAGTCAAAACGACTGTTATTGAAACTTGAAAGCTTTGATTCCTAGATATACTGAAAAAAGGAAGCACATACCACTGAAGCAGTGTATTTATTAAATTCGGTTTCTACTACGTCAAATTCAATGGCAGTACTTGTCAAAATAATGACAATAATTGGCTAAATTAACAGAAACGATTGTCAATACAGTTTCATAAATTTTATGGCAATATTTTTGAATTTTACTATGTTAAATTCAGTGGCTGCCTTAGTTAAAATAATGCCAAACCTGTTAAAGTAAGTTAAATCAGCAGTAATTTAAGCAGTTTATGGCAAATTAATGTAATTTTATTTTTTAGCAATTTATGACAACAATTTTCGAGCCAAGTTACGATATTTCCGATTTTTACTATGTTAAATTCTATGGCAGACCTATTGAACAGTCCTGATGAAAACAGTGAAAATGATTTTCAATTCATATTTGTAGCAATTTTGGACGCCACTTTTTGAGCAACCTTATAAAAAATTTCAAATTCTTGTCAAACAAATTGTTGTGAGATATTCAAAATGACAGCGTGTTATCAATGCTAAGGAAATATTAAACCCCAAAATTGTACTTTCTCAAATTAGTTCCGTTGAATTCGAAACAGCAAGGCGTTAGCTCATAAGATTATCACTCGCATATACGAAATACATATGAACAATTGGCAAATAGCAATTATGGCTTCAGTTTACTAATCTAGTTGATGGAAAAGAGATCCAAACCTTAGAAAAATTACTTGCTAAATATTTTATGTGGAGCAGTGTACGCTGTACGGCCACCTGCCGGCTAATTTTATGTTTAGAATTCATTTTTCATGTGATTAAAATATTAAATTTGGTTGGCAAAGGCGATTTTTAAAAATAAAGTGACTCAAGCGTCACATATTGGACATATTTATGGTCGCAATATTTTTCATCATCCAATTAGAATATGTAGATTTGGAAATCTAACGGTTTTTTACTGGGTGTAAATACATTTCTACCTACACATATATATTTGCTTTTCTCGCTTCAATCAACATTTCTCGCAAAGCGCTGACATTAGCTCATGCATTTGTTTGTGTACAAGTATTTACCATATACTGCATATTTGTCAAAGCAATTGACCATAAGTTTAGACAAGTCGCTACAAAGTTAATCAGTTAAGGAAAAACTAAGCCACACTAAAGTACTAAGTATGTTGAGACTTTTCCACGGAGTCATAAAATATTCTTAACTTTCGTATTTTTCAAATTAACTTGTTAGCGGTTTTCGAGTTCCACAAAAACTTCTTATCCTGTGAGTGATCTAAATGGATTTGGTTTTAATATAGCGCACTTAGTAGAGTGTTTGAAGTATATACAATTATTATGTTTGAAGTGGCACACATACTGAATTTGTGACTAAAATATGGTTGCTATATATAAATTCTCGTAGATTATACACTTAATAATTAATTGACTGTACTTAATATAGATTATCGGGAGATAGTTCTAACAATAGGAAGGCTTTAAAAATCACCATGCAGTTTACATTAAATATACAAGTTTACAGTAATTTTAAGGCTGCCTTTGAATTGTGGAGAATTTTTATAAGAATTATATTTATCGCAGAACAACGAAGAGATAAATTTTAGAAATAAAATAAGGTTAAAAAAATTAAATTTCAGTATATTAATATTCATAATATCAATATTCACAAAGTCTAATTTAAAATCTAATTGAAAGTTATTTAATTTAATTTGATATATTTCTTTTCTTACAGGTATGTACCAAAAATATGAAAGGTCAGAGTTCGCAAACGGATCGTATGCAGTCACTAATCATAAACTGTTGATAAAAATTTAAGTCTGAGCACCAAAGTCAAGGTAAACAGATATTTATTTTGTGAAAAACTTTTTTTTTTAATAAATATGTAGTATTAACTAGTAAAGATGGACTAAGTTTGAACGAAGTTTAATGAAAAATATTGTTAAAAATTTCAGGAATAAATAAATAAATCGATAATAATGTGGAATTTTAGTTCAAGTAAGGCACGTGGAGAGTTAGTGGACGAGTTAAACCTATATATGCATTTTAAATTTAATTTCATTCCTCTAAGCGCAGTTAATCAGCACACAAAATTCAACTAGATAAAGAAAAATCGGGAAAACTCGTTGTTTTAGATATGTATAGGATATATAAAGTAAAATGGTAAGTAATAGGTGAAGGGCATTTTATTGGATATTTATTCGGGTTCATTAGAAATATAGACCACTTCACACATTTCTGGTAGGATTTTGTACTGGAAGTGTCAAGGAAACTGCAAATACTAAGTCTTACCTCCAAGAGAAAATTGATGCTTTGATTATCTTCTTTGGAATCAAATATATAAAGTTAAGACATATGAGAAGTAGGCGTTACTGTGTATTATATAATTATTTATTCGCTACAGTAAATTTTAATAAATTTTGATATGAATTTTATGGAAATGTGGCGAGCCCTGTGTTCATCAAAGTATCTGTGGTTATTCCGAGCAATTGGGCAATTTCCATACTTATATACATACTTATTTTGTGTTACAAACAATCGTTATATGAACGAAATTGTTACACTTCCATCACAAAAATACTTAGTGTTGATCCCAGTAATTTATTCAGAATAAGAACATTCATCAACTATACTAGCACACTCTTATTGACACATAATAACGCCACAAGTCAACGAGTAGTAAACAAAGATGTAAATAAATAAATTCCTATATTTATTTCCAGCAGCGATATTAAAATTAGCTTGCATTTGCCTTCAACTATTCGATATCACTTTCTGTTTATGTTTATCAAAACGACAGTCAGTGAATACTCGAAACACCCCAATAATTTCCCAAACAACCAAAACATTTAGGCATAATTCGAGACAAACAAAAGGCACTCAACGGCTGTTCCAGTGACCTTTTTACGCCAATAATTATACCGCAGCTGTGTCTGTATACTTGTGAGTGTGCCCGAGAATATTACAAATACGAAAAACCGCTAATTTTAGAACCTAACGGGCCATTAATAGCCATAAAGTTAAATACTTACTTCGTTTACACATTTTTATACTTGGTACATATTAGTTGCTACTTGGAAAGTTGTGCTGAGCAAATTAGTTAGTGTTATTAAAGTACTAGTTAATAAACATTTTATAGACAGTTCAGTGAGACAAATGAGCAATGAGCGGTACTTTTTTTTTTTTTTGATTTTATTTCAATGCTCGCAACATGTTGCACAGAGTTTAATAGTTTTGCTGACTTAACGATTCTTTAATGGAGATAGATTTAAGAAATATATATAGAAAAATTACCAAGATGCGGGTAGAATTTATTGCCGGAAGGTTGGCTGTCCGAGTGTTCATTTACTTGGCAGCATTTCTTCTCAACATTCTAAAGAAAGAAAGAATCAGACGAACAGAGCGGCGTTATCAAAAAAATATAACATGCTACAAATCAGCCTCCAGTAAAGCCACAAATCTTTCTTTTAACACATAGAATTTTTAGTATTAAGGCAAGAGCCCCGTGTCTTTATACTTTTTAAGAGAGCATTCTTTCGCCTAGAAAAAAAATTTCTTTTGCAAAATTGAACTATTCAAAAATATGTCTACAAGAGGATTTTTGAAAATTCAAATTGTTTCCGGATATTTGAGTATTTTGGTTCGAGCGGAACAAAAACTTGAAACCTTGAAACGAACCGATTTTCCTGAAATTTTTAGAGAATCCTTGCTATAGACCATTCTATGCCTGGAACTATCCATATCCCCAAATTTAAATTTTCTCTATTTTTAAAAATTCGAAACAGTCTAAACAAGTGGGAAAAAAATATTTCGTGCAAAAAAGTTTCCAACTTTTCCGTAGTACTGGAAAATACGACGTTATTCTAGATTAATATTTTTTTTTGACTTCCGATTTATAGGAGGATTTAAATCAGTCATGTGCCAATTTTTTAAGACCCCACTTCATTAGCTGCTAATATTTGAAATGTTAAAATTTTTTAACGTTTTGATTTTTTCCATCCTAGTGATTATTAAAACTATTCATTAATGTTATTTTATTTTCAATACCCATTTTACTAGATGATAATATCAACATGTCACTAAATTAATCCATTCTATGCTATAATAAAAAACAAAAAATTATTGACTAATTTTTACACCCGCGCTAGCCACGCGAATGAAACATCTAGCGCCGAAGCTTGTTCGCGCGACTTGATTGCTTGTCAGATAATTTAACTTGGCCGTGTCACAGCCAAACGCTCACACACTTATGAAGGACACACCTATCGAACGTCTTCATGAACTTCTAATTAACATTTGCTTGTTTGCGACTTGTGCACATACAAACTAATTGTACCACGCGTATGTATGTGTATATGTGTGTGCATGTACAGCGGCATGTAACAGTATTTGCCTGCTATCGGCGGTGCTGTGGACTTGTCAACTGCACACTCCATCAATTATGTTTATACAGTATATTAGTCTGTCAGGCAATTAGTTGATAAGCAAATGTATCTGCCGCATAGCACCGTTATATGTTAACTGAAGTGTACACAACACACATACAAACAAACGAACGAGGAACTTGTTATTTGTAAACGCAAATGTGCGACATGAAAATAGGCGCATGAAGTACTTTATAAATACATATGCACACACACAAACGCTTGGATTTTACGCTCCCGCCGCTCCCGAAAGTTTCCAGCTGCTTTGTGCGTAATTGAGTCACTTGTGAGTGAAATTTTTAATTAAATTATTAAGTAGGTTGCCGTTTAATTGCCAACGTTTGATGGCAATTCAATCTAATGAGTATTGTGCTACGGTAGAACAGCGCGTTTTTGGGGTGTTTCCAGCTGTGCAGCCGCTGCCAGTATACAGTGGTGGCCCTCTAATAAGAAATTATGGGAAAAAACAAACAAAAATGTTAACTTCGTCTGCATCATAACCTTTACAGAAGCATTTTTTATAGCATAAAATGAAGTTTTAAATGTTATTGGTCAATTTGAATGGTAGCTAGCCTATATGTATTGTATAATGGTCCGATCTGAAAATTTTCTTCGGAGTTGTAGTGACGCCTTGGATAATAATCTATGCTAAATTTACTGAAGATACCGTGATAAATAAAAGTGAGTTTTTCATTCAATTACTTGTTCCGATCTGAACAATTTCTTCGGAGATTGTAGCGATGCTTTGAAAAAAATATCTGACAAATTTCGCTAAGATACCTCCTTAACTAAAAAACCCTTCCACATAAGAACTTAATTTTGGTCGTTCAGTTTGTTTGGCAGCTATATGCTGTAGTGGTCGGGTATTGATGGTGCTGACAAATGAACAACTTCTTGGGGAGAAAAGGACTTGTGGAAAATTTCAGAGCGATATCTCAAAAACTGAGGAACTAGTAGGCGTATATACAGACGAAAAGACGGACATGGCTAAATTGACTCAGCTAGTCACGTGAATCAATTATATATACGTTATACGTTATAGGGTCTCCGACGTTTATTTTTGTGGGTTACAAACATCGTGGCAAACCCTATTCAGGGTATAAAAAAAATTCAAAAGCCAGTCAGAAATTCCAAGGTCGGTAAAGTGGTTTCTACAGTTAGTAAAATTCCTTGTAAGACTAGCAGGAATATTTTAACGAGACGAAAAAGCTATATTCTAACAAAACGCATATTTCTTACTGAATGTGAAAGCAGCCTGATGTCATTGTGAGGCTCCGTGGCCTTAAAAACTCTCCTCCAAGACTATCTTCCAGATTATTGAAAAACCCTAAAGTTTTTTAAATTTTATATACAAAAACCTCTGTAGACAATTATGTATCTCACGTACATATATATACAACACATTAAGATGAGTCAAGAAACCGAATGTTATTTTTTTAACTTTGTACTCTGAAAAATTGGTTAATAGACACCTCTAAGAAAGACTTTTTAAGTATTAGCTCTTAATTGTAACGGAAAGGTCTTCCTCTTAACGGTTTTCTATTTTTTTCTAATTATCTGATAGAAAAATTCATGTCACGCCTAGGTCCAACTGTACGAGTACGAATATAATGAACAAATATCACTGCGAAAAACAACACTAAATCATATTATAATAATATGAAGACCGACTAAGTTTGCCTGAATAATAATGTTTAAAAACATACTTTAAAGTTGTTTTAGCTCGACTTCGGAGCAAAATATTGATATTAAAACACCTCAAAGTGTTGATCTCAAGTCATTTGAAAAGTTGTGAGGAATTGTTGAAATACAGAAAATTGACAAATAATGACAAATTGCTTTAATTGGTAAAAGTTGGAAGAATATATAGGAGTGAAATTGTCTTGATATTTTCGGGGAAGACTAAACAATGCAAACCAAAACAATGATTCTCCAACAAATATTAAAAAAAATTGTGAAGATAGTGGAGAAGAATATACTCTAACATATTAACAGAAACTGTAATTAAAAATAAATGTCTGCATTTTTTTGAGCTATTTACATGTTTTAATATAGCTAAACTTTCTAAATTTCAGACCAAACCAATTTTGTATTGTACTATTTTTATTTTTTTTTTATAATTTATTTTTGTAATGCAAATACTCCAAATTTGCTAATTATCAATTTCATTGTTATGATTTAATTGTCGCACTCGTTTTTAGTTATATGACCACCACTGTATATGAAACTACCAACCGCTTATTAGTAAACGGTGAATGCAAATAATTTGTACTGTTATTTAATTTGTTTCAAATTATCTGTTTGTGACACCGCAAATTAGTATTTCGATAGCAAATTTTTAAGCAAATCTGATTATAGAAGCTAACAAGCATACAAGCCGTGCCTACTAATTACAATTAGTATTAGTCTAAAGGTTCAGAGCACTGCATTAATCAATAGTGTTGTTTTAGGAATATTTTAATTTAATTAAACTAGTATTTTTCACAACTTCATTGAAATTCAATTTTGAAACTAAATTATGGAAATATGTAAGCTAGTGCTAGTTTCAAACGAAACCGAAGATTTTATACGGAAACCGCGAAATGTTTTAAAAAGTCTGGAAATTTTTTAGCAGTAATTCTGTTATTGGATGTCTGGTAGTTTTTTAAAACACCTAATAAGCAATCAGTATATGAATATTTCATATGGTACTTCTGGATTCACCAGAATAAACAAAATTTGACACAATACACTTAGAAAATTATATGAAACTAGGAAGAGAGGTTAATAGATGTTATCATTTTGTGTTAGGCCTTAAGACTGCATAACTTGTTATTTGTAATAACTACGGATTTGTTCTTCCCTCGGTATTGTTAATTCTAGCGCCAGCTAATGAGAAGTTTTTGATATGCTCACTGTTAGCAAAAAACATAACAACTAATGTGTATTGAGTACGTTATAAACCTTGGAATCAAACCACCCACCAGCGAAGCATTTTTAATAGGCGTAGTTCTGATAACACAAGTTTTTATTATGATTCCTTCTCCAAAAATCACATAAATTAAAAATCGGTTGAACAATATGGCAGCATTACAGAACCAAAAGCAACCGCGAACCTTTACCATATACATATATGTGATATTTAAGCGGGAAAAGGCTTTGACCGATTCTATTATATTTTCTGAAAAAATTTAACTACACTTGCTATCTCAGTTGCTTATCTATTTATACGGGCAGAAGTTATTCATAAGTACGAAATTTTTTTTCTATAAAAAATCACTATAACCACAGTAGAGGAAAGCTCGACCATCGAAAAAATGCAGTCACACTTGGGGGATTTTGTCTCATCTGCAAAATCCAACTAGAACTATAGTTTATGTGTGACGGGAGATTTTCCCCTGTATACACTTTTTCAGAAAAAAGTATGTGGTTATCGGTTTGCTGTCGAAACAAAAATTCCTATATAATATATCTCTCGTTTTTATATTAATGTAAAAAATAAGTATATGTATAAATAAATTCATATGTGTGCCTACTATTTATGGTACTTTATTCGATTTTGTATTTGTGGTTGCATTGTGTCCGCTTGATGGCTTATAATGGTTTTTCTGATTATGCAACAAAGCTGCAACTTTGAATGTGAAATTTAACTGTGTTGTATATTCATCACACTCGCAGGAAATGATCAGTTCATCATTAAACTATTTTTTTTTTTTTGCATTATTTTAAAGTCATTAAGTCTTCTATGTGCGTTGTTTCAGACGAATATAGCGTTCAGCTCATGAATTATTGTGTAAAGCTTTCTTAAAAAAGTAAACCGCTAGATGGCGCTATAGCTCAGTAACATAAGCTATTCGGTATTTAAGGTTCGATTTTGTTGCTCCTCAAACGTCTATTTGTTCTTTAAGGCGCATAAATTGATCAATAGTAATCTGACAAAATTTTAAGGCTGAGGAAAGAAGCTTATAAGCATAGCCTTCAAACTATTTCCCGTATTTTAAGCATTTAGGACTTAGTAATTTTTTGAAGTTGGGATCTTAAGGGTGGTGTCCTGTGTTGAGTCCTACAATTTTGCATCGTTCCTTTCTCTAAATAGAACCTTTTTGTCTATCCAGTATAAACACTATCGCAAAGTAGTAGGTGTGCCCTGCGTTGCTAGTGTTTCAGCACCTGAAGTCTTTCTCTAGGTTGCATTGCTTCAAACAAGCCTTGTGAGAGCTGAATAGTCTAAGACTGCTTAAGGGAAATGTATTCCAAACTACTCCCGAGCATGCCAACAGTATGCCTTTTCGTTTCGTTCTATTCCCATATGACTGCGATGATATTAACCGAGTTACCTATAGAGAGTCTAATTATTACCTGTTTGCATAACCTAACGCTGTGATACTTAGTATTAGCGTTACGGATAGCCCTAATTGTCACTTGACAGTCCACTAAAAGGTTTATGAACCTGCGTTAAGAGCTAAAGCCTATTTGGCATATTCTGTTATACCAACAATTTCGGCCTGAAAGACTGAATTGTAGTCATATAGCTTGAAGCTACCTGCTGTGTATAGATTACTATTGAAGAAGCCCGCTCCTGTTCCTATTTCACTTTTTGATCCGTCGGTGTATATATTCATTGATTTCGCCTCGAAATTGTCGTTCGCAGAAACATTTGTATATTCTTCTGTACTGGGAAATGAAAACATTGTGTTTAATTTCTCATGAATGTCCTTTTCTCGGTCGCATTCGCATTTCAAATAAAGTACAAAAAGTTCGTCGCCATAAACACACTGAGTGACTATTCGCACTGCCTCGTAGGAAAGCATGAATCTGATAATATCTGCCAAATTAAAACCAAACCAGGTACAAAAAACTAGAATGTTCCTTTCGGGATTATTCGAACTGTCAATTCAGTTTTGCTTCTATAACTTCGCGACAAGTCAAAAATTAGTAAGTTTAACTCCTTACATGTTAATTTGATAAAATTTTAACAATAAATGTCAAACATATGACATTTCTTTAACAACTGGTTTGACAGCTAACCCTCTAGAAAATACTATAACTTCACAAAGCATCCTGCTTCCGTACGCTTCGCTTGAACGTAGCTTCTATGTTTTTCTGCACCTTTCGTAATTTTCATTGCTTTAAATCTCCGTTTTATATACCTGGACTA
The DNA here is from genome assembly GCF_042242935.1 of Bactrocera oleae. Classification (NCBI taxonomy): domain Eukaryota; kingdom Metazoa; phylum Arthropoda; class Insecta; order Diptera; family Tephritidae; genus Bactrocera; species Bactrocera oleae. The sequence continues at coordinate 21,121,306 of NC_091537.1, read as the reverse complement.
TATATTAGAATTTATATGTACATATGCATACATCTTTGTCAAATTCCGTCTAACGACATATCGCCTTAAACGACCACAGTAACTGCTAGTATGTGTGTGCGCACTGACCTAGGTACCGCAATGGCATGAAAAGGTTTCGTTTAAATTCACTCTCTACATTGTCGATTTTGCCGATTTATTAGTTTGAACGTACCCCCACGCACGTTTTTTGGTTTTGCGAAGACCACACTTGCCTTGTCTTTCATAGCTTTCATGTTTCGATTATTCTGGCTGTTAGCTTTTTATCGTTTCGTTTTTGTATTTTAGTGTGTTTTTTTCCTTTTTTGGCTTTTCTGTCATTTTATTTTGTTTACCTTTTATGTGCTCCTGGCTTTTTGGAGATAATGTTTCCGCATCCGGTTGTCAAAGGTGTGCACACCGGCGCCAACCAACAGTCGTTCCACCCATTAAGTGAGTGTTCATGGCATAGCATAGCATATCATAGCACATATATAGGTATATAGAATTTGTATATATGTATGTGTGTTGTTGTATATGTATGGCTGTCGATACAAAAGGGTTTTAGCAAAAGTTTATGGTGTCCTTAATGCTTGAATTTCCGTTACAATGTTTGCACTTTTTGGCAGGAAACTAAATGAGGTCAGTTTTTATGTACATTTTGTAAGCGAGCAACTCGATACTCCTTTTTTTAATTTACGGTTTGTTGCTTTTTTTTTTTTTTGTTTTTCATTTTGGTATTCCGTCTATTGTTTGTGGGTTGCCAGTTAAATGTACCTTTCAACGCTGCTTGTTGCGACGATGTGGCGTAAGTGTTGACCGAGGTTTCAACAGATTTACAGTTTTGCCAACATTTCGACAGTGACAACCCGAAAAACTTGTACTGCTTATGGTAAAGCTAAAATTAATTCGTTGATAGTCGCCACTATCCTTGGGTATGCAAACACAAGCTTATGTTCGAACTAGCGTTAAGGTGCTGTCATTGTTGGGATTACACAAAGGCTTAAATGTGCTTTGGGAGGGAAATTAGTAAAAGAAATATAGTGGTTACTTATTATAAAGAAGAAATTTTATCGATTGTTGATCTACAAAATATCACACCTTGTTATTTTTATTTGTTATTGTTGGTCAGCCTTAAACTTTTTCAAACTATCGATGATTTGATTTGATTGTATTAGCTTCGATCGTTTTTTTGGCAATAAAATTGACACCATTTCTAGTTATTAAGTATACATATGTTACACTCTTATCATCTCGGTTTCATCCACTCAGCATAAATTGTTTTTCCACTGCTATCTCCTGTCGGAACTTGAAAAAACTGGTTTGGGTCCATTCTTATATTATTTCCAAGTAGCTAAAATCTATAAATCTTCCACAGTATTTCTCCTGGACGCTATCGTATGCCTCTGTAGGTATATTTGCTGTCCTAGTAAACTTAAATTCCCTCCTTTTATTAGATGGCAGCACTATTTCAAATTTAACTTTGACAAGCTGTCTTTAACGACTAATGTTTTTTGCATATGTATTTTTTAATACTTTCACTTTCAAATTCTCAAAACGTGACAACTCAATTTTGGATAATGTCTTGAATAAGAATTTGTTCAATGGCTGCCGCAACTTGCTGTCTTAGTTTCTTTACTTTCATCGAAAGTTCACTTTTAGTTCTTTTAAGCCGGATTTTATTTGATCTGAGAGTACTCTCTAAGTTGCTAGCAATTATCTCTCTCGGCTTTGGAACATCGTCTATTTGATCTGTTAAGTGTGTTAGGTCACCGATTGAGAACCAATGCATTATACGGTCATATGTTCTATATATTTTTGCTATTTCTTGCTCTCTACTTATTTGCCTAATATTCAAGGGCAAGCATTAGAAGTCAGTCACCCCAATGCAGTTAATAATTGTATTTGCATTGTGTACATACTTACATATTTATTGCTTGCTTGCACTTGCTTTGTACACTGATACTACCGCTATGTTTTCGTCCACGCAATTATATGAATATTTGTTTGTGCACATTAGCTAGTCCCATTTAACATGTACTAAGCTTAATATGTAAGCAGCCTCTTGCAATGCTGCGTTCCCATTTTTTTATATTTCTCCTTTGTTAATAACTACATTATATACGAAGGAGCAATAGAGTAAAGTATGTACTTGGATTATTCTCTAATCTTGAACTGTTTTTATATAACTTACATACTAATGTATATATGCACTAATAGAAAACGAAACTATGTACTTAGCGGAAATTATGTATTGAACGGTATTGCAATATTGCTCAGAATATTATTTAAGGAGAAGAATTTTGAAAATAAAATTAGTCTAATAACTGACCACACATAGCATCATTACTCGGCCCTTTGTATTTTATCGCTGTTACAACTTCGCTTAAATATTTCGCTTTTTCGATATTCACGCGGCTACAAAAAAAGCTTTGTAGTCCTACAAAGTGTCTGATGATTAGTACTCCGCTGCAAACAATTTCAACATTATTGGCTTTACTCATTGATAACCACTATCAACTGGTTTTGCGTAAGGCTACTTATATTACTTGGCTTGAAGACTAAACCCGTTAAGCTTTGGTAGACAATAGACGCTGTAGCAATAAAATCTAGAGAGAAATATATTTAGGAAATACTTGTAGCACTATTTCTAATGCTCAACAGCATTTTAATGTGTACTTAAGGACATGATTCTGAGCGATCTAAATTAGAGTGAGCTGATTTTCTGATTTTCTCTATATGTACTGGCTACAGTAGAAGATTAAACATCGTCCTTTAGATGAAAAAGCCGAGCTGTCCTCAAAATTGTATCGAACTATAGTTGTAACCATAAAAGTTCGATCTATTCATGCACATCTTTGAACTTGAAAATGTAAATGAACTTTGGAACTTTAAATTAAATCATAAACGACATACCGAGAAACTGTTTATCACAAGAAGCTCGCTACTCTCATGATTCGTTTTAAGTATTCTCTAACTGAACCTAAATTTATGAGGCAAGTTATTTTCTTTCGACCCTACTAAGCCGTTATTTATAGCTCATATTCAGATTCGGAAAAAAAAGGTTTTACTTGATCTTGAAACCGAGTCGCGGTAGTCTTAAAAAATCAACAAAAATTTGTTTATCAAATGCTCTTGAGGAGTCTAACGATGACAAACATAGCTGCATCAACAAAGTCTGTTATCTGAGTGGCTAACTGCTTTGAAACCCACTTCGGATTGTGCTACAACTGAACACATTCCGCCCATCGAATCAAAAATTATTATGCACCGAGGCCCTAATTGCTGTTAGGGTTGCAAATCAAAAAAATTAACACTTATCCACGCACTTTATTCAGCAGAGGAGTGTACTCTGAAACCGACTGTGTAATATAAAAAACATATGGCAGACATATGTATACCAAATCTACGACATTTGGTTCTTAGTAATTGGAATGGATCTGAATATTTATCCCGAGAAAAATCGTCAACTTGGCAACATTCTTTAAAATTATTTAGGGAATGTTTTTGTACCCTGAACAGGGTATATTAAGTATACTACGACGTTTGTATACGTAAACCTCTAAAAAGAAATGTCGAAGACCATATAAAATATATAAATATATAAATGGTCAAGGTGACGATCTGCGTCGATCTAAATATGTCCGTCTGTCTATCTGTATGCTCATCTGTATATAAGCGATGTATACATTCTGAATTTTTTCACATGTATTTAGGTCGGACCACTACAGCTTATAGCTGCCATTCCAGTTGCCAGATCAAAATCAGAATAAAGATCTTTTTATACCATTTTATTAAAAAAAAAATTCACCTGTTTAGGGTATTATTAGTTTTGTCGTTACAAGAACAAAACATATGTAAAACGTCGAGAAATACACTAGGGCACCAGCTAAAATCCAAAATCAGACTTTGTAATTCAATATAGTAACACATACATACATATTTACACCACTTGAAGCTGCCCAACAACAAAGCTTGTTTACTTCCATAAAAATCCGCAACAGTATACAATACATTAATGATGCAATGTTCAAGCTGACATTTTACCGGCAACGACAATTTGTGTATCTTGTCACAGACAAACAACGCCGCTGATTGCCAGGCCACGTGCCTGCACTCTTTGTTGCTTATCTGTCAGCGCTCTGCTGCCAGCATTTGGAATTTTATTTTACATTTAACGCTAATCAACAAAATTCTCCATATATACTTAGTCCAGAACGGCAAGCTTAGCGCCAGCGCCAGAGTACTGTTGATTACTAAACCAACCGGCTTCCGAGGACACAAGCACGAAAGCAAAGACAAAAAGTAAGCAGTTTTTTGCGAATGTTGACAACAGTGATGACAGCCATTCACCGGTGGCAAGCAGTGGAGCTGAAGCTGTTGAAGATGTTGCTGAAGTTGGTATTATTGTTGCTGCTGCTGCTGCTGATGAAAGCGGATAAGAGAGCGCTGAAAAGTGCCCCGAGTACATGGCACAAGTGACCAAAACAATAAGTAAATGAATCAGTCAATGTGGCTGAGAGAGCGTGTGTGATGGATGTTTTTGCTGCAGCTAAGCGCTTGATATGCTTCAACGGCGCTAAAGATGTTCAAAAACACTTACATATGTATATATGTAGATATATATTGATATATATGTTTTTAGCGGAGCAGCAGAATTTCATAGTCAGTTCAGCTGCTAGCTTTGGGCTGTAGCAGCGCGGCGAAGGGCAGTGATTGATGACAATAATTTTATGCTATGTACGCACATTAAAGCAAAATGAAAATGCTAAGAGCAGCAGGCGGAACATGCACATAGATATACTGGCAAACACACACACACCTCCGCACACACATACACAAGCATACCCGCTATTGGCATATCGCTCTAAGATAAGACTTTAACATATACATTAGCAGCACGATAAAATCGCTTAAAATTTTCTACAAAACGGTGAGGTAAAGCTGTCAAATGAATTTTTAAGACTATGGAAAAGTAGGGAGGCGAAAAAATATAATAAATTTATCTTAATTTAAAAGGGAATACACAAAATTCCACTTATTACAGCTATATATCTACGCCACGGCTTCTTCAGGCTTTAGTAGCTGCTATTTTACCATTATTTAATTTTGCGTTGGCACCAAAAACAAAGCTACGACACTACGAAAGAACGTAGCAAAGCTGTAAGAGCAGAAATTTTTATTTTACCCCAGCGTGTAGTCCAAAGCGTAAAGTCAGCTGCTGCTACTATATTTTGTCATTTATAACTAATTACATAAGAAATTTCGCTATCAATGTGGTTTGTGTTTTTTAGTTGTTGATTTTTTGTTATTTTGTTTTAATATTTTTTATTTTTTCCCCCCTCTTTCTTGTGTTTTCTACATCTTTGTGGTTGTGCTGCCTTATTACTTTTATTGTTATTGTAAATGCTGTTCGTTGCCTTTAATTACTTTGGCAAGCTATTGCGAGCGCATATAGCACGAATCAAAAGCGCATGTGCTGAAAATTTTTCAACTTTCGTGGTTCCATTTTTTGCATTAATTTGTTTTTTTCCTTCCGGTTTTGCTATCGAAATATCTAGGGGCTAATTAAATGTGCAATAATTGATGGCAGGGTCAACGACGTTGATTATATGTGCCACAAATTACCGTTGAGAGGTGCTCATGCTGCTGGTGGTCGAGCAAACGACTAAGTAATTCCGCAAAAACATGAAAAGGAGAATAGCGAGAGCCAAATGAAAAAAGTGAAAAACAATGCTCAAAGGTACTTCTGTAGTCTGGAAAATTGCATGCTTTTTACTTTTCGCTTTTTTGATAATTGCCGTTGACCTATATACGCAAGCAAGTACATGCCTTGTCTGCATGTATGCAGGTATTTTGAAAATTTTGATGCGAAAGTATTGCAAGTAAATGCGAAGAGGATTTAAAGTGCACGAAGAAATCACAATGTTAAAAATACCCTTAATTTCAACAAAATAGCTAAGAAATTGCTTAAAAATATATTTCAACAGATTTTTTAGAACTACTGCGCCATACTCTCATTCATTTGTTGTTATTTTGCATATTTGAAAATATTGTATATATTATATAAGATACAACTTTATTATGTATAGTTAGAAATATATATGAAACATCAATTATTAATAATATACACATTTTCCAGTAAAGAGCGTTGGCTATGCTTGCTAGCTTTTGTAAAATTACTAGCAACAATCTTACATCAATATTACGTATACGCCGTGTAGTACTAAATAATGTCAAATAGTATATCTAAGAAAAAGAAACACATTTTCATCTATGGTGGAGCGCATTACTAAATATCTTTAATTACAATAATACTTCTTCTTTCAATTAGTACCCACAATGAACATAGAGACGGGGCTTTATAATATTACGTATACGGCGTGTAGTACTATATGATTTGAAATAATATACATAGGTATTAAGAAAAACATGCTTATCTATAGCTGTCGGCAAGATATACGATTTTTGATTAAATTTTAGTACTAGTATGCTATTAATACCTCAAAACGTACATATATATGAATGTATGTATATAGGCTCTCATTTATGCTACGTATACGCCGTGTAGGGCTATATGGTATTAAGTAGTATTATAAAAAAAATACAAACGTTTTTCTTACAATTGAGTGCAAAATTTAAGATTTCTAAAGGATGTTCAATGTAACTATACTATATTAGTAGCTAAAGTCTATATATCTGTGTATATAGGCTATCATTAATATTACGTATACGCCGTGTAGTATTATATGAAATGAAATAGTACATATAAAAACAAAGGTTGTTGTGACCAAAGTTGAGAAGACGATTTACGATTTTTAATTAAATTTAAATATTAATAAATTGCATTAGTTCCTTAATATGTAGATTTATAAGCCCATATAAATATTGCGTATACGCCATGTATGTATATGTAGGTATGGTTTTTTATATGTAATAATATATATGAGAAAGAAAATATGGTATTCTTAAGGACAGGATTAAGGAATTTTAATTCAATTTAAATATTACTACATTCTATTAGTACCAAAAACACATGCAGCATAATAAGTTTTTATTAATAATACATATACGTAACGAAGTACTATATGTTATGCAAAAGTGTAATTTTTAATATTAATATATATTGTTGTTTGTTGTTGTTTTCTTAAAAAAATGCAAGTGATTTGAAAATTCTATAGAGTATAATCAGGGTTTGCAAACGTCCAAAATGACTAAATTCTAAATATTTGGATTTTATTTATTGGAATGGTAATAGGAAGTTAGCATAGATTCCTCCTTACTAATTAAATATAGTTAGTCTAAAAATATTTATTATACTTAAAATATAACCTTAATACGATATTGTTGCCAAACATCACGTGGCAATCAAATCGTGTTTATATATCGACCAAATAGTGGAGTTATATTAAGTATGAGTAATTTAAAAGAACTGAAAACAAAACGACAAAGTAAGTACCTCAATGCCAAACTAATGGAACAGGTAGAAGCTGACTAAGCTTTATAATTATTTGTAATCAAAATCATTTCCACTTCCAAGTATAAACATGTATCTGCTATTAATATGACAGATAGTCATAGATTTTTGGCTAAAATTTGTTAGCATTTTAATTTTCTTAACAACCTGGTCATTGACTCGTTAATAATGAAGAAATTGAGAATTTTTCAAAAAAACTTTAAATTTATTTGCTACTACCAGGAGCTAGCGATCGAACCCCAATCACCCGTCAACATTTATTTAGAACTCCGAAACTGATATCAGCTCTCAGCAAAGCGTTTCACAAGTTCACATTTTCAATTTTGCATATTTTAGCTAATAATAACGAGTTTTGATGAACTTTTTTATTCAATAATAGAACTTATATCTACATCAAAAGCAATCAAATATATCTACACCAACAATGGTCTCTGCCACCACCTCCACTGCATTCAATAGTAAGCTCCAAAATGTACGCTTCGATTGAACACAAAATTTGTTTAATAACATTTATTACATCTCTTTAATAAACCCACTACTAACAATTTATAAGAAACGCTTTTGTGCAAGCCAACTATTGAGCCAACAAAACGCTGCACAAGTTATCAAATATAGCATTGATACAGAATATATATTATATAGAGTATATATGTCGTAAGCATGGAATTCACAAACATTTGATATTATACTTGCATTTCGCCATTCGCGCAAAGTTTGGTGAAACTTTAATGAAATATCTTTGCTACAATTTGGTGGCCGACCAATGACCGTTGCTCAATTCGTCAGTCGAAAAGTTTACTCAACGCTGAAAAGTGTCCAAAACTTTTGCCGAAAAGTTCAATTTCAGTTTTCACTACCTTTCTCTTGATATTTGTTCATACACTTTGCACTTTTGTGTTCTTGCTGCTCGAGTATAAATAGTATTTTCTTCGCTATGAACACATTGCGGTTAAGAAACTTCTCAACAAAAAAGCCAGTGAGGCAAAGAGAAAAGAAAGTAGAAGAAGAGTTCATGAAATCAGTAGCAGATATGATGAATACTGGTTATGAGATCGAAGTTATTTTGTTGAAATGTTTTACGAAAAGGAAAGTAAGTTTTCAAGATGAAGGCAAGCGTAAATATGTATGTGCGGTTATAAAAATTGTAATAGGTAAAAACCTACTACATTTATTATTTATATATTTTTTTTACTTGATACAGTTACTGTATGTACCTGCAGTAGTGCTTATATTTATAAAGTAAAATATATATCGGACGTAATCCTTATGGTTTTTAGAAATGAGGTCATAATATCAAAGTAAGCCTACCTGTGGTTCAAATGACAATTATTAACTAAATGTAAACGAGTTAACAAATTTACTCGAGTGATGACGTTGTAGTTCAAATAGTTCCAGAAATATTTATTTATATTACTTTTTACGGTTTTTGGATACCTTACTTGGCATTACATAGTCCTTTGAAGCAATAATGCATATTATATACTATTTAACGGTTATGGTTTCATATAATATAAAATAATAGAAAAGCTTTATACATAAAAAAGATCCCTCGATATGCTATGTATCAATCGAAAGCTATTTACTTGACTAGATCGTTTTGATACAGATTACTCATTCAAAATATTAATAAGTTTACGACTCCCTAAGCTTTAAGTATTTATTTCTAGACCAATATTTAAAAAGCAATTCTTTAAACACAACAACAATAAAAACTTAAATATGATTTTACTCTCAGAACCGACTTCCGTTAGTTTAGCAAACAATATGAGTTATTATTTGCCTTGAAAAATGAACTAAGAATGCTGATAACCGACCAAAATAAGCAAAGCTTTTAAATAAATGTGTGTCCTTGTACGAGCAAATATATGAATAAAGGATACATTTATCGGAATTAGAAAATTTTCTAGTGGGATATTTGTCATACAAGCTGTCAAAGCAAACATATATTTTTATATCCCGAACAGGGTATAATATTAAGTTTGGCACAAAGTTTGTAATATCGAGAAGAAAACGTTGGAGACCCTATAAAATATATACATATATAAATGACCAGCACGACTGAGTCGGTTAAAGCATGTCCGTATGTATATACGCGAACTAGATATCGATAACTTCTTGAAAATTTTCATAAATTTTTACCCCAAACAACGCTACAATCCCTGAAAAATTTTCCAGACCGAACCACTATATCATATAGCTGTCATACAAACTGAACAATAAAATAAAGTTCTTTTATGGCTTGTATACCGAAGTTAACGTTTATTTTTTGTTTCGACTTATTAAAGTCCGAATATTGATCATCTGAAAATTTTTTCTTTATTATTTGTAAAAAAATTTCTATAACTCCAGAGAATCACCCTATATACATATGTATATAGTCCAATGAATATATATTTATTTTATTTTCAATTTGTTTAACTTGAATCTTCAAGATTATCGTCAGCTATTAATTAGTGAATATTCATATAAATTATATTCTTCAATCTTCAATTAAATTTGCTTGTATGCGTCTGACAGCTTGGTCTGCTTCAACTTGATTAAAATAATTCCATTTTAAAATGAATTGACGCATATGTTACGAACACACATGCAGATATAGTATACATAAGAATATGTATGTTGGTATGTGTGTGTAATATATAAATAATTAAGGCCATAAAATATATAAAATAAATTGTGTGTGCTGAAAGCAGATTTTTCATAGAGACGAAATTACTGTTGGCACTCAAATTTGGCTTCCCGCACCGCAGGGTATATACATAAACCTACACATACGCATATGTACCGTATATGCATAAACTGGTAATTAATTTAAACAAGCAAAACATGTGCGCACTCATACATACATATTTATACATACACACACACATATATATTCTCACCATAATTATACGCCCTTTACGCACAAGCCTTTGACGGTGGCAATTGCAGTAGCAGCAGACACAATTTGTGGTGGGAAAGCTTCTACCAACACAAAGTCGAAATTAAGTAATTGACCAGCATGATATCCTATTGAGACGTAGAAAAATAAATTACTAACCGTGAGTCAACAACAATAGCAAAAACGTTGTAATTAATAAAAATTCACTATTTCATTATCCTCCTCCACACCACCATTACGCTCAGAGTGCTGTGAGCTTTTTTCCCCTTTTATTATTGTTTTTGGTTTCTTGTGAATATTCAATTTATAGCCTCAACTACGCCAATTGACACCTGAACCTTGCCCGCTCGCAAAGCATTTATTTTTGTACGTGATCAGCTTGGTGTTAGTGTCGGCCTACTGTGAAAACGGTTGACCCTACACCCGAGGCGCAAAAACCGAATTAAGTCTATAATTCATTATTTTCTTTTCACGCGCTTACAAACACGCATACACTAAAACCACTTTTCATGTGAATTTATGCACGAATTCGTGTGGAAGTGTGGATTACATAATGTACCGGTTAGGAAAAATATGAGAAGAGTACTATTGTAATTTTATTTAATGCTGAACTTTTGAAGCTTGCAAGCTTACCCCTTACTTAGCTCAAAATTTAAAATTTTTATATTTAAAGAACTTTTCCTTATATAAACTATCGATGTTTTTTAAACATCCACGGAGTCCGTAACACTCAGAAGAAAACGTCGGCGACCCTATAAAATAATATAATAATATAAAGTTTATAAATGTGCAGCGTGACAATCTTAGTTGATTTAACAATGTCCGTTTATTTGTCCGTTTGTTATCCCATATCTCCGGAAAAATCTCCACCATGAAGCGAATAGCTGCAACTTTTTCCACGGAGTCGAAGGCCAACCGAAAGACCCCTCCCTTCGAAGCGAGCCTGACCATTAGACCATCGCTGAATGCCGCTTCAAACAGAGGCTGTTGCTCCACTGGAATGCTCCCTCAGGGTCTGCCAATTTCGATTGAAGCGTAGTTGAAGGGACTGGTCGCCTCCGCGTAAGACTTCCCATTTCCTTCTATCTCATCACTGGTAATTATTTTTCGCTACTTTCTCCTACTTCCCGAGCCGCTTACTAGAAGTCAATTGTAGTGCCTCATTCAAGTGACTCATACTAATAAAAATTAAACAGATTTACTTATCTTCATACGCCTACTATATTTGTGGCGCTAATATGCTTTGTTATATTCTCTATTAGTAATATAATATAATTTTTAAGATTTCATCCTTTTGAACTGGATGCATATGCCATTGGTATATGTGTTGGGCTCTTTAAAAGTCAACTTCTTTCCATTTCACTAACTTGTCAACAATCAAATTTCACCACCAGAGTGCCATTAAATTTTCCGACAGGGTGTGCTTATATGGAAACAGTCACGAATAATATCTATTTGAGCAACCCATAATCCGCTGATTTTCTTGGAATATCATTACCATAACATTAGAAGATTTTCGTTACCAATATTAGCTCCGTTATTTTATACTACAATTATTTATTATACACAGGACAGGATCCATACAACGCACTAATCTCAGCTGAATAGAGAAAAGCGTTGCCTACTACACTTACGAGTGCCTGCAAATGTTCTATTATAGGTCTACGCCCACGTCCGACAAACATATATGGTATATATTATATCTACATCCATACCTTCTCCACCATTAGCATGCTAAAGTAGCCACCCATCGGCAATGTAAAGAAAATAGTGTGAAAAGTAATCTAGTGTTGGGTAAAGTGTGTCAGCGCAAAGAGGTTAAACGGTATTTTTGGTTTCTTTTTTTCAAACATATTTTTTTGTTTTTATGCTTCTGTTCGCATATTTTGTAGGGGAGAACAAAAAAATAATTGTTATATCCACATGAACATGCTGAACGAAAATGATTTATTAATTCACACACGGATTATTCCATGAATAATGATTTGTGTGGATATGAGACTGGCTGTACGTGCAACTTCAGGCACTGCATCTCTATATATGGATATATATATATACGATATATGTATGTGTATGTAGTATATATGTCAAAGTCATACACCTGTTTTCGTGAAAGAAAAAGCAATTAGGGATTTTCATGTACCCAAATAAGTATATAAATATTAAGAGATAAGTTAAAGAATTTCAGAAAATGCCAGAAATGATATTTTAATATTAAATCATTTTATAAATTCAAGTTCAGAAATACAATTTTTCAAAAATTAGGGGCTATTTAACAACAACGACGAGATGGTAGAATGTTGTGCAGATCATTTTATGCCATTTATGATTCGAACAAAATGTCGAATTTTGGAGATGCAATTGCGTGGAGATAAAAAAAAAAATCATTGCAAAAGCACAAATAGTCCCATGCAAAATATATATATATATTGTAAACCAAAATAAGGATATAATAGCTACCTTTTTTCATATACTCAGGCGATATATACTCAGGCTTTATATGGGAGAAAAGGTTTCAACGCACATTAAAATAGAGTGGTTGGCGCAGGAGCATGCGACTCGCCAGCGGAACTTGCAACATATACACAGACAGTTAAAAGTTACCCTTCTGAAATACTGCAATATCTTCTGCGTGAAAGCTTTTGCGTTTAGGAAATCGCCTGAGATAACTAACAATGCAGGAAACAACATAAATAGGATCAATATGTGTATACGTTCATAGCCAACGGCAGCCGGAGAACGGCCGCATATATACAAGTATATACTGGACTCGACAAAGGAATTTCGGAAAACGTAATATGTTGCATTTCAAGGGTATATATTAAGTTTCAAAGTTAGATATAAAATCACTCTTTCAAACCTCTATAAAACGTTTATGTCCTTAAGAATACTCGAATTAAAATGAAACTTCCTCCAGATATACAAAAGATCTGTAGGTCTATGAACGGTGTGACAGCCAGCCAGTATAATCTTACCAAACCTAACCTTCATATTCTATATTAGCAAGGGCCTTCACATTCATTCTACATGCTGAAAGCACAAAAAAATTTAAAGTTTTTTATTTACTTAAAAAATAGCGCAACTAAATTATTTTATTTAATAATTTTTCAAATAATAATAAACCTTTAATAGTAGCCTAAGGCGGTGGAAATTGAGCTAGATGTACCTATATGTTTTTTTTTTACGAATACTCAAACGATTTATGACATCTTTGATTACACTGAATCAAAGCTAACAAAAAAGTTGACACCCACAACGTAGATATGTATTTTTGTATGTCGAATAAAGTTTTCACTTCAAGATAAATGACAGCATTAATCAACAATCAATCAAGTATGCTCAGTTTTTGGACTCGTTCGATGATTTATATGAAAGATTTCGTTTGATTTGGCGTCAACACTTCTTTACTTTGAAAACTACATAAGTATATATAATATTATGCTATTATTTTATAAATGGCTATATGTATGTGAGTTAGTGAAATCCGGCACCGTAAAATGAAGCATATGATTACTGTTATGAGCATATTATTAGAGAAAAAGTTTTTCTCGGTAAATTATTGTTTGAAATTAAAGTTGCAAAGGAAATTAAGTTGTTTCATGGAAGGGAAATGTTGATCACATGTATCATTGAAAACAAACTAAACGATAAATTGCAATAAATTTAACAAATTATTTTTTTAGGCTTTTTCATTTTAAAAGTTCGCGATGGCAGTCGTCGTGCTAGTAATGAACATATTTCTATACCGATCCACTTTTTTAGTTCCTTAAATCAGCTCTCAGACAGGAAGGAAAATCACCTAGGATGTTACCACTCACAGTAGCCGAGCTCTTTGCTATAGAAAATCTAAATTATGCTGACAGTTTACTTTGCTTATCCAATGTTCTATATCATAACCAACCAAACTTACACACTTCCACACACATTGATAGTCGCGACAATAATATGAAACTGCGACAATTGCCAGAGCTTCAGCATACCGTTAAACAGAGTAGCAGTTAGTTAAAAATATTTGAAAGGGCTAATGTCCTTTCAACATCCTGTGCGTCAGCGATGACAACAAACGTTGAAGATGACGTTGACTGTAGCAGTGACAGCGTAGAAATGTTGATTGCGAAAATGACTGAGAGCAAAAACAAAACAAAAACAACAAAAATGTTCCAACCAAAGTTAAAACAAAAGCGCAACGACGAAGTCACCAAACAGCAATGCATGAGCCGCAAATCCCACCAAGCAACACAATGGACAACAGCAAGTTGCAACAACAGCGGAAGGAGCAAACATTGCAACCCACGCACCAACGAACCTCGACAGTTAGAACTCGACCGGCATTGTTACATTTCACTATTGCATATGACTACTGACGGTTGTCTGTTGTCGGCTGTCTCTTGTTTGTTGTTTGCCTTTGCTGCTGCCGCTGCTGTACCTAGCCGGGACAATTGCACGTTGCTGACAATGAACCGCAACTGATGCGAATTAATGCGAGCACATGTACATACACACAATTTTACATGACATCATATATGGTATAGTGGATCATGCCACAGTAGTTGCAACATGGCCGGCAACAACGGAAGTTGTTGAACCAGCATCATGAGCGAAATCGAAAACCGAGAGATAACAATTTTCACTACAAACACACGCATATACGTACGTATGTGTATTTGTGTCTATGAATGTGTGTGGGCAGGCGCTCATTATCGCCACACGGACAGTTTGCCCGGCGCTCGCGTCGTTGTAGTTGTATGGGAAAGGGGCATTTGGACTACAACCGCAAACACATATATACATACTGACATGCAGATATATATACACCGGCATTGATACACCCACACACACATATGCAAGCGCATGAGTTGCAATATGATCTGTGTTGAGCCTGTTGCTTAGTCGACGCTGCACTTGCAACATTCACTGATTTGGTGCGCGCCAACTATTTGGGAGTACACATTACCGTTACGCAATTACAGTATTTGCCGTTGCTGCATAACCGCAGCATCATCAAGCAAACCATTTATTTGTTTAGTATTTTGTTTTTTTTTGTGCTAATTCACCACACAACGGCAGACAATGAGTTGGAAATTTGTATTTAAAGGTTCGTTAGGCACAACAGACAAGCAGAGGGACTGAGGTACGGGATAAAATAACGGCTATAGAATTTATTTAAATTTATAAAATGCTATCATAAAAGGCGGACCTTTAATTTCGCTGGTGCCAAATTAAATAGAAATCAGTAAAGTCCCATTACCCAATGTTTAATAGAAACTGCAGAGCCAATGAGCTCTCGAGAGAAGACTCTCTTGTCCTAATTACATCACATTGGGAACGAGCTGTGTCTTCTTTGACTCCTAGCGCAGAACCTATGGACCTCAAACGGATATGTAAGTCAATGTTTTCAAAGAAAGCTCATAACGAAAGTTTAACTACCTAAATTGCGCACCAACAATATATTATCCCTTAAAATTTTCGGCTTGAAGTTTGAGAACTATATTGGGCAACCTGAAAAGAAAAACGTTAAATTATATGTATATCGTCACTTTCTGAACAATACACTCCATGAAGCAAATTTTTCGAAAATAATCGAAAAACAATATAACCCTCTAAATTATATAATTGTAGGCAAATCTGAAAAAAGACGTTCCAAGTGCCGCCGTATATCACATTTATATCCAAAGACCGATAGTCTTCCGTGTTTTCCCAACAAACATATATATGTCAATACAGCAAAATATAATAAGAAACAGAGACATTTTTAAACTAATTTGGAACTTGTTGTAAAATATTATTATAAGATAACAAGATGCTGGAATAGAGTTCCCGTCCAGCACAAAAGTATAACTGAACAAAGAATAGAATTATGAAGTCGGAAAAGTTATCACGTGATCGTGATTTTAAGATTTTAAATATTTTGTTTTGGAGCCTGAAGATTTTTTCATTTTTTTATACCCTGAACAGGGTATATTAAGTTTGTCACGAAGTTTGTAACACAAAATGGAGCATGATGAGCTGAGTTGATTTAGCCACGCCCGTCTGTCTGTACATACGCAAACTAGTCGCTCTCTTTTTAAGCTATCGATTTGACATTTTGCATCTGTCCTTTTCTCACTAAGAAGCTGCTCAAAACGGCCGATATCGGACCACTATAGCATATAGCTGCCATACAAACTGAACGTTCGGAATCAGTGCTTATATGGAAAACTCCTCCATTTGACGAGGTATATTCACGAAATTTGACATGAGTCATTTTTTAAGGCAACAATGCTATCTCCAAACAAGTAAGGAAGGGCTAAGTTCGGATGTAACCGAACATTTTATACTCTCGCAAAGTCAAATGGTATACTCGTTTGAGATTTCTTTGTGGATTGACTGATATTTTCGGTAGAAGGTCAACTATAGGCACTGGGGTCCACATATTTAGTACTTAGGGGTTTGAACAGTTTTGGTTCGATTAAGACAATTTTTGGCCGCAAGGTGGCATACTTTAATTGCATTATTCACGCAAAGTTTTATCCCGATATAATCATTGTTACCTGATTTGCATAGTGGAAAGTGAAAGAATCAGATGGAATTGAAAATGGTGTTACATGGGAAGTAAGCGTGGTTGTAGTCCGATTTCGCCCATTTTCGCACTATGACATAGAAACATGAAAAGAACGTTATGCACCGAATTTGGTTGAAATCGGTTGAGCAGATCTCAAGATATGGGTTTTAACCTAAAAGTGGACTGTGCCACGCCCACTGACTAATTTTGAACGCGGTTCCTATAAAGCCAATTTATACCATCTCAGAGATAAAATTTAATGTCTCTGGCGTGTTTAGTGCTTGATTTATCGCGCTTTTAGTAGTTTTTAACAGTACCGTTATATGGGGAGTGGGCGGAGTTGCCACCCGATTTCAACTATTTTCACACCGTCAATAAAAGTGCTAAAAACATTTGCTTCTAGTGAATTTTGTTGTTATAGCATTAGCGGTTTAGGAGATATGCACATTAAACCTATTAGAGGCGGGACCACGCCCACTTTTTAAAAAGAAGTTTTAACTGCAGATGCCCCTCCCTAATGTGATCCTGTGTACCAAATAACAGTCTTGTATCTTATTGCGGAGCTTAGTTATGGCAAGTTATTTGTTTTTGATTAATGGCGTTTTGTGGGCGTGGCAGTGGTCCGATTATGCCCATCTGCAATACCAACCGTCTCACGGTACCAAGAAACATGTCTACCAAGTTTCATAAAGATATCTCAATTTTTACTCAAGTTAGAGCTTGCACGGACGGACGGACGGACAGACAGTCACCCGGATTTCAACTCGTCTCTTCATCCTGATCATTTATATATACATAACCCTATATCTAACTCGATTAGTTTTAGGTGATACAAACAACCGTTAGGTGAACAAAACTATTATACTCTGTAGCAACAGGTTGCGAGAGTATAAAAAATGTTATAGATCGAAAGACTCTAGCATATAGCTGTCATACAAATTCAACCATCGGAATCAAGTTCTTGTAATGAGCCTTTGTATTTGTGAAGAGTATTATAGCTTCAGTGCAACCGAAGTTGGCGTTTTTCTTGTTTTATTTATGGATAAATTCTATAGCAAGAAGAAATAGAAAGAATATATATGGGGAAGTGCATGACCAAGATAGAAGTAGATTAGATAGAAACTAAAGTGTTAGAGAATCACGTTTCAGAAAACCCCATGAAACTTACTCTTTTCTGAAAACTTATCCAAAGTTCGGTTGGAGTTTAAAACCCTATAAACGTCATTTAACGAATATATTAAAACATCTGCCCTAAATGAGAAGATCTCAGTCAATCTACGAGCAACAAATACTTTACTCATTCAGTTTAGTGCACAGAACTTTAAGTTCAAAAAAGTCATATTTACTTGGTTCCCTAAGAACAGGTGTTATGTAGTACATCAGCTCTTTATATATATATTTATTTATATATTATATTATTATGTATATATATAGGCACTGCGTATTCAAACGATTTCTATTAGACGCATAATTTCAACCTGAAAGATGGAGTTGTAGTTCCAAATTTGAAGGTCCCTTCTGTGGCCCCTTTTTCCACAGAATAACTTTGCTTCAATATCAGATATACAAATTAATTGTGGTAACTCCATATAATCGGATCTTTAAACCATTTCTTTCAGCTAGAGAGGAAGTAGACATGTTCCTTACAGCTACGTTGCAGTAAAGCGCAGAATCTATGACTTCAGCATTAATTTATTATTTACAAAACTTTCATCACTCAAATGTCATAGTTCGACAGCACGAACTGTGACACAAGGCAAATATAGGTTATATTGTATTCTAAACACATAACGCCGCGCGCGCTCTCGCTTGTAATTAGTGCAACATTTGCAAGTATTCAATGCTTCGGTGACTAGTAATGCAATTCTAATAGCGTAAATAATTTACAATCAATAAAATTATGTGGAAATATGCAATAAACACATACATATATACAAATGTATAATGTGCGTGTATTTATATATGTATAAGCTCCATCTCTGCTAACTCATTGAGTACTGGAAATTCGTTTGTTGATAGAATTTCTATTTAGAATTTTCACGAACAGCCAAAAATTTAGTATGATTGTATGTTTGTAGACATTAGTGGCATGCTGTCCGCCCAATATGACAGACAGGATGACATGAGCGGCTGATAAAAATAGTTGCAAGCAAAGCAAAGCATTGGCCATGCCACGGACATAAGCGGCGTGTGTTTGTGCAACACAACTTTGAGCACACAATTCAAATTTCGAAAGCGAAAACTTACTGCACCGGCACTCAGCATCTGCACTTCGGAGGCAATAAAACATTTTTGCACACAATTTATTTATTTATTTACATTTACAACTGGCACAGCAATGACAGCGTCAGCAGTCTATTGCCATTGCTGTGGGGCAGGCAATTTACAGTAACAACAACAACAACAACAAATAACAAGTAAATGAATGCATGATATTTTCATTCGCTTGTTGGTCGGCGCTTGTGGATGGTGAGCTGAAAATTCATGCACAACAAGAAAACATGAATAGCAATAACAACAACAAAAAGAAAATGCTTTTACAGAAAAATGGAGAAAAAAGCGAACCAATCTTAAAAGGATTTAAATTTCAGTTACAGTGCTTTGAGCTTGTGGCAAAATGATGTGTTGGTATATGTGTGCTTTTGTGGAGCTGTAGAAAAATAAGGCGACTGTGGGAGCTGTTCAGAATGGGTACCAAAGTAATATGCGACTAAGGTCACTTTTGAAATTTGCATACACTGAAAGATTTGATTTTGTTCTAGAAGAGACTAAAGGCATT
Source organism: Bactrocera oleae (assembly GCF_042242935.1). Classification (NCBI taxonomy): domain Eukaryota; kingdom Metazoa; phylum Arthropoda; class Insecta; order Diptera; family Tephritidae; genus Bactrocera; species Bactrocera oleae. The sequence continues at coordinate 21,101,631 of NC_091537.1, read as the reverse complement.
TTGTACGCGAGCTAGGCCTCACAAATACCTTGTTTAGATGTTTTGCCTACAGACCAAAGTCGATTTACCTTTTCCACAAGAAAAAATCAAACATTTTAGTTTTTTTACACATTTGATCCAAGTTTAGGTCAAAGCAAGAAAAAACATTAACTTCGGCTGCACCGAACCCTTCATAGTTATATAGTTATATTGTTTATATTATGAAAGGGTATCAAAAGATCTTTATTCTTATATTGACGAATTAGTGGTTAGATCTGAACAACATATTTGGACCTTTCAGCAATACCTGGGACGATAATGAGACGATAATCACTGCCAAATTTCGTGTCGCAGTGACAAACAAAAAATATTTCTTTATAAGGTCTTGAGGTTGATCGATTGATTTGTAGAACAGCTGTATGGTATAGTAGTCCAATACGAACAATTTCTTTGGAGATTTTTCCAATGCCTTAGATAATAGTCTATGTTGTCAAACTTCGTGAAAAGACCTTTTCAAATAAACAAGTTTTTTTTATAAGGATTTGATTTTGACAGTTTCGTTTATATGTATGACAGATATATAATAAACAGTACGCTCTAGAAAAATTTCACAGATATTGTAGGCTTACCTTAGAAAATAATACATACCAAATTTCGGGAAGATATCTTATCAAATAAAAAAAAGTCCATAAAAGAACTAAATTTTGATCGATCAGTTTGAATGGCAGCCTTATACTTTAGTTGCCTGATATCGACTACAACGAATGAGTAGCTTCTTGGTGAAAAACGGACGTGTTCAAAATTTCATATCGATATCTCAAAAACTGAAAAACTTGTTCACATATACAAGTATGTATACTAACAGACGGACATGGCTAAATCGACTCAGCTAGCCACGCTGATTAGTTATGTATATACTTTATAGGGTATTCGACGTATCCTTTTGGGTGTTACAAACATCGTAGCACACTTAATACCCTGTTTAGAGTACAATTATAAATCTTTGATTTTAGGCTAAATTATCCAATTCAGGCTAGTTAAAACCCATATCTACGCGAAAAATCGAGTTAGGCATAGAAAATACTAAATTTACACTCTTTGAAGTAAGGCGAAAGCAGACTTATTTTCACCACGGCTAATAGTATTGTGGTGTTCGATTCGCCACTTCTCTGCTCGCTAAATTAAATAGCTACTCTTTTATCACAAAATTTTTATATTAAATAGCTCATTTTCAATATTCAAATTTTTCATAACCGCTTTCTCTCTATTAAATATTTAATTTATACCAGTTCCTTATTCGATTCGCCACAGTTCAAGAGTTGGCGAATCAAAGATCTGTTATAACCATGGCAAACGCATAAGCAATATGAATACTGAACACAATCTAATAAGTTACGTGTCTATTAAAATGCTCAAACTGAAGTCAGTATACATTTAGTATTTAGAATTTCCAATACTCTTCTCAATTAAAATCCTGATTACAAATATTTTAATATTCGTACATACTTATACATACATCAACTCTTTTACAACAGTTAAAATAGTTCAAAACTTCCAATATTTTTGCCGAATTTGCTGATTGTTATTGTATTTACTAAAATAAATAGAAACAGAATTTTTAGCTTGTTAAAGATTTTCTACATGTAAAACGTTTATTTATGAGCTGAGGAATTTTAATTCGACCAGAGAGAGTAAATGTTATTAAACCGGAAATCGAAACGGTGAAATAGTTTGCAAAGTTTTTCACAATAGCAAAGCGAGTTAGAGAAGTATTTTATTATAAGAAACTAAAAAGTATTTTGAATTTGTTGTTGTGCTATTGATTCAGAGCTAGATGATGCGCATTGCACATTAGATTTATTCTTTATTGATCGCGGAATGAAAGGAGAGCTTACATGATACAGCAAGCGAAGTGGTAAAGTATAGTTTCTAGCGCTAACTCTGTTTTTGGCTTATTACCCCTTTCTCTCCTACTTGACTGGAATGGTTGTTATACCTGTTAAGAAAATGTTAAATAAATCGAATTCTGTCCGTTAAACTTATTTTTGGTACCCACTTTGACCAGTCCCGTGCTAATGTTTTCCATAGTAATAAATGCATGAAATTCTGGGTCATAAAAGAACTGAGCTACGCGGCGCTATCCGTTCAAACATTATTAATAATATTATCTCCATTTGGTATTCGAATGATCTTTTCTCACTTTCTAGCGTTCTGTCATCTTTTAGTTTGGAACCCTTTCCCAACACCTTTTTATTCATAAAATCTGAACTACGTGTATCATAAATGATTGACTAAGCAGAGAGAAATGAGTAAATTCCACAACGATAATGGAGATCAAAGCATCATAATTTTGTAATGGCTAAAAGATAATGAATGAAGAGAAAAAAAATTGGTGGTATGGTTTAAAACACTTTTTCATGATTACAGATCAGGCTCCGAACCCATAACTAATTGGTTGAAGGTAAAGCACTTAATTTCGTTTCGGAAAATGGATGTAATAAAGTACTATAGAAAGAACTAATGAAAACAATATTATTTTCCAATTTTTGGAACTCGAAAAGAGTGGACGTTGTTAGGACCAGAAAATACTACCCAAAAGTTCAATTTTGGAGACACTGTAGTATCTGCAACATAGCTTTTTAACTTATTTTTACAATCTAGTCTCCAAAATATAGCTAATCAATGGTTTTGTAGCATACTTTTCGGTTTAAAATTAAGAAACAGACATTTCATGTATATATATATAACTGTTTAATTGAATAATTATTGAGGATTAACAGGATTCATATATTACCACCAAAATTTTTGGCTTAACGCAGCCTACTTTTAGGCTGAAAAATTAAAAACACAAATTTTACAACTATAGCTTAAGATTTGTCTGCAATGAGTTCAACATTATTCATCCATTAATCGTACCAAATAACAATCAACATCGACATATAAAGAAAATGAGTGGCTCATTAAACACACGCATTAATCTGTAGCATACTGTAAGGCACTTGACCTATATGGAAAACATTAAGCACACTACAAATATCAATTTATTATTGACAACAAATATTATTATGAATAGCAAATATTTATTTGAACACAAAAAGCCCGTTTTAAATACTCATGTAGGGTTATTAAATATAAATATATTTTTTCATTTATTTTACACCTTGAGATACAAATATATCGATATATATACATACATATATATATATATATAACAACTAATAGCACTTTATCACTTCACTTTGTTTGCAGTATGGACTATACGAGCTTGGGTTGTTGTACGCTTGCTTTTGTGCTGTATCTGAATACCCTGAATGCCGGATTTGTTTACGATGACAGGTGAGTTGCCAACAAATTTTAATTTTCTGTCCTTAAAAGCGATATCAACACACGCATACATACACTCCATCTCAAATGCATGTTTAATGGTCATAAATAGAATTGCCGTTATCTCTTTGCCGGCATGGAAATTTGTAGCTTAGGAGTGTAAGCTTCTCAATTCAAAGCATAGCTTTTGCACCGGTCCAACTTTTTATATTTAAATTAATAACTTACTCATAGCAAAATATGCAAAAACAAAAAATATGCATACAAAATAATGATTTACGACGTCCGAGCCACGCCAAAGCACTTTGTTTAAGCTCTCTTCTAACAACAATCACAACTGATTTGCAGCCTTTTGTTGTGCATTGAATTTCTATTTATTAATTCTAAGCGAGTATAAATCTACCATGGCATAGACAGCAAAAAGAAAAGCGACAACCGAACGAGTAAGCGAGGACTAAGTACGGATGAAGCAAAATGTTTCTTGTTCACTCAATTTGAAGGGCATAAAGACATGCGAAATTTTCAAGATATCTACAAAATGGCTTTTTGAAAAAGAATTTTACATTGGAATTCAATAATCGAAATTAGACGAAAATGTAAAAAGCAAAATTTCTATGAATAACATGGTCATGTGACTATTTAATTTTATAGTAGATATTAACTCTAATACGACCAAGTACCTTGGCATGACTATCGATACAAAACTTCACTGCAGATAATTTGTTATAAAAAAGAGCGAAGAACTGAAATTAAAATCTATGAAATGGTTGATAGCACTAATTTTTGGTACCGATTCCAATTATACTTAGCGCAATATTATCACTTAGTTTATTATAAATTTTAGTATATCTGCCTTATAAAACGATATGTTATATTGTATATAGCGCCTACCAGGGACGGAGATCGTAATAAATGGTCTATAAAGACTAGGAAAAAGTCTGTCTTTCATAAAGATATATATATATATATAAATTCCTAATATAAATGGTATAAAATCAACCGGAAGGACGAAGATAATCATATACGACAAAACAGTTTTGGAGAAGGTCTCCTATTGCATTTTTCATTTTTGACACCGAATTTCAATGAAACTTTCAGAAAATATCCCAACTTCCTTTCATTAGGATATCTAACAACAATAAACCATACCGGGTGAAAAAATGTTCTAGTACTTGGTTAACAAATGCTGGATACAGCTATAAACCGATTTCGACTATTTTTCGATCAAATTTGGCTCATGTCAATGATATTATGTTTTTGGGTCAAGCTTTATTCCAATATCTTTGATCGTGAGAGACCTATTGCAAATATAAGAAGCTTATGGGTCTCGAAATGCTAATACATTGAAATTGGGCGTGGTTAAAGTCTGAATTTACCTACTTTTGAATTAGGCGTTGTGAAAACTGTTTATGCCTTTCTTCAGAGAGATGTACATTCACTCCGACAGCCGAGCGATTATACTGGCCTCAAAACTAGTCAAGACATGCATGCCCTTATTAGCAATAGCTTCACGCTCTACTATATTAGACTTTTATAGGTGGCCTATCACAGCGGAATCACCGGAAACTGCAAAGCCGATGAGCATGCTACATTTAACATCATTTCCCTTATTTTATCCGATTGGGCGCGAGTCGGTTTCCGATGTCTTCTTGCATTTTGGCGTGGAACCTTTAGACCTCCAGTGAGCTCAGCAAGCGCTGGTCAACAACCAGAACCTGTGCGACTGCTTCTGAAACAGGTTGAAACGTAAGATGTCCTTCAAACGACTGGCAAAGTTAATCACGCCACAATGATAAGTGTTCTGACTGGACACTGTCCAAAAGGTTCACGGTATGTTACGCTGCGGCTAAATATTTTGCCGAACATTCTTTGCCAAAGCTATATAGAGGAAGGGGAGGTGGAATCATATTGTCATTGTCTCCTATATTGTTCGGCTTTTGCTAGGCTGATATTAATATATTTCGTCAGTCACACCCTTGGCAAACCTAGCGAAGTTGCTTAGAGTGTTAGTAACCGCCTTAATAAATTTGTGGTAAGCTCAAAACGCTTCACTGATCTATATGGACCTGGCCGTTCACTATAATGAGTTTATAGACAACACAAAGGAAAAATATCCGTCCAAATAAGATCCAACGATTTTGGATCAACTCTACATGATGAGGATATGATGGATCAACTATATGAATAAGGGCAAGTGGGCCAAGTTAGTTCTCGACTTTTCCAATACCGACCTCAACATTTAGCAACGTCTTCTAGGAGCAAACAAACACATTAACCAAGCTTCTAAAAAATATTTCAACTCTTACAGACAGATACTTCAAAATCATACTTCTTTTTACTATTAATTTTTTCCAAATCCTCTTGGTACACATAACCCTATAACTAAGTCAATTTAATGTTTTGCAAACAAAACCATTACACTCTTTTGCAATATGTGTCGAGAGTATAAAAACATCCACACCCACACACAAATACCAACAAAAATAGGAAAGTTCAAGTGTAGAATTCAGCATACAAACGAAACAAAACACGACAAGCCTGTGTAGTAAATTCACAAAGTACAATTGAGCAGCGCTTATCTCGATTTTATTAGCCAATACAAGTTGGCGTAGTAGCTGCAGGAAATGGCATAACACACCAACACACTCTCAACTAAACACACACACACATACACACGGGAACCCACTTCAGTAGGCCTGCCAGCCGAAGCGGCATAAACTAAATAACTATAGTCCCAAATAGCCAGAGAGCGTACATCAACTAGAGTGTGGCACTGTGGCAGTGTGGCAGCGGGGCAGTGTTAGTAGGAAGTGACTCTGGGAATGGACATGGCCGGCCGTAGATTTGGATGTGGTTGTGGAAATGGAAAATGGAAATGGCAGCAAGCATAATATTTTGGCATGGCTTTTATACGTTTATGAAATTATGAAAAGTTCACAAATGTAGAAATACAACGCTCCTTCTAAGCACCGACGTGCATGTTACGACAGACGTCATTGAGAAGAGGACTAAAGGAAACGAATATTTTATGCTCTCCTGTATACACACTTCAGTGCTGACCCTGACAGACAGTTGGCACAGTAATTTATAACTGTTTAATACAGTAGTTCTGCAGATTTGGGAAATAATAACAACACCTTTGAGGTAAACATTCAATAAACTGAAGTTGTGGTTATTTTTTAGATGAATTCGAAATTCTACTTAAATGTTGAGTGTAGTAATGTGCTGCAATTTAAAATCCTTGAAAGGCAGTTTTAAGAGGGCTTTTTGATTAGGATAGTTATAACTCGCTTGTAAATCATAATAAATATATACCATCAACAAGGTATATTAAGTTTACCACGAAGTTTGTGACACCTAGAAGGTAACGCCGGACACCCTATAAATTATATGTATAAATTATCAGTGTGACGAGCTCAGTCTTATGTCCGTCTGTGCGTCTGTCCGTTTTTTCGTCAAGTCCCTCATTTTTTGAGATCTCGTTCTAACATTTTGCACCCATTCTTTTCCCGCCAAGAAGCTGCTCATATGCCGATATCGAATCACTATAGCTGTCATACAAAGTGAAAGATCGGAATCAATTAATTTTAAGAAAAACTCTTTCATTTGAGTGTATTTTTTCACGAAATTTGGTATGGGTTATTGTCCAAGGCAACGGTGCAATCTTCGAATAAATTGTTCACATCGAGTGACTATAACATATAGTTGCCATACAAACTGACCGAACAAAGTTCTTGTAAAGAATCTTTTGTATTTATGAAAAGTACTCTGTATTAAAACGTTTTCGGTTGGATGCAAGCCTTTGACAATTACGTTTTCCGGATTAGTTGCTAAAAACATGCACCTGTGAAAGGAAGCATTATAGCTGCGGTGCCGCTGAAGTTAACTTTTTATATTGTTACGAATATTTTTGAAAACAATCGGGAAGAGAGATGAAACTATTGACTATAAAGAAGACTACAAGGATTTTATGAAGAAACCTAAAGATAAGGCTTGCTGTAACATGCCGGTATATATTTGCGCTATTATGACTTCAAATTATGTATTTTTTTCTATTATTAGTACTAGACAAAATTATTCCCCAACTATTTTTTTTTATTGCTGTCAAGTTGACAGTCTTAGTCTGGATAAACATCTGGGAGCATCCCGGTTACGTAGACCCGACTGTCGTGAAAGGAGAATGTGTTCGCGTAGATTACTAATTTAACATAGAGTAGAGGTGAAATATAGTGCCGGGTCCGAAATTATATTGAAACCAGTTTATACAACATACCCTATGGGTTTATCGACTTTATATGATCTAGCAAGGAAATAAGAATATCATACAGGGTTCTATCACATATATAGAAGTACAACTTTAAAAAAACTTGATTTGAATGTGACACTGAAAAAAATTTGCCAAAATCTGGAATAAAATATCTGATTGATAACATTAATTTATATATATATATTTACATACAATATAAAAATAATAGCGATGATTTAAAGCGATGATTTTAATCTATGATGTTTCTGCTTCGAATATTATTTATATTCTTCTTTCATTCATTTACATATATTTCTTGTAATTATGCTATTAAATAATCTAAACCTGCAAGTAATACCTGCATATTATGCCGTGAAAACATAAGAATCCATTTCTTGTGGGGCATACTTAACGTAACTTAGGCTGAGTTGTGATTTTGACCTGGTCAACAACTTACGGTTGGCACTCAAGTACAGCCGCAACAAAACAATAAAGCGCTGCTGTGGTGTATCAAGAAGCTGGTTTGTCTGTGTGTGTTTTAAATCGCTTACCTGAGCTATGTCATAAGCGGCAAATGACAAACACAACGATTGGCTATAAATATTAACGGCAGTACATAAAGCCAAGCAGGACGTTTTCCGTTTTTCAGAAATGTCAAAAGCCTAGTGACAGATTTTGTAGCTCTTAGTATTTGTTATAAACTGGGAAATGGGTATGCTACAACTCTGACGGTTCTTGTGACTAGCTGATTTAGATGATTATAGCTTGGCAGTTTAAGCAAATGTGAAAATTGTATTTACTTTTGCATCAGGCTAGTTACGTTACGTTACGTTAGCTAAAATGTTAGGCTATAATATATTTCACATAATGCGTCACTGTTAGACGATTGTACGATTGATGCTTTGGTGTTTCGCTGTGGTTTATAGCAGAAATTTATAGTACGAGGCTATATTTTTAAAGATTCCTAGTATTATCTTTTATTCGAAAACCGTGTCAAGATAATAATGTCGATCTAATCAGAATCGACCGGAACTCTTATCCGGCTAAAAACGATTCGCTCGGCAGCATTTCTCAAAATTATTTGAGAAATATTTTCTGACGCTATAACAACAAAGAAGCTACTCATAATTGAAAGGAACTTTGGCTACAAATGTGTACCAAACCTAAACGGAACTCGTATCGCATTTAGCTTGGAATGTCGGTAACTGTGGAGCTTGTTTCTCATATGATCTCTCAACGGTATGAAACAGTATCTTTTCCGTATAAGTATTCTAGATATATGTTGATGGTATCTCATAGCTAACATTAGTACCCCAATACATAGGCCAGATTTTGCAGTATATGCCAAAAAGAAGGAAAAGGGCAATTCCCGCAATAAAATAGTTTTTCACATTTTCCACCACAAATATTCAAGACCTTAAAATGTGCACATTAACCTGAGGGTCCAATGCTGTTGGAAGTTTGTATTTATGATGTATTGTAGTTGTTTATTCATTGAAGGTTTGCTGAAAGAGATCAAAGATTGTCGTTTAGGCTGGAATATTTTTGTGAAATCACATACAAATCTCAGCACAGTTTTTCAACTTCAATATTATCGTTTGCACTGAAACAAAATAGATATTATCTCGTAACCTGAGAAACTTATTTTATATGTATTTGCATGTGACGAGTTTAAATAGATCTCTGACTCTTATAGTTAAATATTTATATATATATATTTTCATCCTTATATCTGTAAGCGAGCTGTCAGAACACCTCTTGAAAGTATCATATAGTCGGTAAAACAACGAAATAACCTCCGGATTGCGCACCCGACGCTATAAAACACCGTAAAAGTTCCCACAGCAGAAATATTTCCAATGCAGCTTTTGGCTGAGAATGATACAGAATTTTTCTACAAAATATTATCTGAAGAACTAAGTTTAATTTACATTTCTGAGCATTTACTTTCAGCAAGGTTGCATTTCACGCACCTACACGCACACAATTATGGCTGCGAACACACACACAAAGCTTATGCGATGTGTAAATATACACTTAAGAAACTACATTGCAGAATATTCGTACTTGAGAGCGTAACGGAAAATCTTAAATTTCCCCGAAGGCAAGATTCCAGAATACAAGAAAATGTACACCAGCAGACAAAGACTATACTTATACCTACATATGCCGACGTATGTGTATGTGTGCCATTTAAATGTATGTGGAGTTAAATTTTATGTTGCAAATACTCTGTGTGCATAGTTGCCTTCAAAGTTATGTGGCAATGAGTGTGGAGCGTACACATATGCGCAAGTTTACGGGCATTTTTTGTAATGCGCCAAGCTCCTCTCCCCCGCCTGCCACTACACAATTGCAAGCTTACTACGCTGTCATGCGCTTCTTAGGGAATAAAGGTGCTCACATTACAACGCACCCCTACACGCTTCACTCCACTTGCACTCATGCCACATACAACCACTACTTTGCTGACATTCCTCTGGGTATTGTCGTCGTCACAACAAAAGCCAACAACGTCAACGTGCACATTGTGGCTGCAAATTTGCCGATAACGCACGCATTCAATGCCACCCGATGCCTGTTTGTTGTTGACGATGGCGTTATTGTCGCGCAACTTTCAGTCGGCACACCCATAAGTTCTGTTGAGTAGTTCGGACACGTGTGCGCTGGTGTATTCCATGAGTGCTCCAAAGGTAATCGAAAAAAGTTGGGAAGCGTTAACTAGGAATGGAACAAGGCATTCCAAATATTTGTAGCCAAGACGTCAACTGACCTTCTTACGACCTTACTGAATCCAGCGAAAATACCTTAACACCAACCTGCTGCATTTTCTAGTACCAAGTTTATGAGACATCTCAGATTCTCTCATCACTAGCACCAAGAACTTTTTTTTATTTACTTTTCGCAAACAAAAACTAAGTAAACTACTAAAATTATGACGTAATGGAACCCTAGGTAAGTTAACAAATGTTAGATCTTCTCCATGTGACAAACTGAGCTAAGTTCTAAGCCACTATGTAAGAACCTCGCTTCACTAGATACTTAAAGAAGGGTCAGTGGATCACCTGGTCCATTTCAATGTCGACATTTTTCGAATAACTATGTTCAGACACAGCATTTTTTATTGCAGCAACTCGTAAATTTTATGAAAATTTTTAAATATATTAGGAACTATTTTTGATGTAAAAGGAAATTGTAATCTGTCTAAAAGTGCTTGTTGCGAAGCTGACAGATTGCAAAGATGTTCTCAGTAGCATTACCTGATATAATTTGAGCCCCTTTTATAGTCGTAATTATTACTTTGCACAAAATTTTGAGGAAAAGTAATTCAAGATAGCTAAAGTAGCCAAAATTTTGAAAACTTACTCTATAAACAGAACAAAGCTATAGCTCCCCGGTTGCTAATTTCGAAAACATACACATTTTGCACAAACTCAGTCTATATTGTCTTTATTATTGCATAGGTTACATTAATCTTGTTAAGAAGGAAGGTAGTCAGGTATCGAAGCTGTTGCGTGTGAATTTGGACAATAACTAAAGTGTTTTTAGATACTGTATTTTGAGAAAGCATACGCAACAGTGTTTCACATGGGTACTCATTGCATGTAAGACGTATATTTGGGACATTGGTAAATAAGCTCAATTGGTAATAGTTTAACCTGTTGCAGTAACCAGAATATAATTGGTCGAGGCTTTCTCTAGTTACTCCAGGTAACTCGATCACTATTTTTGTAAGAGTTGGAAATCTGACTTCCAGCATGACATTAACGAGCATAGCGTCTAAAAAGTTGTTGAATTTTTATTCCTGAATGGCTTTAGATGTATATTGAAACGTTACACAGTACAATATCTGATCAGTTAAAGATGGGATCTCCACGATGAATGTCAGTAAAGTTATGTTAAAGCTTCCACGAAAAGGTTTCGTCACAAGCAAGCCTACAGGAAAGGGTTCGAATAAACAGTTTTTACTGAGCGAGTAGCTCACTTTACTCCTTAACAAAGAGCTCACACGTCTTGTTATTTAAACGATCATCGGGGGTCTTCAAGAGGTATACTATTATTTTTTTAAATACATTGGTTTGGTTTATATAGAACTTATTTATCTGCTACCTACTATTCCCAAGGACCAAAGAGGTCTTAGGAAATGTACGATCGCTTTTTTAATATTTTCACCAGATCTCGCAGATTTGAAAATAAATTTGAGTGGTACGAATTCATCGAAAGTTTACTAGTTCTGAACTGGCCATAGAACAATTCCGATTTTCACTGCATTCAAAATTGTATACTATATATACATATTTGTGTGTCCATATAAGAGCTGTTAGCATTATGTTGCTTTTTATTGTTACTACCAACTAACCAAGACCAACAGGACTATATATATGTTTGAAGTTGGGAAAATGCTTTGTTGTTATACATATATGTACGCTTGTGTATATGTATGTGTGCGTATGTAAGTGTGTATGCCATTTCTTCGTCTCCCTTAGTTATAGCACCCAGGCATTGAACCACAACAGGAGTTGGGCGGAAATAACGGAGCAGCTAAGTGAAATACGTTACAACATTCAACAATAACAACAACAGCGCCGGCTAGAGAAGGCGCGTAAGGAAAGCTACAGCGACACAAACAGCAGCATCGACTCAATAAACGCCCTCAAGTATGCAACAGAATTTACAGAAATATTTTCACAATATTTTTCAGAACAACAACATTGGATTTCACTTACTTGCATTGCGCACCACTTACCAGAGGCGTGTGTTGTTGTTCTTTTTTTTTTTTTTTGTTTTTGTTGTTGTACGCTATTTATTATTGTTGGTTTTGCTGCAAAACGATTGAAATGAAGCATAGAGCGCAGCTTAACAAAAAACACCACAACAACATACACCGCATACACCAGTAATATTGGTGTACAACGGTTGACAAAGCACCAAAATACGAAGTGCTGAAGCTGTTAGGGAGTTGGGGCGAAACTACAAGCAGGCATAATAAATTTTTTCTGCCTCTGTTTTACTTCACTGGCAATTATTCTGTTGCCATAGCCATATACAGGCTGTCAGCCGCCTTTGCTTCGCCAACAAAACAGCGAACGCTGAGGAGAATATGAGACACACCATTGGTATACATACACTCTTTCTCCCTGCTTAGTGCCGTTGAGTCTACTAAGACTTGCAGCAGCTGTACCCAGCTTGACAGTGGCACCACCTGACCATGTTGCCGCTCTAATATGATGATCGTGTAAAATAGGAGTAAAAGCCTGCTGTTTGGTTTTGGTTTATTCGACTATTTCGTCTTCACCTTCGCCCTCGCCTTTGCCTACGGCTGCACCTTCGTCTACGCCGCCGTCTACCCCTTTCGCTCACAACTTTTCTTCCGTCCTCTGCCGTTCCGGCGTGTGAGCGCTTGTTTTCGGTATGCTTGTGTGCTCTTGCTAGTCAATACTCTTGGGCCGGTTGTTGAATATTGTTGTAGCAAAGTGGCTGCCGTTCAAAAGGTAAATATTTATTTGTTTGCGCTCACTTGCCGCACAGAGAACTCCATAAACAATTCACTAACATTTCTCTCGGAGCACACCGAGTGGAATTAAATTAAAGTGAATGCCTGTTTATTGACCTAATTCTTAAATGCCAACCATTCAAGCATACACTCATGCCAGTATAATATTATATATGAAAATATGTAATGATGGAAAAGTTAAGGAATTTAAGCCAAGAGAATATGAAATGAAATTAAAATTGAGACGCATTTAAATAATGTTATATGTTGAAGTTCATCAAGTAAGTATCGCAGAGCTCATAGGAAAGGGTTACGATTTACAATAATCATGAAGGAAATGCGATTATTGGCGGTTTAAACTAAAAAGCCTGCTGACTTCTATATGCACTCACTAATATCTACTTGCTAGAAGAGGTACGTCGGGTAAGGGCTCCGTTGGCTTTTTGTGGTTTACTACTGTACAATTGGGCCTCAGGCCAGCTCAGCAGGCGTTGTTCAACTACCAACAGCTGTGCAGTCACAAGATACTTCTGGCTCAGGGCAAATTATAAGAGGTCCAATGAACTTTTCGCTCTCAGCTAGGTCCACTTTTCAATGGATTTAGGAGTTCTAACTAGACACTGTCCATTCAGGATTCATGTGGTAAGATTGAACATCCTGCCGGATGCCAGCTGCATCAACTGTTTGCAAGAAGTTGCGATGGAATAATATCAACACTTCCTCCTCATACTTTTAGATATCCTGGTGAAATAGCGGAAAGAGAAATAAAACCCCTAAGCACCTAACCTAACTTAAACTGACTATCACCTAGATTAGCCTACATTAGTCTTTGGAGCTTAACTAGCTGAAACATCGGTTCTTTGTAATACCAAAAATATCTAGGTTTGGAACAAGTGATCCACATGTATCGTCGAAGAGATGATTGATTCCAACCAATTCATCCAGTCAATAGAACATAATAGATATCTAACTTTTCTGCCTCAGACTAACAGAAGCTGAACATTGGAAAATAAAGTGTCTAGATGACATCCATATTCAGAGACGACAACTTTTGTTGAGGCAACTGGAAGTTTCTGGTCAAGGTCAAGATCTCAGTCTCGCTTTATGTTCTTGTTCGTCTCAAAAAGTAACGTATATTTTAATTTTAAATTTCTATTATTAATAGCCGATTTTGTAAACTTTAAATATATACCTACAATATGTTGGAAAATTTAAATTTTGACGTTTCCAAGAGTTCTTGCTAATAAAAAATAGGTAAGCGATGCCATAGTTCGTAGATCGGCCTAAATTGCTAACGTGCAGAAGTCCTCATTTATATATTTCGTCTGCTTAAGAGAACTATATGCATATATGTACCTTTGTTGTGAGTGGAAGCTTTTCTTCGTGCTGGAATAAATTCAACACCTGTGTCTAGGCCGGTTGCATAATATTCGAAGATTGATATTATGTACATGCATTTGTTTTTCTACGTTCCATCTGAATATTATCTTTCATATATAACACTTTATTAACCTCAATCAATCAAGATAGCCCTTTTAATCACTTTAAAATGTCTATCCAAAGACTAGTTATATAGTTTTGTATATAGAAACTTGAAAGAACATTGTTGAAGAAGCTTTACCATAAACTCTCCGATTTGATAGTAACTTTCGGCAGCGATGAAACCTTCAGCATTCTATATTCCGACATGCAAATATAAAAATTCAAGGACTCCGAAAATTAGGAGCAACTTAAGCCAGCGCGTAGTGTCCCAAACATTCAACACCTGAAACCATTAACTATAAGTATACTTGCTGCATGACAATATTATATCATTGGCTGATTAGGTGAAGTACATTCAAAAAATTACGTAAGGTATTGTGGATTTTATTAAACAACTTCCATAGACCAGTATGTTTTCCAGATTCTATGCTATTGGTGAACGACCGTGGTGTGATGGAATGAGGTGCACCTTTTTATCATCTAAGACTTCGCTTCGACGCCTATTTTGCACAACACAATTATTTCTTTTACTAGTGGGAAATAGTACTCAGCGAGAATACGCTTGTTTGGTTCTGCCATAAAATAGTTTCCCAAAAATGAGTGGTCGTTAGAAGTGGGCTTAAAAATAATATGTCTCACCATTTTTCGTTGAACGTAAACGAATCTACCTCAAAAAGTAGATCACTCGTAGCTTCGCCAAGTGTCTAGTAAAGAAGTAAAGTAGTCTAGTAAAGAAGTAAAGTAAAGAAGTAAAGTAGTCTTGCCTGTTTTTTATCTTTTTCAGTTCTCAGAAACCTGATAATAACTGTAATAACTATCAGCTATCTCTTTGCCACCGCATTCTTTATCAAACTTATTTGAATCTTTTCCATTTTTTTTTTTCTGCATCTTTTATGAAACAAAGCTCCAAACCATCTTTTTTACACAGGCTGGAAACTTAGACTTTTTAAACTTTCTAATTAAGTATAATGTTAAGTCGGTCGAACAAATGGTGTTTCATTTTATATTTTATCAAAGCGCCGCAGTTAGTTGATTTAATTATCTATTAAAGTGAAAATATAAAGCAGTGTCTCAAAGAAAGGCAAGGCGAAACAAAATTAAATGACAACTTTGCAAACTTATCCACATATTTGCAGCAACTTTTCCTAATGGACTATTTTAACGTGCGAAAAGTTTGCGCACCGCTCAATGTCGCTGAATCAACCAAAGCGCTAAACAAATTAAAACAATTATAAACAAGTTTCCCAACAAGTTCTTATTGCTTACAGCTGAAGAACGGCGAAAGCTTGACAGACATAAAGTGAAGTGTTGAAGAAAACACAAAAAAATTAGTGCGATGGAAGTGTAAGTGTAAGTAATGTGGAAATTGGTATCTAGATAGTCACGTGTGCAAGCACTGCTGTTGGCAGCAAATTGCAAAAGCTCGGTTGTTTCTTGATTTGTAAGAGGTGTGCTCAGAAAATAACGGGAATTTTAAAATTTCACGGGCTTGTTGATACAATCACAAAGAGTTACCGGCACCAGTAGGCTCAGATCACAAATAATCTGCCGCCGGGACTAATTTTACAGGGTACGTTGCATTGAAACTCAAAAACTTCTAAACAAATATAACAAGTAAAAATACTTCTTTCTAATTACAAAGTAAGCGTTCCCGCCTGACATCTCTGTCTTACACAGCGTTTATATCTCCTTTCGATCCTGCCACTCGACAGCTTTTTTTCGACCGGTACGTTTGGGCTTTCTTCATACATTTCTCGCAGTTATCGAGGAACAAAACCAAATTATCACAAATTTATCTTCTAAAACCCTATTTCAATAAAAAAACTCATAAAAATATTTTTACAATATTGTGGCAATATTAAATGTGAAAACTTTCAGTTTTAAATATTTAGATAGCCGCTAACCCTACTTTATCACATTTATATTTTATAAAAAGGTGGTAACTCCATTCCTAACAATTTTTCATTTTTGAATAACGTTCTTTGTCATAGCCCTATTGTTTTGATTTGAAATAATTATATTAATATTTTTTTTTAAAGTTGCCAACTCTAGTAAAAATATTTTTTCATATCAGGTTTCTTACATACCTTTTTTGGTATTCTAGTTTTTTGGCATTTTGAACTAAGTTTTCTTTTCCAGTGAAGTGGCAGCACTTTCGAAAATATTCAAATGTGACATGAAAACACTTTTTTGCTAAGCACTTCTGACAATCTTATTAAAAGCATTTCTGTAATTTCAGAATCTATAGCCTGTACATAAATTTGTATTTACTGTAATAATAGCTTAGTATTTAATAAAGTAGATATATGTGTGTGATATATGCTGAAATAAAAATTCTTTAAATTGTTTGAAAATTGGAACTTTAAATATATTTCCTAATTATCGTTAAGATTTGTATTTCCAACAATTACTTCGCGATTTGAGGCAATAAGGCATAAAATGAAAACGAGCGTTAATTAAATTTCTTTTAAAGAATCTTTGTTTTCTTTTTTCTGTTTTTGCTTTCCACGCAAATATGCGAGTTATCAATTTTTAATTCTATACAGCTAAGATTTTCCCAGTTTTCTTTTATTTTTCACACGCTCACTTTAACCTTTTAATGCATTTTATCGCAAGACAGCCACTCTTCCCGAAAAAGCAAACAGAGTGCTTACTCGCTCTAGAATTACCAATGTAATTTAATTTAGCCTTAATAAAATTTACTTTCATTCCGCTCCATCCACATTATTTTTAACTAACTATAGCATAGGGTTTAACAACTAACAAAATAAACACGAAAAAAGTCAAACTCAAGCCACCCAGCGGAGCGCTTCAGCTGTGGCTCCCCTTCCACCTAACTGCCCTCAGCACATCATCCCTAAATCTCAAATGCTATTTATTTGGTGCAATTTCCTTTTTATGTGCCTGCTTTAAAGTTGATTTTATTTCTTTTCTTTGCGCTGAGGCTTTCTAGAAAAATTGGTTGTCTTCGCTAATAAACCGCCCGCATTCACCCGCCTGACCGTACGCCCGTCCGTCTGTGGGCTTGTACGAAGTTGATACATACACCATAAAAAGTCAGAAACTCGGTAAAAAAAAAAAACACCGGTTTCAAAGTTTAAGTGTTTGTGTGTGTGGGTCCTACCGGCAATGCGTCACTGTTTTATTTTATGACCCTCATTATAAGATTGAATTGGACGGCTTTTGGCATTGGTTGTCTTTGTGACCGTTAATATTAGGTTTGATGTGGTTTGTTGACTCTCTGTCTGTCTTCTTCTTATCACTCTTAAATTCCTTGCAGCGGTGATTTCGGTTTTTTATTACTTCTAACTGTAACCTACGAGCATCGCCGAAGGTGAAACCTTCAATGCTTGTGTGTTAGAAACCAGCTTGCTGTGTAAGTAAAGAGCGTAACGAAAAATAAAAAATGTATATTAAATAGACTGCGTGAGTGCAGACTCTGGAAGAAACGGAACGGAACGTAATAAAAAGCGCAAGACTGTAAGCTGCAGTTGGAAATAAACATAAATCAATTTATACGATATTCGCGCCATCCACATTAATTCTGTGCGTCCTTGTGACCTGCATGTGCCACATTGATTTGGGATGATTTACGCAGGTTGTCCGTCGTAATAGCACATTTTGAGAAGCATAAAAATTGGCTGGATAACGTCCTAGTTAGTTGAAATAAGGTAGACACCTGACTCATCTTAAGCTACTGTTAGTGACAATTGCAGGTTTTATATAGGGTGTTTTTGGCGGAGGTATAGAAGTTTCTAGAGGGATTGTTGTCAAACCAGTTGTCAAAGAAAATGACCAATTGATTTCCAAAACTCAGGCCTTTGTGACATCCAGAAAAAGTTAACATACCAATGTATTACTAGTCATAATGGTTTAAAAGATTTATCCCACATCATCCTCAATGCAGCAAGCACTACATACAAATTATCCGATTACTTTCTATTCTCCATATCCATACAAACCCTTCTTTTTTTTCTTCTTCTTTGGCATTACAACCGTGGATCGGTCTGGGACGTGCAGACAAAACCTCGCCAGTTACCTATATCCTCTGCACGGTCACGGCAATTGTGCAGTCGGGTCCCTAGGCACTTGCTCCTTCCATTTTATGCCTTTTTTCGGTTATGCACCATCGGAGGAGCTTTTGCTGGGGCATTATCTTTCATGTATACGACATGGTCTAACCGACGTATCTGTTGAATTTTTATGCGCTCAACTATATTCATGTCACAGTAGAGCTCGTACAGTTCGTGGTTCCATCTTTGACGAGATATCTTCAAGAAATTTGGCATGAGTTACTTTCCAAGGTATTGGTGCAATCGTCGAAGAAATTGAACAGATCGAGTCACTATAGCATATAACTGCCATACAAGTTGGCCGATCAAGATCAAATTCTTGTAAGAAATCACTGTTTGGACTTACGGCTCTCCCTTGTTTTTTTTTATTCTAAAAAAATTTTTTTTTCAAACCTATAAAGGCACCCATTTTAATTTTATTAATGAAATGAGTACTACTGCCCGCTCTTTAATGCATTTTCGTATGTACTACCTCACAAATAGGCAGCTGTGCTGTCCATAAAAACTATTTCCAATTTAGGAGCGGTATAAAACCGTAATTACTGAAATAAAGTTAAGCAATGCGTTAAAAACACGTAGCATATTAAGCATTAATACTGCTCTCAAAATTACTATTTATATTGGTACTAGAATCTAATTGATTGGTTCTTACTAAAACTTTTAGACGAATGAAACTATCTTTTTGAGACAAGTTATGCGCATTTACTTTCATTATTACTCAAAAAACTTGAAGCATATAACATAATGAATTGATATTCAGATATATATTACCACTGCTATCGATTAGTGTAAAACTACTAAACTGTAGCCTAAACATGTCGAGGAATAAAGTTTTCACTTTAATCATGAACATCTCTTATACATGATTAGCACGAGTACTTGCGTTTTATTCCGTGAACCTTCATTTAGAAACCGATAACTAAAACTGACACATATGCAGTTAAGTTGGTTTAATTTAGATTAACGGGTTAGTAATTTTAGAGCAATACTTTATTTACGACCAAGCCAAACCATGCCAAAGAGCTCGACCATATTTTAGCTATAAAAGTGCCTTCTTTGGGTCAATACCAATTTCAGCCCCTCAAAGTCTTTAAAATATCGTTAAGCGAAAGAGGAAAATAACAGGCAGTATTTGTGGATTCCTTATAAAGAATACAGATTATAAAAAGTTTACAATTCTTCGCTATATTTTTGTTATAGATACATATATAGATACGCAATTATAAGCCATATTCGGTGAGCATGAACTTGTTATCCATCACTATTAGTCATGCTGCAAAAGTTGATCTAGCACCATGTTTTTCGATACTTTAGATCAGTTACCCTGCAATACTGTTACTGTTATGGCAACTCTCATTTATTTCTAAACTTTTGAAATAACATCTTAAGAATTAACTTACCGCCTATTTAATTCGACAAACGATCGGACTTAGTACTTATTTTTTTCGATTTCCACATCGACAGGTGTCGCTAAGCCATTAAAATGTCAATATGCTGACAATTTCAATTATGCTGCCAATTCACACTATTTATGGATTACATAAATTATACCAGTATACCAGTTTGTATGGCAGCTATGTGCTTTAGTGGTCCCATGAACAATTTCTTTGGAGATTACACCACTGCCTTAAACTACAAGCTATGCCAAATGTCGTGAAGACATCTCATCAAATGAAAAGGTTTTCATACAAGGACTTAAGGTTGATCGTTCAGTATGGCGTTATGTATGGCGGTTCCGACAAATGACGACAAATGAGCGGCTTCTTGGTGAGAAAAGGACGTGTGCAAAATTTCATATCGACATATAAAAAACTGAGGGACTAGTTCCCTTATATATAAACAGACGGACAGATGCTATAATATGCATTGAATTATTGTATAGGAGAGTATCATAAAGTGTACGAAACCCGTAAAAGATGTAGTAAATTTTTAAAATATTGATTGCAATATTGTTAGAATTATGAGACGCATGCCACGAGTAAGCAACTCTTTTGTTCTTATAAAAGTATGACATACAACTCTTTTGGTTAATCTTAAGAATCGCGGTGAGATTATAAGTCATAAGTAGATTTTACTGGAAAATAAATACCCACACACATAATAAATGTATTATCCTGCGATAAAGAAGAAATATGCTACAAACCCAAAAGAGCTACATCGACTTTTGTTATAACACGTATTCATGATTTCAATATCATGTTCTTAAAAATGTGCATTTCTGTAAGGATTGTGATGTTAAATAAATGCGCAGTATTTTGCCAAGAGCTACCTTTTTTCGACATAAACAAACTTGCGAAACTAATCTTTCCCAAAAATGAAACCCTGTCCCACCAAATCTATGTTTTTGTAGGCTTCTGTGTTCCTAGGTAATCACAAATATACAGTTATTTACGATTATTGCACTTAGAGTGTTTGAACACAAGTGTACAAATGTATTATGGTGCTTAAGTTTGCAATATGACCCACTTACACATGAATACTGTATTATAATAAAATAAATTGGCAAACATATGCCTGTCCAACAAGCTTAAAGCTTATTTAGTTTGACTTGTAGCAATATGTCACATTCCATTTCACTCAAGTGGAAATCATTAAAGTAGTAATTGTTTTTTCAAAATATACATGTTTTAATTTGGATAAACTTTAAGTTGTATAATTACATAACTACCACATAATGTGTATATCTAGAGCTATAATAAAGGAAAAATTAACTAATGTCAATAATGATGGCAAAATATTTACTTTCGTTTCCGTTTTATTACACTCTAAAACTATAAGGGAATGTATACGCATTGCGTTATGACAACAATAAAATCCTTTTTTAGCAAGTACGATTCATTATTAACATATTTTAACAGCACTTTTTCTAAAGAAGCTTTAAACTCTTGGGCAGCACACTTCGTTGACACACATGTCATGTCCAAAAGTTGTATTTGCGACCATAAATACATCACTTCTTTGATTTTCTTGCGCATATAGGTCCATCACTAACATCTTCTCGGCTGTTTTAAAAGAGTAAATCAAATATCCGATATACAGCCGAATTTCGTGAGATTCATCAAACATAACCAACCAGTGGACAAAATTCATGGTTTATTAGCGCTCATATCATTTTCTTAGAGAGAAGAAAAATAGTAGAATTTAGCCGCATTTACAGAAAGATAAAAATGTTTATAAATTCAGGCGGAAATTTTGCGTGAAGATATCTCGTCTAATGAAAAACTTATCCATACAAGGACTTAGTTTCGATCGTTCAATTCGTATGGCAGCTATATGTTATGCTATACTGGTCCGACATCGGCGGACTCAGGAAATAAGCAGCTCCTTTAGAAGAAACGAACTTTTGTAAAAAAGAAATGTGCAAACACTAAGGGATATACAGACAAACGGACAGACAGATGGACATGGCTAAATCGACTCAGCTCATCATGCTGTTAGTTTCGATCATTTATTTGGCATATATTTTGTCACCATATCTTACTTGCTGAGGGTAGTACAAGTATGTATGGCACAAAAAATTGTCAAGTGTTCACTCTTAATGACAAAACATGGATATTTTTTTAATTATCTTGAGGTCATAGGTCTGTAGATAGAAAGTCGAGATGGAGTAACAAAAGTCTAGATTGTCAAACGAAAGCAGTCAGCAGACATTTCATCAGAATTTATTGTAGTTATACTAATATTTATATACTTTAAAGTCTAAACTATCACTAATATCCGTTTAATATTTCTTATCCTCCAATATGTATATAATAATATACACACGTATGTATATATATTTTCACGAACACCACTTCCGTAATTGTTTACACAAACAACACAGTTAACGGTGCACGCGAGTATGTAAACGTCGTTCATTCGCTGCACACTGGTCACTAGCGCGAGTCAAATAGCAATGTTCTGCCTACATTGTCGCTGTCTCGTATGTTTAAATCGGCAATTAATCAACTCAATTGCGCAAACAAGCCAAAACGGGAACACCCCACACGCGAAAATAAGCCGCCAATTCGATGGTTGTTCTTGTAAATAGCAGTGCAAACATGCCACATAAGGAGAGTGAGAGAGAGAGAGAGAGTAGAAGAGGTGCCGGAAGGGCTTGTTGCACGATTTGCCTATGCTTGGCGGGGTGTAAGGGGAGTGAATGGTTAGACAGGCGTAAAGTCGTGTGTCGACCGACGTTCACGCAAATTTATGTTTGTCCAGAAGAACTTTGACTGCACTTAGTCGTAACTACCTACCGCCGCACTTCGATTTCCATAACGAACGCCTACGAGGTACGAATAAAGTTTAGACAACTTATTGCCCTACCACGCGTCCGTGCGCCGATACGCAAGAGGATTTTGGAATATGGTACGGTATATTGCTTATTGACTGTGGTGGCCGGCGGCGAGGTGGGCAGATAGAGACGTTTGCAATTTATTCCGGCTGGCTGAAATGGGAAAGGCCGCATGGCTATACACCCCGTTAACTTACATACGAGGGCGAATCGATAAGCACTTAGCCGCACAACCAAGAGGCGCCAATGTCACAAGAGTATTTCACTATCATACAATACATTATCGTATACGGCTGATTAAAAGCGCCTTATCCGCAAATGCACCAGTGTACCACGGCAAAATTGGTCGAATCAAGCTGTGAACTGCTCCCTTTCTACCATATGCTTTAGACTTGGGTCTTAAGCGACTTCTTTTTATTTCCAAATTTAAAAAGTCCCTCACCTCACCGTGCAGAAATTTGAGCCAAAAGAGGACGTTATCTCCGCCATTGAGAACTTCTTTGTAGGTCTCGAGAAAGCTTATTTTTCCGACGGATTAAGAAAGTGGAATCATCTTTGGGTACAGTATATTGAGTTCAAAAAGGCTTTGGCTATACTAAGTACTTGTCGAACCACCCTCTTTCTTCCTTACCTATTTATGTACTAGCAGTTATATATAAAGTTATGTGGTTGCTTATCATCCATTCGATGCTGTTGTTGGTCTTGTTGTCATTATTATTGCTGTTGTGTGGGCTATTGTTGCTGCTAAAAGAGCCGTAAAGGAAAATTAATTGTCTACGCTGCGTAGGCCGCACTTAATCATTTTAATTAATATGACAGGTGATCCGACAGTGCAGAAGAGTATGTTCCCTTAGCACACCCGTCAAGGTATCCTATAGACAACAACAACAACACGCAACACTATGCAACAACAAGATGGCAAAGCAAGGCGATTGCAGAAGGTGGTGCGAAGCTTGTTGAGCGTCCAAAGAAGAAAAAGAAGGAGCCGGGTTCGCATATCCAATTACCACTGCTTACCGCTTGCTAAATCATTCACCCCTGGTGCCGTATTGGTTTTAATTAGTTTGACTCTTGACACTGGTCTCATTTATTTAAGTTGATGCTCTTGGTCACAGACACTCACATTCATGTAGTATAATGTACTGCTCGTATTACAGCTTTCTGACTTTGCATACCTCTCGACTTTTTCACTTGCAGACGCGCCATATTGTCCAACACGGATGTCTCCGGTCATACGCCTTGGCAGAGTATATTCCAGCATGATTACTGGGGCACACCGCTCACCGATGCCGGCTCGCACGGCTCCTATCGACCACTGTGCGTGCTCAGTTTTCGTTTCAACTTTCTGCTGGGCGGCTATACACCTTGGGGCTTTCATCTCATCAATAACCTGATGCACTGTTTGGCCACAGGTTTGGTCGTGAAGTTGGCGCGTTACTTCCTAAACTCCGTTTGGGGTGTTCTGGCGACGGGCGCCATCTTTGCGGCGCATCCCATACACACTGAGGCTGTGGCGGGTATTGTGGGACGCGCTGACCTAGCAGCCTGCATCTTTTACCTGCTGACGTATCTAATGTATATGCGACACATAGTGTGGCGTGAACGTGGCGAGGCGCGACAGTGGTGGGCGCTAATACTCACGGTGGTGCTGTCACTTGTAGCTTTACTTTTCAAGGAGACGGCGATTACGGCGCTGCTAATATGTGCCATATTCGACAGCTTACGTGGGCTATGCGGCTTTCGCGACAAAGTGAGTATCTGAGAGCTCTAATGGTTTACTAAATAACACATAAAACGACTACAATTTCACAATTTCTTTGACAAATTCTTTATTGCAGCATCGCATGCGCACGCTCTGCATACTGGCCGTGTCGCTTATGTGCATTGTCTATTGGCGTCTCCTGGTGCTTCCGCGTCCGCAAACTGCCTTCTCTACAGCTGACAATCCAATCGCGAAAATGCCTTCGATGTGGACACGTTTCCTGACCTTCCTCTACCTGCCCGTCTTCAATTTCAGTCTACTGCTAAGTCCGCGTGTGCTCAGCTTTGACTGGGGCATGGACGCCATACCGCGCATAACCTCACTACGTGATGAACGCAATCTACTTAGCTTTGCTTTTTACAGCACGCTGGCCACACTGGCTTTCAAAAGCATTAAATATTTGTGGCGGCGACGATCGGAGCGCCTCGCAAAAGAGCAGCGCCATGCACAACAACAACAGCAACAACTGCGAAAATCACGTTCGAAAAAGAAGTATCGCATTTCGGACATAACGGCCGCGGCATTGGAATCAAATTCGACTTACAGCTTATTAGATGCAACATCGTTAAGCCGCGCGCCTTACAGCGCTGCTGCCAACACAACGACGACGATGCAGTCACTGTTACAGCCCGAGGCGTTGCCAAACTCAGCACACCTGCCGTGTACTTGCCACGATTGTAAACAGGAGCTTAGCTCTGCGCATCATACCGCTACGTGTCGTGCCCTTAATAATAATAACAATAACAATGTACAGTGGCTGAATGCGAACGCTTTTAGCGATTGTTGTTGCCATCAGTTATTTCAGTCTTCCAGTGGCGCGCCACATCTGCTGGCGGTGGCGTTGCGTAAAGCGCTCATGGCGGTGGTGCCGCGCTCCTCGCGCAGCAGCAGTCGCTGCAGCAGCAGCACGACGGCCAGCAACAATAGCTCCGGCAGCAATACCTCCAGCAGTAGCAACTGCAGCAGTGCTTCAGCAACACAGGCGACAGATCATCAGCGCGCACGTCTAACAGCGTCACCCACTGCATTGACACCGCGCGCAGCGCAGCATACCAACAATGTGTGTATATTATTGATGGCTTTGTCATTCCTAACGCTGCCCTTTATACCCGCTACGAATTTATTCTTCTACGTCGGTTTCGTGGTTGCCGAACGCTTGCTTTACTTGCCCAGTGTCGGCTATTGCCTATTGGCTGGCTATGGTATTGCCAAGCTGATGGAGCGTGTACGCTCGCCGGTAGCGCGCAAACGAAAGGTGGCGCTCATACTGGGTCTCAGTCTGCTGTTGAGCGTGCTCGGTGCTCGCACGGTGCAGCGGAACTACGACTGGTACGACGAGGAGAGCCTGTTTCGTAGCGCGGTGCAAGTAAATCCTCCAAAAGGTAAGAGAAAAAATATAAGTAGTAATAAAATGTGTATTTTATCGGAGCTTTTAACCGAGACGTCTTTAAAAGTCATTCTAATTATTAATTATAATGATAATTTTTATAAGTTTTGTATCAATCTGTTATAAATTATTGAATAATAAAATCATTTGTTTGGTTCACTTAATAGCTCTCGGCAACTTAGGAAGTGTACTTAGCTCTCAAGGACGTTATGAGGAAGCGCAAGAAGCGCTGGTTGAGGCAATTAAGCATAGACCAAATATGGCGGACGTGCATTTCAATTTGTAAGTACCTAAAAATTGTATTTGAATTTTTTTTAAACTGAGTGAATTCTCATAACAGTCTTATAAAGCTATATCAAAACCGCAAGATAGATATTTCTGAAACAATAACAAAGAACTCAGAGTGTAGACTCTTAATTATAATTGAAATTAAACATCCCAGAAAACTTTCATGGATATTGACGGCAAGTGCATTGTTGCAAAGGCCGCTCTAAGGTCGGTTGTATGTAGCAGTCCAAGCATGATCACGCTAAAGTTCTCTACTTCTTCAATTGCATTCCTGAAACATTGGATTGGGAGAAGTTGCTGTCGAAGCGGATCGAAGCTAGGAGATGAGATTGGAGGGGAATTTTCTGTAAGAAGTTTTCCCTCAAGCTTAGCTTTAGGCTACCGGATTACTGTAATGCTTTTCAGACAGAGTGGCTGTTTTTGAGGTAGCAGCAGACACACTGCTCCAAAGTGCAGCTTCTTTCAGGCAGGTGAGCATTCACTCCGACAGCAGGGCGGCGATATAAGCGTCGAACTAGCAAACTATGCGTTCACTATTAGTCAAGACGTGTCTGTCTTCACTAGAAATAGCATCAAGCTACTCCATCATTAGACTCGTTTGGGTGTTTGGTCATTGCAAAATCACTGGAAACTGTAGAGCCGATGAGCTTACAAGACGGTTCACCTGTACCCCGCTCACATCGGAATGGGAATGAGTCGGATCTCTCATCTTGCGCTCTAGCACTGGACCAATGTGTGCTTGTGTGCGCTTAGCAGGCGTTGATCGACGACCAACTCCTGTGCGACTACGAAGTCCTTCCGGCCTATAGTTGTAGTAGTTAAATTTTATTTAAAATTTACAAAAATATAAGCTGAGGCTATAAAATGAGAGGTTCCACTATTATTGCTTTATCAAAAGCACCTCTGTAAAGAATTTTAGACTTATTTAAACAAATTTTACTGCTGGCAAAGTACACTAGATATGTAGCTCATTTAATAAATACTGGTCCACAAACTCAACATACTAAAATAATCACCTTCAATGTTCAAGCGTTTTACAACTTACTTTAATTCCGCTTCAAGTGTCCACATCTACTTTTCCAGTCAGAGCACACTTATGCACTGAAGTGCGGATTACTTAAATGTTGCATATTATCATCCATTCGATTTTCTGCGTTTTTTTTTGTTCAATTTTTTCTTTATGTATTGCAGTTGCTCCCTTTCCGCACCATCCTGCGTATTGCTATTTTCCTGTCGTTTTCCGTTTCCTTTCCGTTGTTCGTCATTTGCGCCATTCCAATTGCAACGGATTGCTTGCAAATCTCAGCGATTAAGTCACATTTAAGTAGAATAAATGCTGCAGCGGCAACAAAAACAAAAAAAAAATGAAGCAAAAACATGAAAGAAAAAACGACGAAAGCTGAAATTCAAATGAACTCCTGCAAAAGAGGCCAACCGGAAACTGAAGAAGCGGCAAGAATGAATGAGGGAATGAAGCCGCAGCAGCACAAGTACTTATACTCGTACACAGAACTGTCGGTAGACAGATACCAATACACTCAGACGCAATTGAGAGTGCACTCATCAGCTCTGTCGCTTTCAATGCCCCTTACAACGGGGCACTGTGCAACATTGCAGTGCTTTGGGTTTCGGTTTTTATGACTCCAATCTTGGTGTTGTTGTTGTTGTTGCTATGGTTTTGTTCATGAGCTGGAATAGCTTAGATATGTGTATATGCATACATACATACATACACTACATATTTTCACTACTTTTTACCAATACTCTTATTTGACCACCCTACTCACCGGCCAACCACCCGCCCACCGGTGTACGTAAATTGCTGCAACGCACCATTTCTAAATTCAAAAGCCTCGTTTAAATGAATGCCGCATTGGTAGCTGTTGAGTACACATTTCGCTTTCTCATTTGTACACCAACACTCATACACAAACACACAAGCATATATACTCTCACACACACACATCCTAAAGCAATTTTCACTTTTTTTCTAAGCGTCCATTTTTTTATTCATTAATTTCGCCGGTGCTCACCTCTATACCTTTTGCTGTATGCATGTGTGCTGTGCATGTATTTTCGATTCTGCTTTGCAACTTACACTCTGGCAACGTCAATAGCATTGATGCCGCAACATCATGGCCACTGATAGTCGCATTTAACTGTTTGTCGGTGTATTGGTCTTTTGAATCTTTTTATCTACAGCATTTAAAAAGGAAAAGCCTGAAAACAAGCTATCACTATGGCAACTTAGGTGAGAAACGCAACTGTGTCAGTTCAGTTAGGAGACTTGCGTACATTAATATATACACACACATATATAAATATAGTCTTAGGTAGCCTGTAATCAGTTATCACTTCTGTTGCTACTATTTCGATTTCAAAGCCGACACAAGACAACATGTTTAATTCTTTTTTCCTCACAACTATGCTCAGCAACTTTGATTCATTTGGCGCTGAAGACAAGAAAAATTACGAGCTTTCTACCACTTTTGAGGCTATGACAAGTCTGTAGGAACTATATGCTTCATTGTCTTTATACTGGTGTTCAATGAAATTAACTTCATCTCTGAGTTGTGCATAACATGTTAACCCGACCAAATATATTATCACTTAGATCCAAGAAAGTTGAAACTTACCTATGTTTGGAGATGTGGAGCCTTAAAGCAATAAAAAGTGTTCATCTCAAACATGATATAAAACGTCGTCGATTCCGTATCAGTATAAACCAATTTTCAAAGATATCGTTAATTTAATCCTTGAGTCCTATCGTCATGTAAGCACTGTTTTAAGGTGAGGCAACGTAAAGGGTGATCAAAATTTAATTGATGAACAGTAAGGTTATGTTATGCGTTTTGATGGTTGAGAGGGAATTAATTAGCTGCTACCCAAACTCTTGATTCGGGCTTGTAATGTCAATAGTTAGATCGTCTAAAGGCTGTAATCGCCCAGAAGCACACAGTGATAGAAGAGGAATTGTGTTACAACCGGAAAGGATTCTCTCAAAATTCCAATCATATATATTATATATGAACGTTGATTGCGGTAAAAAGTAAACAATGGACACTGGGGTCCCCACCGTCGGTATATGCGGCTTGAACAGTTATGGCCGATTTTTACAATTTTAAGACTTAAGATGGCATACCTTGAAGACACTCTTTTTGCAAAGTTTTACCATTATATAGGGAGTGGGCGTGGTTATGACCCGATTTCACCCATTTAAATACTATCAGTAGGGGTATTTTTCCTGACTGAACTTAGTTATAATTGCTTTAGCGGTTTGGGAGATATGCACATTAAACCTATTAGAGGGCGGGGCCACGTCCAGTTTTTTTTTAATTTTAAACTACAAATTCCTGCGATTCGTTATACCCAAAACAGTTTTGTCTTATTGTGTCTTTGACAGTTGCCTGAGTTCAGGATGTTTTGACGTTTAGCAATTGCGCTCTCATTTCCACTGAGAGATGAGTTGGGCATCTCTTTATCTCTGATTGAAACTATAGTAACTGAAATAAAAAACATACTTGTAAGTGTGAGACCTGATATTATCCAAATATCTGGAAAATACCGCGTCAATGGTCGTCCCATATTTTGTTGTAGATTATTGTGGATCATTATTCATTTTCAAGTTAAATTTTTCCGAAAGAAAAGTTGTCAACCGCTCTGATATTTTATCAGCGAAATTGATGTTGAAATCTCCAGCCAAGATAAGTGGAAATTTATTACCATTTATAATGTGATTGAAATACCTAATTTCAGTTGTATTGTATAATTCAAACGAGATACTCTTCCAAAAGGTGGGGTAGTTATTTACCAAAATAATAATTATGTTACTAATATTATGACTCCGAATAATTTATGTTTTATTAATTAAATTTTTACTAAATTCTATTTTTTATTTGCCATTAAAAAAATTTTATCTTAAATCTTATTAATTTTGAATCACCCTGCTGTCTCTCCAATTGATTTGTTCCGCTTGAAATAAGCGAAAATACGCCTAAAAGTATGCAATAATTTTAAGCATACATTGTGATCGTGTTAGGTTTATTTCCGTTACGGAACTTCTTGATTCAGCTCCCACGCTCAAAGCCCGCAATAGAAGTTATTCAATAGCTTAAAAATGTGGCAAATTAGGGTATTCCAAACCGTTTCGAAAATCTCGAGAAACTATAATTAAAAAATATTTTGAATTTGTTAAGAAATATTCACTTAATATTTAGTTCAGAATTTTAAAAATTATAAAACTAAGGAGGCTTTATTCAGCGCGTTCCGACATAAAATATACGTATACGATATAAAATAAGCACAACCAAAATTTCGCCTAGAAAGAAATGCTAAATTTTTAAGCAACATTTATGGGTGTACCCCTGCAAAAGTTATAGACGCCTTCAAGTCTCCAGCAGCTCATAATTTTCTCATTTCTATAATTTTTATGCCACCCTTCCTTAATCAAATATTTTGTAACCCAAGCAAAAGTTTCGACAAATTCTTTTCCACCGGCTTCGGACATCTTCTTATTGAAGCAATTCAGGTATTTCAATATTTTAGACCGTATTATTGATGTTAACACTTCACCTTCACAAAGGAACTAAGTATTATCATTTTATTCAAATGCGAGATAAGTTGCGTTTTTTCTTTAAAATTTCGCAAATAAAGTGAAAAATACACATTCTAACAGTACTATCAGAGCAAAATCAATTACACTCATAGCATGGTAGCGGAGAAACGGTACATAGTGAGCAAGCCCCAGCTATTTCAGTTTCCGCCTTTCATAATCCAGTGCAGCAAGCTGCGCGACTGAAGTACCGTTTTATCATTATTCAATTCCACAGCCTTCAGCTCAACTGCTCTGCGGCGCTGCCAACGCACTAGCGCTCTGAATGCTCTATTTCATTTTCTTTGTGCGCTCTATCAAAGCGCAGTGCTGAGCTGTTGCCTTGAATAAGACGAATAAGACGGCGAAAAAATCCCATTGACCAAATGCATTTTGTTGTTGATTATTGTGTTTGACATAATAGGCTTTTAGTTCGAATTCATTCTGGGACGGACGCACTGTAGGAAAATCGTTTCCTTGACATTTTCCATTGTACTTTCCATTTACATGTATGTGTGTGTTAGTGGGAAGGGAATTGAAGCGCCTATGAGTGTGTTTGTACTTAACTTCTTGAAATACTAGGGTATTTCTTTCTTTTAAACATTGCTCCTTTCGCCATTCGTTTGCATTGTGTTCTGTTTCTATTGTGTTTCGCCCACTATTGGCGTTTGCTTCAAAACGATATTCTTCGGTGCCTTTTTCTAAACTGACTTTACGTTCACATTTCACGCAGCGTTTTCTGCAGTATTAGACTGATTGCAAAATTCCTTCAACTGATTTCCGAACTGTGCTCCTGTGAACTCGGAAATATAAATTTCATCATCAAATCAAGTTAATTTTGTTTAGATTTAAACTTACAAATTTTCCTAAACACAATTAGGCAAGCTCCGATATAAATTGATAATATGCATATATATTTATATGAGCTTATGTATATATAGGGTACTTTTTTTAGAGGCGTAGTAGGTAGTGAAGGAATAGCTTTCAAAGCAGCTGTCAAAATAAGATTATGTAATTGACTGAACATAACAATAAACTTGGAACTTTTAGTTTCCAAGTCGATATCGCTTGTCCAAGTGATTCCAGATTCCACTACAACCGGCACTTGAATACGTTGAACTGCTTTATGACAAGAAGCAGGTCCGTCAATTGAGTATGAGATCAAGTGTTTTCACTTCGTTAGCCTATTTTTTGGTGAGATACACCAATTCGATGGTCTCTGCTGGTAAAATTAGTAAGACTGACCAGTTGGAAACCAAAATTTTTTGCGTTTTTGGTAGACTTAGGTCGCCTATACTGAAAAAAGTCTAAAATTAGAGCGAGATTATAGTTTTCATAAGATGCAATGGTGGAACTATAAGCCCCAAATTCTCTAAAAAATCATAATATCATAAAATGTTCGAACCAATAACGCCAATTTATTATGCATTCCAATAATTTTTCAACACAACTTCAACACAAAGTAAAATTCACCTCTAAAAAATATACCCATTATGTACCTTTAAAATTTCCGTTCAGCTACACTATGATGCTTGTATATATATATTTATACATTTATAAATGTGAGTTACCGCAATTCTGCGTTCTGAAACAGAATTTGTCATCACCTGCCGTAGTCAACGTTTTAATATCGTCGCGACATCAAAAAGGAAGACACACTGGCATGTGCGTTCCTCCTTTTACTGTTAACTTTTGCGTGTGTAAATTTCGCTTTTGAGTTTTCCGGTCTTCACAACTCAAAAGAGCGCAAATTGAATACGAATCGTAGCCGAGTTTGGATATTCTCGCTAAAATATTCATTTATTACTTAAATATTATGCGGAGCTGTACTTTAAAATCAAGTGTGTTTAGTATCTAAAATAAAATATACTTAATTTATGATATACTTAATAAAATAATTGATCACTTTTAAAAATATGTTAACTTTATAGATAAAAGAAACATTGGTAGTGGAAGTCTTTAAGAGCTCTGCTACATAATTTCATACATTTCGAGTAAAGATCTGGTTCATTAACATTTGGTAATATTCAGACCAAAAAAGCTTATTGAACAATTCTCGTTCCCTCTGCGCGAGAAAACTACGTAAACCTTCGAATCATATTCTTATTTTCTAAAATCTCTATGGAAATTGGAATTTGAGTTAAGCACTTTTTAAATAAACTTCTCAAAAACAATTGCCTATATTAAAAACAATAGGAATACAGCTACTTTTCTGGCCTTCTCTGCGTTAAGTCACGTTTGTGGTGAACTCTTCGACATTTGCATCGGTTCTTGTCTCGGTTAGCGAGTAAATTCGTTTATAAGATTGCACTTTCTAGACCGTCCTAGTGCCGCTATCTCTAATACTGTCTAACCATAGTTAGAAAATTACCCGGAAAAAATTTTCGCAAAATGTATTTCTTAGGCTTTACTTGATTTATAGTCAGTTTCGTTTGCCATTTCATAATGAACAAACTTACTTAGGAACAACGTTTGAAAAGCGTGCAAATTTATTACCAAAATAATGGTTCGGTCCGCGCGAAAAATCACGCGTCCAAAAATAACAGCTGGTAAACATAACGGCCCAGCAAAGTCAGTAATTTGAGTCACTATAGATTGGTTTCGCACCACGTTTACTATAGCGAATAATGGGCATATGGAACAGAGTATCGAAAAAGACCCGAATGGGTTGATCAAATCATTGTTGAGACCCCGTTGCATCCTTAAACAGTCACTGTTTGTTGTGCTCTATAAGCAGAGTGAATCATTGCACCATATTTCTTCAAAAATGAAACTAGCCATACTATTACAGCCAATGGGGAATGCTATATAGCCATGATTAAAAACTCTTTCGTGCTTGAAGTGGATGTTGTTGCTGCGGGCGACCTTTGGTTTCAACAAAATAGCGCTAAATGCCATGCACCCAATGAAACAATCAATTTATTGAAGGTAACTTTTGGTAAGAGCATTATCTGGCGTCGTGGAGTATTCGTTATCGCTGACATACGGTCCCGATCGCTGCAAAGAGTGGGCATCTTGCCTGGAAATTATCGAACCACTTGCAGTTCATTATCCGAAATCATTTTTAAAATATAATTGCGATCCCTTATCTTTAAATGAAACTGAATTATTGGCCATAACATTAGATTATATTCGATTTATTTCTTATTGAAAGTCACATTATTAAAATAAGCACTATTTTACCGTCTTATGGGCTTAAAAAACACTGAAAATATTTAACCCTATGACAGTGTTAAATCGAATGTAGAAATATTGTTTAAATGCGTTTGTTGATCAACAATTTCTATGGATGGATGCGACTCTGATACAAACAGGATGCTAGCAGTTTCTCTAGGAAAATTTCGCCTTCAACTAAGAATGATTATTTTTATTAGCTAAGGCAAGCACAAAACGAATGACAGTCCTTTAGAAACATTTTGAGTTTTATTTGGCAATGATAATGAGAAATCAGAGCAGCCAACAGCTAGGCAGAACCCTTTTGGGTATAAACAACACAAAAGCGTCAATCTAATGCGAGCATAACACTAACAGATATACATATATAAGTATGTAAATTTGATATATGATTATATTCGTATATATAGTTATATGAATGTAAAAAAAGCTAATACTTTTCAAAGTCAATTGTCATATAAGACACCTCATACCATATACATACAAATAAACACACGCTTATATTTTTCATAAGGGCATGTTAAAAACCTTCAATTAGGTTGTCAAAAAGAGAGGACAATTGAAAGGAGTTCAATCAGCATGGTATGCATAAAAATATCCGTTATCAGCAAAAATAGTAAAAAAGGGAAAGAAGCGCTTACATATTCCTAACCTAAATCGAAAATCAATGTCAGGCTTCCGCTCAACCACGAAATTTCAAAAAATCTAAGGCGATTATAAAGCATAGGTGTGCATGATAGGTGTGAGGTTACGACTGTTGCAGCGCATACATAGCGTACCTCAGACACCAACAACGTCACAGACTGACAGATACGGTTATTTTATAAATTGGATATGTGTGCAAGTGAGGTATGGCGATAGTCACGCTGCTACGCAGTAGCAACAACAAATCTATTGACTTCAATGTGTGTCGTTAAGTGTGCACCTTTGTTACTGTCATTCTGTTAGTCTATTTTTGGCGCTCACTTAATGCCAAGACCAAACCATGGTCGTTATCAAACGTTGCACAGTGGTTGCAATTAGAACAGAACTTTGAATATTTTTGTTTTTGCTTTTTTTATGTAATTTCTGTATATAACAAAGAGAGGCTGTCAAAATTTACATACTTTTGACGCTGATGTTCGTATGACAAATTTTTCGTGAAAAAAGTTCTAAAAGAATTGCGCACTAGTTTCTACAAAAAATAAAAATCGGTTACTTTCTGAGAGCACTAGTTGAGTTCGGTTATGATTTATTACTTGCATGGAGTGTGATCATGTCAGCTGATCCGATGACGATGAATTATGGTTCAGTCTTTGCCTGGCAAGTAATGTTTACAACTTAGCGCTTTACGAGTATATGCCATCCAAACTTCGCCTAGATATCTGGAAGTTTTGCTTACTAAGTTCATTTTAACCAGAAATTGAAGGAACACGCTTCATTAATGCTTTAAAAATTTTTTCGATTTCGAAAATTTCAAATATAAATTTTTCCATTTCGAGCTTTTCGAAATTAAATTTTTCGAATTCGAATTTTTGTAGTTACATCATCATTGGTCTCAATACATATTTTTTCGGTTTCATTAAAAACGATTTTTTATGGTCGAAAATTGAAGATATATATTTCAAAAACTTTTGGGGAAGTCTATGGTATATCTTATCATCATCATGGTATCAGAAGATCATTTTTGTAACAAAAAATCGACCAGGCCGCAAAATACCTTCTGCTAGTTCTTTATTGACGTCCTTGTACCTTTTTGAGTCAAACCCTTTGAAGTTTACATTTTATGTGTGTGTTAATTAGCGCCCTAAGGTGAAAATAGATCTGAGCAGTCGTTAAAAGTGAAGTATCTTCTTAAAATAGGCCACATGTGGCTTACTAAGCATGTGTAAAGATCATACAGCGCAGTTTAGCATCAGGGGTGGCGGAGAAGCTGGAACAACATATTCTAGGTCTCGCATAAGAACTCTGGAACCTAATTTACCGTGCAACTTTCTTGTTATTACCCACCATACGCCCGCTTTACTATTGTCAGGAGTTTTATGCATTTAAAAGTATAAATATCACTTATGTACATCATTTCACTAAGCAATATTTCCCCACAACACTTGCACTGCTAGGTGTAAAAGATCACAAGGTGCCCCCACATATTCAATGTCAGATAGGAGTCTCTTCATAACACACATGCAAACCGCATCACTCGCACACACGTTACGATTAACGACCTTACGGCTGTAAGCTGAATACTTTCCGAAACTGATTTTCTGTTCTCTGTTCTGTTTTCTTTTTTTCTTCTCCGGCATTGCTCTTCTCGGTCCATTGAACTTGTCACGGACGCTTTTTGATTTCTGACTATCCAATGTGTGGCTGCTACTGTGGTGTATGCTTTTTTTGCTAACATTTTTTGTTGGTGTTGTTGTTTGTCTTGTTGTTGTTATCTGAAAGGCATTTACGTCCGAACAAACAACAAAACCGATAATCACTGAACTGAATAATTTGATTTCTTTTCAATGGATTTTT
Organism: Bactrocera oleae; assembly: GCF_042242935.1. Taxonomy (NCBI): domain Eukaryota; kingdom Metazoa; phylum Arthropoda; class Insecta; order Diptera; family Tephritidae; genus Bactrocera; species Bactrocera oleae. The sequence continues at coordinate 21,065,056 of NC_091537.1, read as the reverse complement.
CTGCAACTTTACCACTTCTGGCTATAAGCTCTAAGCTGCAGCGGAAACATCATATACACATGCATACATATATGCTTATATACATGCATACCTATCTATATATTTATATACATATATATGCTTTGTACAACCATTGGCACATCTAACGGATTTCTGCTGAATAGCGAAATCAACAAAATGTAGCGAGCGGCTTGAATACACAAACACATAGAAATAAGCGGCATTAAACGCTTAACAAAAATGAGAAAAAAAAAACACAATGAAGCAAACGCACTGAGCTGAATTTGTTGAACTTTTACGTTTGTTTTGTTGTGCTCGTGCATTTTGCTCAGTTTTTATTGACTTCAGCAGCAGAGAAAGAGAAAACGCTACGCTCAGCTCATTCGCTCTACAATTTACGCATTTGCGCATATAAATGAGGGCGGTCCGATAAGTATACTTTTTTTAATTTACTATTCTGTAGTATATTCCCGTCGACGGTTTCTGTCAAAGTTTTAACCAAATCGGACCCGTAGTTCAGATATGACCATGTGTGAAATAAGACGATTCCGCAGATTTAAAGGAAAAGGCAATATCGGTCGGTAATTCGTTTATTGCTTTTAGAAAAGAAATCGTGCAGAGAAATCAAAGCTTGAATATTGTATACGGTGACCTCACTTTTGAATGAACACAACCAAAATTTGATTTAAGGAGTTTCAAAATCCTTTCACGTAAATTTATGATGAGCCTGGCCACAAAGCTGTTCTGAAAACGAGTACCATGAAATACCTATTGACGGATTGCTGATTGTGGATGAGCGAAATAGCTGAGAATGTAGTAATTTTTTCTCAAAAGACTGCGGGAGTGAAACCCTGCATGATTATTTCGGCATGAGGAAGCTGTCGACGCCATGGGTGCCACGTTCGCTGCGGCATCAGAACAAATGGAATCGTGAGACCACTTCGCAACAGTGTCTGAGACTGTTTAAGTATATTTCGAAGAATCTCGTTTTGTGATTGTCCACGATACATGGATCCAACCAGAGACCAAGAAACAGTCGAGAAAGTACTTAACATGACACAACTCACGTCACATCTACGGTATTTTTCAGGCTTGGCTCCATACAACTTTTATGCACTGAACAGGATATATTAAGTTTTTCACGAAGTTTGCAATACCCGGAAGCAAAAGTCGGAAACCCTATAAAATATATATATAAATGATGAGCATGATGAGTTGAGTCGATTTAACCATGTCCGTCTGTCTGTCTGTATAACGCAAACTAGTCCCTCAGTTTTTGAGATAACGATTTGAATTTAATAACGAAGTTATCACCACCACGATGACCTATTAAGAAAACATCCTTGCAATGTATCCTTCAGATGGGTTAAGGAAGTTTAAGAAACGCTAATTTTGAGTATATAGCGCTAGAAAGAGTCTGTGTTGAGAAGTAAATCGCCATTTTCCAAAATCTTGAGGCTAGAAAATTGTAGGACCACCCTCGTATTTACCTATTTTTTTGTTTTTTGTGCCATAGTAATCTATTCCACTAACGCGTTGCAATGCTGACAACAGCAGCAACAGCAAAACCGAATGAAACAACAACAACAACCGTTAGTTTCTGCACCGGAAAAGGAAGTTGTAAGTGAACAGCAAAACTTAAATTCACACACATCAAACGAGAAACAATGAAGCTAAGAAATTGTAGCCGGTAAGCAGCAACTTCTTCTTCGTTTGTTTGCAACAAAATCGCAGCAACAAAGTTGCTATTTCATTTCTGCTTTTGCTGGCTGATGCATTCCTCTTTCTATAGCACAAACAATTTGAGGAAATTACAAGTGGAAAAATCAAGAAAAAGAAGTAACGGTTAGGAGTAAAAGCTGCCAAGCGCACTGCTAAACAACAACAAAAAACAATAAGCGAAAGAACAAGAAACAAGAGAAACTATAAGAGCAACAAAACCAGGAACAAAAAGAAAAACAACAATAATGAAATGAAAAACAACAACAGCAACAATAAGAAAAATAACAACAACAGCAAAGCAATAATTCACTACTCCACCAAATCTGCTACTGGCTGGCTTAATCCGCTGCGCACCAGCAACTTACAACTCTCCGTACGCCCGTCGTCCAACCGCTCCTCCGTCCGTCCGTTTATTTTGTAAATGCGCTGTTATGCTACTCTATGCGATGCTATATGCTGCAGTGTTTATGTTTATTTGCGATTTTAAGATCCTTTATTTGTGAATTTAAACTACTACCCGCCCCGCCCCCTTTGCTCATTTTCACACGCTTCTGTCGAATCTAGCGCAGCTTTCCTTTGTGCCACGCTCAGCTAGTGCTCTTTTTCTTATGTGAAAGTACTTGCAAAAGGTGCCAGCCGAGCCAACACAATAAACGACCAACAAACTAACACCAACCTCCAGTGCTGGCGTTACACTAGCGCTCCGCTCACTGAAATGGAAATCTGCTTGTGATTGCCAACACAGCGGTATTCAGCACATTTAGTGGCGCGTTGTGCTTGTAGCCTTGCAACAGCGCCTCTGCGATTAAACCGTACTCAGCATAGAGCTAACTCATGCAGCTCAGCGAAATCAGCGGCAATCACTATAACTCTTGCCGCGCTTTGGCGCTACCGAAAACACACAACTTTTCGCCACGAAATTTTTCACTTTTATTTGCGTGTTTTGGTTTTTTTGTTTGTTTATTTTGCATTTTTCTTCTTCTTCTTGTTCTTCTTTTCGGTTGCAACTCATTGCATTGTGGCCACACTTCAAAAGTGTTCGGCGGTATTTATTTGCCCGATACCAACATACATATAGGTATGTATAGGAATCAGTGTAAATAACTGCATATTGTGGAGTTAGTGTTGCGTTCGCGCTCTTTGCTTGCGCTAGTTTTCTTGAATGATTCGAAATTCAAACAATTGCTGCTTGAATACACTAATTTGAGCGGTAATTGAAGATTGCTTGTTTAGTGTACCTAATTTTGTTTTACACAACTTGTGTTGATTTAATTACCCGGATTTGTATTGCATTACCAGCAATGCCATTCAAGAGCTGGCTGGCTTTGATTTGAGCAAACTTTGTCTGGTTTGTGCTTAAATTCGACCAAGACAGAAATTTGTTTTAGGAAATAATATTGAAACTGCATTTTCGAAATTATATTGAACCAAGAATATTTGGTTATATACCATAATTGATTTCTCTGCGAGAAGGATCTAGATATACCATTAGCAAATGATTAGCTAATATCGTTCTATTCTCTACTTTTACGTATTCCAGTTGCTATTCCTCAAGGTTTCGCGAATCGAAAACAGCTATTGGTGAAGGCAATATGTTCAAAGATCCGGTCGAAGAGCTGGCATCTTAATCCACCAGGGCTCCAGCTTTCCTATAATTCTTTTACTTCTCCCCAAATTTTTTTCTAAATTAGAAGGATTAACCATATACCGCTAGCCGAATTTTAATTCCAAGAAATACCATATGTTGATATCACACTATTCTGATCACAAAGTGAGGTTCTTCCAAATCAATTTCATCCACTTCAAAGAAATCCTCATATGAAAAAACACACTTTTGCGAATGCGTTTTCCAGTCTGGTCGGAATAGTATTTTCTCGCTATAGCCTTCAAGACCTTCTTCTATTCGATTTTTATCTCTTCAATTGTGTCAAAACGTCGTCCCCGTATTGATTTTTTAAATTTGTTGATAAGCCAGAAGTGGCATAGAGCCAAATCAAAGGAAGACGGTGTTTTTGGCAAAAACCTGCGAAGAACCAATACAGTAAGACATGGTTTATGATCAGGATTTTTGGCACCAATTGAGACTTGACGCGTTTAAGACACAAAACATTCTTCAAAATGGTTTGGGCTGAGCCAAATGATATTCCAACTTCCAGACACTAGCAGCGACGTCTCTAATTGTCAATCGAAGATTTTCAAACATCAATCCCCTTTTTTTTTTTTGGAGGTGACTCTCATCGCTAGAGATTTATTGTCGTCCAGAGCGCGGTTCTATCCATCCAACAAGATCTGATGAAACAGGTTTTGTAGAAATTTTTAAACCGTAAACTCAAAGAAAATACTGTTATATATTGTGCTATAGATAACATCATATTGGCTATTGAATGAAATTAAAGGCCTAGAACTGTATTCATATGAATAATTCAAGAGAAAGTAGAGTAAGTTATAAACTTAGAGAAAGTAGAGCTCTCTTAATGCTTCTTATTTATGACCATAAATATAGCATAGTAATTTACGGAGCTTTTAGTAAGTGGGTGTTTAGTTCTGAAGATCCAAATTCTGGCTGCAATAATAGTTGTGCTGTAATACTTCAAATTTACGTCGAAAGTATTTAAACAAAAAAGATGCTTTCGAGTGTCCCCGATTGGTAAAGGAAACGAAGAAAGAAAATAACGAAGGTGTATTCGCATGTTATGGTATGGCATCCAAAAGTTTTTTTAAGTTCAAAAAAGTTGTGCCCTCGCGCACTTAAATATGCGGTGCTGATATCAAGAGTCTTATCAAAACTTTTTACACTCGAAATTCAGCGATTTCTTCATTAAAGTACTCGTCAAGTCGAGAATATGTCTCAACGCTAATGTAATTTGACCACGATTTTCAAACATTCATCCAGTTTAGGTCTCTGTATGAGAGCTTATATAATCAACTTAAATGTCAAACAACTTTCCCAGCTGGTTTGACAGCTATTTCTCTAAGAAACAATATTCTTCTTTATATTTATTTATATATTTATATTAAATTTCATGTTTTATTGTTTACAGGGGAATTTTATATCAAAATCAGCAAAATCATAAGGCTGCAGTGGAGTGCTTTCGAAAAGCGATACAATTTCGGCCAAATTTAGCAGGTAAATTCAAACACATCAAAATTATTGTACATTATTCCAAGTTTTGTTTTATTAAAACCTTAAAATCTCCTTCTTAAAACTTAAAATAATTGAAACTTTCCACCTGAGAAATAAACTTTCATTGCTTATTTTAATTATTATTTAACGACAAACAACAACAACCTATCATATATACCCCTTTATTTAACACAGTGGCATTCCTAAATTTGGGAGCATCACTTATCGCCTTGGGTAGATGTCGCGAGGCGGCACAAATCCTGAAGGAGGGCACCCAGCTGCACGGGGTCGGCGTACGTGATCGCACAGCACACGACAATGCACGCATCTCGGCCTACCTACAATTGGGCGCGCTCTATGCCGAACAGGGCAAGTTGCAGCGCGCGCTCGCCGTTTACCGCGAAGCGTTGCACGCGCTACCTTCGACGTACTATCAGCGCGACGTACTTTATAACCGCATCGGGGACGTTTTCGGGCGCTTGCAGCAATGGAACGAAGCGGAGCGTTATCACTATGCGGCGCTGCAGTTGCAACCCAATCAAGTGGCGGCGCATCTCTCGTACGGCATAACGCTGGCACGCAATGTAAGTAGGGGGGAGTGTGTTATGTGGGCGGCATATTTTTTTATATTGAAATAATTTTCAAGTTTTTGATCTACTGTTGCGCAATATTCTCCTCCATATAAATTTATATTATACTTACAGAGCAGCCGCGCCGCTGAGGCCGAAGTGTGGTTCAAGCGCGCTTTGCAGTTGGCGCCACAGCAATCGAGCGCGCATCACTATTACGGTTAGTATGGAGGCATTTAACATATGTTTTTGTTTCAAGTATATAGCTTTCTTTTTAAGAAAGTGCTGAAAGATATATTTTATAAAAAGTTGTATGCGTTGCGTTACGCGCGCTGTAATCTTTTATTAAAAACATGTTAATAAATATGACTACCATAATGCATAATATTATCTTTCTGCTTTTCCTCTATCCCACAGCGGAGTTCCTCACCTCCCAATCACGCAGTGAAGAAGCGATCTTTTATCGCATACGCGCTGCCGAGCTCGCGCCCGACGACTATGCCTTGGTGGTTGCGGCCGCCACAGCGCTGCGCCTGTCCGAGCGCAAAGCGGAAGCGGAAAGCTGGTACCGCAAGGTGAGTCATCAAGCAAACAAAAAAAACAGAACATACAAATTTAAACTTGAACGTATAGCATTCTTGCATATATCCATACTTTTCTCCCTCTCATCTGCAGGCGGTGGCGATGCGTCCCAACGACGCGCATGCGCACACCAATTTGGGCGCCATACTACATCTGCTGGGACGCACCAAACACGCGGCCCACAGTTACCAAGAAGCCTTACGCTTGCAGCCTGGCGACCCAACTACACTGGGCAATCTCGCCAAACTGGGCGTTATCGAACCCAAATGAGTGCATTAGCATGCGGCCAAGCATGCGCCAGTTAAGCAGGTTACTGAAATGTGTCTGAGGCGTGTCTCTGTAGCGACGCGCTCTATTAAGCAGACACCGCTTTGTAAAATGTGTAAGAAACAACAGCAGCAGGAAGCAAATGTTTTGAACAAAGTTTTCCGTTTTCCTTCAGTTTGTTGACCAAAAGAGAGCATTCTAATATTTTTGTAAAGCTAAATACTAATTAATTACATATAAATATACATGCATACATAAATAAGTAACAATAAAAATGGACTTGAAAATGCAACAAAGTATCAATAACCAGTACCAAACAAAACAGGAACTTAATGAATAAAGTTATAACATATTAAAAAAAATGACAGCGAGAGAGAGCGGGAGTATAGTAAAATACAAATACATATTTACATATGAGTACATAATGTAGTTTAGCCGCTTGTAAATAACAGCTACTTATACAAATGTAAAAAACTATGTATTTATGTATAAAAAAAGCGAAAATTCAAATTGAAATTACAAAAAAAAATTTAAATCAAATTATTTAAAAACAATATGTCAGCAAGTCTATGTACTACATACAAACAAACAAAACAAACATATGTTGGCTTTTGTGTTACTCGTTTCACTAAATTGTGTATGTGTGTGGGTAATTCGACAAATTGAGACTACAATACCGTTATGTAATGGAATTCATTCGCGTGAGTTCGCAGTAATTACAAAAACAAGTTCGGCGAAATTGGCAGTAAAATCTTTTTGTGTGCAACTACATGGCTTTGGATGCGAAACTGTATAAATTACCGTTGTAAATATGATAAATATTGGATTATTATTTACGAGCAGCTAACAATAAGCAAAGTGAATTGGCGGAGCAGCGGCATGGTAATCACTAAGTATTGGTATTGAACATTAGTTATGTATGTAAGTAATTATAGTAGATAATGAAAAGTAAAAGAAGTAATGAAGTAAAAGAACAGAGGCAGGCGTTAGCTCCCGGTTAACCTAATTGTAATATTAACAAAAAGAACAAAAAAAAAACAACAACAGAGACAAAAATCGTTGTGGATGTGAGTGTAAATGATAATAACTATGTAATGCAAAGGAAATATTGCGACTATTGTACGAGTATTGTGGCAGAGACGTCATATTAGACTAAATGAAAGAAATTGAGATATATAAATTAACAATAAATGCATATACCAAAATTAAAATAATATTTATGCCTTTTGAATTTGCTGAAAATGGAAGTGAGGTAAGTATTGATAATATGATATTGAAAATGAAACAAAATGTTGCATGGATGATTATCCAAGGCAACGGTACAATCTTCGAGGAAAGTGTTATGATCGGACTACTACAGCAACAAAATCAAGATATATATCTTTTTATACCCTTTCATGCTAAAAGCTGTGCATCTGTGAAGGGTACCAGCCAACATTTCGACATATCAATTCAAAATAAAGATACAAAAATAAGAAACCAAATAGATCGTTTTTTTTCTTGTTCCCGGAGAAAACTTTTAAAGTTATGCCCTTTTGAAGGCTTTCAGACTGTCCTTACAACTTAATTGGAACCACAAGACAAGTCACGGTATAAAATTATCCACAGAGATTGATACCCTTATATTCGGTATAGGACATGTAAAAAAAGGTATCGGCCCATTTCAGATAATTTTAGCATTTCCTCAATTGTATCAATACAACTAAAATATTAACCACTGTACTACGTGCCAAGTAACAAAGGTATCAAGAGCTATGAGATAGTGAACGAGATGGACACGAGAGAACGATCTACCTGAGTGCAAACCTATAAAATTAATGTGTGAAGCAATACATCAGAAATACGGAAAGATCTTACTGGCAGTCGATAGAAGGTTCTGCAGGAACCTGATTGGAATGCTTACTGGTCTCAGTCTGGTAGCGGATAGCGGTACGACTGATAGATGGAAAGGCTGCTGGAAATGTTTAGAGCATCTCTTGTGCACTTATCCCGCATTGACAAGGCAACGCTTCACTGGAAGATTTATCGTTAGTGGGGCCACAGAACCTCTCAAAATCCGCATCTAGCGTAGGCGTCCTAAAGGATGACTACGCCTCATGGACTACGTAACGGCACTCCAACTGGTATCGCTGAAGTCCAAAACTGGTATATGCAAAACTCATTATCCTATCAGACTAACCTAACCTAACCTAACATTTTAACCAATTTATTTGACTATAAGCCAACAAGAGTGTTGAAATCATAATATGAAATACATTAGGCCTATGTCCCTTATTACATTTAAATATCTGACATATTGACCAAAATAAAAGCTATAACGTCAAATGGGATTTTAAATTCGTCCCAAGATACCGCTATACCTACTCAAGTTTTTGATTGTTTAGACAGACGAATACACAGACAGACAGACAGACAGATATACAGAAAATCATCGAGAAATTATTTAGTCTCCATATATTTCCGTCTATCGTGATATAAATATATGTTAGCTTAGTTTTATTTCAAGAAAAGTATTATGTTCATGTGCATTTGTTGCGAGATTTCCATATTTTAAAACTTGCCAATATTTGCCAAGTGAACCGATTCCTGACTTAAACTGTGATCTGTTTAATTACATAACAATAACTTACCTATAGGAACTTTAGGGCTATCCGTCCATATTATCTAAGATTGAGGGAAAATTTTCCAGCACTGAAAGTTTAGGCCAGAAGTGGTTGGTTACCACTGCTGCTTCTCAGTTTTTATGCGACCGTCAAAAAGTTCAGCACAAATTTGAATACAACTTGGCTAAGCAACCGCCAAGGAGCCTGTGACATCCTTCATTATAATCAAGCACGCTGGCGCATAGAAACTTCAATCATTCCTGTGCTTTAATAAAATAAATTTACAAGCACATACTTGTATCTGGCATTACACTGCAGCAGCCGATCAAGTTAATATTTAATACCACATTTCTCCGTTGCCACATTGGCTAATCCAAAGTAATCAGTGTTAAGATTTTAGTCACATAACTTTGTTGTTATGTCGAAACTGCGCCTGGAGTGACTGCTACTAACCAAACAGAACGTTATTCCTTTCCTAAATATATTTGCAAGCACTTGCAACATGGCTCCTAGTTGCACGCACACATATACACCTCGATTGCCACCTCAGTCTACCGCTCAGCTTGAGGTTATTTAAGTTCGTTTCTTTAGCCGCGTATCTTACTACGTGTACATTTGTCTTCAATTTCACCACCCACTCTCTCTCTCCCTACGTCTCCGCTGTCAAGTCAATTTTCTGTAACGAAAATAATTGAATTCCTAAGCAGCTTAACGCCATTAAGGCGACAACAGCGCAACAGCCAAAGCAGCGGCAGCTATTGCAACACATTCGAAGCAACAATACCAACAGCAACAACACAAACTTTATCAAGCCCATCAAATCATAGCTGCATTGCGCAGCTGCGCCACTATCAGTGGTTTAGTAGTCGTCGTCGCCATGACAGCGTGTAGCGGCATTTATAATTCCACTGGATGAACGGTGAGTTGCACTAGAGCGAGTCGAATCGAGTCGAGGCAAGGCGCCACAAAGTGTCTGTGGCAGTGGCAGTAAGCGAAACCACTGAAGCCACTTAAGAAGCGCCACTGTCGGTCGCTGGCTGGCGATATGCAGTGACACGTGATGCACAGCATTAACGGAAGCATTAACTAAAGCTGCGGCAATACGATGGGCCTGTTGAGCGCCCTCTGACTAGGTGTTGCACTTGCACTGCAGATGGTGAATCAAAGTGGTACTTCGGTCCGCGCTTTTAAATCTGCAGATAGTTAGTGCCTTTCGTAATTTCTACTAGATATTTTCACAGTAATTCAACCACAGCTTAAAATGTTTTTATGTATATAGTGGTAAGTTCTAACTGGTTCGCGGAAAAAGTGGATACTTAGTATATCACCGCATCGGTAAATGTGAAGAGATGAAGTATACTACGGCCACTTTGCAGCTGAAAACAAAAGCCATGAGGCACGAAAGACGGATGCTTGTCACTTAAGACCCTAAATCTTATGAATGTTTTGATATACTCTCCCACTCACAGCACTGCTGGACGTTAAGTATTAGCAACTACTGCTCTCAGCTTGATAAGTATCTAAGTGACAAAAACAGTTAGCTATACAGAAATATTTATGTAATAAAGGGGGTTTTAGACATTGGGTTTTCAATAAGAAACAAAACTCATATAATTGAATACGACGGCCTAGAATTTAGCTTTATTGTAAACAGAAGTGTTTGCCATTATGTTTTAAAAATTATTTCGACCCCCTGACTGCTGCGGCTGACTCATTTCATTCCAGCCAAGAGGCCCAACTTTTGATCACTTTTTTCAGCAATACTTTCTTTCAAGGGGTCAATCGTCTCGGATTTATCTGTGTAGAAGGACCTTCTTACATAACCTTGCAAAAAATAGTCGAGCAGTTTTTAAATCGCTCAATCTTGGGAGACAATGCGCTCACCAAAAGATTCCTTCAATAAATTGATTGTTTCGTTAGCTGTATTGCATGTAGCGCCGTCTTGTTGGAACTTAAGGTTGTCCATACTAACATTCTTCTCTGCCTCATTGAAAACCACACGTCTAAAAAAATACCCATTAGAAACACTTTCATCGCAAAACGGGCACTTTCCAGGTGTGGTACATCATGCGAACATAATTCCACGACAAAATGGATCATCATCGAGAGAAAAATCTCGGGAGGAAGGTATATAGTTGCCTGTGATGGTTTCGCAGCATTGTAGTGTTGGCTGTAATCTATACCACTGCCTATTAAATATTTCTACTACTCGAGAGGAGATCCAAGCAATGCAACGTGCTTAGTGTTCATGATCTCAATGATTCATTTATGTATATCATTTTTATTTTTCCGAAACTTGTCATGGCAATTCATTCAATGTAAGAATTACTACTGTGAAAAATTGTGAAAATTTGTTCCTTCTTCGTATAGCCTAGGAGAATTTTTCAAGCAGTGGTTATGGAGTTAAGATTAGCTGAGATGAGGATTAGAGTTGAAAGGTTTGCTGTAATTCAAACGAAAGAAGATTTTTGTGTAAATTTATTCAAAGGGTTAAAAACAAACAACGTCGATATCACCCATTTTCGATACCAAATCATACTCAGAACTGTTCAAGCCTCTTAGTACCGAATACGTGGACCCCGTGTCTATAGCTGATTTTTTACCGAAAATAGCAGTCAATGTGTGAGGTATATAATTGAAATTCGGATAGAATGCTTTCCTGATGATAGTATGTCTGAGTGGTAAAACTTTACCAAACTTAGCCTAACCTAACCATCCGCATTAAAATGGATGGCGAATATACAGGTTCCATCTATTGGAAATATCATGGGTTCGTTTTTAGTAGACAAAATGTATGGAGGGCGCTATAAGATTCAAGATATTATCGAATATCAAAAGGATTCTCATTAAAATCTTACGGCAGACTGACGTATACCTAAAGCCTTCGCCTTTTCTCTAAAGCTTTAAGAAAAAATTTAAAAACGAAGTAATATTGGAATTTGTAAACACACGTAAATATCTCCGCCTTAAACTTTCATTAATGGAGATTTTTGAATCAACCTGTTGCCTTCACATATGGCTATATATAATTAAAGACTCGTCATCTGCTAGTCATAAGGAAGTAGTAGTTCGCCCCAAAGGGTTTAGCACACATTCAAGAGCATGTACAATGCTTACACATACACATATACATAGGCATATGTTCGTCTGTAATAGGCATGTAGGTGTTCATGGCATATGCCCACATTAACAACCGCATCAAAATTTAATTAAAATTTCATCATTGCATGTAATAAACCCAAAACCAGACAACGGCGTACGGAGCATCAAATTGCACACTGACGAGTGCTCAAAGGCGGGGGATGGGTTTTGTAATATTTACGTTTGTATATACCATATGTACGTAGTAACGTGATCGCTTAGACACTCGCGTCGGCACAGAAGCCGCGTGATACGGATGTGTTCATCTAGTCGCTGTCGACTAACTACAAGTAGTTGCCGCAACACGTGCAACCTCCACCTCCACCCACCTAACCCCCACACGGCATTAAGCTGTGCCACGCCTATTGTGTTTAGCGTTTTGTTACCGTTTGCCAGCTGAAATGGGTTTGCCGCCGTCGCCGCTATGTGTCATCCGAAGAGGTCACAACGCTTTGCTGCAATGAATTCCACCTCAAATGCCATTGGTATAGTCGAATTTGTTGAGCCTGTCGGTCGGTCGATTCCGTGTACACTCGCCGTATAATAACGGAACCAAACTACCAAATATACCGCAAATGCGCTCGGAGGCTCATGGTGCGTTCCAACTTTGTTGTACTAGATACAGGTATATGCATATACATATATAAATTTACGTGCACATACCGTTATTTGAGAGCAACGAGTTTTAAGTGTTCACGTTGATAATAATACGAAAAGGTAGCTGTGATAATAACAATAGCGTTGGCGCTGCCGTTGTCGGCGATAATGATAATGGTTGCAGAGGAGGAGGCTGAGAGCAAGGGTAAACGAGTAAAAACAACAACAAAGCACACTCGTACAATAGTTGAACTGCTGTAAACAGTGCGCAACGGATAAAGATAAACACGGCAGCAGCTAGTTGCTATTAGTAAATTTTGTTGCTGTTGTTGGAAATTCACATTTGGTTAATTAAAAATGGATTTGGGATTGTGCTCGGGGCGAATACACCTTTATATTCGTATCTAATTACATACATATGTATTCATATACTTTTACTTGTACAAACATATATAGTAAACATGGTACTATGATGAGGGTAATCCTGCGTATAAGGTATATTTATGTATATAGTATAAATATATATATAATTAATATACATACATACAGAAATGCTTGTGCCATTTCAAAAGCTTTAAATATAGCAAAGCATTTCCAATTTTTCGTCCCTTTGTTGAGTTGTTGATGCAAATATTGTAGTTGTAGACCATATTAACTACATACTTAAGGATCTGCAATAACATAAAAAATATAACAATAGCCTTGAATTTCCTAAGTAGCATTATACTCCAAGTAAGCGAAACTCTTTTCCAGCAAACCAAAAAAATTTTACTCTATGAGACCACGATTGACGCATATCGAAGCGTGTAGGATGACAACATACGCTGAAGCTGCTCCTAGAGTGTTCGTATAAAAATATCTGAAATTCTTTTCTTTAGCTTACAATAAAACAAATTCAAAATCTGCTGCCGAAACTACATCGAGCTATAACAGTTCATTCCAATAGATGCGATTAGAAAGCTTATAATACACTACGAACTTAAACTTCTCGTAGAAAATAAATATCCATACTGTGATACAAACACGGACTAAGACTTGGTAGCTGCTCTTGTTGGAAGGCGAGGGAATTAAACGCCGAAATTACTATTTTTAGAATTCAGAAACAAGTTTTTTGACAGCCACAATAGTAAAAACTCAAGCCAATTTTAAATATTATTTATGTGTTAGTCTTATATTGAGTGAAAAAGGATTTTTAAGTGATAAATGTATTTCGGGCATAGAATATATGGCTGTTGAAATATTATTATGAGAATGAATATCAAATAGCCTTGCAAGGATTAGCGATCATATTCCGGAAAATTTTGTTCAACATGCGCGATTACGTATAGTTTGAGAAGCTTGAGCTCTACTACGATTTCGAACTTTCCATCAAAGATATATATATATAACAGACAACACTACCAATTATTTTTACGATCAAAGCTAAAGAAATTGATTGGATTTGGATTGGATATTCCTATAGTTTTCCAAGTTCTTAACTATCTCAATACCCTGAGGGTATATTTAGTTTGCCACCAAGTTTGTAACACCCTAAAGGAAACATGGGAGACCCTATATAATTTATATAAAAATAATCAGGGTGAATAGTTGAGTCGATTTAGCCATGTCCGACTGTCTGTATATATGCGAACTAATCCCTCAGTTCAGTAGTTCGGTGCAACCGAATTTAACGTGTTTTCTTATTTTTAAATAACTTCACTTAACTTAATATTCAATTTCCACTCAAGTTTCCGCTTCTACAGGCGGACCGACGATTGGACAGGCACTGCTAAATCAGTTCGTATAGTCCTTCTGTTAGTTTTATCGCGCATATTGCCTTTTGCTAAATACCTCTCCTTCCTTACATGTTGTGTGCTTTCATGCTGTCCAACAAATATAGGATATTTACCGATGGACTTAATAAGAAGTTTCATCTGGGCAGAAATAACATCGATATTTTCTCCCTGTCTCTCGAGATATAGACGAACAACCAACTTTTGATATTGTAACTCAGGGAAGTCACGTCACCACGACCTCTCCAATTAGCATACAGATAACGCCATTATTTGTAGCGTAACCGTAGAAAATTTAGTATTTTTGCATAAGGTGATTAGGAGATAGCAAAGGCCGATTTCGTTTTGCTTCTAAAATAGCTTCTTCAACTGGTTAAAAGAAATTTGCATAGCATTCACCCAACTTTTCGAGATCACTTCTGTAGTAAAAGACGTATTTGCTTCCAAGTTGGTTTCGGTCTTGGAGATCAATTTATTTTCAACGAGCATTCTCTTAAGTATTGAAAACAGAGAAAAATCCGAAAATACATTGGATGCAGCAGCAAATCGAAGTAATTGCACGGTACTCACTTTTGCTAGAGTTTTAGCAACCTAAAGATTCAAAAACGATGTGTTCAACATGTTCTTTTTATATCTTCAAAGTATCAGCTACCTCTATAGACTTAATTTTCCTGTCATCAAAAATAATGTTGTTGTTTTCGTCATTAACCATTTGTGAATGGATGCTTCGCTTAGAGCAAAGCTCGGATAGTACTCAGCAAGCCATCATTATTTCGAAATACGCTTTTGCATATTTTTTTAAAATACCAGAGCTTGTATCCAAACTTGTATCACTCAAAATTCTATATCGCTCCAACCAATTGTTCAAGAGCTGGGAAAATTACATACTCTCCTTTGAGGTTAGGTCTAACTAAAAAATATCTGTATTCAATTATATATGTCTACTCAGAGAAATGCCGTTAACATACATTTATGTAGAGGAAAATATATATTTCGATACCGATTTTGAATTTCATCCGACTGCTGGTAAATATCAATGTAAATTAAAATTTTGAGTTTTGAAATAAATGAACTATGTATTATTCGTCCACTTTAAACTTGGACGAAATCGGAAATTGAACTATATATTATTTATCCATTTTGTACTCGTATGGAATTGGAAGCTTCTGGTCGATATTTGACAATTCACTCCTCGAACATAACGATTTCAAAGGCTCAGTTGCTTTCTTGGAAGAAACGTGTAATAGTTGAAATTGAATACTGGTTAAAAGTAAAGTAGTTTACAACTAGCTCATTTCTTTACCAAGAATACATATATAGACACTTTTATATACGATTATATATATATACCATATATTACAAGCACAAAAAACAATATAATATGTATATAAAGGTCGCTAAACGAAAACATACTATTTACTCGTTTGTCTGCTTGCCCTCAAGGGACTTCGCCTTGACTGCAGTCGGCAAACTGTATGTGTATACAGTTATTTGAGAATGTTTATGTGTATGTGTGTAAAGGCGTAGCCAATTTGTAGGCTGTAAATGCCAACAGAATCGGTCGAAAGTCCTCCACAGCTGTCATAGCCAGTTTGTTTGGTCAGTTCGGTTTTGAAATGAAAACTTTTATTAAAGAACAAAGTAAAACAAAACATTAAAAATATAAACACAGACTCTTATTCTTGTGTATACCACGCACAAATGACATGTGTAAATATATATATATATGTATATGTGTGACTCAAAAGGGGAAAACAATGAGCATTTGATAATGGGAAATTGCTGCATATTAAAGTGTCATCAAAAGTGACATCTTGAGCGCTGCACGAAGAAAAGTCAACAAGTTGTAGTGGGTAGCTGTCAAAAGCCAAATGTGTTGAAAATAAAGTCAGATAACTGCGTATGTGTGTATATATGTATATGGTAAACCAAATTTAATTAGGTTTCGATTCGTGGAAAATGTCTCGGCTGTTTTTGACAATTTTATATATGGTTACACATGCATATTCTTTCTCTCCTTTCACAAATTTGAAGCATTTTAGCTGAATTAATGTCTGAGTTAAACCATCTTAAATTATATGTTTACGAATATTGAGACTTTGTGGGCGTGTCAATAACCGGATTCCGTGTATAGGACCATTGCTTTTTACACATTTTTCCAGCTTTCTGGCAATTTGTGGATACCATGCCAATAGAAGTATTCGTTTTTTAAAGCAAACCAATCTGACAGCCAATTTTCCACTTCGGCATAGGAAGCGAAGTGCTGCTCAGCCAATGCTTGTCCCATCGATGAAAACAGATGCTAATCGAAAGGGGCCAAGTCTTTTGAAAACGGCAGGTGGGGTATTGTTCAAATTGATCATTTGTTGTTTGTAACGATTAGTATTAACGGTTTCACCAGGCTTTAAAAGCTCATGATATACCACACTCTTCTGATCTCACCAAAAACAGAGCATTTCCTTCTCACCGAAGCGATCTGTTTTTGCAGTCGATGTTGATGGTTGTCTCGGATTAACACATGATTTTCTCCGTTTAGGATTCTTAAAATAAATATATTTTAATCGCAAGTGACAGTTCGATGCAAAACTGATTTTCTTTTGCGTCTTTGAATCAAAATTTCACAAGTGATGATATACCACACTCTTCTGATCTCACCAAAAACAGAGCATTTCCTTTTCACCGAATCGATCTGTTTTTGCAGTCGATGTTGATGGTTGTCCCGGATTAACACATGATTTTCTCCGCTTAGGATTCTTAAAATAAATATATTTTAATCGCAAGTGACAGTTCGATGAAAAACTGATTTTCTTTTGCGTCTTTGAATCAAAATTTCACAAGTGTTTTTCGGTTTTCCATATCTTTTTCATTCAATTCATATGGCACCCTTTTTCCAGACATTTGGATCTTTCCCATAGCTTTCAAACGGTCTGAAATTGTTTGTTGTGTACCATTTAATATGGCTGCCATTTGACTCCAAGTATCATCTTTATCCAATATTGCCTGCAGTTCGGTGTCTTCAAACTTTTTTTGGTCGTCTTCCACGTGCTTCATTTCTCACATCAACATTATTATCTCTAAACCGTCGAAACCATCTTTTGAATGTTGATAGAGCATGATCACCCTATGCCTCGACAAGCAATCCATGTGATTCTGCAGCACTTTTCTTCAACTGGAAACAAAAAATTAATGGTTTTCGCAAATCATCACTTTTCGGTACAAAATTTGACATTTTCAACTCAATGAAAAAATATGAGGTTTTTGTTCAATAACTGTAAGGTTATTGAATATGTTTGACAGATGTCATGCCAACCAAACAGGAAAAAAATTAAAGCCCACAACAAATGTTCCCCACCATCACATTTGCATCTTAACGCTCACTTCATACCCGTACACCTGGTATCGACGAGCTTTAGGTACGCAAAAGGTTGCCTGAGTATTAATTTAACAGGCAGGTTGAAAAGTTCGTATGGCTGCTATATAGTAGTCTCTACAATTGGATCTCAATATTTTGTAGTTAGAGCTAACCTTTAAAGAAACGTGTATAAATTTTACAGCTATCTGGTAATTGGTTCAATGACAAAGAGAATAAACAGGCAAGACTTTTTGTCGATAAAAATGTTACTGGTGTATTGGTGTATTGGTTGTAAATAGATGTATTGGGTTGGCTAAATTCCATACCAACCATATCAGTACTCCATGCATTGAACCCAAGTTTAAAAATACTCTAGAAGGAAACATCAAAATTAGTCAACAAATGAGTCTTAAAGAGCGTAAAAGAGGTTGATCGGGATTGCTGACACTCTACTTATAAAGACATCAAAGGAACTTTTAGACACATCATTCTTTAAAATTTGAGAATATCCGAAAGTTCTGTGTATGCCGCGCGAGCACAAGGTGATACAAAAGGCAGTTATTGCTGATTCGGTTCAATATTTGCAGCTTTTCATTCATAATATATCATAAATTTACCGGACGTTTAAAATTACTATATTATTATCAATTTAAAAGGTGTATAGGGGCTAGGGAATATTTTAACTCGATTTTATCCAGTTTAAGTATTGCGGGATGTCATTACACACTCACAGATTGAATAATATACATATCAGGTATAAAGTCAAGCGGTTGTGTAAAATCCCGTATATTAGGTATATGAGGGCTAGGGTAAGTATTGATACTTGTCATGGCACATTTTAGAGAGGTATTAGAGAGGTGTAAATGTCAAAATTAAATTACCTAATTGGTCTAATTTAAAACTTAAAATATATAGCTTGTACGTAATTATTAACTTTGACAATGAAAAAATATTGAAATATATATATTACATTGTGACCAGAAAGTTTCCGGAAATTGTCATTTAAATCACTTGCGCTGAATATTTTTTTTTAAGTTGGTAACACTGTCCTTAATTACTATGCCAAAAACGAGCGCGAACTGTCAACCAGTTTTTTTGCAGCAGCTGTTGAAATCAGTTGACCGCAGTAGTGTTTTGTGATTTTTAAGATGGAAAAAATATTCAACAAATACTTTTCATCAAATTTTGTGTTTTGTACCAAATTTCGTGTCGGAATCGTTGAGAATATTAGAAAAGGCTTATGGTGAATCTATTCTATCGAAAACCCAAGTCTAGGACTGGTACACAGCCTTTGAGGATGGTCGAGAAACCGTCGAAGACATGCCTCGTTCCGGTCATTCTTCGACGTCTACCACTGACGATAACATAAAAAAAGTGAATGAAATCGTGCTCGAAAATCGTCATGCGAGTGTTAGAGAGATAGCACGTAAGCTAAACATCGGTCGTGAAGTATTTCGTTTAATTTTGACCGATAATTTGGTCCGTGAAACCCGTTTAGACTCGATTGAGCGCATATTTTGAAGGCAACAAAATAAGTATTGACAAAGATTAAACATTTTTCGTTTTATTTATAATTTTCGGAAACTTTCTGGTCACGATGTTTTTTTTATAGCAAATGTGTAACAGGAACGCTGTCTTTTCAGTGCTGTTAGTCTGCTTGAATGGCTGATATAATATATTCGATTTGCTACTCCCTAATAATTGGCATCTCGAAGACAGTAATTATCTACTATGATTACTTGATCATCGATTCCAAAACTTAATGCAAAAACAACACATTTTTCCATTTCATCAAGATATTTATCAGCTTTTAATATACATAAAATGTTGTATGTATGGTAACCCAATTTAATATGAATTTCCAGTTTCTTTGTAGTGAAATTCCGTGCGAGAATAAATAAATAATCATAAGCCACTTCAAAAAGACGCAGATAAATTCGCTTTCATAATAATATTAACATAAAGTAAAAACACATAACGAGCACGTAGCGAAGACTCAGCAGCAAATCACTCATCGAATTGACAAAGATCAAAGTGAAACGCAGCTACACAATTAAAATAAATGAGAAGACTGATAAAGAACGAAAAAAAACGAACACGAAAAACTCGCTTATTGGAAAATGAGACCAAACGTAAGAATATTTGCTACGTACGTGTGAATATACCCAAGCAATAATAACAAGAACCGAAGTTGTGACACGGTGCGCGATTTTACACACACATATGTATATGTACATAGGTATGTATGTATTTTCACGTCGAAGGTGCCATTGACGACTTCTGAGGGAATAAAAAATTTACTTGTAAAACAAATAAATTGGCAACCATGAGTATGTGGGCTCAAATTTGCATGTGCGTATGTGTGTGTAAGTGTATTTATTTGTGCATACAAGCGCTTTGAGTGTGTACTGGCCGTAAAAGAAGGCAAGTGGCAAACAAACTTCTGCGGATGTGGAGGCAACAGCGTTGGTGGATATGATGGTGAAGAGGGAGTTGGTGCGACGCTTTCATTGGCGTTGGTGTGGTGAATATTTATTATACGTTATTTGCGTACGCAATTTAATTAAAGCGCAACGACACATAGCATAAAGCTGAATAAAACATAAAGTGAAAGCGCAGACTGGCAACGGCAAAAGTAAACGAAAAGCAAGAGAAAGAAAGAAACAAAAGAAATGCAACAAAAAAACAGCGCATCACTTCGAAGAAAAACAATAAATATAAAATCAAGTAAACACGCAGTAAGTAAAGGAGCCAATAAAATATGGCTGAATATACAACAAGCGCATGTGAAAGCAAATAACAACAACCACAAAAAACGTTAACTTCGGCTGCATACGAAGCATTAATACCCTTCACAAGTGCAGTTCTTATAGCATAAAGGAACATAAAAAGATCTTTTTTTTTTGACAGGCAGTTCTGAACATTTTTATTGAAGATTATAGCAGTCCGTGCCAAATTTCGTATAGAAGTAATGTCAAATAAGACACTTTTCCATACAAGTACATAATTTTTATCGGTCGAACTGTATGGCAGCTATATAGTAAACAATTTATTTGGAGACTTTATAATAAGAAAGTTTTTTATACAAGGATTTTAGTTTGATCGGTCAGTTTGTATGACAGCTATATAGAAAAGTGATCCGATCTGAATAATTTGTTCGAAGACTGTAGCGCTGTCTTAAAAAATTATCCATGCCGAATTTCGTGAAGATATCTTGTCAAATAGTAGTTTTTCATGCTTGGCTTAGTTTTTATCGGTCAATTTGTTTGACTAGCTATATGGTATAGTGTTTCGATGAACGACTTGTTCGATGGTTATAGAATTGCTTTGGATAATAATACATGTCAGATTTCGTGAAGATATATTGTCAACTAAAAAAGTTTTTATTATATGACTTGATTTTAATCGATCATTTTGTATGGCAGCTGTACCCTACAGTAATCCGACATAAATAGTTCCGCCAAACGGACAGTTTCTTGGGGAAAAAGGTCGTGTGCAAATTTTACTAAATCGATTCAGCTGCCGATGCCGATCATTTATATTATATATATACTTTATAAGGTCTCCGACGTTTCCTTCTGGCTGTTAAAAACTTCGTGCCAAACTTAGTATGCTGTATAGGGTATAAAATGTGCGCACAAAATTCCGTATACTCCAAGAGACAAAAAGTTCATCAAGAAAGTTGAAGCCATGTAAATTAAGGCAGATTTAAGTTTAATCATTTCATAGCTGCAAACCGATGGCATTCGCTGTGTGACACATGCAACACCCACATGTGTGTGTAAACGCTATAGTGTATATGTAGAAGTGTATACATATATATATTTAAGATTAAATATATACATACCTATATATAAAAAGAAATATATGTAAGCTCGCAGTGGCATATTGAGCAGCTCCTTAATGCGGGATTAGTGAACTTTTTCAATCAACTTTCGCTTTTTTATATAATGTGGTATTATTCTGTATTAGCTTTTTACTTAATTTAGAAAACTTTTAAAAAGAGTAAATTATACGACTTGATGCAGCAAAAAATTATCAAGCGATGCTGATGCTTCTAACTTAATTAGAATTATCTGATATTTAAAGAAGTCAATAAAATATCTAAAGAGTTATAAAATACCCAGTAAACAGTTCATTTTACCAAAGATTCTGCTGTGGAGCTTCAGATGAAATATTCAAGCAACAAAAGTGCTGATTCTAACCGAAATTTTACGAAGACGAATATTCCATCAAAGAAAGAAACAAACGCTTATTTCGAAGATTGCTAAAGCGACCTCGACTGTGATAGGGATGCCACCACCTCTCCAGTAAATACTAGAAAATTTCTTGCCAGCAATGAATATTGTTGCCATCACGACATCAGTCATCTTGACAGGGTACAACTTCTCTCCCGATTATATGCTGATTCATTTATGCTATATTTTGATTCCAATATAATCTAAAAATGGCAAAATTTTTTTTATCCGAAAAATATAATGTGGCATTAATATGATTTTAGTATATCAACAAGAGTAGAAATATCTCGGGGGATTACATTGTACATTGTATTTAGGTGCGAACAATTCTGAAGAGATTCTCCACTTGCATACATAAAAAGTTGCGTTTTGGTGTAGTTTTCGTGCTAAAGACTCTTTAGGTTCATGTTATCATAAAACTGAAAATATAGTAGGTCCAACGTTACAAAATATTTACTTTTATAATCTTTTTATTTATATTAATGGTTGGCTGATATCCTTCACGGACTTTCCTAACGTTAAGAGGTAGTTGTAATCCTTAAAGCACTTTGAATACACACTTTTTACTATAAACTTGATCTTAAGCTCCAACAAAATAAAGGTTTTTATTAAATTTTAGACTTAACAAAGGCCTGAAGAGCAACAAATAGGCTAATACACGCATCCAATACATTAAGTATTTACATAAATTTTCATACCCTGAACCGGGTATATTAAGTTTGTCACGAAGTTTGTAACACCCCGAAGCAAACGTCAAATACACAATAAAGTATATATTTATAACTGATCAAAATAACGAGCGGAGTCGATTTAGCTTGTCTTTTTGATGTACACGGGCTTATCTCTCAGTTTTTGAGATAGCTATCTGAAATTTCGTACACGTTTCTTTCTTCCTAAAAAAAATGCTCATTTTCTGGAACTGCCGATATCGAATCACTATAGCGAACTGACCGATCAAACTAAAGTCCTTGTATAATTGTCCAAAGCAACACTACAACATTTGAAGAAATTTTTTAGACCGGACTACTATAGCATATAGCTTCCATACAAGCTGAATGATCAAAATCAAATGCTCAAGTGTATAATAATATTTGTGAAGGGAATTATAGTCTCGGTGCAACCGAAGTTACCGTTTTTACTGGTTTCTTATACTCTTGTAACATGTTGCTACAGAATATAATAGTTTTGTTTACCTAACGATTGTTCGTATCACCTAAAACTAATCGAGTATAGATTAGGATGACTAGACGAGTTGAATTCCGAGTAACTTTTTGCCTGTCCGTCCGTGCAACTTGATTAAAAGTTGAGATATCTTGATAAATCTTAGTACACATGTTCCCTGGTACTCAAGAAGGATTGGTATTGCAGATGGGCATAATCGGACGTTTGATACAACACTGTTATTTAGTACAACGAATTCCATTATGGAGTGGAATCTATGGTTAAAAAAGTTTTAAAAAGTGGTCGTGGCCCCGCCCTCTAATAAGTTCAATTCCATTCCTAAACTCTTCAAGCTATAATAACCAAATTCGTTGGAGGCATATATTTTTGGCACCCCTACTCACCTTTTGGAAATAGATGGATTCACATTATAACCCTGCCCACTCCTCATATAACGGTTTTATTAAAAACTACTAAAAATGTGATAAATCTATATATAATGCGTCACAGACATAGAATTTTAAGCCCAAGATGGTACGAAAAGCCTTAATAGGAGCCGGTGTTAAATTTGAATGATGGGCATGCCACCGCCCACATTTAGGTGAAAACTCATATCTTGAGATTTACTTGACCGATTGTAGCCAAATTCGGTAAGTAATATTATTCAGACGTGTAGGAACGTAGCGAAAATGCGCCTACAGAGTCTTTCTCTAATAATAGTTTGCCTGTATGTCAAAAATTTATTGAATCAAGTCACCGGCTTCCGGCTGACTTTATACCGCATTTATCAGCAAATATGTGAGTTATCTTAATAAAATTGTGAGATATTGTTTTTCTATTAACGGTGGATCTCTGTGCCAAATTGCAAGATTATGAAATTTTCGGTTACACCCGAACTTAGCCTTTTCTTACTTGCAGTTTTTTACAATAAGTCGGCAAAAAATTGTTTACGTATTCAATTCACTATAAACTGTTACAATATGGACACATTTTTCAAACATAACGGTATTAATATCACCAAATATATGAACATAATAAATATAGCAAAGAAAAAGTGCTTAGTAACTGGAAATAATAATTTTATTACATACATACATTATATACAGTACATAATATACAGGACCTGAAAACAAATTTCCCATTAATGATTTGTTCTTCCACGGTATTCCGACTTGTATGCTCACAATAAGTTTCAAATTACTTTGGTACCTTTCGCCAGGGGGAGATTTTCCACCCCCAGCGCTGCCGCCATGTAAATGAGCGTACTTTTCAGCACGTACACATTATATTAGCGAGTGCGTAAGCATTTCTATTTTTCGGTTGACACAAATGTCATCAAAGAACTGCTGTTGATTATACCTGAAAAAGTGATAAAAGTCGAATGAAATTTGTTGTTATACTAGAAAGAGAAGGGTAGCGGCAATGTTATAAATGCGGAAATGCTGGGGTGCATCGCTGATGGCCTGATATGTTGTAGAAATTTAATTAAAGAAAATGTTGACAAAGTGACGATATAAGAAAAATAGCAAATAAATAAAGCTAAACGAAGTAAGGTTGTTAAAAAATAAAGCAGAGATGTTATGTATAACTAATGAGGTGATATGTCAACGGTAGGCGCTGGCAACTGTTTAAAAAATGTATGTATGGTATAAAGATACATATATATTTGTATATTTTTATACCGAAGTTCAGTTATTCACTCAAGAGCACTGTATCACCTAAAGGAATCGATAAGTAAAGAATGTAGATGTAAACCCATTACGAGAAGGCTTGGCTGTGTTATGTCTAACTAAAATCATTATCTTCGTGTATGTAGTGAATTGGATTATAATATTTCAGCTTAATAACAGCTATATTCACATTTTGTTTTCGAACTTTACAAGACATCTAGACATTAAAACATCAAGAAGTTAATACTGACTCTGATCTCTACATAGTCCTGAATTAATACTGGCGACAAGATATATCCAACATAATAATAGTTAAAAATAATCAAGTGAGAGCGAACCAATGAGTTCAATAAACCAATAGTTATCTTCTGTCACAATAATTACGAAATTACCGCTATATTCGGCCACATCATCCTAGTCCTAAGGCTAGTTTATAAAATTTTAACACTGCCGAGCAAATGGTGCTACAATAATATCAAACTAATGTAATGATACTTTAGCAATTTGTCTGTAATGCCCTTAAATATGGTGACCCTGGAAACAAACCCTTTTCGTCTGTTTTCTGTCACATAACCTTGCTGTAAGTAAATGAGAGTTTATTTTATAGTAGGAAATACATTTTTAATTTAAGAAATTATTTGCATTTTTTTTTACCTTTAAACATTTTCAAATAAATTCTACACCTCATGAAATACGAGGTGTTCTAAAAAAATAACGAGAATTTTAAAATTAAAATTACGCGGGGGATTATATTGCTACAGAGTATAATAGTTTTGTTCACCTAATGGTTGTTTGCATCACCTAAAACTAATCGAGATATAAGAATATAGGATTATATATAGTTATAAATGATCAGCATGAGGAAATGTGTTGAAATCCAGGAGACTGAAAATGAAAATTAAGATATCTTGATGAAACTTACAAAATATGTTCCTTGGCACCAAGGAAGATTGGTACCGCTGGTTTGCGTAATCAGACAATTGCCGTGCCCAGAAAATACCATTAAACGCCCACCTATAAATTTCCATAAATAAGCACCAAATTAAATTTAGCCCTTTTGATTGAGTTTACATCAGATTTATCTTATTAAAGTTAATTAGTTTGATTTAAACATACGATAAAACTTATTTTTCTAATTTTTAGCAAAAACAATTAAATTACCTAGCATAATTTTACAAAGAAACTGGCATAAAAACAGACCACTCAGTTTTCAAAACATTAAAATATAGTATTTTTTCTCGAAACTCCAAAAATTAGCTAACACTGCAGCATAGCGCCATCTAGGATACACTTTTGGTAAATATAAACGTCTGAAATTAATAGCTCAAAAACCAGTAATATGCGGTACCTTCCCCGAAATGTGTTAAATTTTTTCTGTATACAGGGTTGCCCACTTTAAATTCGCATAAAAAAGTTTGTAGACTGGAAATCTTTTTTTAATCTAAATCTATCTTTCTTTTCGCTTGACATGTTGATTGCATTTAATCATTTCTTGAGACATTCTAGTACTAAAATAATTACTTATATAGAATTCTGTTTTTCTTCAACAATGAATTTACCCTAATAGTTTTGTCAGCTCCTTTACCTATGCAAATATTTTATAGTAGTATTTACCAAAGCATTGAGAATAAAACAAATTTGTCCATAGAGGAAATATACTCATAATGCAGGATCACATGTATAAGGTTGCATTTAAATATCACACACTGAACTAATTATTCTAAATTTTAACACACGTTCAAAGTTTCCTTGGCATATTTGCAAAAATAAAATTTTTAAAGTCAAAACTTAAAAAACTTTTGTTCGTTGAGAGAGTTTTGCTTTCACTGGCAGCAGCCGCTAACCGTCAATTGTGGTTGAGCACCGAAAATGCGTTCACACACACAGAGCCACACTTCATCAAGCACTATGATTGTGTTGGTACATTTCTGGCATTGTTTGGTTATCTCTTGTCGTCAACTTGTGTTCATGTACTCTACTTATTCCATTTCTTGACTTGTTAATGCTCTAGATTGCTATTGTTGGTGATGACGTGGTTGCCAGATTTATTTTTCGCTCATTTGTTGTGTCAACAATTGCAGCGTTACAGTGAACAGCAGCGCACTCAAGTATAGTGAGTAAAACAATGGGTAAAACTTATTTAATTTTTTTATAATTGGAAGACACACCTACTTAAGCGTTGTATATATCTCTATAAATGCGTTTTAGAACAAAAATTGCATACGAGTTTTTTTTTTGATTTTCCGAAAGATTTTTAAAGTTTTTCCATATATTCAGCATCAAAAGTGAGTTTATTCCGAGAATATACAGTTTCCACTAGGTTAGGTTAAGAGGTTGATACTAACAGGGGTCTCTCTTGGACTACTTAGAACGCCAGTCTGTTGTGGTACCTAAAAGCTCCTATATAATAGATTATAAGACCCTTACAAATCGACAAAGCGCTTTGAGCCGATCACACCTACTATTACGGCAAGATGAATTTTGCTTCTACTAAATGTGTGAGACATTTAAATGGATGATGAATCTTTAAAAAAAGTTGTGGGTCGGAAGTAAGCGAGTATTTAAAGAAAATAACTTTATCCACAATTTTGGAATTTTCGAGATTTAAACCTACGACAAACCGATTGGTAGACACGAACTCGACACATTTCTACAACACTCGGGTCAACTTAATCGGAACGGACCCGAATTTTTTTCCGGCCAAGAACTGTTAACTCGACAGCATTCTTCCAAATTACTTTAGAAATGTTTTCTGCAACTATAATAACAGCAAAGTACTTTATTTTAATTTTTAAACCTTCATTTGAAGTCCTTTAAAAGTTCGCGGAATATTTCTTCAATGTACCCATATGGACCTACATGGACCCGCGTGGTATTAAATTTTAAAAGATTTCTTCGAGAAAAATTTAAGACCATCATAAGACTTGGAACGCTTTTAAATGAATGATGGATCGTAAAAAAGAAAATCGGAAATAAGCGACGGTTATGGAAAATTACTTTTTCCGCAATATTAGATTTTAGAGATTTGAACCTACGACTGACCGATTGGTAGCCATGCACATGAGGCACTCACCGCTTATAACTTTGATGTTTTAATTTCAATTATTTTGGAATTGTTTCGATTATTTTAAACATTACTTCAAGGTATGACACCCATTGATTTAAATTTAAAGGGTTTCTTGAACCGAAACCCCCTTAATGGAGTATTATCATATCAGCATATCTTAAACAATATTTGTTGTAATTTCTTATTTATTCATCAATATTTGCCATTCAACATATCAACACTGTTTTGTAAACACTGTGTTCTCCCAACCAACGGTGACCGACACTTGGCGCTGCGCCCGCAGCCCCTTCGCATTTTATCTCTGCGCTGCGTTACATTTCGCTTTTGCCCGGTGGCAAGCACATACCAACCGCTGTTGCATTGTAATAAATTTGGAACTGTTGCACCTTGCGGCGATTTTGCAAACGCTTCGCTTGCTGCTGTAATCGCAAATGCCGTTGTTCGTTGTCAACATTGGGGTTGCTTTGTGCAGCAGTTTTATGCGGCACTTGAACACGCGTCAGCACTCAGCATAAAAATAATTCAGCTTTTTGAGATTTCACGCTGGCAAAATAATCATCTTCCCGCTCACCGTACCAATGTACGCAATGCTATGCCGTGCCATGCAATGCTATGCTATGCAATTGTTGCTGACATCTCACTGTTGTGCGTCACTTTGCGCTGTGACTGCGTTTTGTTGGCATTTGAGATTATCTGTTAAATTAAAATGGAAGTTTTTTTTTTGCAGAAAGGAATCGAAATTTGTCCGATGGTTACTACCATATAGTTAGCAATGCCCTATTTACGAGATATATGTGTATATATTGCAAATAATTTTAAAAATATGTGTTTGTGTTGGCGTAAGTTCCATTTTTTTGTAATATGTATGCTCTTTGTTATACCAACGGAAAATAAACTATTGTACATATTTCTCCAATAAATAAGCAGTGAACTCGAACAGAGCTGGTCCACTAATAAAGCTCTTGTTAACAAGTACGAAACATAGTAGTGTTCACCTGCTCTTTGTATCTCTCCCACATATGCACGGTGCGCCGGCCGCTGTGACTGAAATGGTTGAACGTGTGACCTTCATCAACACGATCGTGAGTTCAAATTTGAAATTATAGAATTATTTATGAAATAGCATTATGGCCTTCATCGCAAGTAGAAATATAATATAACATTGGCTAAATGTAACATAAGTTACTTAAGTTAACGTAAAAACTCATATCAAACTTTGAATGTGCTATGGCCACCAAATAATATTAGGTGAATAAAAAAATTAACACGTCAGTACAAACATCAGCTACATTTAGAGAAATTATTATTATATTAATATAATAAATATGGTTATGATTTGCGTGAAGATTTACCTTCTGGAAAGTATTTTTTAAGGCTCCAACAAAAGTCTGCTATCATTCCTGCGCTCCATTTTCTTTGATAGCGTTCCTTCATTAAGAGACTGTCCTGATGGAGCCTCTCGCCTTGTTCGTCACTTACAGTACCCACAGCATATTTGCCGGAAAGAAATCCAGTTAAGAAAAATCACAATCATTTACACGACCCTTTGGTTCGGTCCAAATCATTGGTATAGCAAATGACATATGTCTGGGTTCTTGTTTAGTCCAACCTAATAGCAGTCCCGTAGACTGTGTAACATTTATGTGGAACCCAGAATTTATCTCACAGGAAATTCAAAATAGTCTAAATAGCACTATTCAATTAATGACGTGAAATTACGACGCACACAGATCACAAAAACTGTCGGGGTCGTTAGAACACTTTCATGACATGTTTACGCTTTAACAAACGTATATATGATATTATAAGTCAGTCGAATGCGATATATATATAGGGAAATTGGATGTGATTAAAACAAAATTATTATATACTTTTAAAAAATTCCCTCATTATTAAGATATCTCCACAAATATATTGTACCAATAGTACAAAGTGTAAAGTCAACCGGATGTTTGAAAATCCTTATATTCGTTAAATTCCATTCCGCACAAAACCGCTTTTTCTTTATTTCTTGACATTGACTTACATTTTTAAATTCGTAATACGAGGACTGCCTATTATATTTCGGACTGCCTTTTATATTTCGGGATTAGAGAACAACAACAAATATTAGTCATTGAAAATCGCTTTACTTTTTTTTCAAATATTCTCCATTATGATCTATACACTTTTCCAAGTGTTTGAACCAATTGTCGAAGCACTTTTGCCACTCTGTCCATTTTTTTCCAAAAAACTGTGAATCATTTTGATTGGAAGTGCGTCGTGCGCGAACAACTTTTGTTGGGTTAGACTCATCTGGAAACAACCACATAGTCGATTTCTGTTTACTTTGGGACTCATACGCGTTAACGAAATTCGTCTTGGAATGATCTACGACCTTAATCTGGTTTTAGATGGAGCTTCGTCGACAAAAATTTAATTAAGTTCATCGATGCCCTGTTGCTGAGTTAATTCATGTCGATAGTTGTAAAACATAATCGCGCTAATATTTATTGCCTGAAATGAATATTTTAAGTTACTGTAAACAACACGTTCTGTGTGTGTATGTATAACATCAAAAATGTCAAACTTTACGAGAAGACTATAATACTGCGGTTGCCAAATCCCGAAATATAAAAGGCAACCTACCTACCTACCATTTGAACGGCATGACCAAATCGAATAATTCAAAAAGTAATTAATTTTGATTAGGATTAATACTAAGATACAAATAAAGAGCATTTAAAGAGGCGGCATTTTAATTATTTTTTTAAATAAAAGACCATTTATTGTGACATAGGCATACTGGTAGATGAAAGTGAGCTTTAATACCCCAAGTTGAACTCATCCTCACTTTAAGGTTTCACTGAAATCTATAATCTGAAGCGTATACTAAATATTCGATATAATGGCGGTCTCACTCAACAAACAAATGGCGTACCCGATCAAATACTTACTTTAGACCACAAACATTTAAGTAAAGAATAACTTCATCTACGAAATCTTACTCTTCACTCCTTCTATTATCACAAAATCTTGTAGCCTAAAACCAATCATTTGCAATTGCAACTCTGTGCTGCGCATTTTCGGCAGCTTCTCTTTAGACTCGCATTGCAATTACAGCAAAAAATGTCCATGCCGCAGCACAGCACTCGGTAATGTAGTGCAATGGACATGCAAAGTTGGTAATTGTCGTCATTCTCATTGTCGAAATCGCTGTCAAGTGGCACAAAATGCTCGGCATAGTGCAGCGCAGCGCAGCGCGGCGTAGTGAAAAGCTCAACTGCTTGAGTGGCTGTCTCATCAAGCCGAGCAAGCAAAGTAATGATGCGCACCGCCAACCAGCCGAATAATCCAGCCAACAATGCAGTCGAAGTAGTGAACGAAAATTTATTTTTCAGCATCCAAACAGCTGAAGTGGCGAAATCTGTGGCTCTCATTAACGTTGTGGCGCTGCAATAAGGACATTTCGCGTACTCGAGGGCCCTTCACAGCGACAGAAATAGTACATTAGTATATGGCTCAGGGCCATGGCAGCGCTGTGGCATGTCGTAGGTACGCACATACATTCGTACGATGAATTACACGAACTGCGTACGAAATGGAGATAGCGTTGATTGTTGTAACACCCTTCGGCAATTACTCACCACGCTACGGAAAACTGATATCAGCACATGAATTTTCTATTAATATTGAGTGTGCTAGCCAGGCGTGGAGGCATTGAAGATGTAAGGATTTTTGTGAAGCGGAATTTGGATTCGTTTTGTTTGTTGGCGAAAATAGTATGTATGTATGTAAATGGTATAAAATATCTGTAAGTTCCTTTCATCTTATTTATATGTATCCGAAAGAATTCACGAAGCTCGAAAATACTCATCAGCGGCTCTACTTACTAATCTAAAGAAAGTAAGGTCGACACTAGCATGACACTATATCTTCCCTCCTCATTCTCTTTATGGTCCGGCCTCGTCGAAACAGCTCGTTTCCGGGAAGTTGACGTTATGGAACATTAAGTTGAATACTTTTCAACAGGTTGGCAAAAATAATATTGTTCTACAATTTCTTAGTACTTGAAATTAATAGGCATGCGATGAGTAGGATAAGATAATAAGGGTTACATAGTACGGGTACGTTAACGTTAACAAAGCTATATGAAAACTTCAAAAATATTTTTGAAAAAGTTTCAATATATTTTTTAGCTTGTTGACTACGAGGTCTCCAAATGCAAATATCTTATTTTATGTTGTGCCTTAGAAACTATGTTAGATTAGCTTGCTAATATATGGATCATTAAATTTAGAAGAATAATCCCTTACGAAACCCAACATATATCCATCCAGAGGTTGTTCCAGAGAAATTTTGAACGATATTTTCCAAGTATTTTATCCGTTACAACAACAATAAAAATGACAGCAGTGCTTAAAATTGTAAAGAGGTTAGGAATCGCCATAAATATATTTTAGAAGTACCTACACACTCGCTACACTTTAATAAAGACTCTCTTTGACAGTTGGTCAGGTTAAATGGTCGATCCTAACCGGAATCTGGCTTGCACAGCTTCTAACGCCAGTCCGTAGAACTCATAAAAGATCGATCAAAAAGACCCTCATGAAATTATGAAGCGCTTTGAGCCGATCAGTCTTGCGAACACAGGCTAATGGAGTAGATGTTTCCACCACACCCTCGTATATACGACTTTGATAACTAACGTTCGTTAAGATTTTTAGCCTTACCTCATGAATTCCTATTGGACAGTGTTCAGTAACAAGGCGTACGATTGCGGCATGTCAATGGAGATCCAGCTCGGTCGCATTCCGATGTGAGCGGGGAAGGTTGACTGCTCTGGTTAGCTCATCGGCTTTGCAGTTGCCAGCGGTTCGGCTATGATAGAGAGGAAATATGTATATTTCATAATCATGAAATGCAGTTGAGACCTCAAGTTACATACAGAAATTCGTCTCACCAATCTAGTATATATGTAAAGGTTATTAGAGTACCGTTTTGATTCAATCAATATCAAGGACTTAACGCAAAACGCATTATAATTACTTGAAGAATGTTCGGCACATCTTCATGATGAATTACTGACATACACGTCTATGAAGCGTCTTGCTTTTGGACGTCTTGTAATTAGGATTTAAGTAGAATTCGAGCACAAACAATGCGCCGATCACAAGATATTACAACAACCACCGTCATTTAACGGTTAATAGAAGCTAGACAACAACCGTCGCTATCTAACAGTTACTAGTAGTTAAACAATACCTACGTAAATGTAAAAGCACTATTCTCTGCGAGCGTGTTTGGTAAGTACACTGCAAAAAATAGAAACGTGCCGTGAAGTGGTCACAATAGGTTGTCAAATAACGGAAGGTGACTTGTGCAAATTTATATCCATTTCTGTAGAAAGAACTACTGTTGTACCGACATTTCCAAAGATGAGGCTGATCTTACCCAAAGGGAACTAGTCACCAAAGTGTTCTCTTACAATTTTGGGAATCTATAAAAAAAAAAAAAAATTTATACAAATTCTGTCCTCCAGTCGCAGATATGTATAAAGTTTGAGTCACGGCTAAAAGGTCTCCAATAATATCCGTTAAGTATTAGATATAGTATAAAGAAGATATAATCTCTGTAAAGATTTATTCACAATTTTTTACAGGGTATCGATAAATACACAAATATAGTAGACGGTTTGATAATCATTCTTATACGTATATACTCGTGCATTATAACATTCCCGCATGCGGCTTGTGGGTTTCAATAGCCCTATAATCTGAATGAAAGAGAAGCGACACTAGCCTGAACTATTACCATGTAGGGTAAATATAATTATCGGCAAATAAAAACCCATATGGGGTTATTGGTAGATTTTCCTGCCATTCGTCTTAAAATGCAACTAACATGGTGGCCAGAAGAAGCCAAAAAATTAATATGAACAAAAGTGAATTATAAGATCCCGAGAATTGTACAAGTATTCTAAGGAAAATAAGGAAAACGGAGTTAAGAAAATACATCGTCTATTTTATATTGCTGTACAGGAGGTAAAGAGAAAAGATGAAATCTCATACCAAAAATGGTTTTTATGCTCTAAAAAATTAGTTTGAACAGCACGGAATCGTTGGAGAAGAGACTTTATTTACGGATATTTCGAAGCTTAGGAGAAAATTTGGTGGAGGTGTTTACTGTTGCATTGTGTGTCTACTGTTCCATCCACTATACTTTCATGCTTCTCAATATATTTTTCTACTCCAAAGTGCATACTACTTTATAAAGCTCTTTTAGTAGAAGAATAGCGATAGTCTACTGATAATGTACTAGAAATTAGTTGAAAGTACTTAACTCCATTGGTAATTACATTGATTTACTTCCAGATCAGATTTATTGAAATGTTAGCTCATTGCGGAAATGCTGATTTCTCCACTTAAGCTTGGAGGGCATTGGTGAAACGTCAGTTACATAGGTTCTTCTCATCAAGTGTGAATCGCATGTGTCAAAATCGAAGTTGCTTTAAAGATGACATCTCGGCACTTCTTCTAGCTTTCAAGGAGCTCAATACAGTTCATCGATACAAGAGCAGTTAAACCATGCTCTAGCTATTGACTGTCCTAATACGATTTTCGCATCGAAGATCAGTATTCTATTTTACGAATGAATCGATTCAAATCCTACAAATACTTTTACAGAAGGAAATGAAAATAATTTTGATTGAGGTCTCTTAAAATTGTATCAAAATAAAATATTTGTACTTATTTGCTATGGAGAGCAACCTACTTTTATAATATATATACATTTTTGTGACATAGCCATAATCATATAGCCGTTTCACTCAAAATAATCCTGTTAGATTTCCTATTAGGACACGCGTTGCATTATTTGCTCTCACACCATGGCTATGGGTGGTAATTACAACAACGGCTGCCTAAGTTCCTACTGCAAAATCCTTGCCAACACAAGAGTGCCTACAACAAAACAAACAGAGCTCTAGCAATTGCAATTGACGAGGCAAGTGCATTTGAAAAGGTGATTGAAAGATTTGTTCACTGATTAGTTTAAGCAGTATTTTAGAAGTAAATGTGTGTTTAGTTGCTACTAGCAGCCATGAAGCATGCCACAGTTTAGACGAGTTAAAAACTTTCATGTACAATTGCGTCGCTAAACATTCGGCATGCGATAAGTTTTCACAAATACACAGTCGAAATGAAGTTTCCAT
Organism: Bactrocera oleae; assembly: GCF_042242935.1. Classification (NCBI taxonomy): domain Eukaryota; kingdom Metazoa; phylum Arthropoda; class Insecta; order Diptera; family Tephritidae; genus Bactrocera; species Bactrocera oleae. The sequence continues at coordinate 21,029,999 of NC_091537.1, read as the reverse complement.
AGAAATGTGAACCAAGTAAGTCATAAAATCGAGCGTTCTTTAAAATTACTTTAACATAAATATTTTTATAAGACCACAGTAATACAAACCCTTGTCGCTATTGGCAAAAACCCGGGATAGTCGTTTTTCACAAGCTTCTGTGGAGGCGAATTTTTCACCAGCAAAGACTGGTACAAGTAGTAATCACTTGATGCCAACTCCAGACTATGAGGTTGATGTATGAGAACCTCTCAACCAAGCTCCTGGAGCTTCTACCAAATCCCCGTCGATATGTGTGCCCGGCCGTTGTCCCTTTCCTATTAAACAAAACTGGACGCTTCTAAGCAATAACTTCCTTCAGGTGATCGAATTGTTGACAGTGCAGACTCGAGTAAAGAGTTTGACAATGGGAGAGCAGTTCATAGTAAATGAATCCTTGTCAATTTCACCAAATGTATAGCACAACATTCCTGACCGATCGAACTGGCTCACCACAATTCACTTTATATATCCTATAATATCTTACAAAAGACATAAATGAAAGTTCAAACACATAGCCTATACAAAATATCCCACTGCACTTTTAAAGTTTAACATGATTTTGTAACAACTCACTCACTGAAAAACCAGTTGAATAAAATGAAAATTACAAATATAAAATGAAATTAACAGTCTCACAGTACACTTCCAAATATGACACCTTACGCCCCCTGGTAGCCGGTTAGCTAACACCAATGACCAAAACCGCGAACGAAAGAGAATAGCTCAGCACAAAGCGACAGACAGCGCATCCGTCCAAGCGACTAATTAGAAATTATAGCCAAATACCCTGCGGTTGATTTCTGATTCCAGCCAAACCTGATTGTTGTTGAAGCGCAGCTAGCGGACTGTTATGTAGTAGTTGCCGCCATTGCTTATCCTCGTCTCTGAGCTCACATTGCGCCCCGAATGCAGCCGTCGCTTAGCTTCTTTGTAGCATATTCACCCCCTGAGTCGAGTTGATACACATAACGCCTAGCATTGGACGGCATGGGTTAGGGATGGTAATATGGAATTATCGAAAGCAATCTACTGATTGCTTAAGAAGATCGCCTTGACATTCTGAGGTTCATACCGTCAATGTGTTTAGTGCACCCATCCTAAACCGATTTCGCCCATAAAGAAGCGGTGAACGTTGATTTCGATTATCAAAAGAGAGACTTCAGGCACCCCACTATATGATACGGCAGTTCAGCTCTTTTCTAAGGACTGTGATTTATTAAGAGACATAAACCACTCCGTCCGTACTAGTTTGAATAATTACGCAAGAAAAGTGGTGTCATCTCATTTCCAGCTCAAGTAACAGAGATAATCACAGTTCAATATTATAGTTAATAAGACCTGATACTCTAAAAATCTCCGATGTTTCTAGTTAAGTTTTGTCAGATTGGATTAACAGCCCAATGTTCGAAGACCCAAAACAATGATTGGAACTACGAAAACTTGACAACAGTAGCTCATTCCCTCACTCACTTCAGCGTCCTTAAATTACGAACCACAGTTAGTCTTGAAACTAGTAGTAAATTTATGGAAATATCTCGAAGAAGACTCGGAATCACGATTATACAACTTTTTGTACGAATAGGAGAGTTTTATACCCCGCAGAAGACCTCAAATCGCCTTTAAAAACTTTGTAGTCAGCGAACACCCAGGGTCTCGAGTAAGCAATTCTTTGTACCTGTAAGAAAAACAGAAGTCTCGGGATTTCGGATATACAATCCTTAAACTAGTAGGAGAGGTATAGATCTCGAATAAAAATCAGGATCTCGAATACGCAATTCATTAAACTGGTATATGTGAATATATCGAAAAAATCTCAGAGTTCGAATATACATCTTCTAATCGATAATTTTCTGACCATTTATATCCATATCCATAGACATACATACACCACTTCATACTCAAACACTTATACCATACATTTCCACATGCAAACACACATCTATACATCAATGCATACCTAAATGCGTAGATATCCACTCATACGAGTATGTCTTCCATATGATCCCCCGAACAGACTTCCTGCGTAGGCGGCCGGAGTGCATACTCGAATGTCCGCCCATGTAACGTGTGCGTTTATCCCAAGGCCACCATCACTTCACTTGCCAAATTGTCTCTTGTGGTTCGTGCATCAAAGCTCGGCCCTGCGAGCTGTTATAGCGGGGCACAATCATTCGCAGTGCGATATATTCAAATCTGCATGTTGCACTGTTCGATTCGGATTTAGACATACAGAAGCGAAAACAATTCCAATTACATGTTGCATTGCCGGAGTGACCTAAAATGCGGTTTGTGCGCATGTGGAGGAGAAGGGGGCTTTTGAAGGGGTGAAAAGAATGCAGAAATCCAAATACTCGACACACTTGACGCACTCGTCCCCTCATAGTTGCACAATGTGTAAAGCATTAACATGGAGAGGATTTAAACTAAATTAAATTACAAGAGTTCCAGATTTATATAATAATTTACAGTTAAATATGCGTGATTTTTACTGACAGCAGCTTCTAATGTAGATTTAGAAAGTGAGTAATTTTAGATATATTTTTTTCGTTCGTTTCTATACTAAGAGAGCTTAACAAATCTCAGAAAACTACTTCCAGGTTTTACTTAGTTTTTCCTCCAAGCTGCATTAACCGTTATTCGAGATTCGAGATAGAAATAGAAGCGTTCTATACTAACCTTTACAGGGTGGTAGCATTAAATGACGCAACAATACTTTCTAAATTATCGAATTTAGTAATGATTCAGACAAGACCACTCGTATTCGTATGATTTTTTTAAGCTAATGTTTGGAAACAATAATCCGCAGAAACGAACGAATTTGTCTAGATTCCTAAAATTTATTGAAGAATTATTTAGGAAGCGAAACTGGTTTTGAATGAGAAGAAGACGATCAATTTATCCTTTCATCGATTGCACGGGCTGAAAAGCTCTTGCATAATAGTTTGGTAAAATAATCGATCCAATAACGCGTAACAATATCGTTTATTGGTTGTATCACCACGAAGTCGATGAAGTTAACTGCCTATGAAATTCAAAAAATAGGTAAAAACTTTGGCGGCCTTGCCGACTGTTATGTTTCCGGACGCATTGGACAATGGTAACCACCATTCTGCAACCTACCTAATGGACGCCGATTGACATGATCTCTAAAAGTGCCAAGCATTTGTTTTCCCAAAAGTAACACTTTAGTAGTCGCGTATCTAGACTGCCCATATATGGCACGGAAGCGAGGACATAACACAATGAAGCACTTCTTGATGTATTCGAAATATCTTGCCATTGATTTATTTGTCAAAATATGAAACAACGAAACAAATGAACATTATGTCGACATTGACACAGTAAACTCATTAGAAGCACAGGGTGGTTCAGAGAGGACATAAGTGAGGGAATTTCAGTCCCGGTGTCTTCAGACATCCACTCTACCTACCTGTTTATAGTTAGGCTTGTGACCTCTTATATATATATATATAAAGAATAATAGAGAAACCTTCTTAGCGTTGGCAAAATGCTATTATAAGCTCATCTTTACTAGTATTGTGTGGATTAATCGAGAGAAGTGTCTAATTGTATACGAATTGATTTCCTGATATCGGTTTCATCTTTAACTCCAAGCGATAACTCGGGTAATCATTGAGATATTTCGTTAATACGAATGCAGTGACTGTAAAAAAACTTTAAAATTAATAAAGGTTTCGAAATAAAATTCAGCACAACTACTCTTTTTGAATTGTAGCAAATCTCTTTCAAGAAAAGTCGAAATCGAATAATCTCCTCCACACTCATATATTTATACTCTAGATCTACTTCTATCTTCGACCTGAACATCTCGCCCACAGCACCTTTAAAAGCCAAAACGTTAAATTTAAGAACCAAACTACTTGCTATTCAATAGTCAACATAATTTTAAAATAAACCAAAATGGTCTAGTAAATTTATATGCTTTTCATTAAGCAAACTCTAATGGCGATTCGAAAATTTGGTTGTCATATAAATTTTCTGGGATTTACACGAAATTTTTGGACAAAGCCAAGTAAATACAAGAGCACCTGAGCAAACTTGGCGCATATGTACATATATATGTATGCGTTTAAGCACATTTAAGTAGATTTATATGTGTGCGTGTAAGTATATAGCTGCTGCTCGAATACATTTATTTTGCATTGTCATTCGCTGTTGCACTGATGCATTTTTCGACAAACAAAATGTAATTTTCAAATTTTACCTCATCCACATAGGAGTCGGTGGTTGGTTGGTTGGACGAACGGACGGACGGAAGGGTATTCTGGACAATTGCAATTTTCGACATATTTACAAGTGTTCACAACTCGGTTGTTCCTATTAAAACGGTTGCAGCTGTGATTGTACCTATACCGTTAGTTTGAGCACTTCATATGGGACTGCTATACTTACACATTAGATACATACACAGAGACATATTTATGTGCATAACTTTAAAAATGGCTGGCAAATTGAGCAAAACTGAACTAGTCTAAGTGGAGGGTTTCACAATTATATATGTAAATTTAATTGGTTAAATCTGGTAGAGACCGGTACAACCGGTAAACATTTCATATTTCAATTGTTTGTCAAATCCAATATACAATTATACCAGTTGTTGTTTCCTGAGTTAAAAGGACCGCGAAAGGAATTTTCGATATGGATTACAAGTTTATAGAGTATCTATTTTTAATAACCTTGTCGAGTAGATGCGAGGTAAATCGAACAACTAACTGGCATAAATGCAAAACCTCATATATACTAAGTAGTTCGGGAAATGAGAAAACCACTAGTATAACATCAATATACGAATTATACCAGTTATCTAAAGTTGGAAAGTCAACAAAAGGCGTAAATGCCATATATCAGTTGTTTCCAGAAAAAGTTAATGTGCAATTATACTAGTTGTTTGTTCATTATTCTAACTTATATGAGCAACTAGAAATATAACAGTTATCGGTTATACCACTATAATGTGGTGTCTATCTATGTTAGTCACTTTAATTGAATTCAACTGAATAATTCTGCTGTTTTCTTCACGTGTGATTTATTGACCAGATAGAAAGCATAACAAGTAGAAAAGTGGCAAATCGAAGGCAACATACTTAATTTTTATTCAACAAGAATGCTTGTGATGGTTTGTGGTTCAGTTCACACGAAATGTATTAGAATAAACCGGAGGAGGGCTGAGAGTAATTGCAACATCCTTCTAGGCAAAAACATATAAATATTGGATAGAGTTATGAGTTAATAGTGAGTTTAGAAAATCGATTTAGTAAAAGTAATATAATATAATATATACAAAATTCTGAAAAGATTATCACTTATTTTACTCCTTAAGATAAAAGGGTCATATATTATAAACTATTCAAACTATTTTTTTTCTCTTGATTGCGGAATCAAAAGCTAACTAAGAAAAATAATGAAATAGACTTTAAGAGGTACCTTGCTTCTTCATCGTTTCAAATATGGCAACTTTCCTCAAAAATACTCAAAGCTAGCCTACATCTTCTTCTAGGCTGCATGTACCGCATATGACTTTAGACGGTCCTGTTAACACAATCGCGTATAATGCAAATTAGTATCACAAATAGATGACATCGGTCCATGATCCCCTAATGCATCACTCATAAAACAAAGAGTGTTTTCTGATAATAGAGAACTGAAACATAAGGAGATTAATGAAATGGTTAATTTTGTGACTTGATTAGTTCGTAAACTCAATGTTATTTAGTCTTTAAACCGATTTCGGAAATAGAAAGCCAAGGGATTAAATGCTAGATGCAGAAGTAAGTATCATTCTTATAAAGATACAACTCCGTAATAGTTCGAAATCAGCGACATTCTCTGCCGGGAAGTGACCAGCATTTGAGAGTGTTTTCTGTACCCTTCAATGTATCGGACACTTGGACACTTTTGCAATTATGAATCCTTTCAAAGCTGAACCAACCGCTACACAAAGCGGGCGGCCATAAAGCGCGTCCTTCTTATTTTCAACCGAGCACACAAGCATAGAGCTATAGCAACAAAAATGTCAAAAGAAATTCAGCAGCGGTATTATGTATATATGTATGTACATATATAGATATATCCTGCATATGCTCCCAGTCAAAAAATTAATTACGGTCAACAAATGAATGGCACTGTCTAGCTGCCACCGACACTGTAGTAGGCACACGCACAAGAATACAACCCTACAACCCAACGCTGGCACACAAATACATATATGCAGTTAAGCAAGTATATATGTTTGTAGATAGGTGCACATGTTGGGCAAACTGCTATGCAACGGCGTAGCACGTGAACGATGGCAACAATGACAATGGCAACCGGTGCATCCAGCAGCCTTGCGGCATTGTCAAAGTATGCGAAATTCATTAATTTGAGTGCGCGATAACAACAACAACAACAGCAACAGCCATTGTCTGGATAATGGCCAGTTGGAGGCACGCTCGCTGCCCGGTTAGGCTTCCGGTAAAGTACGGTGTTAATTTTCAACTTTACCCGGCGCATGTGTGTATGTGTGCGCGAGCATTTTAATTTATCGCCTTGTCAAAATCCCGCTGCAACTCAATTGTGCATGTAATTAAATTTGGTTTGCAAGAGAAAAGTCTGGGTGTGATGTGGACATAACTCGTTATCTCGTAAAGGAAGGCATTCAAGGCGATACAAGATGAACCTCAAATGCTATTCACATACAAATACATGGATGGAAAATGGGGTTTAGTGAATGTATTCACGTATTATAATAGCTGTCATGACATCTAGGGCGACTTCTGCTTTGACGTAGAGCCAAGACCTCGAGTTCATACAAATAATGTTTCCACGAAATGAATTGTTGCGAGCTCACCTGTTGGACGGGAGAGACAAAAATATTGTTTAATTTTTTTTGGAGGTCTTCTGGTGCAATTTCCTGCAATTCCGACTGTTTAACTGAAGAGAAAACAATGCTGTATAAGTTCTTCGGATATAAGAAGACTGGTCCAAACTCTAACTTGATAAGGATCAAATCCTTGTAAACAGAAATTTTGTCTGCTGCAAGTACCAAAGTCTACCTTTATCAGGCTCAAGTCTTATTAAATAGAAGTTTACACTGCTACAGAAATTAAAGTCTAATTTGGCCGACAACAAGTCTGGATAAACACAGATTTAGTAAAGAAGTCTTAAACCTCACAACGAAATCCGAGTTATTTGGTTACAATAACTAGCGATTATTCTCCGAAGGCGACGTTCGAGTTATCAAAATTGAGATCATAAGGGGTTTATAAATAATTCTTGAGCGAGCAATAACATGTTTTTCTATCTATGTCATCTCATATCCTCAGCCTCACAACACTTGGCAAGTCAGGAGAAGGTCCGAACGAACCCTTCCGTTACCGTTGTTACTCTTAAAAGCTATTGATTTTTGAAGGTCAGAATTTTTATGACCGCTACACCCTTGACATGTTTATATTTCCTCATTTTTATATTTGCTAAAAATTATTATCTGCTTGTAGACCCTGTTCCTGTTCTTCAATATCAATAAAAGACATTCTTAAAGATATTAATCTATAATGAGTTTATTTTTAAAACTTCGGAAGTGCATATAATTAACCACTAGGCGGCACATTTTTCTTTTTCATGTTATTGCCTACATTTCTATATTGCCGACCTTAGGGCAGCTTAGATCGTAGGTTGGACAGACATCAGTCTATAAAGAGCATCACCTCATAAATCGAAGGAGCGTTGTGGGCAACTTCGCTGGATTCTCCAAAGATATTTCTACTGAGATGTTTCAATCTATATCTGGCCTCGCCTTCCTTCATACAGCTTTGGTAAAGAGTGTCCGACAAAATATTTAGACGCACCACTTGTGTGCCTATTGGACAGTGTGGCGAGATGGACTTTGCTAAGTGCAAGTATTTAGTTACGGTTCACTCTGGAACATAAGGATCTCGCAATCGGACAAATTCTGGTTGTTGATCAGCGCTTGACGAGCTCACTGGATCCGATGATCCACCGCTAGAACGTAAAATGACATCAGAAATATTTATTGTTAGTAATATAGCAGATTGACGTGAGACTTATGCCTCAGAAATATAAGAGAACAGTCTTGCCCTACACGAATAGGACCAAAATTTTGCATTCTACAGCACTCGCTTCAGCTCAAATATTCGAAAATTCTGCCAATCGTTGTATCAAACAGGTATTTTAACCTTGGGGTTCCCTCTACTTACTAGGAGAGAATATACTTGTACTATAGCTAAAGCTGCGTGGATCTAATGTGGGCTAATACTATACACATTTTAACATCACATGACTCTTTACTTCCATAAATACGAACTTTTGAGACGACATGGCCTATTTAGGAGTCAGTACTACAGTCATATCAATGTCAGCTTAGAAAAGTCCTGTATGTAAATCAAACAATGACATCGCTATCTGTTATATATACATATATACCTATCGTCTAATGACACAATTCTGATAAAATATCGAAATTTTTTTCATTCCACAAGTGCAACCAAAGCACATTCATGAAAATCTCTAGTATAAAGCTCTCACAAAAGCTCTACGCATGCTGTAATATTCATTCAGTATACAATGAACTTTTAATCGCCTATTATGGGTAAACAATACTTTTTGTCATCTTCGCTTCTTCTCATTTTCGCCCCAGCATTTTTCAGCTCCTGCTCTCAATGCAGCCACGCAGCTTTGTTGCGCCGAGCTGTTACTACATATTAAGGGTTTGAGAGCACTTTGTGTTTACTTTCAGCTTTGCACGATAGGGAACTTGCTTTGTTCGACAATCCGGATTATACGATTTATAACTGAAGAAGACGAGCGCAGTAGCAGTGAATAACAAAAGTTAAACTCCAAGCAGCTGAAAATTCAGAAAGGGGTTAAGTGTGGTGGTGTAAAGTGCGAAAATTCCTATTTTACTTTTTCTACTGGCTTTTGAAAGGCAATGTTAGCACGTATTGGGTGCAAATTTAGAAAAAAAGAAATTTAAGGTAACCGTAATATATTTACGAGTACATAAAAATTATATTAACAGATTAAGTCAATCTAGGACTTTCAAAAATTGTCGAAGCGTTTGGGTCGGCTAGCCTCTCACGTTCAAGTTTAAGCGAGTTTTCTAAAACCTGTCATATCCAAATAGGGCGACGTTGGTACTCGAAGACTATCGCAGATATATGGTATACTTGAAATTTCAACTGTAGCTTCACATTTACTTTATCTAAGTTTGCTACGATGTTTGTAACACTCAAACGGAACCGTCGGACCCTATAAAGTATTATATATGCATGTTATATAAATGATCAGCATGACGAGCTAAGTCGATTTAGCCATGTCCCTTTTATCTGTGTCTGTATATACGGGAACTAGTCTCCCATTTTTTGAGATATTGGTGGGAAATTTTGTACACGTTTTCTCTCAGAAAAGCTGCTTATTTCCCGGAGCAGCTAATATCTCAAAGCTATAGCATATAGCCAAAAATTTGTCAAAGATTCTAATCTGAGGCATTGCTAAAACTTCCGAACATACTGACCGATCAAAATCAAAATAAACTCTTTTTATACCCTTTTATAATATAAAATAAGCACATGAGAAGGGTATTATAGTTTCAGTGGTAATTCGATAATCCGACTTGAAGATTGTTTATATCAAACAGTACAACTTTTTTTATTAACAATTTATTGCTGATTTTTCGGTTAGTAATTTGTCCTTTTTTAGAGATCCGCCACTTTATGAAGGAGATTATCTAACAGCACGTTCCGACCAAAAATTTTAAGGGATTAGATTACATTTTATCTATTCACTAATCTAGACTGTTCTTACTGCCGTTGGAGATTTATAAAACAGCTCCTTTTGCCATTAAAAATTTCAGGTCGTTTAATCTTTATTAAAAGAAAACATTGCAATGTCGTATTTTGTTATAAAAGTCATTTTATCTTAAATATTTTTCATTTAATTGAAATAATAGACACATTTTTTGATATGGGAAGTGGGTATGATATAAATCTAAATACATATATATATTAATATTAAGATCCTATTTTTCATTTCGTTGCAAATAGCACGAGTTCTAAGAATCAACGTCGCCCGTCGAGACCCTCTTGAAAAGGTGGGATTGCGAAGATTGATCCAGTAGTAGAGTTTTTAACACTCAAATACATGTTTAATGAGATCTGAAAGAGATTAATTTCTTTTTCTCTTCTCATACTCCCAAAATAAATTGTCAAATGAAGGCATTTCTTGAAGACGCTAGCCCGGCCTAGTCCGTTAATTATGCCTGCTTTATATTTATACAACAAATATTTGAGAAATCAGCGGCCATACATAAACGCCTTCAATTTCATTCGCCTTAAAATTTTAAATGAAAACGTTTAAATGTATATTTAAATAATGTACAACACACAAGAGACAAGAGCGCCTACATGTGAGGGATGAATTATATTCATCGTCATTTGCGTAGAGTAAACACACGTCTTCATGCACACTCCCGATTTCCGGCATATCTTTTTGAATATATATGTGAGCATGCCCCCACGCATTTACTCGCATTTCTAGCAGAAAGAAGCCCGCTTGGCTCAAGTGTTTGTTTGCATTCACTCTACTTTGTTCCTTTCGTGATTTTTTCCTTTTTATTGTTTTGGATGATTTTTAAGTGTTTTCGTGCTTGAGCGCTGTTTTGTCCGCCTCCTTCTGCCCCTTCATCGGCATGCATCCGCATTGTTTTGCCACTTGTCACTTTGGCTGTCATAAATGTATGAAAACAAACAATCAACTTTCGACCATTCCAGCCTTGCATCGCCATCATCATCTCGGCAGCGTCACAGCCTAGGCTGTCTACGTCGCAAGGTAAGATGAGTCGAGATTTACCAACAACTCTGCCATACTTTAGTGGGTTGAAGAAGCTGAGAGAAAACAGAGTGCGAGTTTACTGTCTACCGGCCGTATGTCCCAGTAAGTCTCTTTAATGGTGTTTCTATGATCTCTTAAAAGACTTTTGGGAATAGTATAAAACTATGGCAAAACAGGATGTTGATATTGGTCTTCAGTATACACAAAGAATGATTTTGGAAGTTTTAACCCAATTTTATTATATGAGCTCCGAGCAAATAATATGCCTATCCGAAATAAAATTCATCTTGGACTGAAGGTCTGCTGGGAACCACAGGGCACAATAGGGGTCTCAGAATTACATCAGTGGGTTTTTTGTATACAATATGGTCCCGAACTTTTATAATTCCAGAAACTGTTAACAGGCCAGCCGTCTTCGTAAATATTTATGTCACAAAGCAATAAAAATAGTCGATTAAAACTATGGACTACTTAGCACACATTTCTCTAGAAACTCAAAGGACTCTCGGGCATAGCTAAGAGCAACAAGCTTGAACTAGAAAAAATATCGCCCAAAAGTAAATTCGTCTTATCCAAATCTTATATGAGAACTCGAAATATGGCTGGCCTTTCCTTCCTCTTCTCTTCGACAGAGTTTTAGGGAGAGAACCAGCACAAAATTCGGGCTTACTTCGGAATCTTACCTGAAGATTTGTACTTATATAAAAGTTGTCTCCAACTTGATTCAGATGAAATTTCCTAAACCGTCTTTGTATAGCGTCATTCTAAATGTACGTGTTGTGAGAATATTCCAAAGTAGTGTGAAGTTAGGTAAGGCTGATCCCCATCCTCAAGTAGGCGATCACATTTGAAATGCAAGTTCTATGTATAGTTAGAACCATTTAGTAGGCACATATCAGGTATCGACTAAGACCCTTGAAGCCAACATAAATATATCTAGACTTTTTATTTACATTCCCAATTTTCACGAGGATTGTTAAAGACAAGAGATCCAAGGTATACCAGCCTTGTTCTTATAAAGAAAGTATAAAGAGAGTCTACTCCAAATTCTTTAAACAGAACATAAGTCAGTTTCACATAGTATTATAGCCGTCTAGTTGGTGATTTTTATACACTGCACAGGGTATATGAAGTTTGCCACGATGTTTGGAACACCCAAACGGAAACGTCAGCGACATTTGTAGTAAGGAGTTTCTGAGATATTCATCTGAAATTTTGCACCCGTCCTTTTCTCACCAAGAAGCTGTTCATTTGTCGAAACGGCCGATATCGGACTACTATAACATATAGCTGCCTTACAAACTGAACGATTGGAAGAAAGTGCTGGTATGGAAAACTTTTTCACTTAGCGCGATATCTTCAAGAAATTTGGCACGCATTATTACCTAAGGCAATGGTGCAAATTCCGAAGAAATGTTGAAGCTCGGATCACTATAGCATATAGCTGCAATGCAAATTGACCGATTAAAATTTTTGTTAGAATCTTTCGTAAGGGTGAAGGGTATTAAAGCTTTGCTGCAACAGAAGTTAACGTTTTTACTTTTCATGGATTTATCACTCAATACTTCAGTTTTGACAAACATATCTGGTATTAATTAATGAGGCAGTTTTTCGAGCTCAAGACGTTTGGCTCATGATACAACATTTATGCAGATATACATGCAGTCATACTGGTGTATATGTGTACGTATATATATGGCATATATATATATACGAATATATACCAATGTTTGTCTGTGAATACGTTTGAACTTTACGCGTGCTGCAGCTTATGACAATGTCTACTGCTTGCGGCTGCACGACTCAGTCCGTCGATTCGAGTTAAGTTGAGTCGAGTTGAGTTGAGTTTAGTTGAGTGGGAGTACATACAAAATTTGCATTTTTAATGAAGGCAAAATTTAATTGCTGCAAATGGTTATGCAAACACAAACAATGTTTCATATGAATTTTCACTTAAATTAATGCAATAACTAACTGTAGTTGAGGTGTTGGAAGCGCACGATTTGAGTAAATGCTTCAAGTACTTACATATGGTATATCAGCATAAGCAAAAAAAATATAACGAATAATGGTTAAAATGTTAAAGGAAATGACAGTAATGAAACTGTCTTTAAAACTGAATAATAATGAGTACTAATGAATATTGGTTAAAAAAATGCTTGAATAAGTGCTGTTACTATGATTCACAAATTTTTCAATATGAAGTTTGAATATATAATATGATACAATTTATTAAAAAAATAATTTTTTATTTAAATGACTGACACTGTTAAAAGGTGTTTGAGAATATCTTATCTTGAAATAGTTTACCTTAGGTTCGGTTACGTTCGGTTTTCGGTTCGGATATCGATCGGAAGATCATTCCTGAAGAATTATGGTAATATCTTGCCAAAAATTACGATAGGGCAACCCTTGATTTTATGAGAAAAATAGCTTGAACTTAATATACCAATATTTGTATATCAATAACAAATATTACTCTTGAGTGTAACGAGTGAGAAGCAAAGATCTTATATCAATCCTTAGCTACGCAAAAGCGGGATGGTCGTAGAGGTAGTGCTCAGACGATACCACCTGGCCTTCTCCCAGACGACTTCTAAAAAGAGAAGATACCAATCGGACAATTATTTATACATTTGGGGATTCAAATTCAAAAGACTTTTATGATTGCGCAGTAGCTATAACCTGCCAACGGCCAAGCACTGACAGGAGCTGCCTATACGACGCTATATCCAAAGTTGGTATCCCTGCGAAACCCAAACGGTTATCCGGCATGGCGTTGAGCACAACCATCAGCTCCGTTAAAATCGGGAAGGACCTCTCCTAGTTCGAGTGGCACTGTCTACTCTAAAAGTACAATGCTACTGGGGTACGCAGATGATATTGACATCGTAGGCCTTAACAACAGAGCCGCCAGTGCAGCTTTTTCCAGCCCGCAAAATGACGCGAAAGAGGTTGGTCTTGTGGTGAACGAGGACAAGACAAAGTACCTGGAGGCCACACACAAAGATTCTTCGTGTCTGGGGAACTACGTCACTGTTGTTCATTATGCTCTAAAAGTATCTCATTATTCCCGCCCTATTATAATGTGCAAAAACATGGGCGATGACGAACCGAGAGGAGAAAGCACTTGGAGCATTCGAGAGAACTGTTCTCCGCAAGATTTTTGGAGCCATCCGCGTGAGCGATAAATATGGAAGAAAATAGAACCATGAACTGTATGAGCTTTACTGCGACGTGGATATAGTTAAGCGCATAAAAACCCAACGTATATACATGGAAGATGGTGCTCTAGCGACTGGACTCAAGCAGAAGAAGTTTGATACAGACAAACTTCTAGTCAAATTAAGATAACTTAATAATGAAAGTATGCGGACTAAATAAATATTGAAATTAGATTTAGAAAATTGGAATTTATTCATTGTAGCGGATTCGACTAAGAAAACAAAGTTAACAATTTCTTTTAATACAAAAAAACTGGAGAAACACTCCAGGCTCCGTAGTATCCAGATGCACAACCAAAGAAGACTAACTAGGCGGAGGTATGTCAAAATAATTTTATACACCAAAATACAATATATAGCATATAAAGGATAGCTGAAAAACATTGAATCGTCAAACAAACTGAGGTCACAAAATCAATTCGCCTTTTAATACTAGTAAATTTGATGTGCATAAATTGCATTTATACCGATTATTCTGAGGTATTACAAACGACAGTTAGTTGTACTTAGACTCTTGCGAAACGTGCGTGAGCATAACAGCATTTAAACGTGGGAGACTTCATTCGACACCAGTCACAAAACACACAATTTTGAGACATGAACTCAATTCGAACACACAACAATAAGTTTTCCTCCAGCCACTTAATCAACTCTGCTTATCATTTTTAATCCACTTCACCGTTAGAGCAACACATAGACAAAGGCAAACAAAATAGTGAAAGCAAAAAAGCAAACAAATTTATCAAAAGCTAACTCGATTTCGCCATGCCGCAACCGCACAGCAACCAAAACTTACCTTTTACTCTCCGTTGTCTCAGATATAGACAGACAGATAGAAGTTTAGTGCAACCGTAGTCGCTTGCCGGTAACTGTAATCGCTTTTAACAACCAACGCAGAGTCAACAACCAATAGCAACAAAGCAAAAAAAAAAATCATCGGACTCTATCGGCAAACGCAGTCGGCAAGTATACGAATAGATAAATGCACGTGCCAATATTTGCTCAAGCGCCAGCAGTACGCTTTTGTCTGTTCCCACCAAAACCAAGTGGAGCACTCACACTCTTTGAAAAAGAGAGGGAGGTGGGTTGTGGGCAAGTCAGTGTCAACAGGAAGCGGATGCCTCACTCGAAGCGGATGCCGCATTATCACCAAAAACAGACGCGTTGAAAACTTCGAGCACTTCTAAAAAAAAGCCAAAGAAAAACAAAAAAGCAATGAAACGCACCCAACTTCATACTTGATAAACGAATTGCTGTTAAGAATATGAAGCAGTAGCACGAACAAGTTGAGGTCACAACGGAACTTTGGTTGGGAGTTGGCGAAGTGGTGAGTGGACAAATAAGAATCGCTGTGCACAATGCTTAATAGCAACTCATCTTCACCCGCCCTCGCCAGCTCCGGCGTCGTTTCAATTGAGGTGACAGCAGGTGGATCTCGTGTTCGGCTCTCCTTACCGCAATTGTGTGCGATTCCTCTTGGTCGAAACTCAGAACTTTGCCATAAACAAAGGCGGTTTTTTTTATTCCGTTGTCCTGCTGAGGTATCTCAATCTGTTCACCTCCCTCGTGCTGAAGTTGCTGGTGCCTTGACATATTCGCCGTCTGTTGGTTGAGCGTCAATTTGTTTGGCGTTGACGGTGTCACTTCATTCGTTTAATGAACTCTAAAATTTCTTTGGGATAAGTCACCTGGGGCCAATATACGTATGTAATTGCATATTTTATGGTCTCAGTTGAAGTGTTCTACCGAAGCAGATGGTTTTGCAGGGATCCTGTAAACAAAATCAAATGCTTAATGAATATTTATGAAAAATTGGTGGAAATAAACATTTATAACTTTGTTCGATAAATTGATTGGAACTGTTTGGTGTCAGTGCAAATCTTCCACATCTCTGACGATAACTATGGGCAATATATTTAAGGATAAAATATAAAAATCATAACAGAAATTTATCCGATGTAAATCCGCGAGACGGACATATATTTATTTAGGGTAAGTATTAGCTATAGTAAAAGCTATCTGATCCCAAAAAGGGCTCCATCGTCTACGAACAATTATACTTCCAAGTAGTGAGAGAAGGCAATGCTCCAACATAAATGGACTAAAGATAACTCTAGGACCACTTCACAGCACCGAATAACGTTGTTTACGCGGAATCGTAGGATCTTCTTTAGAGACTGTAGACGAAGCACTAATTCAGTGGTACACACCAGATACCGCCTAAAGAACAGTCAAAGCAGTGGACTTCACCCAGCGAACACACTCCGAAGAAGATGGCAGTTGTCCAATTCAAAAGATGGGATCTTCATTGACTATCTGGGGAAGGGCAAAGCGGGCACAGAGCTCTACTATGTCGAATTCTTGGTGCGTTTCGATGTCGAAGAAAGAAAACAGACTCAATTAGGCGAAGAAAAATTTGTTCTTCTATAATGATGCGGCAGAGATCGCAATTAGGCAGTTAACCTCCTGAAGTTCGATATCAGCTATCGGCAATACGCCATAAACATATCACAATTCTGCTTAGGTGTTTGGTTTCTATTTACGCTATTTCACCTGATATCTGAGGTGTTCCTTGACCTGATAAAAGTGGAACGTTCCAGGAGAAAGTGTTTAGATTATTCTATTCAAACTTCTTTCAAATAGCTGATGCAGCTGTCATCCGGTAAGATGTTCAATCTTACCAAATGAATCCCGACCGGACAGTGTCCAGTTGGAATACCTACAACCACTGAAAGGTGGAACTTGCTGAGAGCAAGTCCTTTTACGATTTACCCTGAGCTATAAGGACCTTGCTGATGCACTGGTAGTTGATCAACGCTTACTGAGCTGGTCTGTGGCCCAAGAAGTCCAGTAGTGAACTACGAAAAGCCAACGGAGCTCCTACCTGTTCCCATTCCACAGTTAGTGAGACTCAAATACCTAACCTAGCAAGCAGCTTTACAGTTTCAGCAGATTGCCATGGACAGGTACTCAAATCAGTCTATTCATAAAATTACTCGATGCTAGAGTTAAGGAGTCCAGACATCCTTTCGCTAGTCTTGAGCGCACAGTCAGCGAACTCAAGGATAATATCGCTGCCCTACTATCGGAGCGGATGGTCACCACTCTGAAGGAGGCAGCACTTCGGAGCAGTAGATCTACTGCTACTTTTACGGCAACCACCTCCCCTTGAAAGACGCTGCAGTAGCCTAAAACTGCAGTAGCCTAAAACTGAAGAAGCCGATGGAAAGTTCCCATGTGTATTCATCTACCATACCATATTCCTTTTTTTTTGGGATTTCTACACTTTCAT
Organism: Bactrocera oleae; assembly: GCF_042242935.1. Classification (NCBI taxonomy): domain Eukaryota; kingdom Metazoa; phylum Arthropoda; class Insecta; order Diptera; family Tephritidae; genus Bactrocera; species Bactrocera oleae. The sequence continues at coordinate 21,012,614 of NC_091537.1, read as the reverse complement.
TCATAACAAAATTTTCCCATCACCGAAAATTTCTACCAGTAGACATATATATCAAATGAAACTAAAATAATTAGATTTTGTTCCAAAACTTTCTTTTTCATAAAACCCCTGTTTCCTAAATATACTGGAACAGCTTGTTACTTTGTTGTTCCAAATCATAACAGTATTTGAATTGCATTTTACGAATACGTTTTTCACTTGACTGAGGATATGAAATTACAAGACACACTCAACTTGCATTCACTTGTCGCATAAATACTCTGGACTAATACTAAATTGATATTTTTACTCCTACTCGTATTTAAGTAAGTGTGTAGCTACATGTGCATAACTTAATGAATGTCTCTCTTTTAATTAAATTGTTAACATTTCCATGTCCGTGTGCCGCATCAGCACATCTCCACTGTAGTATGCAAAATATTCATTTTGTTCGGGGCAGAAATTCTTGAAATTGTCGAAAGTCAGACAATTACAAACCTGTGTATATATATATATGCGTGTGTGTGTACATCTGTATGTGTCACAATTGTTGTAAAGAAATTAGTATATTACAAATATTTCTGAAATCTTCATGAAGCTGAAATGTGAGCCAGCAACTATGTAAGTAAAAGTAGATAATTGGTGTAAAAGGACCTCAAAATTTAATAAATCCCTGTATATGCGCAAAGGCCCACAATTACTATGGCTGTGGTTAACCCAAACGCCGGCTGTTGGTAGCGGCTGAATGTATGTACACCCGCACGCATTTCCGCCTTACTTTCTTGGGTTTTGGACGAATGAATAACACAAAGAAGTTATGCGCGGTAATGGGGGACCGAAAAACTAAAAGGCCTATATTTGCGAATTGTTTTAAATAGTTATTTCTTGTTCAGATAAAAGATAACGAAATTAAACAAGAAATAAGGAAAGGTAAGTTTAGTCGAAATTTGTAATAATTAAAAGGGATTGCGCTCGTATATAATTTAAAGTCAAACTGACAGAAAATAGTATATTCAACATATTAGTGGCACACACGGGAAGGTGTATCCAATATAATATAAGTTCTAGTAAAAGGAAATCAATTATTTTTCCAATATATGGTTTAACCATAGTAATGCGTATTTCGTGGAGTATAAGTGTGATCGGGTAACACTGCATGGCGTTAGAGAGATAAGATTGCGTAAAACCTTCTCAGACAGTTATGTAATTGCTTGACTTAGTGATGATTGTTCACGCTTCAAAGAACGACACCAGCAGAGAGTAAATAGGTACAACATATTTTAGAATGAAAATGTGAATAGTGTTTATGGTCCCGATACTATAACAGCGAATCTCGCACAAGTTTTTTCGATTCCATTTCGCTAATTTTGACTTCAAAAAAGTACTATGCTCTGGAAGGCCAATTGTCGAAAATATCTATAAAAAAATTTAAACCTGAAGTACGTGGCTAGTGGTGTTGAAAAGTGGATTACTTACGGCAACGTCAAGTGAAAGCGGTCACAATCCAATAGCGATAAGCTGGCGCAAATGGTGGATGGTTGGAATTGGCAGGAAATTATTTTAAGCTGTTCAATTTCTTAATTCGGACTTAAGCGAAGGAGGCAATTGCCCAGAACCGGCCAGCTTTGACCTATACGAGAAGAACGCTATTCCATTGGAACAACGCCAGGCGACATAGAACGTTAACGACTCACTGGAGCTTGGTTGGATGATGTTTTGCATCCACCTTACAATTCAGACCTGGCACCAAGTAATTACCGACTGTTCCTGTCTATGATATCATATCGAAATATGCTGAGAGAACTAAAACTGCAGGAAGACAAACCTTGCTAAGACGAAGTAATTCATTGGATTTCTTGAACTCTACTCTGAACCAGAAGGACTTTGCAGTCCAGCAAGTTCTGGTTGTTGATCAGCGCTAACCGAGGTTGTACGAAGCTCAGTTATCTGGCGCTAGACCATAAGAAGAAACTGTAAGCAAATATTAAATCAACTTCGATTGGATTTATCTTCAATTGTGACCTCCTGCGTTGTTTGTACTTAAAATTTGATTGCAGTGTTCTTGAAAGTTTGTCCTATCGGTTAATGCCTAAAGTTTATGGCACCTGACCCTCATGGTTCTGGGATTCTGAAGTTGGGATCTACATGAATTTTTAGGGAAAAAGCAAAACACAGAACTCTACTATGCCGAACTGTTGTGCCGTTTCATTTCCGACTTACAGAAGAAACGATTGCATTTGGAGAAGAAAAAATTTCACTTTTATCATGATAAATTTGATTGACTCACACCTCCACCGTTGCCAGGGCCAAATTAGTAGAATTGGGTTACGAACTGCTATCATATTCACCGTATTATCCAGGCTTAGCGACTAAAAGTCACTCGCCACAGTCCACAAATTTAGAGTAATTGCAGAGGTTGTTGTCGTAACGGAGGACTATATCTCGAAAAGTTATTTTTCAGATGGCTCAAAGAAACTGAAGTCTCGCTGTGTCTTCCTCTTTCTTTTAGACTAAAAATTCGATCACTCTTTGGAAGTTTTTACCGCTATTTGTTGAACCAGGTTTATAAAATAAATGGGGTTATCGTACTTGGTAGGATTCAACTGACCAACTGAGTACTCAAAGTTCAAAAGCATATTCTCATCTTTAATATATGTTCCTCAATGACTACAATAAAACACAACAACATTTTACAAACCTCAAATATATGAACGAGTATATAAATAAATTATCAAAATCGCACTCAACACTTTAATTTGCGATCGCCAACCATTAGACATGGTCGGCCACATCCACAGCATTTTCAATGAGCTTCCATTTGCTCCATCATTCATTTTCGCTTATCGCGCCAGCCACACTTTGCCAGCGTAAGCTGCCTGCTGCTCACTCTTCTTCTTCATCTTCTCTTTTTGGTTTTTGCTTTGTGCACATTTTTAATTAATGACACTTGCAAGTAACATACAACTGAAGTGCGCCAAGAATATGGTGAGAGCAACTCTTCTCCACCCCACTTCACTCTCCGCTCCATGAACCACCACTCTCCAAAAGGGAGCCCGTCTTGGCACGCTCGATCTAACTGCCTTTTGTCTCATTTCAGTACGAAGTTTTCGAAAGCTAATGGATTGCTTAAACAGTTTGTGGAGCGTGTGTATATATATATATATATTTATATATATATATAGTATATTTGTATGTGTGAGTGCGAAAATTGCCGCATATATTTGGCAATTTTTACAAAATTTAATCGCTCGTGAAATTGACGTATTCGGGTTGTAATTAGCAACACTCGGTCAAAATCTAAATATATGCATGTGGCCACATATATACATACATACCTACATTCACAAAGAGTGTCTATGGGAGTGTGATTATGAGTATAAAATGTTTACTGCCACTCGCTTCAGTGCACGCTGGCTGGTGTAAGAAAGTCGCCTGCAACCGCCGGCCGTCGACCAATTAGCAGTTCGAAGTGTGTGTAAGTGCATCTGTATATGTGTACAAGTGATGTGAAAGTAAGCCAAGTTTCGATCCGATCCTTTGCGAAGAATGATAATTATTAATTTGCAGCAATTTTAGTAGCACTAAAACTGTCTGTCTGTCGGGGAAAGTCTCCATGCAACTGCAGTATGTCGCATGGTTTGTAAGAAATATGCTCGCATACATACAGACAAACGTCTATAGTGCAATAAGTATAGACACCACATAAATTTACCGTTAGAGCATTCTTCATGCAGCAGTAATTCTCTTGTTCTTCTCTTTTTCTTCTTCTTCTTCTTCTCCTCTTCTTCCTCCCCTATCTCCCTTTGGCTTTCATCTACTGTTGACTTCGTATTTCCTTGTATGTCCATACATACGGTATCCTTGATAGTTCTTAGTTATTTTTCATTTCAGATTAAATTTTCTATTTCGCCCGGCTGACACATGGCCTTTACATCTATTTGAGGGCACCTGTGAAGGTCGACTGCTATGAAAGAACTCTTTTACTCCGTTCCACGCTGCAGTGGCGTAGCTTAAATAGAATTCACAGTGGAATCAGGATAGGTATATTTATAATGATTTTTAAGCCCTTTTTATTAGCTTTATGTTCCCATAATATTATCACAAATAAACTTGACAAAGCATCTGGTCAAGCTAATAATTTTCTCGTTTTCAAGGTTCTAAATCAAAGTGGTATGATTTGTGATAGTTGATGACTCGACCTTGTATGTAATGAAATAACCAGAAGTAAAGTATCCGAAAACTTTTTCCCACCTTAAAATAGGAAAAGGGGTTGTGGTTAGAACTAGCGGGATGGAACAAATTCTGAAGTTATTATTGAAAAATAAATTTTACAGTCAACAATAAGGACGACGTAGCTAAAGCTGGTTGTTTTCCAGCTAAAGTTTTTTCGTTATATTATTGGAAATATTAGTGTCAACAAAAATTTAATTTAACCGGATAAAATCTCAATCAAATACAACCCATCTATAAATTTAAACTCATACAAAAGTTATAAATTTCATTAAAGCGCTAATCATGAAAATCCCTACCCCACACAAAAAAACACAGTCGTAGTAGTAATGTCATTTTGTGTCACTTCTTCTTTTCTCCATTTTGTCCCTTTACATGCATATATCAGGTTTTGTATTTTATAAACTTAACGCCGGACAACTGTTTGGCTTCCTGGCTTCTAGCCAGCGCCTTCTCGAGTTTATTGAAGCTGCAACTTCCGCTCGCAACGCTGTTCGTTGCCTAAATAGCACCACTAGCTTTCTGCTAGACGAGTAGAAGCAGATCTGGCGCTGTAGTGTTGGCACTTTCATTGATATGGTCGCTTATAGCAAGCCAGCCAAACAGCCCGCCAAGCAGCCAAGTGTGTCACTCCTTGTTACGAATGTCATTCATTTTCCAGGAACGCTGCACTCACAGAGCGCTTCTTTCGAAGCTCTCACATACTTTTAAGTATATGAGCTAGATTACCCATATGCTTGTGCTCGGCTGCGTCTGGCTGTGTCCGTGCTTAAGTGGCTGCTGTTCCAGCCAAAAACGTGTGCGCCCATTACGGCGTACATACTGACGCCTTTCCTAAACTTAATGGACTAATTTCAATTAAAAATAAGCTTCAAACGCCGAAAGTAATCGCAGTGCTGTGGAATTTTTTGGCGCGACAATATAGACTGTGTATTTCAAAGGATTAATGTGTCGACCTTTTTGCACCCTCTCACAGCGTGTCATCAGCTGCATGCAATCTTTGGATACAGGCGCCACTTCAAATGGTCCAATGTCTCAGTTGACTCTGCCGCGTCAACTCGTTATATCTTTTAGCCATCTCTTAACATTTTGGTTGCTAACTGTTTGTAATTGGAATAATGTTTGTGGGTTGTTTTCCGTTTACTTCATTTGGTAGCCGTCACTGGCAGAAAGGTAAAGGTTACTGATGCAGACTCTCTCATTTATTTAATTAACCTTACTCAAAATAATTTTATTTAACAGTTCTCTGTTTATTCGATAAAGTATGTTACAATCTCTCATAGATAATCTTCATGATAGCTTTTTCATACTTTTATTTCTAGCCTTTCATCAAATTCCCTAACCTTCCCTAACATTAAATAAACGGTCAGCGCATTCGAACCTAAGTTGAGACACCACTTTTGGCGATCACGGGTGTGAAGTGGTAGAATATTTTTTATAAAAATCGAAAACAAATTCATCTTTAATAAAAAAAATACATGAAATCTTGCTCTGAATTATTAATCAAACAGATTTTCTTTAAAAAGCAAATGAATTGCGTAAATAGGCACACAAGGAGTAAAGCTCTATCGGTCACACCGCACAATACTAAATACCTTAGAGACCTTCAATATGCTCATCCAAATATAACTCAGAGTCCTAGATAATAACCGCATCGGTTAAGGGAGCGCTTTTAAAGGCATCGAACCCAATTCTTGCTAAATGATATTGCATACCTCTCAGCACGTCAGCTCACACTCCAATCTAAGAGAACCTTTTAGTACACATTTACTGAACCTTTTGCATTTATTTACGCTAATATTTCATTGAAAGCCCGATTGCTCTGTGAAAATACAATCGCAGTCTTATATAATCGCCCAGCGGAGTCGGTAATTGGAGCAACCATGGATCGGTTGCCCACGTTTACTCTATTGAATATCACACATCCTCAGAAACGTCGTATAGTGCGCACCGTAGACGCCAACGTGGAGCAGAGTATTGAAAAAGACCTGAATGAATGCATCCTCCATCGCGTGCAACAATTGGAGAAGTACCCATCCACCTTATGGAAGATTTTGAGGTACGATCTTGGTTTGCGGGCATACAAAACCCTTGCACATTCGGCGAATGCGCTCAAAACGAGATGGCCACCGCTCCCAATATTCACAAGAAAATTTGTTCAACGATGAAGCTCACTTTTGGTTAAATGGGTACACAAAATCACTATTTGATATGCTATGTGGGCAGAGGGAGTCATTGGTCCGAATTTCTTAAAAACAATCATAATGTTACAGTCAATGAGGATACTTGTCTACGCAAGGCTTGAATTTATTCAAGCTAGCCGTGGCGGTCCTCGCCCAAAATAATTTTAAAACATAATCTAACATTCAAAACGTTAAATTATTATAAACCACATATCTAAAAATCCTTTATTCGAAGTCTATTTTACAACAACACTTTTAGCGTAGAATTATTTCATTGGTAATCATATGGTATTGTAAAAGACACCGACACCGTGCATTCATAACTCATTATATGGTTAATAAATACATAATTCGAACTTCATTATATGATTAATAAGTAATTACTTTATTCCGAAAAAGAAATCAGTGTATTTGCTTCAAAATTAGAATCTAAAATGGCGCGACTGGTGAGCAATAATTTACATGCAATATCGCCGCTTGACGAATGAGCCATACACTTTGTAGTTTCTATACCAAACGCACTTGTTGCGCTCCATGAAAGCGAAGTTTACTGTGATGCAGTCATGGTGGCTCTGTCTGTGATGGAAATGGTGATGAGGTTTATTGCAACAAATTATTATTTGCATATGAATAACGACTTTGGCGATGACGGCAGAAAAGCAGAGCGAGTAGAGTCTTGGTCGTCACTTACTGCTCTACTAAAATACTCTACATAAAACTGCTCAAAAAGTAAAGTTCACCCTAATGACAGAACCACAAAATGGTTCTATTCCTGAGGAATAAATTTGGATCATGTTTCCGGATTATTTGAACAGTCACTTTTAAATATTTAGTTGATGTAATGGTCTACTACCAGCTAACTTTACCAGATAGATTAAGCTCTACAGCAATTCATATTTATTGGCCGATATGTGTGGTATAGAGTCAGCCGAAAGTTCGAAAATCTTTGAATTAGTTTATGGGGGCTAAAGGAAATATTGACTCGATTCAACCAATTTCTGACATGTAGACACATTATTATATATCAGGAAAGGATTCTCACCGAATGCCAACTATATATCTCATACATTGAACGATAATTTCGGTAAAAAGTCCACCTTGCCGGTATCTGGTGGATTGAATCGTTTTATTCCGATTAGGAAAATTTTTAGTCATAAGGTAACACAGCTCAAAGGTACTATTCGTGCAAAGTCTTATCCGGATATATTGATTGGTTATAGATTTGTAAAGTAAAATAAACAGGTGAAATTTAAAATTATATTATATGGGAAGTAGGCGTGGTTATTATCCGATTTTGCCCATTTTTGCACTCTAACATGGGAATTTTATAATAAAATAATCGTATTTACGAAATTTGGTTAAATTGGTAAAGTAGGCCCCAATATGGATTTTCACCTCAAGGTTAGCGGTGCCACACCCATAGTGCAATTTTCACATCGGCTCCTATAAAGCCCTTTTGTGCCATCCTGGGTGTAAAACTTAATGTCTCTGACGCATTTAGTTATTAATTTATCGCAATTTTGGTAGCTTTTAAAAAAACCATTATATGGGGAGTGGGCGTAGGCGTGGGTTATCATCCGATTTCGCCTATTTTCACGCTCTCGCAATTATTATTATTTGTCCTGCGAAAATTTGGGGGATATAGCTTAAACGGTTTGGGATATATAATATTAAACCGCAAATGCCCTTCGTCAATGTTATTCGTTTTACCAAATTACAGTTTTGTACAGTTGTAAATTTTTAAATTAAAAATTTTGGACTTAAAATGAGAAGTTTTATTTTTTAATCCCGATGTAGGAATTAAAAATTAGGTCTTAATTTTTTAATCCCAATGTTATTTTTTGATTTGAATAAACGCGTATAAATTTTAATTCTAAAACAATTTTATTCTAAATTCTTAATTATATGCCTGAGATTAAAACTTCTCTTTTTTTATTTTTCAATCCGGTAGTTGGGATTAAAATTAAAACTAAATTTAGAATCCGGTTTTTGGTATTAATAAAAATCTTTTTTTATGTGCGAGATTAAATTTTCAAAAAATAAATTTATTCAAATGTTTCAATTCAATTAAGTTTTTAATGCATTATTTGCCATCCTACTATCTTAATTTGCGGCTTAGTCAAGGTAACTTATAGTTTTTCGATTAATGGCCTCTTGTGGCCATGGCAGTGGTCCGATTACACCCATCTACGAACTCGTCGACACTTTTGTTTCCAAAGAACACGTGTACTAAGTTTCGCTAAGATATCTTAAATTTCACTTAAGTTAAAGCTCTTATGGACAACGGACCAACGGAAAGCATGCAGGCATCCGGATTTCAACTCATCTCGTCATACTGATCATTTATATATGTACAAGTATATAACCCTTTATCTATCTCGATTAGTTTTAGGTGATACAAACAACCGTTAGGTGAAAAAAATAGTATACTATATATACCCATGTAAACGTTACCGGAATTAATAAAAAACTGGCAAAAATCACATGTGCAACATCAATATTAATATGCAACAAATGTGATACAACTAATTTCCTTGTCATTTGTTGATAAGAAACATAAAAAACCTGGTGGAACTGGAATTGAAGGAAAACAACTCAAGCCAAGTGAACTCTAAACGAAAATGTTTGGTATATAAGTGTGAGGGCATGCAATAGAAAAACACATACAAACACACATTTGAGCAAATATGTTGCCAACTACACTATGGATGTGCTTGAAATGCAAAATGAGCGACTGTTGCAGCAGTCACGCAACAAGCAACAGGCAACAAGCGGCAGTCGCAGCATCAAGCACATGCATGCCAAACTGCTAAAGCGGCGAGTAAATAAGAAAATGTCGAAATCACTCATACGCCCGGGCACACGCAATACACATACAAGCTTTAAGCGGCCTTCCGCCTGATTATGGTCGCCATGCAGCATATGGCGAGTCATTTGCTCGGTGGAATGATATTTGAGATATTTGTTAGGGGTCGCTGGCACGTGATGTGAATGCGTTAAAAAGCCAAATAAGAAATGGAAAACTAAACGCTTGCTGTGCAAAGGACACTCGGCAAAGCCAGTGAGCAAACAAATTGAGTTGGGTGGAAGTTGGAGAGATGCCAATGGAAGCAAATCAAAGATTACGCATGCTTACTTAATTCTATACAAATTTCTGCACACAAAAAGCAAACTATGTTTATTTATATATATATAATTGTACATATGTGTATGTGCGTGTGTGTCCACTTATGAACTGAGGATAACGAGTCAGTTGCTTTTGGCATTGTGTGATGCAGCAGACCGGAAGTGTTCGATCAAATGGAAGCGACATGACCCTGAATTATCCTTGTTGCCGTCACTTCCATTAACCACACAGAGGCACAACACACACCAACAACAAATAACGCGCATGCTTTGGCAAATAAATATGTTTATATGTACTAGTATGTGTAAGTGCCTAAGACAGTGTATTAGCACGTTTATGGATACACCTACACACACAGCCACATTTATGTTGTTAACAATGAGGTATTGCGCACAACAACACAAAATCGATATGCTAATATACACACACCTACAAATCTAGTATTTACTGAGAAGTGATTTTCCTGCCAGCTTATCCTCATTCAACTATTTATTTTTACATACCTACATAAATACATACATGCAAACGAGCTTCATTGCACCACTTTTTGTCTATTAACCGCAACATATCAAATGCGCTTGTGTGTCTACACTTTATTTACTGTCATTAAATTTGTGTTCTTGTCCTCCGTATGCTTTCGTGGCTTGTTTACAAAATAACAACAAATACAACTAAAACAATGGTGGCGTCATTCCAATAGTTGTTTAAAGTGTTTTCGAAATATCTGCGACTATATCATTTTATACATACTTATACATATAAACTTGTCTTCATGCTCAAATAAATCTCATTATCTTAATTAAAATCCATTCATTGACCCTTTAGTATATATCTAAAGCCCTATTAATACCTCAATATCTACACACATACATTGATTTGTTTTGGGATGGTATGGCGAGAATTTATGAACACTGACAGCGACTTTAAAAAAACTTCGAGCTGGCCTACTTACCTTCAAAGATTGACGGAAATGAGTTTCTTGAATCAACATCGGAAATTTAGCTTCAGTTGGAAAATTTCACGGAATAATAAAGAACTGGAAAAGTTATGTTTGTCTCAAGGTTGTAGAAGTTGTTAGCAGCATTAATGGCACTCGAAAACAATTTTTTTTCGAAAATACTTAACTGGAGAAATAAATGAATAAAGCTTATAGCTTTAAGGCATATCGTAAGTGTCAGTATATGAAAACTATATAAAAAGAGGAGTAAAATATGGGAGTATTATTAACCTCAAAGAATATACACAACTATCAAACGAATTGTCAAAGTAGACATGTGTTTGACATCGAAGTCCAGCATACAAGTGCTTCATGCTTTTCGTGTAAGCATGAAAATTTACTTCGGCAGTCTATGCTCATAAAACACGACTATACTGTTAAAACCGACCATTAGGCGAACGAATGTTGATTCAAAGACACAATTGCTGTTGCCATATATCCGAAACAATACACAAATTTTCGAATATGTAATATAAAGCCAATTAAGTTAAGTCAATCAACCAACCGATAACCATACAATTGCTGTGCTACTACAACCATTTTCGACAAATTTTTTTCAGCTTTTTTATACTCTCGCAACCTGTTGCTACAGAGTATAATAGTTTTGTTCACCTAACGGTTGTTTGTATCACCTAAAAATAATCGAGTTAGATATAGGGTTATATATATATAAATGATCAGGATGAAGAGACGAGTTGAAATCCGGGTGACTGTCTGTCCGTCCGTCCGTCCGTCCGTCCGTGCAAGCTCTAACTTGAGTAAAAGTTGAGATATCTTTATGAAACTTGGTAGACATGTTTCTTGGTACCGTGAGACGGTTGGCATTGCAGATGGGCGTAATCGGACCACTGCCACGCCCACAAAACGCCATTAATCGAAAACAAATAACTTGCCATAACTAAGCTCCGCAATAAGATACAAGACTGTTATTTGGTACACAGGATCACATTAGGGAGGAGCATCTGCAGTTAGAACTTTTTTTTAAAAAGTAGGCGTGGTCCCGCCTCTAATAGGTTTAATGTGCATATCTCCTAAACCGCTAATGCTATAATAACAAAATTCACTAGAAGCAAATGTTTTTAGCACTTCTATTGACGGTGTGAAAATAGTTGAAATCGAGTGGCAACTCCGCCCACTCCCCATATAACGGTACTGTTAAAAACTACTAAAAGCGCGATAAATCAAACACTAAACACGCCAGAGACATTAAATTTTATCTCTAAGATGGTATAAATTGGCTTTATAGGAACCGCGTTCAAAATTAGTCAGTGGGCGTGGCACAGCCCACTTTTAGGTGAAAACCCATATCTTGAGATCTGCTCAACCGATTTCAACCAAATTCGGTGAATAACGTTCTTCTCATGTTTCTATGTCATAGTGCGAAAATGGGCGAAATCGGACTACAACCACGCTTACTTTCCATGTAACACCATTTTCAATTCCATCTGATTCTTTCACTTTCCACTATGCAAATCAGGTAACAATGATTATATCGGGGTAAAACTTTGCGTGAATAATGCAATTAAAGTATGCCACCTTGCGGCCAAAAATTGTCTAAATCGAACCAAAACTGTTCAAACCCCTAAGTACTAAATATGTGGACCCCAGTGCCTATAGTTGACCTTCTATCGAAAATATCAGTCAATCCACAAAGAAATCTCAAACGAGTATACCATTTGACTTTGCGAGAGTATAAAATGTTCGGTTACATCCGAACTTAGCCCTTCCTTACTTGTTTCTCTGTAATAATCTTACAAAGATTTGGGACTAGTATTCGCTTAAAAGACCAAGTCTAGAAATAGAAAAGCAACCAGCTATCGTTCATTTTTGACTTGGAAAGAAATTTCAACAAAACGGGTAGCTGCTGCATTTGAGAGTCTAGTCCAAATCTTTGAGTATATTACTGGCATGAAAAATGTTCCAAGTCACAGAAATTCTACCTCAAAATAGTTGATTTTATGCTTCTAATTCTATCCATAAGTTAAGCAACATCAAGAAGAAAGTAAATATACCAACACCAGAAACAGTGCTCCAAGCTCTCAAGCTTCTGAACGATTGATGATTCCTTCAGTCGGTCCAATTGTTAGCACTACTGGTCCGAGTTAAGAGTTTGGCGGTAGGAAAGCAATATATAGCAGATGATTCCCTGTCAATCCCACCAAACACACATCAAAACTTTTCTAAGGGGCAATCGTGATCTGACCACCGTTTGCGCCGGGTTACCGTGATTCGACAACAACCGCTTTCGCTTAACGCTGTCATAGTGACATACTTTTCAACGACAATAACTATCAGCTTCAGAAATTACCTCTTTAGGCTTATAGTTCTTACGAAAGCAACCCGTTCGCACTTATACAAAGCGAAATACAAATTAGCAAAGCCATCTATTGGAAAATTAATGGAGATCTTTTGACTAAAGTTTCTAATATTGATGAATACTTATATTCTTAGTCTTCAATCTCTATAGTTGTGATTATAATAGTTAATTTTGCAGCTTGTATACACATTGAATCTTGATCAATGTTTATTGGGGACTGTTCTTATTGGTATGGATTTCATCTGATCCATTGAACACGGTTTAAATTGAATTTCGAAATTCGACAAGCCCTAAAAAGTGTAATTAGTTACATAAGTTAGAAAAAGGAAATATAGAAAACATTTATGAAGACGATTTCGTAGTAATAACTGAAGCTGAACATTGCGATTAGCTTAAAGCTTATTACTCATAAGCTCTCGGAAGGGTAAAAACTACATATCGCTTACTATAGGGTATCACTATCATTACATCATAGCGTATATTTAAGTATCTGGGAATAATATTATACTTTAAACACAAAATTAAATTCCAGATGATGTAGACATCGGGCAAAGCTACTGAAATATACAGCGCTCTAGAGAGATTCAACGTAAATAGAATCTAGGTATGATGACTGGTCGGAATGGTGCACTCAATATTTCGTTAATGCATGCTGCTCTAGTATGGATGCAAAAAATAAACGAAATACCAACCCCATTTCCCAACCATATACAATAGGGCTTCTTATCTAAAGCATTTACCAGTATATCGCTCGCTAGTATTCATGTAGGTAAATATGTGCGCTTAGAGCTCTCAATATTGCCTCTAAAAAGAGCTAGAAACACCAACCGGGGAAATATTAGTATCATAGCTTACAAGACTTAGATCTTAATTTCCATGTGACGCAAATTCCAAGTAAGAACGGATGCCTCAGGGCTATACTTTACAGATTATTTAATGAGGTTAACCCAAATTGCTTTGAGTGTCCTGTGTACATAGATGACCCGGGAGGCGAGGAAAGTTAAAACATCTCGTCCCTCGCACGAAATAATACCAAATGCGATAGTTTCGTGGTAGAGTCAGGTCAGTTCCGTCGGAACTAGGTAAAGTCTAATGTTTCGAATTCTGGTTTTTAAAAGTTGATATATATTACAAGCAAAAGTTATCTTAAAGTGGTGAAATATCCCAGCTAAACTTTATATACGGCCCTAAATCATCCTTAAAGTGTATATTAACCACTAATTCAACTATTAACTTTTAATCAGCAAAAATCTGTGATTTTTAATTAAATTCTTTAGAATGATGTCTGTATGCCACATCTAACTAATAGTGTTCTGTCATACGCTAAAACTTTGAAGAAATCTCAATACATACAGCCAAACACGCAACTACATACATAGAAATAAACACAGTCCCCTCACGTTTCAACATTGCAACACGTGCTTAGTGGCTGCTGGAAATTCATTATACACGCCGAAAAAAAAAGCATTTTTATAGATGCACATACATATGTATACATATATACAAAGCGGTGTGTGAGCAAGCAACTTGGCTCGGATTCATTCAGGTCCGGTAATTGTTTAATCTCCTAAAAATGCTGTCAACTACACACGCCACCAATGTTGCTGACAGAGCTGTGTTGCATGTACGCCCAGTAAGCAAAGAAGATAAATGAAACATTAAGCATCTGTCCAAGACATACTTTCGCCAAACTCTAAGCTATTAAGTTGCGCCACCAAGACACTTGCTTGACTTTCCCACTGACATTGCCACGCACTGCCGGAAAGGTCAAGCGCAGCAACAGCACGACTAACCGTCACGTTTTGGGTCAGGCAACGCCAACGGAAACTGTACACTCCATGCCACTTCTCCGTAGCGGCAGCAGCGGAAAATAAGATAAAATATGCTTTATCTCGCAGCAGCGGAAAAGAATGTAGCAGCAACAGATGGCTAGAATGGCAAGCAGTAAAAACTTTGTGTAATGCCCTCACTATGCGTGCAACTGAAAGAGGTGCGTTCTAGCGAAAAAGTAATAGAGATAGAGAGCGAGAGAGAGAGAGAAATGGATATAAACAAAAGTGGTACTTTTCAAGTTTTAACTCGTGTTAATGGTTCGAGAGCATTTTGTGGTCAGAGTTTTTGAGTACTTCTTTCATATGTGTAACCTATTGACCAAAAATACAGGGTATATGTAGATTTTCATTCGATTCTTCAGTAACATACTCGTATTTCTAATTTTTAGACCATACCACTATGAAATAATCATCTAACTTCGCTACGTCCTACAAGGAATATTTACAAATGATTTAATGTTAAATTATGTCAAAACAAACCCTAACCTCTGCAGATTTCATCAGAAATGCATCAATATAGTTAAATCACAAAATATTCCACCTAAACCTACCTGTTTAAAAGAAAAAAGTATATTTCTCCGAGGGTTTTTTCTGGAAAACCGAGAGCCTAATGAAATTTGTAGGCTATTGGATGCTGCTGGAGAGAATATAGTTTTTCAAAATATGAACTCATGACGTTTTTATCCTTTACTACTAACGATATGTGTAACATTTCTGCATTTTGTGGATGCGATAAGTTTAATTACCATATATTATATGTGTTTCTAAAGAATTTCATAGAAGAATAGCTTTCAAACCGACTGTCAAAGTAAATTTATGTGTTTGACTTTTATGTTCTATTGAGTATAGGTTAAGTTAGGTTAGGTAAATAGGCTGATTTCTCGTGCCACGAGTAATCCCACTTGGACAACTAGAGACGCCTGTACGTTGTGATGCTCAGAGCGCCTAGTATGGATTGAAAAGACCGTTGAATATCGGCAAAACGCTTAGAACCTGCCACAAATTTATTGAGGCTGCTAATATCAATTCCAGCCAATTCGGCGAGTTCGTTATAAGTATGGTGACCGAGATCCTTCAACCTTAGTCATTTTTAGCATCACTGCATAAGTGCCAATGAGACAGTGTCCAGTTAAAACACCTATCAATGAGCCGATCTCAATCGTATCGAGTTTACTTTGATTTTCAATTCTTGATTTCTTGATACCTAATGTCAATATCGATCGTCATACTATAGGGTTCCAACAAGGACGGTACAACAAGCTGTACGGTGCATAAAAAGCAAACTTTTGAATACAAAACCACAACCTACGTCAATTCTAAGACTAGTTTTCAGTTCATGGATCCCACGTTCCGAGTATCGAGAAAGGCTGACTTAGTTGAAAAAAGTGCATAACTGACCTTTCTACCTCGGAATCAACACTCATGTTATATGTTACGAGTATATATCGCCAAAGCATAAAGTTTCATCTCCAATTCCAAGCAGAATTTCTTCCTGCCAAGCAGCACCTAAAACGCGCACACTAAACCTCTCTATGTTTCCTCGTTCATAAAATATGTATGTAACGCCTCATTCTTCAACCCCTTTCTAAAATATGGAGTAAGTTCGACACACGAACTTACCACGCGTACAAATACCATCTTTGTACATACGCATTGTGTTAGCACGCACGAATAGTTGAGCATTAAGTAAAATACCTAACAAATGTTGCAACATAAGCACTTCAGAATGTTTAAATTGCATAAAAAGCTAATTTCACTTTCTTGCTAGCGACCCTTTGTCTGCTTTCCACAAAATTAAAGTCATCGCCAAATTGAATTAACCTTGACTTGACTCGCAAGCCAGATTTACCGCATTTTGTGTTTTATGTTTTTCTCCTTCTCCACACTTCTGCACCGAATTCACCAAATGGCATCAGAGAAAACTAATGGACAACGCTCATATTACAACAGCCGTGGCATGTGTTTGCTGCATTGCCGCCCGTCATAAATCACAAGTCATTGTCTTGATGCTTATGAAAAAGGTCCAGCGGTCCATGAATGTTCGTAACAGCGGTCTAAACGAAATGACAAACCCAAGTTAATGCCATGCCAGCCCTCCGCCACAGCAAAAGCACACGAACGCGACCTACAAACAGCAGAGAAATCCCCAAAAAACATGACGAAGAAATAAGAAAATTACATTAATATACAAGTATGACGATGACTTTGAGTAAATGCCACAAATTAAAAAGAAATTTACCATTCGCCATTGCCGCGCGCCACGCCTCTGACAGCACTCAAAAACATTTCTAGCTTGCACCTATATTCATACAAAAACAAAACTTGAGCAGAACAGCATGAGCAATGCAAAAAATTAAATCAGAAAGGACTTTTGACCACGACAACTGAAATGGGAGATGTAAGTAGAGCAAGAAAAGAGCCGCAAATGTTTGTGATCTTTTAGATGGGCGGTATGCCGGTTAAATAGCAAGGACATTATTCAACAGGATACAGGAAGAGCTCAGTTTATAATGGCAGTTGTAGCATCGGCTAATGATGGCGAAGGAAATGATTTATCTGATTAAAAAAAGAAATACAAACTTATTTGTATGTATGTATGTTGCTACGGCCACTAGCCTAACCATCATATGCAGACATAATAATCAACAAAATCTCCTTTTTCATAAGAAATACTCGTATTTAGCGGTATTCGAGTATTGGTTTTTGAGGTCAAAAGATTTACTTTTTGTCAACAAAATTAATAAAATATGCTTTTAGTATTGTATCTGAATAACTTTAGCCACAATATGTGGCATATATGAGTTTTACTGTAAGATTAAATTCTGGCATGGATCCACCAGTACACACCACAGACTAAGCAGCAGAATGGACTTCAGCTAAACATACTCCAAGGAAAGCGACTATTTGGTGAAGGGCACAATAACACTCACAGCGTTTTACTGTGCCGTAAAAAGTGCTTATCCACCATGGCAATGTATCGGTTATTGCCTCCACCATCACCGTGCTCAAATTGGTCGATTTAGACTACGAACAGCCATCCCCCATATTCTTCATATTTTTCCTTGTGTGATTTCCTCTTGTCCACAATTTCCTCTTGAAATAGTCACTCAACGGGCAGAAATTTGAGAGAAATGAGAAGTTTATCGCCATAGCAGAGAACTACTTTGCAAACCTTCAGAAAACAAAGATCTACGGAACGCCATTGCATGATCAAAAAGTTGTAGTTATGGGCCGAAGTTTCCGCATAAACCATGAAGGTGCCATATTTTTTCAAACAAAACTAAACAATCGATTAAAATTGTTTTTGATAAATAGATATCCTAGCAATTTTTGAAAGATAATAAAATAGTCGGGAAAAGGTCAATTCAGCACTAGAATTTTCGAATTGAAAATGAACCAGTCCTGTACAATATAGTGAAGGGAAAATACTGTTATAATTTTACATTTTATTTAACTTTGTTCAGATTTTGACATTGATTCGAAATCTTTGTTCTTTTAACGTGGAATGAGATTGGCACCGGGCAAAACTGACGAACAGGCAAGAAATGGCACTTTCACCTCTCTATCAATAGAAAGGGAACGGGTCTGAGTTCCGATCTCTTCGTGTGTTCTACAACAAGATTGCGTGAGCTTGCCTTGCGCTGGGCTATCATTAATTCTTGCGCCGTCGCAAGATCCTTTTGGCTCAAAATGAAACCCAAGATATATAATGAGCTCTTCGCTTTCAGTAAGGTTAGCTTTTTTCTAGTTATAGGGGTTTTAATTGGTCATTGTGCCATAGGTTTTCACGTAGTTAGGTTGCAAATTTCACCGGACGCCAGTTGTAAAAGTTGTTCGGAAGAAGACGAGGTAGAAACATATCCACATCTTCCTTTTTGATTGAAATCAAGGTTTAAACACCTAAGAATCACACTTTCAGACATTCCGGGGAGGTGATCGGAATTGAAATAAAATATTTGAGTAAATTTGTATTGGCCTTAAGGCCAAGAAATTCCTATACTTATATTTATATTTATTTTTCTACAGTTTTGGATTTTTTTCACGGCCTATATACTATAAAGCAATGTAGAACTAAACATTATATTTCAAAATACATACAAGTATTTATGTGTGTACCTTATATATTTATGGCTAGTCACTTTTAATCGCGTGTTCCATCATTGCGCCATTTAAATTTACCATGCTGCAGGGATCAACGTTATCATTTAACCGAACTTCAATAAATTCATAAAGTACACGCATACATAAATTTAAGTTTTTTCAAAATGCCCGAAGGCTTTATGAACACAATGAATACTACGAGAGCATTGTACTGAAACCAGGCAGGTATGGACCACAGCATTTGTACATGCATTTATGCATTTTTAATCGTGTAATCACTTAAATGGTGTTTAAATTAACTACTGTTAACAGAAGTATATTCATTAAAGCTTCCCACTTATTTAATGATATACCAGAGAACCAGCTTGAAAGGGGACGGGTATTACACGATAATGAGAACTAAAATCATGACATATACGGCGGAATGGCTCGTTTAGTTCAAAATTTGATCTACAGGATTTTATCAGTAAAGGTCTAAACTGCCTCGAAAGGCGAACCGGGATATTAAATTTAATTTCAGACAGGAGAAAAGAACTGCAAACAGTTCCATTCAAAAGTTTCACTAAGAATATTATGCCAAGCATTTCCCTACGACTAGAAAGTGTAGGTAGATTAATAAGTTTTAAACGACGAGTGTATGGATGTAGACTTACCCTAGTATCCCATCGGAAATGCGCTAAGGCGAAAAGTAAAAATTGTTTTTGAACCGACTCTAACTTGTCAGAATGGATTTGGTAGCTAGGGTTCCATACCACAGAGCCATATTCCAATATAGGTCTAACCAAAGTTGTATAAAGTGTTTTAGTAATATACGGATCTCTAAATTCTTCAGACCAACGTTTAACAAAACTGAGGACAGATTTTGCTTTCAAGACCATGGTATCAATATGAAGACTGAAATTAGGCTTAGGGTCAATATTAACTCCCAAATCAACATAGTTAAAAATCGGTATGGTAACATATTCCGCCTGACTTTTTTTAAGCTTCAAAAAATGTAGCAGCAACTACCTGCAAGAAAGTGAGAATGGTGAACGGTAAAAACTGCCAGTTTAGCTTTTTCATAACCTAGAAACTAAAACGAAATCGTAATATTTTTTACACAATACCTTCACATAATTTCAATTTTACTTCAAAATGCCAACATTTCACCATTGGGTGTACTATATTTAGATTATAGCACAACAAGCTCTACTGACACCCATAAATCATTTGAGATTTAGTATCAACATGACGTATTTACCAGCTCGAAGGAGCAAAACATGTGTTTTGCTTAATTTTTATTTTGAACATAATTACTCGAAGGGAAGGCTAGAGCAAGTGGCGTTGAAAGCAGAAAAGCAAGAGAGCCGGAAGACACTTACAACGTTGTAGCATGCCAGGCCGGCTCAATGACTTCAGTTAGGTACACCTTTGCGAGTGACTTATCAACTCAATTCGATCTTAAAAATGGAAATTTACACGTTAACGCCTTCGTATATTATGCACTCCCTTCTAGTTGTGCTGATACTTAATACGAGGTCAATTGCTACTAAAAAACAAAACAAACTTTGCTGGTACCATACGCCTTTATACTCGCTTCGTATGTTGAATCGAAAAGCAGACGTTGTGGTCTTCTATGCACTCCTCGGCCAGCGATGAATTTGAGGGCGTTTTCACAGTCTATGCTAATTTCATCGCTGACAAATGCATATGTAGATGGGATGGTTATAAAATGCACCTCAAACGGCCTTCAACGTACTACGAACTCGCTAGACAGATTTGGTTTAGGTGATTGCACGAAATGGTGTATATGTATACTCCCTCAGTCTATCGGAGAAGAAAAACAGAAAAAGGAAGAAAAAAATAATGTTTTACAGTGGCATCAAAAATTTTCCACATCCACCGAGTAGATAGGCCTTGGTAGTTTAAAAATCTCTAATAACGTAAACACGACTGTTCTAAAAATGGAAAACTCTCTCTTTCTTCCTCTCTCGATTCTCCTCTCTCTCTGATTGGAGTTCCCGATCACAGTGTAGTGGCGATGGATTGCTTTCTTGCTGCTTACCATTGAATAACTGGGCAACACCTGTGCTCAGTATGATCTGTGTTACATTATTTGAGCGCTATGCGTCGTTTGAGTCAAGCTTCACTCTGAAATGGCTGTAATCATGAGCGAGCAACGCATGCTGAATTGGTTCTTAAGGACTGTTTTTGCCATAAACTCGACTCATATCCTTCCGCAACCGTATTCTCCTGATTAGGCTCCGTGCGATATGGAGATAACTGTTTCAAGGACTGTAAAAAACTTGTTTTATCATATAGGGATTGCTTTGAAGAGGATGAAATTGATTTGGAAAAATAAATAAAGAACTTACCTCTTTTAAGAAAACCACCTTACTTTTTGATCACAGAAGTATGTTTCTCAATGTCCCTCTGGGCACATAGGCCCTGACAAAGCTTTATCCCGGCGACAACCCATTCAGTAAGGCTAAAAATCAATATTTAATTAAAAAATAAGCGACATGGGGGCTATAGGATTATTTGCTATAATTATAAAACATTTTTTTTCTTTTTTAGTATTAGAGCACCAACAATTTTCAGCAAGAAATATTCCCAATAAATATCACTAATGTTCCGTTATTAATGGGTACTCTGAAGCTCTATTTACATATGAATGCGAATGCTTGAGGCAACAGACAATAATACATATTTACGAAAATCTGCGATCGCCAAACTAAAACGCAATCCAAATTCAGTTATCTGTTCAGCGGTTCGTGCTAATTTCAATAATTTTCGATTATGTGCACTATAATGGGCAAACACAAATAGACAAAAGCTTATGCACGACCAAAGTTTACTATACGCACATTATTGGCTTACTTTATCCAAATAAACATACCGTACGAATGTTCAGCGGCGACCAAACCTCACAGGCGGCAAATTTATATTGCAATTAAGAGCAGCCGCGCCGAGCGAGATTACAAAACCGCTAGGTAGGTTGCAGTAATAGCAAAACAACGGAATACACTGACACGAATACTGGAATCAATACTTTGGTGTGTGCCGAACAAATAACTGGTATAATTAACATAACATAACTGGTATAATATGGCATAGATTAAATTGTAAGCGATTCTGCCACTTTAATGAGGTATCCGCAGACACCCTTGTATGTCCAATTTTGTTGATGGAGCAGAGAGTAGTAAATTGATACTTTAAGAATGAAGAAAAGCAAGAAATAATATTTACATACTCACACAGCAGCTAAAAGCATATAGTTTTTAGTTTAGAAGTCCGTCCAAATTTAGGCAATTTTTTATCGTACAACCTAGACAAGCCATAGAATATCCAATAGTAGTATTCAATGATTTAAAAATGCTCTCTTATATTATATAAAAATATAAACGTATGTAAAGTATTTACAAGTGTGTATTGGTAAATTTCGTGTCAAAACAGGGATGTAATCTGTTAAGTTTTTCATCAATTTTTCATGAAAAGAAGCTTAAAATTTTAATCGATGTCTAGAGCAATAAGAGAGATGTTATAATGAAACTCGAGAAACTAAGCTACTACTGAATTTATACTATTCTGGTGAGGTATTTTTTCTTAAACTCCCCTAAGAAAATGTACAGCTTTCCGATTATCCTCAGAGCTCTACAAAAGGTATTTATGAAAAAAAGAGTTTTTTTAATAACCCTACATAGGCTACTCTTACAAAAGGCTACTATACAAAATCAGACAACGTAATGAATCTTGAACAAACTTTAGGTCGTCGGGTGCTTGTCACTATGAAAACTCTCTCGGCAGATCGTCATAGCTTACCGAAGTGGACTCTTTATAGAGAAATTAATTTTCGAGTTATTTAGGCGAGCATTCTAGGCCTTTGGTGAATAGGTTTTTGATATGTTCGAACTTTCTTGGAAAATACCAACTTTATTAAACAGTGAAAGCAATAATTTGCAGTGCAATTTATCTCTCTAATAAACATGTACTTCGAATTACTCTATTTGTCAATCTGAAATCTGAGGGTCTGAATTTTAATCTAATCCCTCAAATTAATTTTAATCTACGAGAAATATGTAATTATTTGAGTTAAATAATTCAATCATAGTTAACACATAAAATATTAGAATACTTTGTGTATGGCGTGACAGTTCCAAATATAAATCTACGAATGCGTGCAAGCGATACTGAATCAAACTCCATGAATATGGAAAATAAGTAAATCAGATCATACCAGCATTGCTTTGACAAAGCTAAATAATCTAGAAGTAACTTGCCGCGCACCACGTATTCGTGTCCAATCGGAGATGGCGATAATGTACATGCGGTGCATGCAAAAGCACAGCTATGCAAACTGTCAGCGTCCCAGCTCCCCAGCTTAACTATAGAAAATGAAGTTTTTCATAAAAATCTACGAAGCGGAAACTCAATTTAATTAAAAATGTACTCTTTGCAAAGCGCTGCATGGCGTGAGGAAAAGCGATAACGAACGAATCGTACGAACCGTACACGGTGGCGTTACGCAAAGCGGAGCAGTAAGTAAAATGCAGTCGGAAGTCGAGAGATGCCGCAACGGAGATGAGCAACAACTATTGTTGTTAGTGGCCAAACAAAGCCAGCGCGCTTAAACCGTTGCTGGCGCTGATGCTGGTGCTGACTAAAGCTACAACTGTCATTGCGCTTGCTTTTGCTTTGTGGCCGACGTTGATGATGACAAGCGCAACCTGCAGCAATCATCTCCCGCTGGGCACACGCATACCAAAGCGTTGTCAACTTGTTTCACAAAAAAGCGCGCAAAAATAAACTAACAGCCCTATTTCTTAAAGCGGACATCAGTTGCGGCAGCAGCTGGAAAAAAGTAATCAAAAACGAAAAAAAGCTTCGCTATCTACACAAACAAATGGATCTACAAATAGATATATCTAGTTAAGAAAAATGCTTGATATAGTAATGTACAAAGTGAACTAAAACTGAATTAATGCTGCATTTAAATCGCACAACTCTCTGTCACACCATTCGGCGCGCGACATGCGAGCGTACGTAGTTATGCTTGTAGGTGGAAAGAAGGCTCAAGTAAAGCGGTACGACGGCCTTAAGCTGAGCATACAATCTAAATGAATTAAAAATGGCAACCGTGAGTTCTCTGCCTGGCCGTTTTCAATTACATTAATCCAGATTAAAAGCAATTTAATTTCATATTTTTACAAAAGCGCTTTGAAAAAAATATTATAATTTAACTACTCGGAAACTATGCCGGTGGTACTTGGTCAGTGTATACCCTAGATGCCTAACACATACATTTGTGAGTACGAAAATCAACAGGTATGGATATTTACATTTGCAGGAACGAAAAAGTTTTAGATATTTTATTGACTAATGTGCAATAATTTCAGTTTCTTTACATTATAGAGCTAAGGGCGACTTTGAAATAATTCAAGCTGTTTGCCGTTTATTGAAGCTTGGATAGTGACGAAACTAGCAAGCAACTAGCACCAATCTCATAGACTGGCATATTCTTATCGAAATCGCCTTCGACTTACCAAGTTTTGTAGAGGGGCGAATCGAACAAGTAACTGGTATAAGTTGCAAAGGTTGGTAAATATTGAAAATCAAGTAGTTGTACCAGTTTTAAGTGCCTAACCTGTCTTTAATTTGGGGACTGTTATAATAAACATATACATGGTACATTGTTTATACCAATTTATTGAGGTATCTATATAACCTATTTTTAATTAAACAGATCTCCATCAATGATGTAAATCAATTAATATACCAGTTATACCAGTTTCAAAACGAGTTCTAGATATCTTCATTGACATTTTCGATATCACAAGCTTTAAAGTGTGAAGTTCGAAGCAACAACTGGTACAAATACATTATACTGGTATAATTTAATAAAGAGCGAAAACTGCTAAAAAGTTCGGACTTAGAAGCAAGATACAATTACATCAAGTTCCATCCATCCAAAACCATTAATTAACGCCTTTTTTTTACTGGTTCACAAAGCTATCCTAGACTTCATAATATAAAATCAAATATCAAAACTATACCAAAATATAAAAAGAGCAATATTAAATTTATTTCCAATATAAGCAACCCACTTGCTCTTAACTAGAATAAAAATAGTTTTTTTGTCACACAGAGGATAATACTGTTCTAGGCATAGAGTAACTAGTTCCGCTAAATGTTTGATGAATAGCAAAATTCTATCGAAATATATTTATGTATTTCTATTAGTCCGTAGCAGAAAATAGCGAAAAAATGCGGATTAAAAATGCACAATAATAATATTTGTGACTGCAATGGAAAACACAAATTGAATTAAAATGCGCGTTGCAGAGCTCCATTTAAAGTGAAAGCGTGGCGTATAAAAAGCGTGAAATGGCTACGCTAAAAAATCCAACAGCAACTAGCCATCAGAGTTGTCTTAGTTTCTACCAGCATTCGCGCTGTTAAATAAAAATAATAGTTTTAATTTAATTTAGGTGGTTTATAGCCAACATTGAGTAAATAATGTTATTCGTAATGTTATTGAGGTGATATGGAGCCAGTGATGTCTCTCCGCTTAAGGCCTCCATTTGTTGAAACGAGATTACATTTCCTTTCGCATACTCTTCTGCTGTCATGTGAAGCATGATATGTTTTTTGTTTGATTGATTACCAGGTTGAGCAGTGGGAGTTCCAGCATGAATTTAAGTGCTGGTAATGAGCTCATACGTCTTTGCAATTTCGATAATTGAAGACCTATCGAAGTCTGCGATGCTTTCGATACCCATGCTACTATTCCATATGTAACAATTCGTATCTCGATCATAGTATGTATATCCCCCTGATGATCCTTGGCTTACAGTCCCAGAATTTACCAGCCAAAAGATTGCACACCATGAGCGCTTTTCTAGTTAGTTCCACATGCTTGTTCTATCGTTGACTGGAAACCAAAGTGACACCAATATAATTGACCTCATTTGTCACCTCTAATTCTGTACCGCCAAGGGTTAGCGTCCTTAGGTTCAGCAGGTACCTTCTCTTGAACGATGATCGTTGTGAACAATAAGTGTCATTAACCTAAGGAAGATGCTTAAAACTAAAAAATAATTTGCAGTTCATAGTCAATATCTTTTTTGGTACTTACAAAGTGAAACAAATCATTATAAACTGCGGCAAATTGATCATACACATTTTGAAATTTATTTATTTAAAAAGATTGAGTGTTTAATGCCATTATAGCGTCCTTTGGCTCTATTACTTTATATACTATATTTGAGCTTTACTTGTTTGCAAGTTATTGCCCTTAATATATAAATATTTTTCTTGTTCTGTGAATTTCATAATAGCAATGTTCGATTTGTTAATTTTCTTTTCAATTTTCCTTCATAAAAAAATTTAAGCAACAAAAATGTTATACAGTTCAACTCAAAAGTGTATCCTTATAAGAGTGATATGTATAACCTCTCTGAATACTATCCTTAATTGTTTATACCAGTTCATATGATTTATGCCACTTGCTTGTTCGTTTCGACGATTTTTGAAGTCTGGCAAATCGAAGTATCAAAGTGATGTATATGCACTATTTAATGCTTTATACCAGTTAATACGATTTATACCATATACTTGTTTGGTTTGCGATCTTTCGAAGAGCTGCAATACGGAACGAACTAAAGTAAACAGTGTTATCGCAAGGATTTCAGATTATATAATTGGTTTTGATTTGTTGTGGACTTCGCAATTAGAAATATTTCAAAGTAGAGCTCCCAAAAAGCTTAACTTTATCACTAAAATAGCTCAGTGACTATATATAAAATCAGTCGGTACTGAATGCTAAGAATTTCTATTTCAGATGAGCACTGATTTTATTTATTTTCCCAAATATCATCAATTACAAAACTTAGATGAAAAACTCAATTGATTTCTTTTATACTTAAATTTGTATTCATTTCCATTTAACTTTTAGCTCAAAATGTAATGGTTTGAAAAAAGGTTATAGCTTTCTTTATTTAAGCCTACTTAACAGGCTTTTCGTAATGTGACCATCAGTTACGTAACTATCAACAACAACTTAGGACGTCTCGCACAAGTTCATTACTTGACAGCCCACATTTGCACGCACACGCACACACATCCAAGCTCACATAGACTAATTTTTCTTAATATTTCCCAATTGGCACTTACTTTCTGCTCGACCAGTTGCCGTAATTTGCTCCATTTGCTACCATTAGCTGTTAAATCCTAAACAAACTCCCAAAATATTTATCAGCCATCTCTTATCCGCCACAGGCTCAACGCAACACAGAATCATTTATACCAATATACAAAACTATATACATATACATAGCGTGTATGAATATGTACTGTGGCGGAGGAATCGAAATCCGTACAAATAAGCAAAGTGTCGGGGTGTTAAATCTGCATCATTCATTTGCAACTATTTGGCCATCAGCGTGGACAGCCGAGCAACACTTTCGACCGACACACGCAACGTACTCTTATCGTCGGCCAGACAATCAAGTCAAGCCTGAGGGCAACCCTCATGGCGAACTAAGCCTTCGAAATTTGCTCCGACTAAGAAGAAAATCTTACAAAGTTGTTGGGTTTGTGTGCGAGAAGAAAAAAGATTACTGCGCTCCTGCTCAGAGTATTCTTATTTTATTCCAACATCATCATTATCGTCGTGAAAGTTGGCGTAAATAGCTTCGAAAATGTGGGTATTTCGGTTAACTAGCGACAGCGAACTAGCTACAAATATATATTACGAATATATAGCTATGTATATATATACGTACACAAATACATACCTACAGACATTTAGAAGAACCACAGATTACTTGAGGATTACCGCATTATGTCCAATTATTTCGCATTCGTAGGCATTCAACAAGCGCAGTGGTGGCGCGGCACTGCTACAACAACGAAGCAGGCTATGATAGCGAATTGATCAAATGCTGCTGCTGCGAAAAACAACAACAACAATGCCACTCTTCAACTCAATCTTCTTTAGCTTGCAACGCCATACTGGACTTATTCCTACACTTAACAACGAAAACATGCCCCTCAGCCTCCCCAACTTCAAGTCGGATTCAAAACAAAACAAAACCGCTAAGCAGATGAACTAAAAATGCCGAAAGCACGCTCAACAGCATTACGAGGGTGAGTGAAATGGCGCTAAGTTGCCACCGTCCACCGAAAAACCCGCGCTGCCGTTATTAGTTGCAGCTTGCTCTTTACTTACATACATACAAAAGTATACTTTCGACTCTATCCATCGTATTCGGGGCAGCCCAGATCGACTGCTTGCCACAGAGCTCATTCATAATAAATGCAGCCATGATTGGATTGTGTGTTTGCGTGGCTTTATTTGCTCATTTCTTTGCTCAGCGTCAATAACGGCGTAGCATCCAGCCAGTGGCAATGCAGCGCGCAGTTCACAGCTCGCAGCTATGCGGCAGCATGTTTTGATTCCAATTCATACCCATCATCAGTTGAAAGGCGCCGGAGTGGGGCTTATGGCACTCATTGGTGTTGTACAAATGACGGAAATCCGCAGAATTCTTTTAATTTCATTTTGATTGAAACGGAATATTGGCATTTCGTACATGGATTATTTAATTTATTTGGTGGAAGTGATACCCACAAGAAACATACATATATATATACATATATATACAAGTATATGGATATTTATAGATTTAAAGGAGTATATGTGACTGAATTGAGTAAGTTAAATTACTTTAAATCTTCGAGATTAGTCTATAGTGTGTTTAATTTAAAATAAATTTTTAAATATAATACTAACAGTTAAAGTGAATTATGTCCAATTACTCATTTTGTTAATACAGAGAATTCGTTTTGGAGTAAATCATATATGGATACTTGTAATACTATCGAAATGGGTGAAGGTCAGAATTGATTTCTGGAGTCCTGTATACTTATCCAGATATCTTATTGAATCACGTGGTCTTCAGCACTCTGAAAAGCCACGCCTACAAAATGGCGTTAGTTGAAGGAAATTAAACATAAAATGTAACCTAATGATCGGTCATATATCCATAAACAGAATATAAGATTGTCCGATCCTCCGAGTGAGGATATTTAGTCACATTATAGTTTCAAGGTTTTGCAGGGAGTTCATCAGGAGGAAAGTCATCGTATTTTTATGGATGTTTATAGAGAACATGCTCTAGCTGAGCAAACGTGCCAAAAATGGGTTGCACGATTCAAAAGTCGCAAAATATTTAGGAATCACACAAGCAGCCATTTCAAAACGTTTAAAAGAAGGTGGACACATTCAAAAGCAAGGAAATTGGATGACATATGAATTGAAGCCAAGAGGCGGTGAAAGACAATTTTGCGTGTCGAAAATACTGCTTGAACGTAACAGAAAGAAGAATCATATGCGAAACCTGACCAACCAGCCAAATCAACGGCAAAGCTGAATATTCCAGACGCCAAGGTAATGCTCCGTATTTGGTGGCATCAGAAGGACGTACAGTATTATGAGCCAGTTAAAATCTATTTGGCAAACATTGGATGGAAAGTTGTGCTTCACTGGCTTTATAGACCAGACCTTGCACCTTTTGACTACCAAATTTTAGAACGCCCTCATTGAAATATGGTTTATAAACATTACTGAATACAATGAAAAAAAACTACAGAGCATGACGTACAAGGCCCAAACCACACTCATGTCATCCCTTTTGGAAAACCCGATATATGGAAAGACCCAATTTATGTGAAGATTTCATTTCTTTAAGCAAGTATATTACGAATATTAGGACAGTTTTATTAGTTAATTTTTAATAGAAGTACAGCTGATGAAATTTTGTGCGCTTAGGAAAGAGTATTCTCCGGCAAGTGCGTTAAGTTAAGCTTCCGACAATATTTTTGATATAAAAAATTTTGAGTTCTGATATAGGAGCCATCATTTTTAGCAAATAAGTTCTTTTCGGAAAGCTCGAAGAAAATGATTTTCTTCCTCAAATAACTATAAAATATTATTTCATAAATATACAATACAACAACAAATAATGCATAATATCATAAATTTTATTTATCTAATTTTTATCTGGTTACACCGGTCAACAGCATTTTTGCGCACAGGTTATACATACTGTCTTTTTGTTGCTTTTATACCTCGAAATAAGAATAGAAATAAAAAAGTATGCATTTGCTTTTATGTATAAAAATTAGTAAACTCAACTAAATAAAAATACACCAAGATTTTACATATAATAAATTTATTAAAAGATACCGTACATTCATTTAGGATTCATTCCTATAATATACATTTTAAAATAGACTCCAAATGTTTAAAAATGAACAGTTTTACTTTTCCTGTCATGTTCCGCAGAAGTTTCCCTTAATAACCCCCAAATATAGCCCCCACTCATGCTTTCAGTATACGGGCCTTGGTAGCGTCTCTCAAAT
Source organism: Bactrocera oleae (assembly GCF_042242935.1). Classification (NCBI taxonomy): domain Eukaryota; kingdom Metazoa; phylum Arthropoda; class Insecta; order Diptera; family Tephritidae; genus Bactrocera; species Bactrocera oleae. Next base: position 20,982,445 of record NC_091537.1, on the reverse strand, counting down.
TCCATTAAATTCCGAATAAGCTCCCATATTATCTTGCACCTATAGAGGCATTCTACAGCCGATGGTAGAGATTCATAATTGCCAGCCCTATGGTTTCTAAGGAAACAATGCATTGTCGCTGTTTTCTCCCAATGGCTAAGTAACTTCGGGAAAATATCACAACTCATAATTTTTTTATTTTAGGGTTGATTATTTTTTATTACCTGATATTTAAAAGGTAGATTGTATTAAGCTTGATATGCTTCCCAAGTTTTTAAATTTTTACTTAAATCATACTTTTTTACTCTAATTTAATAAATTCGCCGCAAATACAATATATCAACACCAGTTAGCGCCTCGTTTACAACTTCTTAAAGACACTTTGTACCGGTATACAGATAACAAAAGTATGAAACACATTATTCCTCTGCAATGTCCAAACACATACTGTCGTACACAACGAGCGATGCCAAAACCACTATCTTTCGTGCTCTTCCTTCTCCTCTCAGGGTAAAAGCCAGCGTGGACCCACATTATTTGGGTGTGAAAATCAAAAATGGTCAAATGGTTGTAGTCGTCCTTTTCCATGTATATTTGTAATAAAACCAGAATATATTAAGTAAAACCCATGCGCAAAACAAATAGTTTTTTTGTTGACCTATGTAATTTTAGCTACTTTTTAGCGATTTCGGTAGTATTGCTTGCAACTTTTTAAGTCAAGCGTGTCGTAAACTAAATGAAGCTATCGAATGCAAAGAATATAATAAAATATTTTTTTATTGCAAGAGAGACATGTTTTTTATTGCCAACATATTCCGATCGTTTAAACAGATTGACTAATTTTGCGAATGCTTTCCACAGCCAACAATTCCAATATTAATCCTCGCACCCAATCATTTAGCACATATCCACTTTATTCCTCCCTGATTTTATATGCAAACATATATATGTATAGATGTGTGTGTGCTTGTTGAGTATATCACATCTCGTATTTGTTTCATCTGTTCGCCAACAACTTCATATTTTCCTAATCTTAATCCGCAATCTGCTTTTCCACTTTACTGCACCCCAAAACAATACCCACCAGCAGTTGCCAGCGTCCTTGACGCCTCCACACTAGTTTAGTGTTAGTGAAATGATATATGCAAGTCCTAAAAGCAGCGAAGCAATCATATTTTTATGACAAACTCATAAAAGCCAATCCGTGCCATAGCTTTATTTTGCCAATATAATCATATGGATACAAATCCATTTAAATAATCCGCATAGAATTTCTCGACTTGAATCTTTATCGACATGCGGGTGCTCGTATGCATTGCGGCAATATATAATATATATACATGCATAAATATGTATATGGTGTTGTAGGAGTGCTACATTTATGTAGGTATTAAGTGGTGCAATAACAAAGGCAATCGAATAGTCACATATACCTATATATATGTCAAGTAAATATTTTCCTAATTTAGGCATGCAATTGAGCTTATAACGATATATATACATACTTATACAAACAATACATATACAGATATATGTAAGAATCTCAAAATCTGAGATCAGAACTCAACTTTTGTAAAGGCTATGTTAGTATTTGTGGTATAATCAAGCTCTTCTTGCCAAAACCGCTCCCGGTGATTGGACTTGCAGGTCGACAGTTGAATTGCCGAGATCGACGACTTAATAAAAATATTTCTACAATTCTCCCTCCGTTTCTTCTAGACTTTGAAATCCCGACTTTTGGCATTATAAACATCAAGTAAATGTCCTCAGCGCGTTTTGTTTCCTTAGCTTTAGTATAGAACCGAGATATTTTCATTGAAATTTTTCCACATGAACTTATCAAGACTTGTTTCAACTTTTGAAATCGCTTCTACCATTGTTTACTTTTACTGTGACTACTTGAGGGATTCGTGGGCGTGGTAATGACTTGATTTCATTCATATTCAATAAGAGTATTCTAACTTCATCTGATTACCAAGCAACAACTGCAAAATTTCATAAAGATTCTTCAATTTTTACTCAAGTTATGGCTTGCCTGAATTGTCAGATGGATGGACGATAGACGGAACTCAATTCGCCACGTTCTCCTGAAAATTTTGATATATACTTATAACCATGTATCTGTCGATGTTAGCTTGACAACATGTCAACAGAGTACAAATATTAGCGAATCCCGTTAGAAATATAATAAGATTACAGTACAGTCATTAAAGATTATAGAACAGTAAAGAAGTGCGGTCAAAGCTTAACTTCTTAAACTCTATTTATCGACTGCTGGGGAGTGTGAACGAAGTAATACCAGCACGAATGATAACTGTGAGGAGCGCCAAATGAGAGAATATAGTTTTAATTCCGTTAAGATAAGGAGAAAGAACTTTCTAAAAGTATTAAATGAGCTGAGAAGTGAAGCCGGCGACCTATAACTCCGAAAGCAAAGTTCGAACAATAGTATATGAAACATGATCGATGAATTTCCTAAACACATTTGGTGCAGTTTTGTATTATATAATATAAGCTTCCCCTCAGCTTTGTTCAAGCTTAAAATAACCACATGTGTTAGAAGAAATGCGGCCAAAATCGATTAAGGCTAAGCTGGCAACAACTAGAGAAAGATTTTATGCCAGATTTATGCCCTCATTCTAGGATAAGCCTTTAAATGCATTTGGTGGAGCTCTTTCCGAAGATTATAGTTTTTTTTTTACACATTAACTTACACTTTTATTGAGCTGTGTACCACATGTAGTAGAAAATATCTAAATAATGAAATCGATCAACGCTGAAAAATAGTTCTCAAGTTTTGATGCAAGACCTCTAGGCATATTCACATAAGCTAATAGCAATTTAGTTGGAATGAAAAAAGCTTTGCAAGATTATAAAGGTTTTTTTGAAGCATGACTACCACTCAATGGGTGTTGACCTCAGCAACCGCTCTGAGTCAGCTTCAAGCTTTTAAGCCTTACCACTTGTAGAATGGCATTGAAGCGCATACCACAAATTGAATTACAATACAAAACGCCTAAACACCTGCAACCACCTCAGTTTGCTTCATGTTGTTAGTCGTATTCGAGATTTCTTTACACAACACTTCGTACATATATCTGTATGCTTATTATTTTCCTTGGTTGTATTTTATATTTGTACAATAATAAGGCAACGGTAAATGAAAACAGCTTAAGCACATGGCAAACATGCCCTCCGTTATGACTGTTATGTTCTTTGGATCACAAGGTGAATGATAATAATCTCAATATCTCTTAATCCCTAAAGTGAAATCAAATACTTGCACATTTTCACCTCGATGCTCAGCGAAATCCATGTTGTCACACTTGACAACCGTCGATTATATTTACAATTTGCTCCGAAATTTTTTTGTCTTCACAAATCATTCTCAAATCGAATTTGTTCGCATCTTTTCATACTATATACAGTGGCCTCTGCTGGTACAATATGTGGGCAAAAGAGATTAATTTCTTTTATAAGATGTCAAGTCTATAGGAAAATGGCATGGGATTAAAATTTTATGAGGTCATAATAGTGATTATCTTATTGTCTTTTGTTCACCAAAGAGGCAAAAATACGAACAACCAAGTGATGTATTTATGTGCGGTTAGAGGCTTTCAGCACAGCAGCATTCTTAAAAACTATAGGTAAAATATTTTATATTGTTAGAGCAATAATACCTCAACCAAGTAAGAAATACCGAAAAATTTTCCGAGCTAGGAAGTCTGCATGTATTCGGGCGATACGCTCAAACTTTTGGCCGGTTTGTGGATCTACAAGTTTCTCTTCTCTATTCTTCAATTTGGCAACTTTTGAAGTTGCACAACAATTAAATCTATGTAACCGAAATTATTCTTGGTTTATATGCGTTTGCCTCGGAAGCATTCCCAAAACTTATTTGAGGAACATCAATTACTAAAACCAAATGAATTGAAAACCTGATAAAATATAGAATATTTTCAGTGAACATCTACATATTGTACATTGGGTCAACACGTTCAAACCAGAAAATGCGCTAAGATGCTCAATTCTAATACGCTGTCGAGTTTTTCAACTCGGTGCTGTAACCTGGCTGTAGAAGTTCAACGACGACAGTTAAAACACTACGGATCCGAGTTTATAAGCGGTCACCACGAAAGTGTTGTCAAAAATTACGCAAAGATTTTTTTTTCATATTTTATCTCTCTTTCCTTGACATGGAAAGACTATACCCACTCGATAAACACTTGCTCGAATCAGAACATACGCTAATAATATCGGAAGTTCTGTAAACAATTGATCAGCTGATATATGCAATATTTGAACAACTTCTAGTTTAATCAGTTGGTGAATGGCGATTTTAGTTCTTCTTCTTCTGGTGGATGTAGTAGTTTATTAACAGTCCTGTCAACCTATCGGGCATCCTCTGTTAATTTCCACACTTGAACCTCGTTTTCTGCAACAAGCTTAAGCCACCATTAGATCTTCTTATCAGCTTCACAAAGATTCCGTCCCCAATTTTCCGAAAAGCACACAGTGCGCAGCTTGCTCCAAACGTGCCGCTTATAGTTTTTCGTATTTTCGTGTTCATCCCTACACACACAAATATGTTTACAAATACATATTTATACAATCTTTCACTTTACACTTCAGTCATCCAAAGAGCTCATCCGCTTCATATGTTCTATGTTTATCTTCGAAACTCCGCCTGTGGCAAATAGCCAGACCAACATCTCAAAGGAGAATTCGTAATGCGGTGCATAGGTTAGATTTGTCTTTATACTTTTTGTTTGTTTGTTTGCTTGTTATTTTCCCTTTTGACGGTGGCTACGAAGACTCTCTACATATATACCATGCAAGTGGATTGTGGCTTTTCTGTTGTTGTGGTGCTTGTTGGAATCGTCCCAAAAATTATTTTACAATTTCTTGTGAGATTTTCACACAAATTGATTGTTGGCGCTATTTAAGTTCGATGAAGTGTTTTATAAGTAAGTCTCTCCATATGTGTGGCTAAATATAGAGAAGTTAGTTTAAATGTTTTTGTTTTTTAGCAAATTAATGCTCACTTGTGTTTGCCAGAAATGAAAAAGACATTATTTTCCATAATTTTTATCTCTTTGACAGTCTTAATATGGTTATAGCTAATTTTGAAAGCAGACAAATCGTTTCGGCTGGGGTTAGACATTCCCGACGACAGATGAAATTTTATTACTTTCAGCGGGTATATATAGATATGAGTACGACTGCTAAGTTTCCTTTAGAGCATTTTGAAGAAAAGAGGTTAGTACCACTGGAGACGGCATTGTTCTAGGAAGACCTTCCTTTTTAGGAAGGTAAGTACAAAATCAAGAAGAACTGTGGATCTTTCGCCGAGAGCGAGTAGGTAGGTAGGTTGGGTGGATGTCTGACGACGCACCTAGGCCTTTTGGAGACCCATTGTCAAACCACTCTATTAAGTTCTCTCTGAACCACCCTGTGCTTCTGTTGAAGTTCATCAATACAAAAAGTTTTATAGGTGCAACTTCTGAGACATCGTCAAGAAATCAAGGAAATCCATGTTTTCTCATCTGTGGAAAGAGGAATAATGAAAAACTATTGAAAACAGCGAGAACTGTAGAAATCAGAAAGAGTTTTTGAGACCAGTAGAAATATGGTACTGACTGTCTTTGCGGGTTACTATTAATATATATTAGACAACTTTAATTTCTCTCAAATAAAAATTCCTTGGAGCTTCTCAATAACGTTTTAAGCCCCTTACATACACATATAGTCTACATACATTTCTTTATACCTTTATGTACATATGTATGTATATATATATCACATATAATGCGTATGCACTCACTTGTTGGTTGGCTTTTGTGTTTGACATTCGCTTGTCGGTTTCTCGGCACCACTCTGGCTCATCGCCAAATTGTGAAACCACAAATGGAAATAAATGAACATTCAAGCGAAGCCAAAAATTTCGTTTTAATATTTGAAATTACAACACTATGAAGCGTGCAGCGTTTTAGTAAGGCATCGCATTGGCGCCATCAACTGACTAAATGAGCAATTAAAGCATCGTGTGGCTTTAACTAATAGTTCTTTGCTTGGCTTCGTTTGAACTGAGCAGAAGCTGCGCAAAGTTCACTAATCAATGAGATATTTTGCTACAGATTTTATCATTTTTAAATTTTTTACATATTTCAAGAAGTAAGGATGAACTAAGTTCGAGTTTGAATTTACAGCGGTCCTCTTTTCAAGGTATTATATGCCTCAGCCGCCTGTGTGAAGGGAAACGAACTCACTTTTAATCCGAAAAAAGCACAATATATTTTTTTTTATTTGACGAGAAAAACAAAATCACCCAATCCCTTTCCTATAAAGAGTAAAACTATTGTACTCTCGCGCTCTATGTTTTCATAGGGTTACCTTTGACAAAAGCCAAATAAGTGGAGTAAACCATCGAATTTAGGGCTTCTGAAGTGCTTGAAATGTGGCAACTCTGTAGATTTGGTGGCAAACTCAGTATGAATCTTTTGGATATGGAAATTCAAATAGAATTACTATGGGAATTATCGCTAGAAAGAAAGGAATTGAGTAATAAGTAAAGGGTCACCACAACGAAATTGAGATATCAATTTCAAAAACTTAGTAAAACATGTCTTTCATTAATTAACCTAATATATAAAAAATAGTCAGGGGAACCGAAAGTACTATTTTGAGTAAATAGGTTCTGAAGGCAAGTCTGTGCGGGCTTAGGTAGAGATTTTATGGTCGATCATTATTAGAATAAACTGTTTCATTTTGGTCAGAATAGAAACGAAAATTCTGATCCTACGCAGTGTTACTTCTCACGTTAAGCCGAAATATCAGGTATAGTCTGAAGTTAGGTCTAGGGATTTGACAGTTAACTCACATCATTCGATGTTTGTGGTCCAACTTATTGGAGGAAAAAACAGTAAAAACAATTTTGGCGGATTGAGGTCATTTTCAGTCGAGGGACGGCCGATATTTATGCTTGTCGACAAAGAAATCGAGCCCAGGTTTTATGTAGCGCAGTTATCCTCATTTAACCCGTGCATCCGTGATACCACAATTAAAAATATGAAGATGTTCTAAAGTATTTTAAGGAGACGAATGCACCAGACAATATAATACAAATATAACTAGAGCCGTTTAACAACTAGCTCATATCATTCTAATAAACTCTAGAGATCCAACCCAAATCGTTACGAAATCAAGAAAATCTTTCGCAAAAATTCACGTTCCACTTTATTAAAGAAGATTTTTTACTCAGCGGGTACAAGCGACATATTGAAGACCTGCTCACGACCGCACTGAAGGAACAACGCAAGCGAAAATGGAAAGCGTTACGCAGCCGCTACGCGAAGAATGCTCTCAGACAAATTCTGTTCCGTTCCCACGACACTCGGGTCTACGTAACTGGAACGGACTTGGATTTATTCCGGCCAAGGACTGTCAACTCGGCAGAATTCTGTCGCTACAACAACAAAAACAAACTCTGTTTACTGACGAGAAAATATTCGTTGTAGAAATATCGCTCAATAAGCAAACTGATCGTGTGTTTGCTCGGTCATCAAGAGAAACATCCCAACTCATCTCTCAGGTACAAAGAGAACACCATCCCGCGTCTGTAATGGTATGGTAGGTAATGAGCTATGATAGCGTTACCAAGCTGCATTTTGTGAAGCCTCTCAACAAGCCGTGGACCTTTCAGCGAGACTCAGATCCAGCTCACAACGCAAAAACGACTCCACTGTGGCTCAAAACAACGTTCCGTACTTGATATCAATAGATGATTGGCCAAATGCTGTTCCAGACCACAACCCATGCAGAATATAAATTGTGGTGCGTATGGAAGGACATGTCTTGCTCTACTAGACATCCAAATATTAAGTCGTTCAGTGGCCAAAACGTCTCAAATCTTGCTGGAAGGCAAATGTAAGTCATTTCAAATAAGTTATTCCGAGATTTGTAGTCATTTAATAACAAAATAAAAACAAAAGTTTCCGGTACTGCGTATCATAAGTATTTAAGACTTAACCAATATGTACAGTGCGTTCACATAATGTTTTTTCTTTGCGCGTTAATTTTTAATTTTTTGCAAATCAACACAAGTTCAATTGCGATCACTGACGCTTATGATTCGGTCAGTTTTTTCAATATTCCTAATATGTCAAGTTTTTTCATGAAATAAAAGAAATGAGTAAAGGGGTGGTCTGATCATTATGGAGAAACTGGAAATGTAGATTACACGCCAGGAAAGGGGAGGAATCACATTTCATCTAAAAGTGATGACAAAGCTATGGTACTCCTTTTTCAGAAGAAATCACTGCTCAGTCTAAAACTGAACAAATATTGTTACTTTGGATTTGACATCACAGTCACCAGAAGCCAATTTAATAGAAAGTAAAAGTGAAAGCCAAAATATCAAGAAGGTGGTGGACATGTAACTATCATATATACTATCATTGTCCGACATATCGAAATTTATAACAACCTTAACTTTTCTTATCAAATTTTCAATTTTAATCCTTCATTGTTTCTGAGTAAATTCGCCTAAGATTAAGTACATAGCACTGCCTAATGTACATATATAAAATTAGATCAAGCACCAACAAAAACCAAAGCTTTGAATTCCATGTAGGCATTTATAATAGTATTTTCGCAACCAACCACACATAAGGTTCTCTAGTGACGTATACCACATGGTGCACCCAAATGTCTTACAAACTGAACAGCAGCACTACATGTTGTCTGCATACACATATATATAAATATATATGCTATAGTTGAAAGTGTGCATGCATTTACCTCTTTGGTGGCACTTAAATGCAATGCCAACAAATAAAAGTGCCGCCCGTGGGCAATATCCGCATTGGCGGCTGCAAATGGTTTTCACGAATGAATTTATTAATGAAAAAATAAATAATTCCATTAATAATCAATATTGCAGCGACACGCAGATTCAACGGAAACATTACGCGTTGCTGCAACAAACGAGCAGATGACACTGCAGCGGTGCGGCGGCGGCGCCAAGCACTGCTCGTGGAAGGTCGTGCCGCTACCTGTGCGCTTGCCGTTATGGCTCGAAGGCGAAGAAGACATGCGCACACAAAAAATGCACGACTGCTTTTGCTATAGCCGTTGTTGCTATTGTGGCATGCTGTGCATGCTCACGTGGCATTGCTGAGTATCGCCGTTGGCGGTGAGAGCTGTTGGCGGTATTTAAAATTTAAATTGCGGATGCCGCAGCAGACGCGCTGACCAGCGACAAGGCCGCAAAAATGTGTGCTGAGAAAGCGCAATGCAAACACATGCACACAAACGCCCAAACAAAAAACGAAAAAATATAAATAAATAAAATAATGCACAGTGGTAAACGCAATAAGTGCAATAACTTCGAACATAACAACAACAAGAGCAGCAACAACAACAATGTTAAAATGTGTAACATGATGGCTTATGGCCGCAAAGATAATATAATTTCATTGAAGTGCCATTTAAGCGTGTACTCGATGAGCACTCGCACCCACACACACAAACACCCACACTTGCATACACAAGCGCATATGCTACAGCGGTACATGTACGTATCTATATATGTACGATATGTAGGCATTTGGTAGTTTTAACCGCAACAAGTTTTATTGTTGGTTCATTTTGTCATTCTGGGAATTCCTTTTGAAGATAAAAACTCGAACATGAGCAAAGAAGCCCAAAGGGCACAACAACTATAACAACTCGAATATTTTAAATACAACGAGTCATATTTGTTGTTGTAGGTCTGTTGGCATTTTTAATTAAGCTTAATTGCGGGTGGGGCAGAATATGGGCGTGTTCACACACTGGTGGACACACAGTAGCGCAGGCGGCCGTTGGCCATGCATTCGCTTATAAAATTTTAATTTCACTGATGCTGCTTGCGTACAAACATACATATACGCCTACATACTTATCCATATACATAGATGCATTTGAGCACATTGCATATGTATATGTGTATATGTATATAATTTTGTAAAAGTATACAGCTCTGAGTAAAAAGCATTATCTCCACAAATTTTTACAAATAAAGGGTGCTTTTTTTAAGTTTTGGAAAGAAAATTTTATAAAATGGCAAATATTTTGGCTTGATTAATACACAGGAATAAAAAACAATTATCTCCAGAAAATGAGAAATATTTTGGCTTTATTAATTTGTAAATGCTATGCATAAGAGCACAGCCGATCATATCTCGCTAATAGTGCGCCGAATCTTAAGTATATATATAAGATTGTAATTGCAAGAAAAATATATTATAACCGCAAATGTTTGCCTCTAAAGGGTGTATTTTTAAAGTTATGGGTTTTTAATTTCAAATAAAATAAGGAAACAAGTGTACAGAGCACACTCTTTTGCCTTTATTAATCCGCATAAGAAAACACTACGTATCTCTACAGTTGTTTTCTAAATAAAAGGTATTTTTTAGAGTTCAGAGTCTTTCATTTTAAGCGAAGCAGAAGAAAAATTAATAAAATAACAAAATGTTGGATTTATTAATTGGCAGGCAACGTAGTTTTAAAGAATTTCGTAAGAGTTTTGAACCTATTGCAACGTCGATTGTGTCTAATGAAGAGCATAGCTGAAGTTATCTAGCTACTAACGCACCATATATTCGTTTTTAAACGATCAGTGTTAGTGACTTTATCGGTAGAAGACATTACCTTGACGCACCCCCACAAAAAATAGCTTAACGGAAGCTTTAACCTAGATGGCAAACCGTCAGAGCCGGCGGTCGAAAAGTTTTCGCATTATCCTTGTTCAATGGTTTAGCATATAAACGAAAATAATTGGCGTCTGGAAACTGCTCCAGCCGTTTAGAAATTAAATTTATATAGACCTTACAAAAACAATTAATATATAAATGTTACTATTGCGAAATGACGTCCTTCTGGATGCTTTTGGCACTTAGATGAATAAAATTGACGTGGTCCCCAACTTAAACCCTTAAGAAAATTTAAACCTCTGAACAAAAATACCCTATATATGCTAATTTTGCAAAATAACGTTCATTAAGAACCATTTTTCAAATAAACAAGGAATTTGAGATGGCAAACACATCCTCATCCCTTTACAAAATCTATACCTCCAACAACAGAACCCTCTTCATACGATTGCGGCGTAATAACGTCCTACTAGAACCCGTTATGACTTAACACGAATAATATTGACGTGTGAAACCCATTCACACTCTCTTAGAAACTATAAAACTCTAACAAACACACCCTATACATATATGTAGGTATGTACAAACATCGGTTAAATGACGTCCTGCAAAAACCATTAGCACATAAACGAAAAATAGTGATTTGTAGAATCCACCCATATCTTTTTAGAAATTCTAAACCTCCAATAAAAACACGCTATATATGCTACTTTGGCGTAATAACGTTCTGCTATAATCATTTAGCACTTCAATGAAGGATTGGGTGTATATCCTCATCCACACTGTTCAAAAATTTGACACCTCTGACAAAAACACCCTATATATGCTACTTTTGCGAAATAACAAAAGAGGAAACACTTTTCTAACAAATGTGTGTAAAACTAACAAATCTGCAGATGCAAGCAATTGGAAACTGCAACACAACCGAAACTAACACTCTTCAAAATATATATGTACATACATATATACATATCGCATACACATACATAGATACATACCTTCAAGCACACAGCATATGTAGTTATTAAGTATTTTTAAACATATATGCATATATTACTTTACATGTAATGCAAACATTAGTGGGCGTCACAAAGATGTTGCATGCCACATAAAAAATGTTGCACATACATATTTATATATGTTGGTATGTATGTGTATGCGTTTCAGCACGTTTGTTTTGATGTGCTTCGCCGTGCTGGTAATTGCATATGTTTACACAGTACATATGTTTCTGCCAATTTTCTGTTGTTTTTGTTATTGTTTTGTAAAATATTTGCATGTTAACACTGAAATGCAACATCTGCGGTTACAAGTGACTTAGTTGTTACTATTGTTTTTTGGTTTATTGTGCCACAAGCAAAATTTTTAGCTTTGCTACTCCTTATTTAAAGTTATCCTTTTTGTGTAACATTTTCGATATTGTGTAGCAGTTTTGACGATGGGGGTTATGGCTGTTGAAGGTTATAGTTGTGAGGGGATTAAGCTACTCCACAATACTAATTTGGCATTTAAATATAAATAAACATTTGGTTTGCTTTATTCAATGCCGCAAGCAAAACATCTACTTAACTTTATTGAGTTCTCTCGCTTCTTGGCTGGGTATTTACTTTAAAGTCAACCGGACAGACAGAAAACAGCATACCCGTAATGAAACAGGTTATTCAGCGAACCTAACGCTATTAAGATATCACTCAAATCTTCAGTTATAAACGTTCAGTATTTGCTCAGAGAAAGGCAGCTCCTAAAAGCTCTTATATTCAAAATTGCAGCATAAGAGAAGTAGTTGTGGTTGGGGTCCTATTATTATATTCCTAATATGAGCGGTTTTCTCTCCAGAGGCAAACCTACATCTGTCGAAAGTGGCTGCAGGACTTATATATGGTATATTGTATTATATGGCTCCGCGGAGGAGCAAAGGGCCACAATGAGACTCTTCCATTTATTTCGGTCTTGTGCTGTACTCATGCTTTAATTTCAACATTTTTGAACCTAAAATATTTCGATACTCAAATTCCTTCTCTAGGTTAGAGCGGATCGAACTTTCCGTCGGCTGCTTGTGGATTTCAACCGTTAGCTTTTTGAGTGATTGTGTCTGGATCTCGTCTCAGAACATGCGCGAGCCAGGCCCATTCTCTTTTCAGAATTTCGGCCTATAGAAACCGATTTTTGAAATCTTGCAGCTTTTAGACGTCAAAGGCTTCGAGTTCCCCGTTTCGCAGCCGTATACAAATGTAGACTAAAGATTGGTGTTTAATATTTTTATTTTGGTACACCGCGTAATGATCGAGACTGCGTTGAGTGCGCCGAAAGCTGGCCGTATACGATTTATGATCCTTTCCTTTGAGCTTCCTTTTACAGATATAATGCAATGCAGGACTAATGTGTTATCTATTCGGTAGGTACTACACCGATGGCATTCTGTCAGAAAATTTCGACGCAAAGAATTTGAAAGTTGGCGCCGTTTTCTCCTCAAAAATCAATAATTCTTGATATAAATATTCTTTAGCATAAGTAGAAGTGACATTGCCTGATAATGAAGAAATGTCGCATTAAATCTTTGAAAACTGTGTATATTCCTTTGTATTATAAATATATGCTAAGAACTATCCCATGTAAGTCATCTCTACATAACAGGAAATTTTTATAACACTAAATTTTGTTAAGGTACTCGGACTAAGTTTGCAATGTGACAATGGAAAACGATCTGCGGAGGTTAAAATGGGGTATTCTTCCTATACAAAGAAGACTGGGTCAGAAGTATGGCCATTGCTTGTAATGGCGGTACAAATGAACCTATGCAACGGAGGGTTAAAATTCGATGCTGATTGATGATTTTTCTATGACAACCACATAGAGAATCATTGGGCACCAAACCAAAAAGACAATCACTGTGCTTTTAGCGACAAATCAAACCGAATATATGATATGAACATTCGATTTCTTCAATGAGACTACTTAAAGCAAAATATGCTAGATTCATTTAAGGCAGTTTGGATGATAAACAGAAAAAAAAACTTCTACTTTCAGACAAGAAGTCACTCAGTATCAGAGTTAGGATCACTAAAAGGCATTTGTGCACAAAATCTTCACTCACAACATTATTGTATATATAGAATAGAATTGGCAATCTATAGGGTACGCGCCGAGGTTGGCGAAATAACCAACAGTATACTTCGTCCTTCGCTCACCCAACCATATTTAGAATATTTGGTGCACTGAAATCAGAGTAAATTAAGCTATAAAACTCTAAGAGTTGTTCTTCTTTAATTCCTTATTTGGATTCTAACTAAAACTAAACTAATGTTAAAAACTCTTAGAGTTGAGACGATTTAATTTTTTGACTTAAGAAATTTAAATTGTAGCTCAAATGTTTTGCTTCATACTGACTTGTCCATCTTTACTTGAATGAAAAAAAGCAGTCGTCTGTTGTTATTGCAATAATTTCTCAATTTAAGACAACATTTTGCAAAGAAAATTTTAATTTTCATTTGATGCAGCTGTTCCGAAAATATTTCGCATGCAATATTTGCTAAATTTTTTTATTTCTTTTAAACGGTCACTGCAGCATGTATGTAACTATAGGGTGTTTTTTCAGAAGTATATGACTGTTATTTTTAACAAAAAACAGAGTAATGAATGACCCGATCATTATTTATGCTTTATAAGTGCGCAAAATTTTTCTGCGTTCGTGTGGAATTTCGGGCATATGGCAACCACGTAAAAAGTGTTTTTTAGACATGTCATTTTCGAGAAGAAATAAAACGCATATAATTTATTGTAACGTCAAGAGTTTAACTTTATTATAAAGATAAGCGTTTGCCATTATGTTTGTACACTCGTTTAAAACTAATTTCGGGCAAATGACCGTCGCGGTTGGCCCAAATAAATTTTAGCCAAGAGCCCCAATTTTCGACCAGCAATTTCCGGCAGCTATTTGGGCCGTATGTCAGCAATAGTCTTCCTTCCAAGGCGTCAATGGTCTCGGGCTTATCTGCGTGGACAAGCGACTTCACAGAACACCACAAAAAATAGTTCAGTAGTGTTAAATCGAACGATCTTGTAGGCCACGCCACAAGTCCATGACGCGAGGTAATGCGCTCACCAAAAGTTTCCTAAAATAAATTGATTGTTTCATCGTCCACATCAACAGTCCCCAATTTAGGCACGTAAAAGACGTTAATCATGGCTCTATAGCTTTCCCCTTTGCCTCTAACATTATGGACGGCTTCAGTTTTAAAGAAATATGAGCCAATGATTTTCTTATAAAAATCAGGATCGGTGATCATCTTGTTTTGGGGCCATTTACCGAACGTCCGACGCGCTAGATGGTGGTTCGGCTTCAATTCTTTCAGTAATTGGTTATTTTAAGGCCGAAAAGTCTGTCATGAAGTGAATGGGCAGAGCTCCAATTGTTGCGCGCGTTGGCCGATGGACTCGTTTGGGTCTTCTCCGATACTCAGCTCCACAGCAGCAATAGTAATTTGTACGATTTGCAGACGTTGTTCCAGAGTATGTCTGTTTAGTATAAAATAATGTATATTTAGTAAAATAGTATAAAATCTTATTGACAAGTTCGTTTCTGGTTAGGCTCACTAGAAGTTCGTCGAAATAAAGTTATGTTTTCCAGCGTTGTATGACTTGTTACACTGTTGTTCTGGACCCAGTTAACAGTTAGTCGATTTATGTTACTTATTGAAGATGTAACCGTAAGTTAATATAAGTTTGGCGTATGGATCTCTAGTTACGGAAATGTATTTCAACGATTTTAAAATGGCGAGCTTGTTTTACAGTTATCCTACTATGAAGTTCTATGCTATTGAAAAAAACACCCTCTACACTCGAGCACTATGCATCTGCATATATAATATATGGCAAATATCGCTCCGAATTCGTAGACGTCTAGCTGCCTATTTAATATTAAATAAAAATACATTTGCATTGACTACATTTACAAATCCCTCAAGTATGTCTCTTGCTCTAAGAATACACCGTTTCTATTTGTTTATTGTATTTAGGTTGCAGTTCCTGCTGAGTTCATATCCGTGCAACAATTTCAGTTCGCCGTATTGGGCCACATGTCAACGACTTCGCTTGCAGTCAAAAGAGAGAAAAAGAAAACGAAAGAATAGCAAAGAAGAGATCAAAAAAGGTCAGCACAAAGTAAGCAATGTTGCATACGAAATGTGCAGCCAGTGAAATCTACTAGGAATACTAATAAATTTTTCATCATCCTGGAAATTTCCAGACGAAGGCAATAAAAATACAAATTTCCACATAGACAAGATGGCAAATGTCGTAGCATAGAAGCTACGAACTCTCGATTGAACAACTAAAAGCAGCAGCCTGAAAAGTGCATTTCATATAAAATTCTATATACTTGTACATATAGGCAAAGTATAGTTAAATTGAGTTGGTGTATGTGTATGTATGTATAAAGATGTAAGTAATGTATGTACTGATTTGATTATTTGCATGCATAAAAGGGCATTAAGTGGCGGCGGTAAGGGGGAAAGGTCTTAAGCGCAGTTAGATGCCAGCAATCATGATGTCGGTGGGATAAACAAATGAGAACGCATATACGTATATAATAAGAATGTATGTGACATTTTTCAACACATCCTTAATCCCATTCTGGAAACATTTCTTCACCCACAAAAAATAATATATTTGTCGCCCAAGTTCTCATGTAAGTAAGTCTTGTAATGAGTGTACTATGACCCAAACAATCCTGGATCTAACGGTGTCTTAGATCAAAGTTTTCTTATATTAAAACCAGTCTTTTCCCAAGAGAGTCGGTGACCCGTGCCCTAATTGTATTCCATATTTTTGGAATGTTTTATGTCGCTACCACAACAACAATGCGAGGTTTGTTCAAAAAGTATCGAAAATTGTGTATTTCTTAGAAAAAATTTATTTATTCATGAATATCTATTTTGTCCTCTTAAAAGTAATCACACCTAGATAACGGGTGATCCAAATAGGGGTACTTTTTCCAATAGCATTTTCTTGACAGACCCCGCGTGAATCGTGTCAAGCTGTCAGGTTATTTTTATTCAGTATTGTTTGGCAGACATTTACAAATTGTTCAACTTTATTACGAAAATTCATGTCGAGTTTTTTAACTAAAAATGTAACAAAATCAGCTTGCATGGGTTCTTGAAAAGTTCCAAGAAAATCCGACGTTTACGAGCCAAATTTTGTTCAGCGATGAGGCCCATTTTTGGCTCAATGAGTACTACGCTACTATTGAGGAGTTAAAAACTGCATCGAAGGAGGAGCTGAAGAAGATCACAAAAATTGACTTTTTTAAGTGTTTCGAAGGGATGGAAAAAACGCTGACATGAGTGCATTATATCTAGGAGTGATTACTTTCAAGGGTACAAAAAGATATTCATGAATAAATAAACAATTTCTTAAGAAATACAAAATTATCGATACTTTTTGAACAAACCTCATATAAGAATGCCAAATATTGTATAACGTATTCATAATATCTATCTTTGATTCGCAATTTCTATGCTCGCTAACCTTGAGCGCTGCTCTCTTTGTCAAAAAAATTACATGTAAGAGTAACAACAAAGTTATCGAGTTGAATTCGTACATGAGAGTATGCGGATACTTCACTGGAGTGGTATAATCACTATCTTCATTGCTACCAAGTTTTGTTATGCATATTTTACATAGGTACATCAGTTTTACTATTGTGAATGGCTCCAATGACAAATTAAAATACAAATAGAACTAAGGGGTTACTAAAACGTTAATTGACACGGAAAAAAGAATTTCTCTACAAATAAAGAATCGTAGACCTGATGATATTGGTCAATAACGATTTACATGAGGACCTCATTTAAAATGTTATAAATTTAAAATCAAATCTTAAGGTTTATCGGATATATATAATCTCACTTCTAAACGGGTTAACTAAATTTACACTATCAAAAGCACAATGGAAGCATTGTTGTTTAATTGCCTACCGATCAGTATTAAGATTACACTCTATTGATAAATTCTGTAAGAAAGAAGTCCCGAAATAAATTGTTGTAGTTAGGCCTCTTTAGAGCTCTGGAACTCCTAGACAACCTAGTCCTCTATTCGCCGAAAATGTGTCCAGTCGGACACATTGAAAAGTTAACTCTTTCGCGTGTTCTTAATATTTTTCCGGACGACAGTGATACCTTATTCCAGATATATGATTTCCTTATAATTTACTGAACCGTTCGGACAGTATTATATCTGCGAACGGAGGAAAGAAAAAGACATCAGCAGACATCAGTATCAAGAAGGCCCAATAAGCTTTCGGTGCCTTCATTGCGGTTTGCAGCTACTCAGTCATTACGCGACATACCAAAATTAAAATATTCAATTCAAAGTTAATCCACACTTCAATACGGCTGGGGACAGGGAATCTTGTAGCCACTGACATCCAAAAGATGTAGGTTTTCACAAAGCGATGCATTCGCAATATTTGGTGCATTTTCTGGGCCGTCAGAGTCTTTATTCTCAAAAGTAAATGAGGTAGGCTCGAGCATGTTCTAAGACGTGATCCAGACACTAACACAGGAACGCTAGCTACTGGACTACCACTAGGCAACGGTCGGTAAGGTCGACCTGCTTTAACATGGAAAATAAATGTGAGCAACGAAATATCTAAGGTCTAAAAAGTTGGAGTCAAGTCAAGATGCGAGCGCAAGATGGAAATAGATTAAAAAGTCTCAATGTGGCCTTTTGCCTCCCCGCCGAGCAATAGGATAGAATTTATATATTAGAGTTATATATCAAATATAAACCACATGACGCTGTTTTGAAACAAATAATGTATATCACACAATACTTTGAGCTGGGAAAGGTTCCAAAACTGACGGTCACGTTCATTAACTCGCAAAATTTTATAATTTTATGTTATCTGCACATTCGTATGTGTCTAACGCATTTTTGTTATGTCAAAACATAAAAATTCTACTTATCGCATTTTATGCGCCACTTCCATCAAAGTCAACATGGGTGCACAAAAGTCCACAGCAACTGGAACCATTCAAGCGTCCATACATTCATTCCATCCATTCAGTCAAATGAGCGCCATAAGGTCCATTAGCTAGCGCCTTGGGGAATATCGACAGCTGGCAACAATAATAAAGCGTTAGCTGAATTGCAACAAAGTAAGGGCCCCGCCACCCAGTGCAGCAATTGTGACCCGTTGCGATATTGCCGAGCATTTGTTGGTAAATAGAACTATTGCACATACACGCTCAAACATTTTTATATGCAATAGTATTTGTGTTGTTACTTTCCTGTTATATTAAATGAAACGGAAATGCAATGCGCCAGCATTTCAGCTCAGCGCTGTGTATATCCTGTCTATATTGAATGCGACAGAGCGCACGTTTGTGTCTCTGAAAGCCGCCTAAACGGAAATTTGGGATAGTTTTTGCGAGGTTGGAATATTCAAGTGCTCGTATTTTAGAGATTTTATTGTAGCAAACACTAAATGCAGATAACTTAGATATTCAACTGCGAACTTGTGAAAGGGGTTAACCTCAGCAATTTCGGATTTGTCTAGTGAAGTAAGTACGTGGGCGCTTAAATAACGTACAATAGTAACTAGTATACATAACTACACGATGGCTTTAAATGTATTGTACATAGAGGAGTTTAACAGTTTGGGTCTCATAACGTTTTTGTAATAACTAAACCTAAAAAAGATGACTATTTTCCATATATCTAATTTCGCGAGGTCTGCCTGTCCATCCCTTCGTCCGTCTCTATATAGGCGAACTAGTCTCTCAAGTTTTGAAACATCGAACATTTTCTCCCTAAGAATCTCAGTTGTCGAAGTCGCAGATAGCGGACCACTATAGAATATAACTACTATATAAACTGATGAATCAAGTTATTGGCACCTCAAGTAGTTGATATGAATGTAAACCTTTTCTAGCCCTAATAATAATATATCAAATATGAGGGTTTCTGGGCCTCTGTTTTATATTTTTTTTATTTATACGATATGTATCGATAAATTTTAAATATTCTATATCTAAGAGAAATTTAGTGGGCATACTTTTGTGACAACCAATCCTCACTTCCAATTGGTCTTATAACATGAATATATTTCAATATGTAAGGTATCTTAAAGAAATTAAGAGGACTTCTTTTCTTGAACTTTGTTTGATTTGGTGCATAAAATGAAGATTATCGGTGGGTACTTTCCTTAGCCTTCTTATAATTTCTTCAATACCCTTTTGTACCCTGAAGAAAGTATATTAAGTTTACCGTGGTGTTTGTAACACCCAAAAAGAAACGTCGAAGACCCTACAAAAAATATATGCAAATATTCAGCGTGACAAGCTGAATCGATAAGTTCGATAAACGTACGCCTGTATATACAAGAACTAGTCCCGCAGTTGTCCAGATATCAACCCGAAATTTTACACATCTCTTTTTCTTACTAAGAAGCTACTCATTTGTCAGAACCGCCAATATCTGACAGCTATAGCATATAGCTTTCATACAAAATGACCAATCCAAATTAAGTCCTTGTATGGAAAACTTTTTGATTTGACAAGTTATTTTCACGAAATTTTCCGCAGATTATTAACCAAGACATTGCTACAATCTTCAAAAAAATGGTTCATATCAGACAACTATAGCATATATTTTGGAAATGACTCCTCCTTACTTTTTTATTATTATAGGGTTGAATATGTTCTCAGTAAATATTCACAACCGTTATTTTAATACCGAATCCAAAACAAACATTTCAAATGTTATGTAGTCTTATACATTTTTTTGCAATTTTTTTCAAATTCAGAACCAACTAACGCACACAACACTTCGGGAGCGAAATAATCGAACACTGGTTAAAAAAAGTAAATTATTCATTGCACCTTTTTGATGGCCGTTTTATTTTTCATGGGCTCTACGACTACAATATAATCTTATTGCTATATCTATTACAAAAAATAACGAAATTCTCTGCTGTAAAGTCAAAAAGTTAGCACAAAAGATAAGGAGAAGGTGGAATTTGTATTTGAAAAAAAAATTAGATTATCAACACAGCAACATTTCCTTTGCCACTGCATATATAAGAGTACCCAAAGCGAACAAACGGCGTACGACAATTTGAGTATTTTTGCATTGGAATATTGCCTTGTGGCGTCTACCAATGCGCTATATCGATTGCGTTCGATACGCAAGTGAGTGCGGAAGCTGCAGAAGCGCAGCGGAGAGGAAAATGAAACCTTTGGCAAGCCAGGCAAATCAGCGGCAGACAGACAAGAATAGAAAATATAAAATCAGGCACATAAAAAACATAGAAACGAAGGAAATAACTACTGGCATTGCACGACGAACAACGAGGGTGGTACGATAATGACTTAGCCTCAGCTCCCGATAACGGCATTGTCGCAAGAGAAGTTTTTTTTTAATTTTTGTTTTGACTGGAGAGGCCAAGGAAAAATAGAAATAGTGAACTTCACCGGCGAACATGCTCCAATAGAAGTGTACACCGTCCTATCGGCCGGAATGGAAATAGTTTGGAACTCTCTATATAGATGATAGATCTCTACTTTGCCGCATTTTTGGACTGATTCGAAGCCGAATTCCAGAAAATACGATGACATTTAAGAAAAACGATTAAGTTTGGTTGCGCCGAAACCCTTTACAGGTGCATTTTTTATAGCAACACTATAGACAACTAATTCTTAAAACGTATCCGGCCTACGGTTTGCATCCAACGGAAAATGTTTTGCTAATTCTTTCTAGGCACGTTGTTTGATACAAACAACCTTGAAGTCGAATTAAAGTTACTTAATAAAGAAAAAATTGTTAATCTTGATCGGTGAGTTTGAATGAAAGCTACGTATATACTATAGTGTTCCGATCTGAACAATTCGCTCCGAGACTGTTGCTTTACATTGGACAACAATATATGCCAAATTCCCTTGGTCGATTACTTTGTATGTCAGCTATATGCTATAGTGATCAGATTCCAACAAACTAGCAGCTTCTTCGGGAAAAAAGAACGTGTGCAAAATTTCAGATCGATAGACTGACGGACAGACAGAGGCCATGGCTTAAACGAGTCAACTCCTAACACTGATCTCTTATATAGAAACTTTATAGAGTCTTCGACGTTTCCCTCTAGGTGTTACATACCTATACCCTTTTCCTTGGTAACAATATACCCCGTTTCAAGGTATAAAAAGTGTTCTTCCACGTGGAAAACTGATGCCCCATCCACCGTATTTTTAGCTTTGCCCCGAACGATTTTTTATTTATTTTTTTCAAATCAAAAAAAACCTCACTTGACAGGCACAAGTTGGAGTCGAATTAAGAGGTTATCGCTGTCACGAAAGCCTACTTTGAAGATCCACAGAACAGTATTTTGCAAACGAGTTAAACAAGTTGCAGCATCGCTTTCTTTATTCCATATATAGGCCAAGTAGTTAGTGGACCACCATCGTACTTACAACACAATGACTTTGCTGTTGGTGGGCAAAAAAAAGTGTGAAACATATCGACTTGCAACAGGAACTACACAACAACGCCATTATGAGCTGGCAATAAGAAAGCAGCGCAGGAAATGCTACTGCCAAGGCAATAACCAAAGCGAAATTATAGCTCTACATATATGTGTGTATGTATGTATACGAGTGCGCACCTAGACCACTATTCGCTGCGTTGCATGCTGCGCTGCAACATTATAAATGTGGCAGCAATACTTCCGGCCTCTGTCGTTGCTTGGTACACCCATAGACCTCGCATATGCTTAGAATTCAAAAGCAGCCCGAGTGTAAGCAGGAGTTGAGTAAATAATAAAGTGCCAACAGAATAACCAAACGAGCGTCTTACCACAACAATTACAGCAACAACCACAGCCACAACAACTAACGCCAACTACTTTGCCCAGCAAATGTTTAATGTGAATTTTGCATGAAAATTTGTTATTCATGGCCACTTCAAACCCAATAGCAAAATAGCAAAATAACAACAACAACAAAAACGAGCGCTATGGCAGCTGCAGGTATTAATAGGTGCGTGTAACGGTGTGTTGTGTGTTGGTGCGTTTGTATGGCACGGCGTTTGTAAAGGCATTGTAATGTTGCACCTGCTATGTTGCACGTGCTGGTATTCGCAAATCAATGCGGGAAATCAACACGCCCGAACACCAATGCACATTGCAAGTTGCCAGTGTGTTTTGCCATTGCTAATAAATTCAATGCCCATATGCAATAAAAGTAAACATACCGGCTACAAGTGTATTGAGGCATTGTAAACTATGTGCAATTGCATAAAAATTTAAGCTAATCCTAAGCTAATGAGAGGGTGCTGTAATCATATCACATATACTTGTATGTACATATATAGGGTTATTAAGCGCTAGTAGTGCGTAAGGTGTGGCGTTATCAACAACTTGGTGCAAAGTGGGAAACGTTTAAGTCCACTCCACATCTATGGCGATACTATTCGAAGCGGATTGAAAATCAATTAATAGTATTCAATAGTGCTCTCTATTGATGCTAAGGATCTCACCTACACTTTAAACCATAATTTTTAATGATATTCCAAAGAAGACATTTATAAATATGAGGCTTTTATCATATAAATTAACATGATATTAGCATTAGATTTCAGTTTCGATTTCGAAGCGATATATATCTTTTCTTGTTTAGGTAAATGGCGAATTCACAATCTAAAACACCGTATGTGGCCAACTTCTTCTTCAATTTTTCTTTTCATCGAATATTTCAACACCTAAAAGATCTATATACTTATACATTCTTATAATATGACGTCATAAATCTCATTCCTCCATAGTATTCGATTTTTTTGCAAATAAAGGATGTTTTTCAAGGTTTTGAACAAGAAATAAAACGCATATAATTTAATGTTATGGTCAAAAATTTGTTATATAGTTACAAGTTTGCCATTTTGTTTTTAAGGGGTTAGGGGTAGTCAGAGGCACGAAAAAATTAAAATTTTCAGTCATTTTTTTTTATTATTAAATCATATTATTTTACAAAAGTAGTAATATGACATTATTATACAATGTTTTGACTTGAAGTGACGAAAATTTCAAAAACAAAAAAGTGTAACTTCCAAAGTTATAGCTGTCTGTGTTGACCCAGTTCCCAAAAAAAGGTCCTTGCGGTGACAATCATAAGTCCTTGGAGATTCATCTAAAATCATTCGGATGGAAAAAATTAGTTTAATAAATAAATAATCCTATTTTTTTTGTTTTTTCAAAAATTAATAAAATTGCGGCCTCAGGAAATTTTTTTTTAGATTTTTGAGAAAAAATTTGCTGTTAATTGCTCTTTAAAAATCGAAATTTTTGAAAAAAAAAATCCTCCGATCAAACTCGTATTTATGTTGTGTTCTAAAAGCTGTATAACTTTTATCAAAATCTACTGAGCGGTTTTCGAGTTACAGTTGTCACCAGTTAGAAAAACAAGGTTTTTGAGAAAAACGCATTTAAAGTTTCTTGCAGCTGCCGCTAGCTACCTGCTCCCGAACGCTTTGAAGTGCCCGAGCGCTCTTTGTTATTTGTTGAATAACTCAAAAAGTAATTATCGGATCAACTTGAAATTTTCAGAGAATATTTTCAAGATATTAAACTTAACGGAAATGCAAAAAAATTATTTTTTGAAAATTCTGACTAGCCCTAACACCCTAAACTGATTTCGGCTGACGAGAAAAGTCATCATGTCTCTGTAGCGTTCTCCATTGCCTTTAACATTGTGGCCGGCATAATTTTAAGGAAATATGAATTCCCTCTCCCCATACTTGTAGAGCATACCAAACTAGCCACCTCATTTTGGGCTCACCCACCGAACTTAATCTTGATGGTCGTTCAGCTTCAATTCATACACGAGTTGAACTCTGTAAGCCCGCAAACCAGGATGCTCCCGTAAAATCTTCTATAAAGTTAATCCACACAGCTCCAATTGTTGCGCGCGGTGGCGCATAGACTCATTCGGGTCTTCTTCAATAATCTGATCCACAGCAGCGATAGCATAGATGCTGCCCAGTAAAGACCGCTTAGTAATATAAGACCACCTCGACATCTAACAAAATCTCTAACCCATACTTTTTAAGTGCAACTACTCAACATTTTTCGTTCCCTTCGTACCGCGTCAAACAATGTTTTATTTCGGTGTATGTTGATGACGTCGTTACAATCGGACTAAACAACAATTAGGTTCCGCTTTATGTAAATTGAATATTGAACCTTCGTGAATGTGTTTGGTTCTGGGCGGGTACAAAACGAGTAATCTCCAATGTTCTAAAAGCAGTCAGCGTATACGAAGAACTCTGTTAGATTTTAAGGCCAATTTAGAATCACCTTTACTGGCAAGCTTATTGGGATTAAGTGTGTAATTGCGGAGTAAAGTCTTCTCTGGATGAACATAAGTAACCCTTCATACATCTCTCAAGGTATGTCCGTCTTAAAATATAACTTTAAATTTTAAACAATCACAACGGACGAGATAGCTTTTCGAGTATACGACGGAAATATTATGTAAGATTTTTCGACCAGTATCCATAAAAGAACTCTGTGCGTCATACGGTGATGGTAACAAACAAACAGGGAAGCCTCTTTGGCTTCGGAAAGATCAAGGAAAGAAAGGCCGTAACATTCTTGTGAGTTCGACGATAGATGATAAGATAACTCTATTAAAGTTATGGCCGTATATCGGCAATAACACAGCGAATGTTGTCTTCCAAATAGTTAAGCGTTTGTGGCTTATCTGCAAAGACCAATGACTCCACCGAAAGTAGTCTAGCGGTGTTAAACCACAAGATCTTGGAGGCCAATTCACAGGTCCAAAACGTGAAATTAGGCGGTCACCAAACATGTCTTTCAATAAATCGAATGTGGCACGAGCTGTGCGACATTTGCGCCATCTTGTTGGAACCACAGCTCCGGAACATCATGGTTGTTCAATTCAGGAATGAAAAAGTTAGTAATCATGGCTCTATACAGATCACCATTGACTATAACGTTCTGGCCATCATCGTTTTTGAAGAAGTACGGACAAATGATTAAACCAGCCCATAAAATGCATAAAACAGTCAGTTTTTCTGGATGTAACGGTGTTTCGACATACACTTGAGGATTAGCTTCACTCTAAATGCGGCAGTTTTGTTTGTTGACGTAGCCATTCAACCAGAAGTGCGCTTCATCGCTTAACCAAAAAAATGAATGTGGAGCGCAATTCGTATTCCGCACAGAACCATTATTTTCGAAATAAAATTGCACTATTTGCAACTAATTTTTTCATTAGAAGTAAGTGCTAAAAAAAATACCCGTTATAAGCTGTTTGCAGTATTCTTTCCTATAAAGTTGCGACTTATGGAAAAAATGCCCAAAAATGTTAAGGATTTCTGCCTTGCTGATAGTTCTTTGCCAGACTCCGGGTCCATTCCGCTTACATAGACCCGACTATCCTGAGAATGGTCTCACAACAAGTCGAGTTGAGCGATAGTATAGATTTTTCTAGTATTCCTGACATTTGAAGTCCAAGCCAGTAAACCTCACTCAACTTAAGTCAACGACCACTCAGACTCACAGACGCTCTAAAACAAGTGAAAAGATGTGCCGGAAAACATTTCCAAATGAAAAAGTTGTCAACTTCACCAACCACCTCTTCCTAGCATTACGATTTGAAAATGCGTCCGAAAGAAGTCATTTCACGCGGTTATAACAAAACAAGCCACAAAATGCAACTGTTGCATTTCAACTTGCACAAAGTCACACTTTTCTACCCCACATCGCATCATCACCTTGCCCAACTAACGGTGTTGGTTAGTCGGTTAACCATCGCTCGCGTCTTGCCTCTCCGCTCGCACACAACATTTATACACACGGCTATCAACTGATTTGTCCAGCCTGATAATTCCGGTCAATTTTCTGGTCATGCAAATGTGGCCATAACCAATCACTCCCTCCGCTGTAACAGCAACATCACCATCGCCTTTAACGCATTCCGTGTCAGCTCTCGGGCATTTGTAACAGACATTGTAAATTGGGACCTCATACCCACGCGTCCGGACGCTTTGCTGTGCGGCAGAAAGGCTTTCCGGCAGCATACAGTAGTACATATGTATGTGATTATTAGCAACCACATATGGCAAAGCTGCACAACGTTGGCAGCGGTCGTCAAGGGCATGACGCAACTGCCTATGCTGGATACTACACGTAAGTATTTGCCAAAGGCCGTTAAACGCCTCGTCGCGAGTATGCGCCAAAAGTTCGCCGCCGGAAAACAACATGCGATGCACCAATTAGCGGTTATCCTATGCGTAAATTTCAATGGCGTTTGCCAGGTTTGAACTCTACTACACAGAAATACCTTTTTCTATATAGTTACAGCTATATGTATATCCTATAGGCCGCACTTAAAGTGCAAGTTTTGCTTTAAGCTTTGAACTAACTGAAAAAATAGTCATCTTACAGTATTATACCCAGTGCTATATTTGTATTTATTAAATATTTAATATAGCATATATATATATAGGGTACGTCTTTTTCTAAGGCGGTATGTAAATATTAGCGCATCGAATGTTTGCCTTTAACTCACCAATGATCTTCGTACCGCTGTCGTACCCTATGTTTTTTTAAAATAACTCCACAAAACAAAGTTAATAGGGGTTTACAACTTCTTAATTGAAATAGGCTTAAATACCTAAAGTTACCTCGAGAAACCAAAGAGAAGGGAATTACGTTCTGAATGCTGTAGTAGATAAAAATCTTGCTTACCCAGAATATGTTAGATCGCCACTAAACTCTGACACACCTAACATATGATCTGCATGTGAAGAGTATCCGCATGCTTATAACCACATCTTTACATGACCACTCGATACTCTTATCAAATACCTGTTTCCCTATGATCCTACTTCGTAGAAACAGCTAGTTTCCTAGACCTATCTTTAGATTACATTAGTAACAATTAACCTACCTTTTCACCAATCAGGCTTTTAGACAACCGCTACAAGAACAATAGGTCAAAAGATGTAAAATCTGAAGGTCTGGATGGCTAGACAATATCACCTCTTTTCGACAATAGACGCCGTGCTCAATTTGTCCATTCAAACGAACGTCTTGACCGTTGATGGATGAAGTAACTTTTTCTAGAACTTTTTT
Organism: Bactrocera oleae; assembly: GCF_042242935.1. Lineage (NCBI taxonomy): Eukaryota > Metazoa > Arthropoda > Insecta > Diptera > Tephritidae > Bactrocera > Bactrocera oleae. The sequence goes on along the minus strand of NC_091537.1, from coordinate 20,954,623 downwards.
CAATGCCAAACGGTTATTTTAAAATGAGGTTTCCAACTCAATCTAACCTAATAAAAGTGAAACATATACATTATTTACCGTCCAACCAAATATGTATATGGCGCACCCTTTATATAGGTACATATGTATATTGGTATACTTACTTATACAACACATTCGCCTCTAAAGCGAGTTCTCCCAACATATCGTACTTCATCTGTTCCCGTAGTTGTTGTAATTGCGTTTCCGTGAAAATACACTTGCTGCCACCAAGTTTTCGAAGCAGAACTTCTCTTTTGAACAAACACTTTTGCAATATATTTCGCAATTTATGAGGCGGAACGGTTTGCACCGCTTTTTCTCATGTATTAAATGTAGTGGTGCGCAATCGACGAGTCACAGCTGCCGCCCATATGGCATATTAAAGAGTTAGGAGAATACACATTCGCAAGTTGAATACTTTTTCTGTAGAACTCTCAATGGAGGAGCTAAAAGTTACCTGTAATTTATGCATTTAAACGAAAGATTGTCGTATTGAAACTAAGAAGTATTTAAATTAAGATATATTTTTATATGGAAATTAAAATGAGATTCCCAACATTCTGCTCGGTGATTAAGCACTATCGCGGGGACAACACATTTGAATTCCTCAACTCCTCTATGAGAGAAATAGATTTTTTCTACGAAATCTGCTTAAAATAAACTTTCAATGATGTCACTTATTCCGAATCTGAATTAAATATTTTTGAACAGATCGAGCGTACTTAAGTATTACAGCAAAAGTCACTAATTCCATTTCATCTAAATCTTAAGAGAAGAAAAATGCGGTAAAATTTTATTTCTGTGAGCTGTGAAAGAGCGACTACAATCACGAGCTCGTTTTGATATTGGTGATTTCAATCTTACGGTGAATTAGAAGGATTTTTGGAATCCATTGACCAAAAAATATGAGCTTGAGAGCAAAACAAATCGAGATAAACCGATTAAATCTGGACACAATATATGTTTATATGCCAATAATAGTACAGCAATATGCTATTTTATTAAAAGTATTTGTATACTGCAAATATAGAAGAAGAAATTGGAATTCAGGAAATTGGGATGGTGTCGACTTTTTGTAGTAGAATTTTTCTCCAGGAGAAAGTCCGAAAAGATTTGAGTTAATCGCCATACACTTTTTTTCGTTTTCGAAGATCCAATGTTGACACTTCTAGCATCTTTCATAGAGAATTGACCGAAAACATTAAACAGCGGGTTTTCATACCCCGAGCCGCGTATATAAGTACGTCCCTCAGTTTTTGAGATATCGAAGGTGTGAGTAGGATATTATATAATATCTTTGGTGCAGATTAAGTTAATGGTTTTTCTTGGGACTTTTGTTTTCTTTTTTAATAACTTGCGGTGTCTTTCAATAAATCGATTGTGGCACGAGCTGTGTGACATTTGCGCCATCTTGTTGGAACCACAGCTCCTGAACATCATGGTTGTTCCATTCAGGAATGAAAAAGTTAGTAATCATGGCTCTATACACATCACCATTGACTGTAACGTTCTGGCCACCATCGTTTTTGAAGAAGTACGGACCAATGATTCCACCGCCCATAAAGCGCGCCAAACAGTCAGTTTTTCTGAATGTAACGGTGTTTTGTCATACACTTGGGGATTAGCTTCACGCCAAATGCAGCAGTTTTGTTTGTTGACGTAGCCATTCAACCAGAAGTGCGCTTCATCGCTAAACCAAAAAAATTAACGTGGTGCGCGATAGCTATTCCGCACAGAACCATTATTTTCGAAATAAAATTGCACTATTTGCAAGCGTTGTTCAGGCGTGAGTCTATTCATGATGAATTGCCAAACCAAACTGAGAATAAATCACTTGACAGCTGTTAAATCGGTCGACATCTTGAACAATAATGCTAACTTAAAGTTCTATACCTCGAAAAAAATTATATATATTTTTTTTTTGACAGAGCATTTTTTCCAAATACTATATACTTATATTGTATATACAATTATTTAAATGTGCATTGTAATCCTGTTTGAATGTGCGATTTGTCAAATGGCCAGCTCTTATACATTTATTTCATTTTAATTGGATTGCATTGTACACCAGTGCGTATAAGTAACATTCCATTATAGAGGGCATTTAACCAAAATAAGAAACTCAATTTAATTGACATGTATTATACATACGTATGTATATATGCTTATTAAATGCAGTTGTGAGGATCTTAGCACATAGTGGACTAAATCCATTGAACTGTCTTATTGGAGACAGCATGCTCCGTTGACCTCTCACAAATCAAATGACCATTTCAATTATTGCAAACCGAATACTGCTGACCATTCAAAAGCTTGACGTAGTGTCGAATGGCAATTTATGCAAGATAAAAATACAAAAAGTGGTAACTATGCGTGTTTATATAGAAAACTAATTTATTTAAATGTTGTTAGTAAACTTGTCTTTGTGTATTTACCGTATATGACATATTATATTTGAAGAACAAAATAGTGCTTACCTTGGAAATTCTGGTTTATAAAAATATTAAATATTTTTTTTATTTTTGAAAAGCAAAGTATCTAATAGCATTACACGAAAAAACATAAAGAAAAGTAATTTAGACTTAACTAAGATCAAGACTTTTATCAAAAATATAAATAAAAACCTTTTATTTACGTAGAATATTTGTTGTTGTTATTGTTGGTTAGTTGCATAATATGTTTTGTTCTTTTTAATAAGATTCAATGTCTGAGCAATTCTTGTGAAACTCAAACACCAGGCGACTAAAAATGTGAATAGGTTATGATCCCGTTTTTTTTTTATGTCAAAGATCTATCGCGCACTATAAGGCTAATTGTCGAAAATACCGCTAAAATAATAGAAATCGATGCGTCCGTTCATCATGTAAGCACTGTTTGGATTGCCCAGGAGCTTTGGAATCAGTTAAATAAGGCTAGATACAAAAAAAGTATTAATACCGCACGAGTTAACAAAAAAAAACCGAATCGCAACACAACCACTTCTGAAACGGATGGTTACTGGTGATGAAAACAGGGCCACTTATGGCAACATTAAATGAAAACGGTCGTGGTCTATTAGTGGTGAGCCGACTCTAACGATATTTAAGCAAATATTGACGGTCAGGAAAGTTTTGTTATGTGTTTGCTAGGATGCGCAGGCAATCATATACTATAATCTGCTCCCCTACGACCAAACTCTAAATTCGGACCTACACCTACCTATAATCCAATATACTGTCCGTCTGAAGGAAGCATACGCTCGGTAGCGAACAGTTTTGGCCAAGAGTAGAGCAATTGTGTTTCATCAGTTCAAGGCTAGACCACACACCGATAGTGGCTCGCCAGATGCTTCGGGATTATCTATCCTATAGTCCAGACATAGCATCAAATGATCGTGAAGTTCACAAAACTTACAAACAGCCCGAGGCGTGTTGAGTGATTGGTAAGGACTTTAAAACAGTTACAATTTTCCTTTTGAAAATGCTACTTCAAACGGTATTTGGGTGAAAAGCGTTAAGGTTAAATTAAAACCTACGCTAAGGTATTATCGATACGAGTTAAGAGACAGGTACAAGATTGAAACTGCGTTTTGTAATTAAGGTGTATGTGTGCACTTTATAATTACTAAGTATATAAATTTATATAACACTATATGAACCACGCTATATCTTTGGTAAATAATATTTTATATTGTTATTCACCGGATTCAAATGAATAGGAAGCTTTTTTTCAAAAACAAAAAGTTATTCAACACTGCGTTCCCAACCAACTCAAAATCAGTATTGGTACCTATTAAGTGTAAATGAAGAACACTACGCTCTCGAAGCTACATCTAAAGGTTAATTTCTTTAAGCTCTACAAGACTATGATAAAGTTATGTTAGACTAAGTCAAATGGATAGACTGCTGTATACAGTTGTTTGTGAAACCATATAAAAATGGAGCCATGACCAAACATCCGAACCTGTCTAATTATGAAGTAACTCGATGTCACAGATAAGAAATTAAAACATTATTTCACTAGTCGTGCGCATAGATGGCTGCGCTACGCAGCAGTAGATCAACCGCCATCTAACGGTGAGTAGAAGGATCGAAATTTTTTGAATAAGAATGACTCAGCTAAAAAAAATTTGCCTTACGATACAATCAAGCACTTTTAGATCCATTCTGCTAAGATATGAAATTTTCAATACAAATCTTCTGCTTAAAATGCGATTATTTTACCGTAATAAGACTAGTGAGAACATTGACGACTGCAATCAGTGATTGACGTGGTTCCATCAAAACTGAATACCACTTAAACTTTTGCATATGCCACCATCTTTGTCGCTTACACATTTCTGTACTTAACTGATGCCCAGCCAATGTTGAAACTTGGTGTATATACAAAATGTGTGTGGTCAGCTTTGTTGGCTACCACATCGATATGAATCAATGGCGCCAAAGATGCGCATGCAAAGGAAGGTAACACCATGTATGCAACAACTACGCACTATATCTAAGTCAAACGCCTCAATATTTGCAAAGGAGAAACTGTCACAGCGATGTCAAAGCTGCTTACCTGGTTCATGGATATGCATATGCGAGTATAGGATGTTTTTTTTAGATGTGTAGAAATTTTTAGAGCACTAGCTGTCAAGCCAACTGTCAAACCAATTGTCAAAGTAAACTTATTTATTTGACATTTATGATCAATAATTTTCTACAACAGTACTAAGTTATATAGGAATCGAATCGTCTTTAACGAATCGTTAGATCTAAGGATAAGGAAGTATTGGAAGTACTGAAAATACTGAAGAGAATTTCCAGACTCCCTTGTGTCCAGAAAATGTTACTTTTCCCTGTGACTTGAGGTATTTTTTAGAACTCAGAATGTAGCCAGCTGTGAACAATTTATTTGCGATTTTTGGTTCTCCAAGTCAATATTATTTATTTAAATGACAAATAGTTACGAAAGGACCAGAGTCCTGCAAGTCAAAAACACCTGAAATCAATACTTTATTTGGATGAACTTTTGTTGGCGGACTGATATCAGTCCACTTCTACTCACTTCAAAAAATACACCCTTTGTTTTGCATACAAATTTGTGCACATACTTGCTATTGTAGCGTCAATGGAGTGCTGAGCTGACTGCATTGGATTAACCAGCAGTTTCGACTTTGTGCTGCAACATTGTAACGTAACGAAGGAAAATGCTAAAAGGCGGTAAGCTGACTATCGAATTGCAAGCACACTCATTTGTTCAAACTTACCCTTTAGTTTTCAGCCGTAAACCAACAGCGCTGCATCTAAAACGCATCCATTGTCAACACAACCTCTGCTGAAACCGCTTTGGCTTTCGAAAAATCGCACGCTTTGGTTCATTCTATCGGCATTTGGTCTAACAAGCAGGACATGATGAAAAGTCGCCATAGTTGCATCTCGTTAATTTTGCAAACACAATATGCCAGCAAAAGCTCGTTCTTGTCATTTACCAAAAACACTTGACACCATACAAGGTAAAGCTTCAATGAAAATCACATTTTCACATTAAAAATGGCTTCGTATACCAAACGAGTGCCCGAATTTGCGCTAACAGCAAATCGAATTCATTTACCACATAACATTCATTATGCATTTTCACATAAAATATTGGATATGAGACCACTTTTCTTTGATAGTTCTATATTTTTGACATTAATGATGAAATAATCTTTTTAAAATGATCTAGCATAACTTTTACTGAGAAACTGGTATAAAAGTGAATTAAATAGCTAAAGATATTATTGGAGGCGATTTACTTATGGATCAACTTTTGAACAACCGATCAATATTCAATTTAAAAATCGTGTAACAATAACCATGAAAAGCAGTTTATAGCTGTGTTTGTGTATCACTTTTATCTAAAGTAAAGTTATGCCATCGGGGTTCATAAAACTATCAAACATGTTTTTCTCAAAATTTCTTTTGTCGAAGTGGCCTCATGTGTATATAAATCTCTAAATTCCTTAACGATTTGCTCGTAAATTTGACATTATTTTTCAAAAAGGAGTATCTAGTATTCCTTTTCAATTTCTGGAAAGCAGGTTTCAAGCAAAAATAATTTTATTAACAATTATTTAATTGAAATATATAGACAATAAAGGCTCTAAACATGATTTTTATTTTTTTTCGTTACTTTCCCGGAAGAGAATTTTGATAATTTGGTTTTTTTTTGACACTTTAGAGTGACTTCACTCCTTAAAGCAACAAACAGTTGGAGAGAGTCTTTCATTCCCTCAACAGTTAAGTCTGGGTAACTGGAAGGTCTCCAGTTTGTATCTGATCAAGAACTCGACAACTCGATAAAATCAAACAACTGAATAAAAGAATAATATCGATGGAATGCCGTTGACTTTTCGATTTGCTCTCAATCGACAAATGAATCAGGTATTTTCTTAGGCATGTTGTTTTCAATGAGGCTATACTTTTTGGGAATTGGTCCTTTTGACTGCTGTAACTGGATTTATACTCAGTTTGGTTTGCCATTTAACAACGTTCACAAAACGTGCAAATTTATTACCAAAATAATTGTTCGGTTCGCGCAACACATCGATATTCGGTCCACATAGTGGAAAATGCGCTATTTGTCAAAAAAGTCCCGAATGGGTCCATCCGCCCACGCCCCCATTTATATGCCCACAACAATTGGAGCTATGCCCATTCATTTTTTGGAAGATTTTTCGGGCTTACAAAATACAACAATCACTTGGTGCCTAGTTTGTAATATAAGGGAGATGCATAAGATTCCTCCAACCAAGCTCCCACAGTTTCTAGCGAACCCCTATCGATGTGTGTGGCCTGGCGTTGGCCTGATGCAACCCAATTCCAATTTGCTGTTACAAAAATTACGCGGCTGTGGCTAAATTAATTGGAATTTCATTTTAAATATTTCATTTAAAATGCTATTAAAATAATTTTTCTTTTTAATTTCCGTTGAACTTTTCAGTAGCGCTAAAATGGAAAAGAATGAAGAAACCGAACAAAATGGTGTTAAAAATTATACTATAATAAAAAATAATGATAAGAACATAACTGAAAGCGATATTTGTGAAATAAAAAATCGCCAGCAAAATTATCCCCACTCAAAGCTATGAATTACAACGGACGAGTGAAGTAATCTGACCACACATAAATTTTGCAAGATTGTATTCACACGTTTTTAGTCAATGCCGGCGGCAGCGCGCCCTTTTTTCTATTTTACCTTTGCTTTGTTTTTTATCATTTTTTGTTTCATGGCTTTTGTCGCAACTGCTGTTGTCATATTCCGTACTACACTCTTGTTATTGTTGTTTTATATGGTATTTTGTACCCGCTGTGGCCCGCAGCCATCATCGAAGTGTTGCTTTGCATTGCGCAGGCGGTGCCCAGTGCGGCGGAAATGGATGGCGGCAATGTGGCCACTGGCAATATAACAAATGTGGCAACATCTCTTTGATTTATTACGCCGCCACGTTTATAATATTTAAATGAAACGCTGAAACAATGCCACAGTGATGGCAGCACCGCAGAGAGAGGGCGGGGCGAGGGCATAAACACGGCAAAATTTTGACCAAAATACACAAGTTTAGAAAGTAGGAAATTAACACAACGGTTTAATGCGGAAAGCGAGAAATGAGTGATAATTGCTGTCTAGAGACATGTTAAAACAGCGATAACATAGAAAACGATGCTGTAATTTGAAAGAGTTGAGTGGAAAAGATTTTAAATATATCTACTTAAACATGTTGGTACATATATATAAAGAGAGGCAGAGGGACACATTTTATAATTTTTTAATTGTTCATGAATAGCTCTGATATTATTTAATAAAAGTATACCCAATTGAATTTAAGACCAGTACAGAAGCCTTAAAAAACCACCTTATGGCAAAGTTGTAGAGAATGAAAAGATCGCTGCTACTACGGAATAACAAGTAAATAAAATAAAACAGCATGTACTCGTATATATATAACATATATTTTTTTATGTTTTATACCATCAGAAAGTAGAGATCTCAAAAAGCAAAAAGCCGACGTGAGATATTAAGTCGAAATAAGAAGAGAAAATAAATATTTTAAATAAAAAAATACAATGCATTTGTGATATAAAAAGGTAAATTTACACCAAATTTCTCCCAACCAAAAACTTGGATATTTGTATATTTCACAAAACTTTTGAGGTTATTTGAAAAAGTTTTATGCGCAAAAGTTATAGATCTATTCATTACCTACAACTTTGCCTCATATTTTTTTAAAATTATCCACCCTCGTCTATTGGAAACTCGTAATAAATGAGTGCCGAAATCACTTCATAAAAAACATTCTATCCTATCTAAAACCCTCATGTCTAACTTCGACATGTTATTTTGATAGTAAGGAAAAAAGAATCGATTTTCGCTCTTCCAAGCTCTATAAAATATGCATGTATTTAACTGTTTATAAACTTGTACAGTGATATTTTGATACGAAATGAAGACTACTGGGTCAATCTTCGGAATCATGTTTTTCAAGAGAGCCTCGATGGGCGACGGTGATTCTCCGACATTCTGTTATCTAAAACCGAATAAAAATGGGATCGTAATCTGCATAGTAAAGTGTCGGACTTGTAAAATATGGTTAAACTTTTGACCGAAAAAATTAACAGTAAATTTTTAAAAACAAAAACTGCAATAATAATTAAAACATCATACAATGCTGCAGTTAAAATTTAAAATTGATTCTTGCCATAATCTCTGGTTTCTAAAAATGCGAGATAAACGAATATAAAGTTTTATGTGCTGAGCAAAATGCCGTTACAGTGTATTGACACGAAAAAATATTCACTATTGAATTTAATTGAATAATGTTTTTAGAACCCTAAACTGTACATTAAGCAAAATAATCGATTTCTTTTAAGTGGTTAGCTTAGTTTTTCTTTAGCAAGAACCAGCAGCAACCCTTTCCTGAGCCTACAATGTCCTATTATTTTAAGGATTTTATATATAAAAATTTCGAATTCATAGTCTCTTGAATTTTTTGCTATAATTTATGTAGTTGAAATTCAAACTTCACTCCATTCGTATTCAGAACAAGTTGATAGTTATCTAATGAGAATTTTTCGAACTACTTATGTATTCCTATAAAAAAAAAAAAACAGAAATAAAAAAAAAGAAATATAAACATAAATAGCTATTTAATAAGTTGAAGTGACCTTTGTATCACGTTAAGTAATAAATTTTTCATGACACAATACGCCATTAACGAACGCCCACTCTATAAATCACTTGCCACACACATAAATATGTACATGTGACTTCGCGTGTATGGTACATGGCAGACAAATACAACAACCCTCACTGTTTTTAGAATTAAAATGGAGAAACTAATATATCTCATACGCTATGAGGGTAATTAAAGTTTTCATATATTTTATGCATTAGATAAATTTAAAAAAAACTGTGGCTTCACATAAATAGAATGGAAGAAATGGCTTAAATATACATATTATTTCAATATCTGGAAAGGTATTATTACATTTAACTACAATTATTACTTATTAATAACCTCTCCTTCTCAATTTAGAGAAAGAGTTTCTAAAACAGTGATAACACTGGTTAACAAAATTTTAACTGTTTTTTGTTACATGAAAATTCATATTAAATTTTGAATGTACTAGGACCACCAAATAATAATATGTGAATGAAAAAATTTGGGACACAAAAATATAAATTTTCTTAAGGGGTTAAGGGTAGTTAGAGGCACGAATTTTTAGTAATTTTTTCTTGCTATTAAATCATGTTATTTTACAAAAGTAGTAATATGGCATTATTATACAATGTTTTGACTTAAAGTCACGAAAATTTTATTTTCCAAAGTTATAGCTGTCTGTGTTGACCCAGTTCCAAAAAAAGGTGCTTGCGGTGACAATCATAAGTCCTTGGAAATTCATCTAAAATCAATCGGATGGAAAAAATTTGTTTTATTAATAGATAATCCTGTGCCTGATCGAACCTTTTTTTGTTTTTTCAAAAATTAACAAAATGGCGGCGTCAGGAAATTTTTTTCTAGATTTTTGGGTAGAAATCAACAGTTAATTGGTCTTAAAAAATCGAAATTTTTAAAAAAAAAATCCTTCGATCAAACCCGCATTTATGTTGTTTTTTAAAAGCTCTACTGAGCGGTTTTCGAGTTACAGTTGTCGCCAGTTCGAAAAACATAGTTTTTGAGAAAAACGCATTTAAAGTTTCTTGCAGCTGCCGCTAGCTACCTGCTCCCGAATGCTTTGAAGTGCCCGAGCGCTCTTTATTATTTGTTGAATAACTCAAAAAGTAATTATCGGATCAACTTGAAATTTACAGAGAATATTTTCAAGATATTACACTTAACGAATCCTTACACTTAATAATTCCCTTTGTGAAAATGTCCCTAATAAACTTCTCACACATGTATTTTTAAGGACATATTACACCCCAATGCTTTATAAGACATTATAGGTTCATTTAAGTCTTTGTAATTTTCCGATTCGATTCCGATTTATGGTTTGCTAGAAAATTGCGGACTCAAAAACTCAGCCTGTTTTTTAGATAAATTTAAATAACGTACTAAATCGATTAAATCACTTTGTTTCAATAAGTGCGGTTCTTTCGAAGTTCCTAACTTGGGTGACTATTTTTAGATACTTCGTCGTGGTGAACAAGTTCCGGAGTAGAATCCTGATTTTCTAATCGATTTGGAGGCTTTGACACAGGCAGTTCGGCACTATGTAGAAGACCCATTCTAGTTAGTTTTTCGTTTCCCGCAGACAAGTTTTGATACTGAGTAGTGTGTTTGGACTTGGTTATAATACCTTTTGTTTGAGTCAAACAAAAATAACAATCACATACAATGCATGACTCTTTGGTTCAGTCCAAACCATTGGTATAACAACTAGCATGTGTCTGAGTTCTTGTTTAGCACAACCTAATAGCAGTCTTACAGACGTTATACAACATTTATGTGGAACCGAAGATTTATCTTGATTCCTTACAGGCAATCCCAAGTAATCTAAATAGCACTGTTCAATTAATGACGTGAAATTCTTCAATGATATTTAAAAATTAATTCTCCACACACATAAAAAAACTGAGATTCTAACAACCTTGGTTAGAACACTTTCTTAGCATGTTTACGATACAACTAACGTATGATGTAGGTTAGTCGAATGCATTATTTGTACAGTCATATACTCGTAAATGAAGTAATTTGAAAAAAATCACATACATATATGAGATCAGAAATTAATGGTTTGTAGCTGTCACAAAAAAACTGGATGTGATTGAAACAAAACTATTATATATTGTTAATAAGGGTACACCAACATAAACAAAAATCATCACAAAGTTCGTGTTTTAAAAACAGTGTTTTCCAGTGTAATTAAGCCGAGAGACCAGTCAACAGTTACTTGAAATGTCAGTATCTACTAGTTCTTGGTATTTTCATTTGATATGAGTTCATCGTTACATGATATTTGACGAGGCGCCTAAGATGAGACCCTTTTATATGTTTCGTACGATAACATGACGATTTTGGACCATGTTCCATAAATACACATACTTGGTGCCATTGGTAAGATATCTTATATTGCCTTCTTTTTGTCACTTCTTTGTTCGCTATGTTTACGCTGTGCTTTTTTGTCTTAAACTTTACCTTTTTATGAAAGCAGTAACAAATTTTCCTATCTAAATATAAGCAAGACAAAGAATTCTGATTAAAACATAAATACTACAAAAAGATGGTCCGATAAGTATTTAGCCTTACTGCCCGAGGGCGCCCAAATTACAAGAGAAATTTACTATATTGTATGGAATTATCTTATAAGACTACTACGAGTATCAGCGGTTTCAGCCTCATTGTTATGTTTTAAACGTGTGATTAAGCAGACATGTCCGCGGATTTTAGGAAAATTTAAAAAGAGCAATAGTGGTCGGTGATTTCATAAATATTTTTATAAGAGATATAACAAAGTTAAAACAAAGATGTCTATCATCGTATTAGATATTGTATACAATGACTATTCTCATATTCACGGCACTTTCAACGGCGTTACAGATCGGTTTTGATGAGATATTACCAGATGTCACTGAAACGACTACCGCGGACATGATTTTGTATAGGCAGACCGACGGTGGAAAGGTGCGCGAGATAGCTGAGATAATAGGCATCTCAAAAATCACCAGTGGGTCACATCGTCCATTTGAATTGAAAGAAGTTTGAAAATTGTAGAGATTTCAGTAGTAAAAATTAAGGAGTTTATTAAGAAAGCACCAACCACAACCAATCTCAATCGGCATCGATGTCAAGTATGTTGCAAGCGTGTCTATCACCCGTTGGGTTATTGACGTCAATTTAATTATTCTAAAATACTCAATTAGCGACCGTTAGTTTCCCAAAGATACCGTATCAGTCAAATCTGTCTAAGATTCCATGCCGTCTTTCATACTAAAGGAAAGCCAACCAAAATGTTTTTGTAGAATAACGGAGTTCCAAATATATGAATTGTAATACCGTTGCTCCATTTTAAGCACAAATTTATTATTTTCAATTGCCAAACGTACTTCACTACCGTTAATTAAATAACAACGACGGCGTTCAAAGAACATAAAAATAGCAACAAACTTGGAGCAAGGAGAAATTTCTAGTACATACATACATACGAACGAACAATTTGACGAAGGACATAAAAATAGACGATTAACCGCAACAAGAGGCGCCAGCGACAAAATGGCAGCAATTAAACGCTCCTCTAACTAAGAAACCGTCCACAAAAACAGGCGATGTTCCTCTCCTTCCCATCCTTTCTCTTGGCGTTTAATAACTTAACATAATAAACTAATTTAATGATACACTCGTTAATGCAATCGTAAAGAAAGCATTTTTATGTCACCTGCACGAATACAGACATTTGCCAGCACACCAGCTGACACACACACACATACATACAAAGCATACCGGTATATACATACATATATGCAATTGTATAGGGAAAACGCCAGTAAAGTTTGATAACCATTCAATGCGGGGAACATGACCTGTTGGAGCAATTAAAATCCATAGTCGCACGATAAAAGCTTGAACTATCTATAGAAATGGAAATGAAAATCGAAATTAATAAAGTTAAGTGTCAGCAACAATAAAAATAAAATTACAGACGAGAAACCATTTATAGTTACAAGCCACATGGCCGCCGATAGCACTCGTTGGTTGGTTCGGAACTCGGATTTTTGTTCAACATTATTTTCAAATGCTACGCATTTTAATTTACAGTAATTCGAATGGAGATGCAGAGTATTTAATAAAGGCTGATCAAGCACTTCAGTTTATTAATTTTTGTATAATAAACCACTTCAGACTGGTGCACTAAGTAAGCTAGTGTGGATGCCTGACATATCAAACAAAATGGATCAGAAGTTTTTATAATTTTGTTGAGATGATTAAAAAAAACTAGATACATAATTAACACTGTCTACTTCTTTAATAATTGACTTGCAAGTTGTAAAAGTAAAATATTGTTGAGCACTTAACGGTACCTTTTAGACTTTAATCACCATTTTAAATTAGATATGGTGAGTAGTGGGATTACTAAAGCAACAGCTGAAATATCCTGATAAGCTATATTGTAAGCGATGGCAACTTTACCATCTTTTCAAGCGAAGAAACTCTACCATCTTTTTAATGAGAAACATCAGAAACAAACCAACGGCGATAACAAAAGAGTTTAGTTGGTTCAAGGATGACATGATACAAAACTCTTTGATTCAAAACCCACATTTTTTATAACATTTGTCAATTATACCACTGTCGAGAGAAAATGGATTGGATATTTTAAAAATAGTATTAAGGTCCTCGGTTCCCCAGTATACCTATATCACGCATATATAGCACTAAATATGTGTATTCATATCATAAAATGTTTAAAAATCATATAACATAATCCTTGGTCGGTTAGCAACAGTTGAAAGGACAATTCATACATATTTTTTATTAAATGAAATATATACATAGTTTTATTGCTGACATTTCGGTGTGTGATCTTTCAATATTTTCTTTGACCTCTGGTACTCAGAATGCTGTCTTTCGAAAAACCATATGCGGCAGCTGGGATGCTATAATACTCTTTAGAGGTGCATTTCTTATAGCAACTATGTACGTATATACTAGTATGGGTGAAAAAAAACAAATATTTTTTCACTTGGTACTCTGAAAAATAGTTTCTCTCACCTCTACGAAAATCTCTCCCAGTATGAGCTCTTAATTGCAACGGGAAGATCGTCCGCCTTACAGTTTTATATTTGTTTAATTCTTAGTATCAGATAGAAAAATGCCTAACTTGCTTCCAAATACTTGAAAAAATATCTCGTTTCATAGATTTAGTATAAAATTGAATCTACAAAATGGTCTTTTACGATTTTTTCATAAGCCTACTCGTAAACCCAAACTTAAAAGATATTAACTATTAGTTTATGTTTAATTATTTTACTGTGAATTTTTTTTCTATGAATTCTATAAGTCAGTGAAAAAAATCATTTAAATTGCGAAACTTTCAGTATCGAAGGAAACTTACTGTTTTACGCAGTTAAAATTAGGCATAAAATGTACAGAGCATACATGTAGGACACCATGCCGTATGAGCAACACAATTTTTATGAAAATAATCTTTTAAACCTTTTCTATAGAGGAGAACATTTTGTATTGGAATACCAAATTTTCAAAGAAGTAGATTTACTAACTTAATGCAAAAAATTAAAAAATCAAATAAAAAAGGACTTGATTCCGATCGTTCAGTTTGTATGGCAGCTATATGTTATAATAGTCCCATATCGGCGGTTCCAACAAATGAACAGCTTCTTAGGGAGAAAGGGCAAAACTGAAAAACTAGTTCGCGCATATACAGACAGCCCGACAAGCTGATCATTTATATACGGTTATATGGCACTTTAAAGGGTCTCCGACGCTTTCCGCTGGGTGTTACAAACTTCGTGGCAAACTTTTTACGACGTGTGTTCAAAGTAAAAGTTGAATTTTGAATTGTTTTGAAAAGTACTTATTTATTCATCAATATCTATTTTTTCCTCTTCGAAGTAGTCCCCCTCGGATATAATACACCTATGCCAACGCTTTTTCCAATTTTCGAAGTACTTCTGAAATGCGCTTTTCGGTATGGCCATCAGCTCTTTTTTCGATTTTGACTTGATCTCATCAATTGTGGCAAAACACTTATCTTTCATTGGTTTCTTCAGCTTTGTGAATAGGAAAAAGTCGCAGGGAGCCAATTCTGGTGAATACGGTGGTGAGGCATGATAACGTTTATGTTTTTGACTCCTGAGCGATATAAATGCGACATTGCTTTTGCTCCAAATTTAGAAATTTCGGAACAAACTTCGCTGGCACACGTCTCATGTCCAAAACATTCGAGCAAATTGAATGGCATAAGCTGACATCCTCTGCAACTTTTCTAATAGTGATTCGAGGATTTTTAAGAACAATTTTCTACTGTTTCGATGTTTTCTTCGCTTCTTGACGTGGTCGCACCGCAAGTTTGCTCATCGTCATCAACGTCTTCTCGGCCCTCTGTAAAGCGCTTGTACCATTTATAAAAACTTTTATGAAATAAAGTGGGCTCACCGAATGCCACAATCAACATTTCATGTACCTTGGAGCACTTTATTACTTTGTTAACACGAAATTCTCCATTATCCATTTTTTTCAAAAGTTAAAAATCGAAGAGCACACAAGAACGTGACTAATGTTTTCTGTTGTCAAAAACAAACTACTCATCGAAATTGGCTCATAATGGAAGCACATGATAAACATATGTGTCCGATTATAACAAAAACAAAATATCGATAATCGAATGTACCCAGGCCGCGAAAAATCAAAATTCACCTTTTCCTTTGAACACACCTCGTATATCCTGTCAGGGGTATAAAAATTAAAGCGTATAAGGCTGAGAAGCCTTTGAAGACAGAAAACCTTCAAATCATTGTTCCCACCGTTATTCTTTCGCGAAAGAATATTAATTTGCTTTTTATTCCATATATGGTACATATGGTGTATGCATTTTTGATCATTATCCTAGCATTTAGCTCTTTTTGTTTGTTGCTGTTATTGTCCTGAAGTGCCTGTATCTCATTCTCTTCTTCATTTAACACCGACATTCACTAACCTCCTACATTTTTAAATATAACTACAATCTAAATGTTTAACTAACTAAAATGTGTGTGTCGTTAACTTAGTTTTTTTTTTTTTGTTGTCTTGTAAAGTCTTACTGCAGTTGCTGAGAGCACTGCTTCTTTTCTTTAAATTCAGTCACACTCGCTAGTTTCGCAAAGTGTTTACACTTATGAACATTCTATTGACATTGGTGATATTGGTAGTATTTCAATAGGAATAAAAATGGAACTTACAGGAAATGCAAATAGAATACCTTTTTTAAAATTTAATGAATAAAATTAATGGTTTTGGAGAAAAAGATATTGGTATTATAATGATTTTTGTTTCGAAAAATACCCTGAATGGATGAGGCTTAGTATATTCAAAAAAAAAAATTATATTCATATGTAAATAAAATTAAATTAATTTAAGTTATCTATGTATATAATTTTATTTATTTTTTTATTTTATGTACATATAATACACTTACATATTTTCAAAAAATATATATCTGATATGTATGTATGTATACTGTTATTTACATAATTTTTCTAAATTTACAAAAAAAAGTAGTTTACTCACTGGTATTATAGGTTTAAATAAAATTTCGAAAGAGAAAATAGAGCCCTAAATCCGTTTTCCAATATTCCTTTTCAGTTCCACTTCAGCCAACGAGTGAATAGTATAATATTTTAACACTAGAAGAAGAACTTCTGATTTTATAATAAATTTGTAAATACTTCTTAAAATATAAACTACGAAAGTGCGAAAACTGTTTAAGAATCAATTTTAAAGCAAACTAACAGCATTTCAAAAACCTAACCGCAAATAGCAGTGCAGCGCTTGTCAGGTGGTGCTTATGCTTAATGTACAGACACATATACATACATATAATTTTAATTAAAAAATGTATGCTAATACTCCCAGTACTACCAATACCAATAAAAAGTTAATAAGCGTGAAAATTGTGTGAAACCAGCGAGTGTGAATAAATTAAAAGAGTGTGCTGTCATCTGCATGATGAAAATAAAGAACAACAATAAAACAAAGTAAGTTAACGATACACGTATTAGTTAAGCATTTAGATTGTATGGTTAAAAATGTACTAGATTAGTGAATATCAGTACAACATGTAATAGGAAATGAGTGTTCAAGCACTTGTGGATAATAGTAGCAACAACTACAGTGCGCAACGGATGCTTCTATACTCTATAATAATAAGCAGACGAATATTCTTTCGTTAAAGAATTGTCGGAGCTATAATTTATATAGTATATTTATAAGGCGTTTTTTGAAAAAAAAATAAAAAACTTATTGAGTATGAAAGTTTTCTAAATATCTACATGACTATACACATAACTGTTGGAGGAGCCGAGCATGTTACTTTGAAAACCAGTTTTCATTTTTATCGAATTATTTAATATTAATTGGTTATTAATTAACACACTTTTGTTGTATTTAATTATTAGCGTTGAAAATGCGCGAAAGCAGGGAACCGTTTCTCTTAAATTTAGCTAAAAATTGCAACTTCTGCCAAATTGTTGAAGAAAACTGAAAGTTTTTGTGCATTATTGTCACCCTGTAATTTTTATTTTTTCTTATATTCTTGTACGCTTAGAAACGTCAAAACGAACAAATGAAAACAAAATAAATGATAACTTTGTAGTAAACAAATTAGTATCGCTAATGAAAGTTAACGCCTTTTAAATAATAGTAGAATTTCAAATTTAAATTTGTGAAACAAAATTACAACGGTTATGCTCCCGGAAACGGTAACATTTTCAATAACCATACTTGTGTATGGATCAATACTTTTACTGTTAATTTACTATGTGAGTATCAAAGAGTAGTACTTGTAGTTCATATACCATACAATATTGAATATAACAGGTACTGACACTTGCGGACCTGGAGAGTGACTATCTAAACGCTCAAGAATGCTGTTCGCGTTTAAACTTTTGGGTTATACCAAAATTCGGAATACATGCTTTACTTTGTATACTACTATTGCTTGGTGGACACTGGATAATGCTATTACTTAATATGCCAATGGCCATATGGCTAAGTTATGAATTGCAAAGACAGCCCAGAGATAGCCTGGGTGTTTACGATCCAATCGATATACATAGTCGTGGACTTTTGAAAGTGCATCTCAGAAATTGCATGATTTATTTGGGATATTACTTCGTTATGTTTTTCGTAGCAATGTACTGGTTGGTATCATCTACTATAGAGCTCTTCATTTGGATGAACATTGTTTTCTTATTTTATTTCAGTTTAATTAGTTCACTAATCAAGGGAGATCCAATTAAACGACATGAGGAAGGAGAATTTATAACCGAGTTTTAAAGGAATCGTATATTCTAAGCTGCACTACGCAACACGCTATAGTCAAATAGCTGTAGATTTTTGTTAGTTTAATATCGTACTAGTCAAATTTTGTCACAATCGCACCGTATTAGGATAAGTAGTAGTGTCTTCCTTTTTTATATTTAAGTGCAAGGTTTGCGCATCATAATCCATTTTTAGTCAATTCTCATGTTCATTCGCTCTAAACGTTGTATCGACTTGTTCATTCAATAATAAGTGTACACGCACGTAAACGCATTTGTACATATACATAACGCTAAATAATGTCGAATGTTAACTAATTTCGTTGTCGGAAAAGAATGTATTCAAATTTTACTTTGACGTAAATTAAATATTGGACGCCATTTATCAATTTTGCTCTTTGCGAATGAAAACATATACTTTGGTATATCATTTTTTACAACCATTCATTTCGGATTTATCAATATACACGACGTACAATACATATATGTACATTTTAATATATTAATTTATTGTTGAACAGTATCTATATATAATTTAAATATTTCTAAACCTGTTAACAATTAATAAACCATATACAAAATACTATAATTTGGGTATGCACAGTAAGGCACCAGAATGTAGTTCATTTTAGAAAATCTACTACTTCCTGCAGTTCACGTTCTCGCGCTTGCTTTTGCGCCCAACGCGTTTCAGCTAATTTTATGTTGACAACCCAACGATCGTGCGCCAACCGAATACCGCAAATACCACCGTTATCTTTATTGACAATCGGTTGCTTTCCATTTCTACTGGCGCCACCCATATAGTACTTTGCATCGGAACGCGGGTGCCGTCGCTTAGCTGGGCATAATTTACCACCTTTAGGAAAAGGTGGCTGTTGTAGGTAATGTTTAAGGCAAGCCTGATGAAAAAGATGCCCACAGTATACACGTTCTACATATGCGTCCTTGGTATCATCTATCTCCAGCTGCGTTGGTTTCTTTGGTAACACCTCTTTTTCACAAATTGGACATAACTCTATATGAAAGTCAGATGTAGCGGCCAGACAAAATTTGAGAGCACGATATAAGCTCGGTACTGGTTGAAAGGCCATTTGTTCCTTCCTATTCAAACGAAGTGGCGGTTCTACACATTGTCTAGCTATTTCTCGTGATTGTCCGTTCAAGTAACGAATCAAAATTGATGGTAAATTCGATTCAAGATTCTGTAGTTGCACCGACTGTTTCGGGTAATCACTCGGTAAAAATGCATTTACTTTATAGTAGTACTCGCCACCTTTCGCAGTGAGTTGCACAATCGAATCACGTTGTTTCAATTTCAATTGATCTGGTGTTGCGTCCGGGCCGAGATCGCGGCGTAGATCTTGTATCTCGTCAAAACAAACACAAAGTGGGTTTTCTGTAAGATATTGTTGCACAAATCTTAGTACCTGTAGCCCTTGCGGTTTTCCCAAATGTTGTCGCGCATGTTTTTCACTAAGTGTTGTAAGACCGTCTAGAAACTTATTAGACAATGTTCGACTTTTTAATTCAACAAGGATTGGCTCCTCTGAATAATTGGCTGGAAAGCGCAAGCAAACAGTGAGTTGGCGATACGACTCATTTTCGTTTATATCTACGCGCACAAGCGGTGATTCCCCACTAATGCAAGCTATAATTGTAGAATTTCGCACTGTATTTTCACACAGCTTACGTATTTCTTCAATTTCAAAATCAATTATACTCATAATTGTTAGTCACTTCAATGTAATATTATTTATTTTTTAACTTCCAGTGTGAATATTTATTTTCAATTTCCAAATGTGCAACAGCTAGGGTTGCCGCGTCACCAAAACACAATTACTGCAATACCAACGTATACATATGTTATTTTTCATATCTAAATTTTTTAATAAGCATCGTAAAACTTAGTTAAATTTTTAATATCTATAACAAATTCCGAAAATAATACTTATTTAATAACTTAAGATGATTTGGTATCCAAAAATTGAAGTAGTCTGGCAGCAATATTACTGTCAGCAATATTCTAAATTATGGCGTCTTGACGGTGCAATTTTGATTATCAAGGTCACTAAAAATGCATGTTTTGTTTATGATTAAAAAATGAATGGGCCTAAATCAATGTCAGAACTTACTAACATTAACCAACGTAGAGAATTTGGACCAAAAATTAGTTTTGGTGAACGGTGGTTGATTTCTGTTGGAAAAATCTTTGCCACTAAAAACAGCAGATAATTAATAAAATGCTTGTATTAAAAAGACAAGCTAGAAGCAGAAAAATCCTGAATTACAATAAATAAAATTTACAACGTAACAAATTTTATTTGTTTATTTTGATTTTAACTAGTAATAACTAATAGTTATTATTGAGTTTAACTAGTCCTTTCGATGATTTATATTATTTTTTCATTAAACTATCTCGGAAAATTGGGCGAATGATTCCTATTATTTCTTAGACAGAACTTCGTTTAAAATTGACTGGGCCACCGTTGCATCTTCAGCAGCCATACCTAGAATTGAATCAAATATTATTTGGCTTCACAATTATTATTTTGCACCTACCCATCGATTGAAATATTGTTATTTTATCATTCATTGGATATTTTTCTGTATTGATAACTTCTCCTACTTCTCCGATAATTTCAGCTTTTAATCCATTCAACTCTTTTTTCGCGTTTTCCCAGGAATCAATATATACTTTGCCGTTCTCGTAAATATCTGGACCAACTTCGCCAAAATGCACTTGACCAGCGCCAACCGCTGCAATATTGGTACAAGTATTTAATATATTTGATTGCAAATGTCCTACGACTAAACTAAATTCTTGATTTTATTTAATTTTAAATATTAATATTTTCTCAATTACTAACACAAAATCAAAAGCAGGTTTTATGATCTGCATCTATTTGAGAAAAGATATGTATGTACATATATATGGACAAATGTACTATTTTCGATTGTATGCATATATATACTATGTGCAGCTTACTATTAATATGAACATGACTCTTCTTTAACATGGCATGTGTAAATAAAGGTGTGGAAGAATATGTGCCCACGCAAACGACATCGGCATCAGCAACTGCTTCCGATGCGGTTGAGCAGACATGAACTCTTACGTTTGCTATTTCAGATTTCAGTTTTTTCCCCAATGACTCGGCTTTGATATTAGTGCGATTCCACAGATAAATATCACTAACTGTGAAAAAGGAGCACATTCCAAGTGCATGACTTTCACCTTGAACTCCAGTACCTATTATTGCCACTGTGATTGGTCGTACAATGCCTTCAGGATAGCGAGGAAAATATAAGTGCTTCGTGGCCACTAAAGAAGCGGCTGCGGTGCGCCAAGCAGTAATATCTGTGCCATCAATGATGCAATCTAATTTTCCTGTTTCCGTATTGAAGATAAGAATATTTGCCATAATTCTTGGTAGTGGACTTGCGCGTTTAGGATTTTTTCCAAATGATGTCACCATTTTACAAGCTATTGTACTGGATTTTAAAATGGAATCATTATTAGAACTTGAAGTTAACCTATAATTGCCTACATATGCTGGCATGGTTAATAAAATATTGGTTTTAGCACCACAAATTGTCATGCTACGAGGTGGTTGACTCGTTTGCGGGCTGTCGTGATCGGGACTCTGATCTTGTTGTGAATACGAAACCGACTTCATAGCTTCCTCTACAGCTGCGCACACCAATCTCCAGTTAAGTACCTCACGAACTTGTTCTGCAGTTATTTGAATTATTGGCGTGGACATATTTGTGAATATTTCCTTTAGTTATTTTGAAGTAAGTTTGAAAGCACTTTAAGCCCGAGAATTCTGCCGCTACAACAACAACAACAATAACAACAGTACTTTAAGCCCTTACTAATTCATAAGAGTTGTTTGCATTGATGTAGATATGTATGTAGATGTGTATGTATGTATGTATGTATAGTATGTATTTCTTTAATCAACTTCATAGCTGCAAATTGCTGGTAATAAAAACAATATGGCCACTTATATTTTTCTACAAATAGTGGATACGCGCAATTAGTAATTTGTATATTAAGTATATTAAGTGGCAGCACTGTTTGTATCATCTTAAAAATAAGCAAATTCGGCTGTAAAGTTAGTCGCCACGTTGTGATTCACGTTTGTATAAAATATATTTAAATAAAGATGGTTTTGGATTTAGATTTGTTCCGTAGTGATAAAGGCGGAAATCCAGACGCTATCAGAGAGAATCAGAAGAAGCGTTTCAAGGATTTGGCTTTGGTAGAGACAGTTATTGAGCAAGACACAGAATGGCGACAACGCAGACACCGTGCCGACAATCTAAACAAGGCGAAAAATTTATGCAGCAAAGAAATTGGAGAAAAAATGAAGAAAAAAGAACCCCAAGGTGATGCCGGTGAAGAAGTTCCTGAAAATGTCAAGGCCAATTTGACTGAAGTAACTTCAGACATATTGCGTCAGCTAACAGTGAATCAGATAAAGAAGGTTCGCGTACTAATCGATGAGGCAATGTCAGAAAATGAAAGGTGTCTGCAACAAGCCGAGCAGCGCCGAAATACTGCACTACGTGAAGTTGGAAATCATTTGCATGAGACAGTGCCAGTATCCAATGACGAGGAAGAAAATCGTGTTGAACGGACATTTGGAGACTGTGAACGCCGAGCGAAGTACTCTCACGTCGATCTTATTGTAATGATAGACGGCATGAATGCTGAAAAGGGTGCAGTAGTGTCAGGAGGACGTGGGTACTTCTTGACTGGCCCTGCAGTATTTTTAGAACAAGCGCTCATTCAACATTCACTACATATGTTGAGTAACCGTGGTTTTACACCTTTGTATACACCCTTCTTTATGCGCAAAGAAATTATGCAGGAAGTAGCACAACTTTCGCAATTCGATGAAGAACTATACAAAGTTGTTGGCAAAAGCAGCGAACGCGGCGATGAAGTTGCTACGGATGAAAAATATCTTATTGCAACATCAGAACAACCAATTGCCGCATATCATCGCGACGAATGGCTGCCGGAAGCTTCTCTGCCTATAAAATATGCTGGTTTGTCAACCTGTTTCCGTCAAGAAGTAGGTTCTCATGGTCGCGACACACGCGGTATCTTCCGTGTTCATCAGTTTGAGAAAGTTGAACAATTCGTACTTACCTCTCCACATGATAATAAATCGTGGGAGATGATGGACGAAATGATTGATAACGCTGAAAAATTCTGCCAGTCTTTAAATATTCCATATCGCATTGTTAATATTGTGTCTGGTGCGCTAAATCATGCTGCTTCAAAAAAACTAGATTTGGAAGCTTGGTTTGGTGGTAGCGGCGCATTCCGAGAACTTGTTTCTTGCTCGAACTGCCTTGACTATCAAGCACGACGACTACTTGTACGTTATGGTCAAACTAAGAAAATGAATGCATCTGTGGATTACGTGCATATGCTAAATGCCACGATGTGCGCCACAACCCGTGTTATATGTGCTATCCTCGAGACTCATCAAACGGAGACTGGCGTAAAGGTGCCAGAGCCACTGAAAAAATATATGCCAGAAAAATATCGTGACGAAATTCCATTCGTAAAGCCAGCGCCAATTGATATTGAAGCAGCTGCCGCTGCTGCCAAAAAAGGAAAAGGCAAAAAAGACCCTGCTGCTTAGAAAATTGCTGTGAAACATATATGGAACTACGCTAGAAGTTAATTTTGTTATTTATACTATAATGCGAACTGAAAGTGTCGATTTTAGAGTTGCTGCTTTTAAATAAAAAAGATTTTCAAATCATTAAAATAATAAACACAAAGATTGCATTTATTTATTTAAGATTAAATGTTGGCTTGTGTGATTTTTTTTTAAATACAAAAAAGAAACGAAGAATATGGTAAATAAATAAAATTACTTAACGCAATAAATATGTAGATGTTTTTAAGAGCTGGTAGTTTATAGAACAGGCTGTTTTTTTTTGTGGTGGCATAAAACATTACACAAATTGTAAGGAGTGTTGACGAGTTGATAGCGCTTGGCTGGAAATAAGTTTGATTGCTTAGACCCGATTCTTTTATAAACGATTTAGATGATTGGCCTTTTTATTACTGTAACAACAACAATGTAGTAAAGTCAATTATTTACAACTGGTTTCAATTTGTTTTGCTGTATAAAGCCGATTTTATATATCAGTGCTTTTTCCAAGTGGAACTCATTTGGTTACCTTGGAAACCAACAAACTTGTTTGTTTCAATTTGTAGAATATCGCATAATTTTCACAAATTTTCAATTAGTACGAAAGAAAAAATACATTAATATACAATAAAATATCTCTATATTTACAATGAAACAAACAATCAAGGAAAAAAGTAGCCAAAAGCTTACCCGATGGGATCGAATACGAAAGCGAAACACGAGTAAAATCTCATATTCACTAAAAACTGATATTGTAAGAAATTTTATTGAGAAGGACTATATCAACCAGAACGATGAATCCGTATTATGTGGGAAAAGCGCCCCAAACAAAGTGCTTAATCCTGTACTTGTTATGGATATACGACACGAAATGGTAATGGAAGTTAAAATAAGTGTATGTAATAAAAAAATACATCTTTTTATTTGACATATATAATTTTTACAAAACAGTTTCGAAAAATACCACGAAAATTACCTTTAGCTACAGTGGGTGGACTACGAACAATTGATGCTTGTGTAAATCATAATTTGGTTGTTGAGGAACGCTACATAATGAATGAACTAAACAAATTTCGACAGCAACTACAGAAAAATCACAAAAGGAACACACTTCGAATGAAAATATCACAAAATGTTGACAATAAAATATATGATATGGACAACAAATATTTAAGCCAGAGTTTGGTAAGAACTGCAGAGCATATTAAAAACTTTTACGCTGCTCCTTTGGAGGCATTGCAAAAAGTTGATGAAGTATGTGAAGCTGCTAGGCTAATAAAAAATAACAAAGAACTTGAGGAACCTCATGAGAATGAGAATATCAAAGGCACTACGGAAGTGGTTACAGAAAATATTTTCAAAGCTGAATTAGCAGCAGATGTAACAAGCGCTGGAAGTGAGGATGATCATTTGTTAAAAAATACCATCATCGATAATGCGAATGTTGAGTATACAGAAACGGTTAATTTAAATAAATATTCAGAAAAGATATTTGAGGAAATTGGGTCGAGTAATATAAAAATTGGCAATGAGCCGGAACTTAGTACGCCTGACACTATCTCTGAAAATAAATGTGTAGAAAAAGATCAAGAATTTTTGAAAGGAAGATGCAAGTGTCCCAATAGTGCGAATATGGAGTTAAATGCTAAAGCTTCCTGTAGGGAACGTTGTGTGCGTTTTGTTGAAACAGTAAATATAAAGAACTTTAATCGGGAGAATTCCATTTGTTCAAATACCAGTGATGGTATAGATTCAGTTGTTTCGGATTTAGCGGAGGAAGCACTTTTCGAGCTCCAAATGGAGGCAGAAGAAAAGCTAACCCACGAAAACGAATCTAACATGGAAACCAAGAATGCCGCAGAACCCATTGAAGTTGAAATTAATTTTAAAGATACATTAACATCTCGGTATGAAGAAAACACATTGGAACCACTTGTGATTACAAAACTATCAACAAAAACAACAAAACTATCAAAACCGAAAGAAGTGGATTCCGCAATTACAACTTCGGAAGAGTTAGAAGACGAAAGCATTTCCAACCATGAACAAAACTTGATTATTCAACAACTTTTTCGGCCACGAGCAAACACAAACACTACGTTGTTGAGAAGGTATTTCTTAAAATGGATACATTTCATAACTATTGAGAAGATAGAACGAGAAGATGTGTCCAGTAAAAGTGATCGCGTACATAAAATCAATATGTTCTTGGACAAAATACGAAAAGAGAAATTACGTTTAACCCGCTATGCTCGCCAGTGTAATACAGGGCAAGCACGTGAGCAAACTCAAAAAACGCCAGTAGTTTCAACGCAAACAACAAAAAAATATCAAAACAAGTAAGTTTAAAATGAGTTATATTATAATTAAAAACTTAAGTGAGGAAATTTGTAAACTACCATATCACTTTCTTTCAGAATAAAGATACAACAGGACATTATTGATCTACAAAGGCTTAAGCTTGAGCGTCAGGAACGCATAATTATGGAATTAAAGTTACATAAACTGTCAGATGAGGCAAAGGAGGCCAGACAAGACTTAAAAAATGAGCTGAAGACCATCATACGCCATGGTGATCCGAAGTTTAAAGCAAAAGCCAAATGTCTACAGCTCATTGGTAATCTGCGTGATAAAACAGACGAAAATATGACCAGTTTACAGGGCAAAGCATTATTTATGCCTAAATTTTTACTGAAAATGGAGGAACGCGCTTTGGAAAGAAACATTCGACACGAAAAAGCTCGTCAAAGACGTTTGCAACAAGAGGCCGAGAAGGAGGCGCAAAAGATGGCTGCTGAAGAAGCAAAGGTTTATTCTAATTTTGTATAAATTGACATTTTTTTCTTTAAATTATACTACTTTAAATTAGCAAGCAGAATATTAGATATATCATGCACTTTTATATTATTTTACATCTTTCGCTGGATGTTTGGCTCAGCTTCTGCTTCTATTACTTAGTTTCATTCATCAAATTCCGTGAAGATATCTCGTCATATAAGAACTTGTTTTTGAGCGTTCAGTTTGTATATTGATTTGATTATTTATATTTGATTTCGGCGGTTCAGATAAATGAATAGCTTCTTGGGGAGAAAAGAATATCTCAAAAACTGAGGAACTAGTTTACTTAATTCCAAACAGATAGGCTCAATCAACTAAGCTCATCATGCATCTCTCCGATGCTTCTGGGTGTTCTTCTTCGTGATAAACTTAATATACTCTTTTCAGGGTATAAAAACATAAGATGTTGATAAGAGTTTAGACCGAAGCTAATTTCAATGTTTAGGTTTCCAAGTTATTAGTAACAAATATAAGTTGATTGTTTCCTAAATTTTATTGAAAACTTTCTTATACCTAATAGTATGAACTTGGTTCGGTAGCATTAATAAGGGTTAGTAATGAAATTCTTCATCAAATTTTTAGCGTCTCGAAGATGAAGAGGCTAAGCGAATGCGTATTGAAGCTTTAAAAGAAAAACGTCGCCAAGAGAAAATGGCTAAAGTACTTAAGGAACGTGAGCATCAACGAGCGCTTGAGGCGAAGCATAAAGCTGATGAGTTTTATCGACGGCTACTGCTACGCCGCATTGGTATGGAAGGATTCAAACGGCTGATAATACGTAAACGTGAAAATAGGCGGAAGTGTGAGCATTTTAGACGACAAATTTTCAAACGCACATTCTTCCTAAACTGGCGCGACTATTATATAAAAATTCGCAATGAAAAACAATTATTAGCTGATGATTTATATGATAGAATATTAAAACGAAAAACATTATGTGCATGGCAATTGTATGTGCAGCAAGAGCGTAGTAAATTTAATGTGGCCGTCGATTGGTGTGATTTGAAGCGTACCGAAGTCACATTCAAGTTATGGGCACAATACAGCGCACGAATGAGCGCTATTGCAGCAGCAAAAATGATACAGGCTACATCCCACCACGAATGGTAGGAATAAATATCAATATATATTTGTTGAAGTTATTAAAAAACTATTTATTTG
This sequence comes from Bactrocera oleae, assembly GCF_042242935.1. Lineage (NCBI taxonomy): Eukaryota > Metazoa > Arthropoda > Insecta > Diptera > Tephritidae > Bactrocera > Bactrocera oleae. The sequence goes on along the minus strand of NC_091537.1, from coordinate 20,926,442 downwards.
CTTACAGGCATTTGAAGTGGAAAGTTTTGGATTGTTGGCAACGTTTGCCGCAAGTATTACAGTTGGAAAGAGAGACGGAGGAGCGTCGTCAACGTTGGCGCATGAAAATATGGGAGCTGTTGCCAGATTATACACCAAATAGAGATAATCCATAATCAAAGCAGCTATCAGAATATCGTTTATAAATAAAATACCTTTTTTCAGAGTTGAATTTTATTTAATATTACTACTACAATCTAATAAGTTAGTTAATCTCTTTGATTATACACAACTCGAATGACTTGAAAGCTTTTTTAGAGAGCACAAAATTAATGGCGCACTAGAAAGAATTGATGTTGTTGTAGTAGTTGCAGTAGGATGACGAATTAGCCAAATATACTTTATTATCATAAAAGGAATAATTATTATTTTTGATGCAATTTATATGAAGCAAAATTCTCTTTGGTTTATTTAGTATATGATGCACTTGCTGAGTTTTTATGTTGAATTTGTGCTAATGCCAAATTTATATTTGGTTTTTTTCTTTACACATTTTACCTTTTAGAGAACAAAACTCTTCCAATTGTATTTCAGTGTTTTGTTATTTCCCCGCAATCCGCTCTTCCATTCATACACTGTTATTCCACGTGAGATCATATAAACCTGTTGCACAAGCATCACCATCATATATTGTGATATAATTAAAGCATAAATAGCAATAACAAAGGCTACGGCCAATCTATAAGTAAATTTTGTTAATGAATGACATTCTTTTTCAGGTTCAAAGCATTCTACTTACTCATACATGTCGAAAATTTCAGTACAATCGTCTGGTAGCAAAATTTGCATGCCTGCAATGTTAGCGGCTAAAAATGGATGGCACACCGCCGTTAGTGTCAAATCAGCGCCCACTATCAAAGCTAAAATTCCAAATATCATGCCAACAATATAGATGCGATGATTACTTTCGCCTATACAACAATTTAGCCAGTAACTGTGGTGATCAAGCCGTTTAATACAAGCTCTGCAAACAGGACAGTGTGCAGTTCTTGCTGGCACACACTTGCGACAAGTCGCGCAGAGATTTGCCTGATTACTGTTGACACCATCCAACGATTGTACATCATCCATATCTTGCTCAATCAATAACGTTGTTTGCTCTGCTTCATTCTCCTCATTAACGGTTGTTTCTGCAATATCAGGCAGCTCGCTACCGCCAGTGACAGGTTGTATGACTCTATTTAAGACGGCTCGTTTACGTGCTTGCCAAAAACAAAGCATGGATATTATTGAGAGCACCGCTAAAGCCAAATTTTCCTCGGGTAGTACTTCCAATAGCGGGACAGTAAACTCAAATAACAATATTAAATAAATTAAAGACGAAACAGTCCAAATACTAAAGAAATTAGTATGTCCTGCATTACGGTGAATATAATTGTACGCGTAACACATAATAGCAGAACATGCTAAGAATATTACAATGCAAGTGTATGCATTTATGGCCGCTATACTTATTAATAGCGGTATAATAAATACGGGCGCAAGAGTATCTAATGTGACTTGTTTTGCCCCACCATGCCAAGGTATCCGTAAACGGTCCTGAAAAGTTAACAACATATTGCGTTGACGAGATCGATCGATGCGTCGACAGGTAAAACAACTATAATTAACAACGACATTAAATATAACAATTTTAAAACAAATGCTTTTGATATACTCACTCAGTAAATACCTTGTCAAAATCTTCACAATTGCAGCAGCATGCAATAATGTGATAACGCTTATTTTGGTGATTTATATATTCGCAACAACAGAGAGCTGAATTCGTATCTTTTTCAGAATCTGACTCGTTTTGCGACTGCGAAAAATAGTCTGCCATGGAATTTACATTTAGAAAATTGGCCAGCGACAACCAATTGTCAAGATTTTTTCGTCCACACGAAATTTCCAAGCAGCATTAAAAAAAATAAATAAACATACACACAAACATTAATTACCTATATTTTGTAGAATTCATTAACAATAATGCTCTTTTTTGCAAAAGTAATCAAGTAATCAATAAATAGTTTCATTTTGTTTATATTTTTCTACTCGTACTTCACTCCCCGGCGCAAAGTAAGGCAATCATGCCAGATTGCTTAGAAAAACTTTGTGAAATGCGATTGAACCAGGGTTCTCCCTTGTTTGCGAAATATGAGAAAAACAGTAATCGAAACAATTTGTACCCAACAAGACACGGCTACCGAAAGTTTAAACATTGAAAGAAACTAACTGAGTAAGAAAAGAATGAACGATCACACGTACACAAGACTTTCTGTTAGAATTGTCAATTGAGCTAACATAGAACATGCATCAGTCGCAATTTTTATTGGCGAGAAGCACGGAAAGCAAAGCGTTTTTTGACATTCCCTTGGCTTTCTTCGCTTTGCTGTTAAAGTATGAACTGTCAAGCTGTACAAAGAAAGTTGTATATGAATCGGCCATAAGAAACTTATAAAAACTTTAACGGAAATCTCTGGTAGCGCTATTGGACAATTAACCGGTGACTTAACTGATACCTGACTTGCAGGGTAATATTTTGATATATTTATATGTATATAAATTATATACGTATATGAGTTCAATCAAGTAACCGGACAGTGTATACTCTTGCAAAACTTTATATATTAAAGAATGTTGCGAAAGAATTTAGCAGTCATTATCGTTATCAGTTATATCGTCAATAAATGACAATCAAACTTGATATCTTCTTGACTTACCATATATTGAAGATCATTAACTTAGACTTAATTTTTTGCTATTGGTTCGCGTCAGGCAAAATTATATTCAAAACACTATCAAATAAGATATACATTGTAGTTATATTAACCCGATCGAAGAGGCAAAATTTAATATGTATATTGAGTTGATGTGGCAAACACCAACCAGAGGATCGGAGTTCATTATATATGTAAGTGATATGAAGTTTATAACAAGGTCTAGACGAATTCCAATATAATTCCGTGCTAAATCACGTAATTTTAAAGAGAACTTGTCCATTTAATTTCATTAAAATATTACATTTTGACCAACCTGAAACCTTTAATTTAAAGTCAGGGGGAAAGCCGGAAATCATTGACCCGAATTAGTATTTTTTTTGCCAATACCCCGTACTAATAAAATGCTCTCTAGGTTTCATTAAGGTACCTCACATACCATTACCAATCTATAGGGAGTAAAGTCAGCCGGATATTCGAAAATTCTGATATTAGTTGTATAGGGGCTAGGTCAAGTTTTCACCCAATTTTATCCATCTTAAGCACAAACATACACTGTTATTAGAAAACCACGCTCTCTTATTTTTGTTGAGATAACTGACATATTATCCGAAATATACGGCATAAAGTCACCCGGAAGTTCGAAAATCTTAACATTACATATTTTTCTTTCTGAATTTCAATTATATATCTTACACATTGACCGATATTATCGGTAAAAGTCTACCTAGGCCCTGCGGTTCACATATTCGGTATCTAGGGGCTTGAACAGTTTTGGTTCGATTTGGACAATTTTTGATCATAAGGTGGCACACTTCAGAGGTACTATTCGTGTAAAGTTTTATCCCGTTATATTAATTGGTGCTTTATTTGTATATTGGGATGGTGAAAGTATCCGAATGAATTTAAAATTGTGCCATATGGGAAATAGGCGTTGTTGTAGTACGATTTCCTTTTCGCACTGTAACAAAGGAATTTGAAAAGAATGTAATATATATATCGAATTTGGTTGAAATCGATCGAGCAGGTCCCGTAATATGCGATTTCACCTAAAAGTGGGCGGTGTCCATCTTCTAATTGTAATACCGGCTTCCATAAATCGCTCTTTTGCCATCCTGGATGTAAAATTGAATGTATCTGACGCTTTTAGTTAAAGATTTATCACACTTAAAGTAATTTTTAACAATACCATTGCATGTGGGCGTAGTGATCATCCGATTTTACCTATTTTCACACTATCGTAAGAAGGGTTGACAAAATTTGTCCTGTGCAAATTGGGGTGATATAGCTTTATGGGTTTGGAAGATGTATACATTTAACTTATTAGGGGACGGGACCACGCCCACTTTTTAAAGAGTTCAAACCTCAGGTGCCCCTCCTTAATGTGATTCGTTGTGCGAAATTTTAGTTCTGTATCTTAATTTACGGCTTAGTTATGGATTTGGATTGGATTATTGTTTAAGGCAACAGTAGAATCTTCGAACAAATTGTTTAGATGGGATCAGTATAGTATATTGCTGTCATACAAACTGAACGATTAAAATCAAGTTGTTGTATGGAAAAAGACGGAAATCAATATATTCAGGCCTCACTGTTTATGTTGTTGTTGTTTTATCGGTAGAAAGCATTCCTCAATTAATTCCTGCCGAGTTAACAGTCCTTGGCTGGATAACTCTCACTCTTATATAAACAGTATAAACTTTACAGTGTGAATGCAGATCTTCATATTTGGCCTATGGTGGCGAGAGGAATATATGAGCCAATGTAATAAGAATGGACCTGTAATTTTATCCGCTTTCCGACGCTATTTTTAAAGAAATTATCGTTCATTGACTCTGGCTGAAGTTTATGAATTTAAATGGCAGCAAAAAGGTATATCCTAGCCTTGTTATCATCAGAACTTGGTAAGAAAAGGGTAATAATCGCTCAGAAACAGAGTGTCATTGGGAAGAATCTACCGATGGCACTCTTTCCCAGAGACAACATTATCAAGAGAATATACTTTGAAAACAAGGTTCAAATATTCATTGGGAAGCAGAAGTGAAAAGGAGGACACCATCCTCGCGGAGTACCTACGAAGGAGCACTATGCAATGATAAACAGACGGCTCGAAAATGAAAAACAGCCATCGTCAGGTTTCTAAGCATTTTTCAAGCTGAGGTCTACACCATTAGCAGGTGAGATTATTACAGGGAATGTATTACGATTCTCAGTGATAGTCAAGCGGAACTTCAGGGAAACTCGTCCGTTAAAATCAAATTCACATTGGACTGAAGTGCATAAAACTGAGTGGCCACGAAAAATAACATTTTATTACTATGGATCCCAAGGCATAGAGGCGTCAATGGAAATGAGCTTGCCAAGCTTCTGAAAGAAGCTGCGGCAACCAGCCCATAGGAGCGGGCTTCGTCAGGCGCGGCTGTTTCTGAGAGAGTTGGGTTACTGCTCCACAGATCTGTGCCGTTTCTGTGACCAAAAGGCAGAGGTACCAGCGCATATACTCATTTATTACCCCGCAATCGCAGGAATAAGGAGTCATAGGCTATTGGACAAATGAATCCAGTCAATCAAGAAGCTTTACTAAGTCGCATTTATTCCACTGTGTTAAATGAAGTGTTGTTATACAGGAGAGGGCACAATAGACCACAAGTCGCAGTGTATTTCTCAACTTTCAATTTGTCTATCTATCTACCATAGCCTAGTTAAACAAAGACAGCTAATTATTTTTTTATATCTATATGTATTATATAAAATTATGCCAGTTTATAGATTTTATACTAGTTGTTTGTTCGATTAGCTGCTCTTTCGCTTCGCGTAACTAAGCGACAGCTATATAAGCTCAAAACGGCCTATAATCCGTGTTCTTTGCTTTGAAATTTAATAAAAATGCAATTATGTAATTAATTTTTTTTGTTTGGAAATGTTTAGGTTTATTTACAATATTTATGTAGTTGTCTATTGTAAAATTCAATAGTTACTAAAATACATATTTAGGTATGCAAACGCTATATATATTTACAATGCAATAAGAACTCCAAAATAAATATATAGATAAATGTAGTGATTAACAAACGTATATATATATATAACTATTATATAAAACTTCTTTACATATTCAATAGTAGTAGTGTAATAAATATGTAAATGGAACTATGAACAGTTAACGCTTTTTTATGTGTTTACACTTTGATTACATATTTATCTATACAAACATACATATAAACATATACAATATATGTATATGTATATATGTGTATACGATTTATAAAACTACTAGTCACTGCTGAAATCCACTTGCGAATGTTTTATGTTTACTGAAATCACAGGTGGTAGTAATGTTTGTAAAATTTGCAACTTTTTTATATACTAATAACTGAACATAAATAACATACATACACATAATTTGTGTTTAACAATTATTTTTAAAATTACGCGCTCTAAGTGTATTTTTATTATATATTTATAAAAAATTTATGCACTTTCTTATATTTTTTTCAATAGTGTATTTTGCTGAGAATTGTACGCAAACATTTATGTATATATACTTTAATATCTCATATGATTATATAATTACGTTTTCCTATGCTATCTGGTAATACAAAGGTATTTATAATACAAATATTATGCGCATATATAAATATCAGGTGGCAAGCTAGCTAGATAATTAGTTAAATAATTACGTGTGCTTTATATCTTAGAGAGATCTTAGCAAAAATATGAAAAAAATTATAATAATAATAAATAAAGAAAAAAATAATTAAATTAATTTACACAAGTTGACCACCGAAAAATTTCATTAACAAATGAAATTGTTCAATATTTCTAATATCATATAAATACAACTAAGTATACACTATATAGGATTTATTAGCTGCAAATTGTTTTATATATATTTTTAATACAATATTTTTTTTTTATTTAAAAAATTAATTATTGATTATATTAAAGTTAGCAGCAATGAAATGATTTTTGAGCTTAAAACTTTACAAAAAATGCTATGAACAACTGAAAATAATACATGATTTGATGATGATTTGAAAATAATGCATGATATGATGCCAGGATGCTGCGATTTGACAATTTATTTGCTGATATTTAACACTTTCAAGTTTCATATGCCACAGTTTAAGGTGTGTTCACATGCCGGAGGTTTCCAAGAATACAATATTATTTTCCTTTGTTTTGAAAAATTATAAATTTACAACTTAGCTGATATACAGTTAGAATCTTTTGTACAATTATTTTTTAAATGTACAGTTAATTTTACCATAAAAAACATTTTCAGCACACAACAAATCTAAAGTCGCGCATGACTCAATTCCCATATGATTATTACAACAAACACGCCCCTACATAACAAAAGCACTCCCCACAAATATGTAAAAAAAGGTTATTGTGTCTCTGCTCTCTCTCCATACAAGCGCATACGGTTTGCGAACCAATGTGGACGATCCGCACGCTAAGCAACTTAAATTTTCAAATCTGCCGGTGTATTTATCTGATCTACAGACAGGATCATCATATTCTTTATGTTAGCCACCTCCGATTCCAGACGTGCCAAATGAGATTTCAGTATGTGCTCGCGTTCCGATGGTGTCACGCCTACAATTGTGTTGTTGCCACAGCTGCTCTTATCGGCTTTGCGTTGAAATTGTGCGGTCCACTCGGCGCTGCCGATCGAGATGCCCGAATCGCGTTCATCGCTCGAATTATCGCCATTGTCCACCCAACCAGGTGGTGAGGCGCGGTTACTCACCGGCTCTTGTTTAATGTGTTGTAGCGCTAGCAGTGCGGTGGCAGCCGCATCCTTATCGCCTAAATGTGACTTATGGCGCAACTTGAGTGGCAGACAGTTGTTTGAATCGCTGCTGCTGGGACTGGTGGTACTAATGTTCACCACATTGTTATGTTCGATATCGTCGACTCCATCCGGTTCGTGTTCATCATCGCCGGAAGCCACACCTGACGACGAGGCCGAGGACGAGATGGTGGATGAAAGCATATGCTCATATGCCGGAGAGCAAGCGCGACGCGATAAATTTAGCACGTCATTGCCACCGTTAACATCGCCATTACCGTTTACCGATGAGGAGGTAACCGCATCTACCGCGCTCGAGCTAACGCCGTTGACTTCGGGTGATTTTGTGTGATAGCCATTTTCTAGATTTTGGCTGGACGCTGTTACCTGATCCTTTGTGCTGTAGGCATACATGCTGGCGGGATGTGGTGGCACGTAGAGTGGTGCCGTTACCGGTGTGCTATAGAGTGTATCTTCGGCCGTCTCGGGTGTGCCATTCGTGTTGATAGCAGCACCCACTACAGCAACAACTTTGCGCAAATTATCGAGATCATCGCAGTTGACATTGCGATTGAGTGCTTGCAACACATGCAAGTTCTGCAGATTGGACGGAGGTGCTGGTTGTTGTGGAGTCGCTGCTGTAGCGAGATGTCGTGCGCTATCCAAATGTGTTGGCGCATTAGCGTTATTGGTGCCGTTACTTAAAACGCTCGTGTTGTTTGCACGTGCCATTTCAGCGGTGTAGTTGGTGTTGAGCGGCAGGGGTGTTTGTGGCTGATAGTGTTCGGTATTGAGGTGTACTGGCGAGGTGGACATTTGCATATGTGCGACCGAGGATATCGCATGTGGGTGTGTTAATGTATTGGCCATATTTGTTTGATTCACATTCTTAATGGCTTGCTGCAGTGACTGCTGTGAAGTTTTGCACAACAAACCGTTGTCGCCGTTCATAGCGCTGCTCGGATCGCTGTTCGCCACCTGATTTAATGTGTTCGACTTCTGTGGTGTGAGTATGCCACTGGATGTGGGTGTTTGTGCCATGGTTGTAGTGCTCGGCATGCCTCCCGCGCCATTGGCAGATGTGTGCGCCGGTATACCATAGACAATGGATGTGGGCACCGATGTGGTGGCGCCATTGAAACCGCCATTTATTGTCATTTTGGCACGCTTTGTAATACTCAATACCTGCTCACTGGTAGGCAATGAAGCCAATATCTGTTCGACGCTCACCAAATTCTCACCGGAAATGTTGAACTTATCTTTAATAGCGTCCAATTGTGCCTTGAGCACGTGATTCTCTTTAGTCAGCTCAACGACACGCTGTTCCAAGACCATGTCGTTGTAACGACGCTTCTCGCGACTGCGTTTGGCCGCCTCATTGTTGCGCCGACGTCGATCCCAATAGCTGTCGTCCTTTTTGTTATCCGGCGTAAACTCGCGCTGCTTGCGCTGCGTGAACAGATCCTTATGTGCTTGCGACTGTGATTTTGACATGTTGTGAGAGTCAAATGAACTGTTGGAACCGCTGAAGCTGTTGCGGTATTGTTTGCCATTTACATGCGACATGTTATCGGGTAAGCTGTGGCCACTGTCGCTGGATTGCGGACTGATTGGGCCGTACATGGAGTAGGCGTGTACTGCAAGTAGGAGTAGAGAGAGCAAAGAAGGGCTTTATCACTATATGTCTAACACATACAATTTTTTTTCATATATATATAGTTGTATATAAACGAAAATTATGAGACTAAATAGTTTGTAAACTCACCATTGTTTGCATCATTTGAACTGCCGTTCAACGATAATGTCGGCGAAATGGAAGGTAAGCGTACGTTGTGCATTGTAGCTGTTTTTGTGTTCGAACCTGCTACGGAGGAACTTATGTTATTATTGTTCTTGTGATGGTTAGTATTTAAGGCAGCAACGCTGAGAATTTCCGGCATATCAGTAACGAAATTTCCACTTTTCAAAACCTCACTGTTGGCCGAGGAGCTGATATCATTGGATATTTGGTGCTGTTGCTGCTGTTGTTGTTGGCGAGCGATCAGCTCAGCAACGGTATTCCGTTTATTGTACTGCTGTTGCAAGAGTTCTAATTGTTGCTGGTTGAAGTTATTACAATTATTGTTATTGTAAATGTCAGTGTTTTTGTTATTAATGTGGTTGGTTTTATAGGTTACATCTGAAAAGAAGAAAAAAATGGTTTCGTTAGAATATTTCACATTATTCGTTATTTTATTAGTATTAATACAAAGTATTTAAATCTAATAAAATATATAATAAAATATAGAGAATGCAAATTTTTTTAAATTTTCATCGATTAGTTTTATATTATTTTCTGTTATAAAAAGTTAAATTTTAGTTGGAAATAATTCACGCAGCATGATTTTTCGTCGAAAAATGAGAAAGCTCTAACTTAGTTAGATTAAAAGCTCACTAAAAGCTCTATTAACTAAAGCTTTTACTTTAAATTTTGTTTGCTCGCAAAAATTCATTACTCGCTTGAAGAAAGCACAATTTCAAATATAAACCGTGCCAAAAACTGCGAAAGCTCTGGCTTAGTTAAATTAAAAGCTCACTTGAAACTTTAGAAACTAAAGCTTTCGCTTAAAATTTTGTGTGCGCTGGGAAAAGCTTGGCATAAAGTACAAATTTTTGTCATAGCAAGTGCAATTGCGGTCTAGAATAAGTCGAGAACAAGTAAAGCAATATATGAAGTTCCACAGAAAAATGCCAAGCATTTCATAAAATTAATTATGTAATAAAATGATTAAGAAAGAAACTAATTAATTATTAATTATTGATGTCTCTTACATTACTTACTAATACTAGCATTAAATTCGCGATGAATAATGATGAATTCTTACTAAATATGTACAAGTATATATGTATGCATGTGTGTAATTAGAGGCATGTAGTAACCACCGAGAATCGAAGGAGTAGCTAGGGAAAATAAATTTTCTGAGTCATGCAATATTACTGCCATAAACCACAAACATATAGATATGTTAACATATATAAGCCATGTTAAGGTCAGTTCACACTCATTATTGAGGGGAAGTCCCATAATTTGTATTATATGTCATAGAAAAAAATATATAAATGCATATATAGCTTCATATACATATACATTCGCTTTATGTAGTTAGTATTTAAGGCAGCGACCACATAAACAAAATGTTATATGAGTCCTTATCATAAATAAATATGCAAAACAGTGCGATTTTATATGTGACTTGCAGTGGAACAACAAAGTAGACATAAAGAAGCTGTTTATAGCAAGAATTTGCTGATTAAAATAAAAGAAACTGACTACATAACATTTTCATATAAAATTGTGCGACGGGAAATTTTGTAGCTTTTTGGACTAGGCTGAAACTAGTGTATTTCAAGCCAGTTGATGAAATTAACAACTTTTAGCTAAATAATAAAAAAATTCAACAACTAGACAGTCTATTTTTGGTCTAGTGTGAAACTATTTGGAACCAGTTGTTGAGAATCAACAGCTCCTAGCTAATTTTTAAAAAAATTCAACTTTTTGATACAATATGTTGACTTGTTGAATTTGATGCTCTTCCTACTACCAACTGATTTCGCTGCTAGGCTTTTGTGTTGATATTTATGTAAGTATATATTGTATGTTTTTCATACATAAATGCTTTTCATAAATAAATGCTTTGCATAAAAAATATTTGCTTCACACATCATTTGCTTCAACATACTTTTATCCTTTGCGTATATGTTATTGTTGTAATTTTTGGCTGGATCCACTACTGCGCCGTTAATTGACCCTGTGTGCTTTAGCGCATTATTATTTTTTAAAACAAGCATATTTTTAGCTGCCGAATTTTTGAACAAATTCACTTTTGGCTCCAAAGTGCAAACAATAGACATTGTAATGAATTTTTCTTTATTCACTTGCGCTTGCTGTTGTTGTTATTTTGTGTTGTTAATGTTTTTTGTTGATTTTTAGCTTATTTGATATTTTATCAAACTGTTTGAGTCTAACAATTTTAATTCTTTTAAATTGTTTTCATTTTGTTAAATTGTTTTAGTCTTAATTTTTAATTGTTTTTTAATTTCCGTTAACTTTTAATGCAGTCACTTCATTTTTATTAATTTATTTTCAGTATACAGTTCTGCACAGCATAACTTTTGTTGTATATTTGTTTATTGTTGTAACAACAATTTTTTTATTGTTAATAATTCAAAGTACTAAGTAATATTTTGTAATTTTCAAACACAATGTAGCGCGCAACGTAATCAAACCGTTATATGTGCATATATTTCGTTAGCCAAGTACGAAGGTAAATGTAAATAAGTAGCCGAAAAATTCACTGCGCGCCCATTGTGCCGCTGGCGTGACTGGATTTGGAAATTCTTGCCACCACACTTAGCGCTATTTACTGCGTTCCATTTATGAATTTAGCAATTTTTGTTTTTGGATGGAATCTTGTTGGTTTTGCTTTTTTATTTGCTTGGTCAGAATATTGCATTAGCGGAGTAGCAAATCGCACAACCGTTAAGCACGACTGTTAAAACACAATTGAAATAGAAAAGCTTTCACAAGTAAACCTCTTTCACTGTTCGTTAAAGGCAAATAGCAAGCGCAGCCACATCGGCTCAGTTGGCGGCTGCTGGCTGTGGCTGTTGCTACTCCCCTGGTTGCTGCTGTTGTTGGTATTGCTGTTGTGCTGTGTGTGCTTTGTGTTGGCTAATGGCTATAGCGCGCATGATTCTCTGTATTTTGCCGTTGTAAATGCGGTCACGTTGCAGCAACATACGTTTAGTTGGTCGCGTTTCGAACATGTTGCAACCCACATTTTTCATAATAAAACTGGTATTGACAGCTGTGTCAAACCACCACCACGCCGCTGCCCACTCTCACCTGAATAAAAGCATCTAAGCGCTGGCTTACTGCAGCACAGACACCAACAACACCAACACACACACTCACAGAAATAGCGTTGAATAAAGTGTTGTTGTGCTATAAGTTTTCATGTGTGTTTGTAGTTGTTGCTTAACGGTGTTTATTACTGGGCTAAGTTGGTATGGGTAAAAGTGAAATTTCTTTTAAGCTGCGCTTTAGAACATGTTGCGCGCCGCTCCAACAATGCTTTGCACAGTTCTACACGAACGCGCATTCGTCACCGCCATGTGTTTCGTGTGCTAACTAAGCGCAGCGTCGTCGGTACGTCTGTACGTCCGTCGCTGCTCCAACGACGAGTAGATCACATTGCACATTTCCATTTGTATTGAGTAATCATGTAATCTAAAGTGCATACACTGGCGTGTGGTAGTGGGGCTTGGTGTGTGTTGTGCGCCATACTTGCTGGACTCCGACCGTGGCGTTTGCATAGTCACGCGTCAGGGCCGCACTCTCACTCCGCATGGGTCCATTGCTTAATCGAGGCTGCGCGACGGCAGCAAGCGTACTCGTATCGTTAGTTCGGTTTCTTGGCGTATGCGCCGTCGAACACCGTTAGCGTGTATAAGAACGTTGAAAGCAACTCCAGCAGCGTGGCGTAACTAATTACATGTAGCACAAAGCTATATGTGTAAGTATGTTAGTTCTTACATAGGTTTGCGCTAAAACGTGATTTGTGAATTTTGTTTTTGTAATCGCTGACACTGGCGCTGCTGGCTTGGTGTTTTTTCTTATATTTTTTTAGCATTGCGTTAATTGGCGTTTAGCGAATATAATTTAGTATTATCCAACGAAAAGTTGCGGAGCTAAGGTTTATCAAGAATTGCTGCTAACAATGAGCAGTTTAAGGCGGTGCACATAGCATGGTAAGCAGATCATAGAAAGAAATTCTACTTTCTCAAAAATGTATTATGTTACATGAAGACATACTATACATAAATGCATAAATACATACATATTATATATGTACACACACAGTTTGTACAAAATACTCCCATAGAGGAACAAGTACAAGCGATCTCTAGGTCTAAGCCAGTCAAAGTGTATGCACGTCAGTAGGGCATAATGTGATAATGCCATGCTAACGGTTCTCCAAAAGTATTGCCCTACTTAAGACAAAAAATGGTGGGTTAAAAAAGTGTGGCTCAGTAAAAGATAATATTCATTTCACTGTCGACATTTTCTTAATGCCGCGGCTTTGTTGCAAGGGAGAAAATGGTGTTGGAGCTTTCTAATAATATTTGAACCGCTTTTTTTAAGCGCTCAATAAAGAGTTAAAGGCTAGAGTTAGAATTTTTTTAATTGTATGGCTAAAATTGTTTTAGTGGGTCAAGCGTGAATGTGTTGCATTTTTTTATGGACATTAGTTTTTTTCTCAATTAAAATTAATAAAATTAATGAATAATTTTTTAATATAATTTGTTTATATGTATGACTAATTTTAGTAAATCAGTGGCATTTGAAACTTCAAATTTTGAATAAAAGCATTATTGCCTCTATTATTTTTTTTGAATAAAATTACTTTTTTTTATTTCTTAATTAAATATTAAATAATAAAGTGTATGTATTTATAAAAAAATTTAATTCATTATGAGCACACAAACATTTTTCTCAAATTTGTTTTTCAAAAAAAATACATAACAAGTCGTTTAATAAATACAATTTTTAAATAAAATATGTATATATGTATGGATGTATGTACATTTTTTTAGTTCAATAATATATTTGCACTACAATTTTCTCAAAAAAATTAAATAAAAAATTTTAAATAAATTGAAAAAAAAATGTAAATGAATAAATTTTCGTCATTATGGGCACAAAAACATAATCTCAAAATTTTTTTTTCAAACACAAATTATAATAATTTTTTAATAATGACACAAAAAAATATTTTTTAAAATTGTTTTCTCAAATAAAGAGACCCTCAACATTTTGCGTTCCGACAGAGAGCTTAAGAAGTTGTTTCAAACTTTTAAAATGGTGTAAAATATGTTATTTAGTGTAGGGTATAAAATATTAAATTAGTTTTGTTACTGTTATTGCAATTCTTCATAATTTTCATAAGATTTAACTTTCTCATTTTCATAAATGTATGTTTGTATGTGTGGTGTAGAATTGAGAGATGCTCTACAGGCGGTCTATAAGGCTTCCCTTTTCGACTAAAAAAAAACTAGTTATTTTTTGGAATAATGGTCACCCATCAGCCAATAAAGTCAAGCCCCCGAGTGAATTTCTGCCAAGAAAGAACTTCTCATAAAACTCATCAGTCTTTTGAAGACTAAAACTAGCCACAAATTGAAAACCTCCGAATGTAGTTCTGCTCTGGAAGAGATTCTCAAAATATTCAGCCGAGTTTTGTATCAAAACTCTCCAATGAATCAAAGCAGAAGCCTGTCTTAGCTGCAAGCTCAGTTTTAAGTCCCAAATATATACAGTTAATAAATTAAGAGCGAAGATAGTGGGCGTAATTATTTACAGTTATTGTTAATTTGAGAAGTGCATTTCCACTAAAATTAAAACAATAACAACACTATATAATTTTCTCATTAACACCGGATATTAGGCACGTTTATAGCCGACTATCTTGCAGTAGACTACTAGGCCTGTGCAATAGCAATTAAACAAATATACTACATAACTTTAAATTAAATTCTAATCTTTTAATTTTGTTCAACCTTTTTTCCCTGCTACCCCCCTCCACCCTTGCGAACAAGGCAAATCATTTACTTCTATAGACGCAATGCAATCAATTCGCTGCGATATTTCCTCACGTTGCAAACTACATACTGGCATGTATGTACACACCTACATACGTATGTATATATACATGTAACCATACACGTTGCTCATACAATTCTCCAACGGTTTGCTTGGCGAGCGGTTACGAAACACCGCTGCTTATAAAAACGTAATAGCAAAAGCACATTCTTCAGCAGCTGTTGATATCATGGCGGCCGCTGATGTGGTTGCTATTGTTGTTATAGTCGTTGGTGATGTTGTTGCAATTGTAGTTGTTGTCATAGCCGCTGTTATAAGTTAGAATCAGCGCTATTTATATATCAATGCACGGGGCGGCATACGACGCGACCACTGTCAACCGACGAAGGTAGAACGTGTGTCACGTGTAGGGAAATGTGCTTGGTGTTGTTATAAAAAAAACACACCAGTGCAACGCTCCCTCAGCTCACATGTTCTAGACACTCATTTCGCTGTTGTAGCGATTAGTGGTGCAATAATAACAGAAATGGCGATAACAACAATAACAATAACACTCAAGAATATAATAATATACATTTTTTCCATATAAATCGAACGCTGGGCAAGCGGTGGCGGGCGGGTGATTTATTGGCGGTTTGGGGGCAGTGCGAATGGCATCGAATTAAGTAGAAATATATGCGAATATGATGGAATCGAATGCGCTGAATATACTTAATTTCGTTGATAATATAACGATTATGTAAACTTTTGTTAGTTTTTTATAGTAAAACTTAATTTTGCTGTTAATTTTTTTTTTGCTTTCTGATATCTGTTATTTTTCACATTGATTATGTAAATTAAAATAGTAGGGATAAGGAGTTGAGAATTTTTTGGAATTGTAAAAGGGTTGTGTAGTAGTTAAAAGTATTTTTTAGACAGCGTGTTTATTACAAAGGCATAGGATTGGTATTGTTGAGGTAAATCATGTAACCTAATTTTTTTTTCTTTTAATTTTATTATAGTATGCAAATTTTTTTAATTTCGAATTATTTTTCTTCCATCTTTTTTTAATTTTTGTATTGTTTTTTAAGTTTATGTTGTCTTAAATTTTTTATATTTTTCTTTTATATTTTTCAATTATAATTGGTTCTTAAAACTACTTACTTTATGAGTTTGAAATTTGTATATAAACACTTTGATTAATCTTCAGACTGTTGACATAGTACGTATAATTTACATAATTTTTTACAACTTTAAAGTTTTTTATCTTTACTTGTATTTCATTTTTAAGCGTTGTAGACGATGTTATCAAAATCTAGTAGTACTTTAGACTGTGCTGTTGTAAAAAGCTCACGATTGACTAATAAGACATAAGTTTGGTGTTATTATTGCAATTTTTGGACATATTTATGTTTGTTTTTTTAATTTTTTTAATATTATTTTTATATTAATTTTTTTTACTATTTTAAACTTATTTCGTTTTTTAATATTTTTATTTTTCTTTAATTTCTATATAAAATAAAGAAGATATATGTAAAATGAAATTATTTTAAGATATGATGAATTATTATTTTTTTTTTTTATTATATACACGGTTGCAAATTAATTAAAAAATTTTGTGTAAAAAATTATATTTTTAAATTGTAAAAATAAAAAAAATTATTAAAATTATATTATTTTAAAATATGAATTATTTATATTTTTTTATTATCATTTACAGGCTGAAAATTAATTAAAAAATTGTCAGTTATAAATTAGATTTCCAACTTTTAATTTCAATTTTGGGAAATTCAGGTAAATTCAAAATTTTTTTTTTATATTTAATTATAAACTTAGGATTAACTCTATTTTAATTTTTCAATACGGTAGTAGGGATTAAATTGTTTTTTACTTTTTCAATATGGTAAGACTCAGATCTTATTTTTAATTTTTCGATCCGATATTTGGGATTACAAATTTTTTAATTATTTTTAATTAAGAAATTAGAAAAAAAAAGAATTTAAATGCTAATAACATTTTTTGAAATAAATTATTGCAACTCTGAAATTATATAATTTTGTTTTACTATAAGCAAAGTTTTTTTTATTTCAGAGTTTACTATGACTGTTGAAATTGCCACCTCGTTTTTTTATAAGTATTGTTTTATTTTTTCATCAGTTTTAATGAAAGTTTTTTATAAATAAAAAATAATTATAAGAACATGGAATTCGGAGAGCAAAATAATTAAAATAAATGTAGAAAGGTGACAACTTTCAGTTTTGTATTTGAAAAGAACCGAGTGTGATTAGGGATTTTAAAATATAAAGTATTAAATCATAAATCAAAAATAAAATTATTATTATTATTCTTTCTGATATTATATATATGTATTTTATTATTGCTTTTTTATTTCTTTATTATATTTTTATCTTTTTTATTCTAATTATATTTATTTTTATGTTTCTATCAATTACTAAATTATCTTTAATATTTTATATTGAATTTGTTTGAATTATAAAATTATTTATTTATGTAAAATGTTTATTTATATTGAATTTTGAGTTTAAGTAAGTGAATTTCACTTTAGATTAGCTTTTTTGTTCGTCTTAAATGTAATATTTAATATTACAGGATACAGAATGCGCCTAACTTTGCTTCCTTGGGTGACCAGGGCGTATACGTAACTACTTATTAAGTACACAGGAATGTACATAATATGAGTGTTTGCTAAAAGATTTGCACATAACCGAATGCAAGGACTTGGAAAGTGATTACAACGAAATGTTAACATTTGATTTTCAATATACAATATTTACTTCCCTTTCACAGAATTCAATCAGAAAGCTTCCATAAATTAATATGAATTAATGTTAATTGTGCATACATATTTTTTATTATATTTGCGATATGTTAATTATGCCAACAATATGTTTGTATAACATAATATTTACATACTGCAACAACTGAATTTCGCAGTAAGCGCAACAAGTCGGCTAACAAAGCAACTTACAATGGCACAGTGTTAGCTGCGACGCCAATGGGCCACGTTGCTCGAAGCATTCTCGGCAGCAACTTGATGAATGTCAATCACACGTGAGAGCGAATTGTGCAAATACCCAAACGTGACTCAACGTGATGATGTTAATCGCCTTCGTTCTCGACAGCCCCCCACAGCACAGCACAGGGTGGTGTGCCGTTGAACATACACACATACACGGTTACAATTTGCTATTTGCTCTGGAAGTGTGCTTACATGTGTGTGTACACTTAATTGTGGGAATTTCAGTAGAAAATAGTTTTCATATTTTTATCTAACTATGTAAGTATGCTTGTATGTATATGCTGCACAAGTAGGCGTGGTAGCACTGTAGACCACTAAATCAACGTGATAATTCGCAGCAAATATTTGTTCTAAATAAACAGTTATCTAATCTTAAGTTTTTTTATGAAAATATGTAAATAATTGTAAATTAAGTCAACATTCTTATGCAATAGCAGATAATATACAAAGTGGCACGCATACACAAACATAAATGGGCGCATATAATGTTGTATGCATATGCGTAATTGTAGATATGGTGATGTTTATATAAATCATACATACATACATATTTATGTATTATATTCAAATTATTTGGAAAACAATTTCACCGAATATTTTTATTTGTGAACTATTTTTAGTTTGAATTCATGTGCGCTCTACATTTTAGTTATGAAATAGGCATGTTTTTATCATAAGCGAGTGTCAAAGGAACATACAACTCAGCTGAAATTTTACTAAATTTGTATTTAACGACTCTGTTAATTTTCCAGTTATAAATCATATACTTCATTGGTTTGCTGTTGGTACTACTACACCTACTATGTTTACTTATAAAAAAACTAGAATTTCTGGAATTTATAGATATTTTTTTCACTGCAAAATTTTATTTGAAGTCGGTTATTTTTTAACTAATCGTGCGCAGAAATATAACCGAGTTTTTATTGTTGCTTATTCGCATCTTACTATACAAATTAATGCTTTAGAGACCTAAACAAATTATTCAATTCCATCAGATACAATCTGTTGTAGCGTCGTTGTTCAGCTCATTTACCTCAGGATGCAAAATTTAAACTCATTATTTTTGAAACTACATTTTTCAAATTGGGCGACGATGGATTTCGAAGACTATCGATTACTACATTTAACACTATCTAGTAAACTGTTTACGACTTTTTCGTTATTATATTTCATCACTAGTTTTTTCTTCTTACGTGAACCTTTTTCTCCCATTCTTTTTTCCATTCGACTACCGAAGCAAGGTTATTACAACTTTTCTTATAAAAAAAGTGTACTGCAAATATTTTTGTAAAAAGTTTTTTTCTTTCTCACAAGCCCGATTTATTAATAAGTCTTATGTAATATAAGATTCCGTTTTTGGTATTTTTTGAGAACAATAGACTGGTCTAAATCCTTAGAAGAAAAGTTAATGTAGTACCTATAATTTAGGTTTACAAAATCTTATAGATTTTTTCGAAAATATATATTTCTTATATTAGTCGCCACTAGACGCTAAATTTTAACTTGACTTATAAAAATGTAAATTAAAAGTATGTGGTTTACATCAATTAGCGGGTATAATCATATGTTAGTTCAATTTAATTATACCTATCTATATGATTTATATCAGTTGGATGTTCGCTTCGCCACAGCCTGTCTTATATATTGGAAGCAGCTATTTTAATGGTTCCTACTATTACTAAAGGTATATATAATATATAAATCATATATACAACAACATTTACCACTCTGAAATTAGACACCACTAATAACAGTTAAGCTGAATTAACTTTATAATGTCATACACACATACATAAGTATAAGCAAACAAAAATACTAAACAAAACAGCTACAACTAAAAAATTATACAAATTTTATTGCTGTTTTTTCCATATCGTGAACACTGTGCATAACGTGAAATTTCATTTTTGAGAATGAACAAAAAAAGAACTATTAATTTACAAAGGTTCAAAATGAGACCGAAATGCTAATGAACTCTAGCGGCAGACGCAAATGCGTCGAAGCGACGACTGGTCAAAAAGGCTAAATGCTTTATCGCTAAACAAACAAAAGAAACAAATTGTGTGAACGCAAAATAATTCAGTAATAATAACTTTCACGCTTTAAATTACGTGAGGCATAACACTCAGAGGCTGCCATTATAATATGTGTATTTGTATTATATTATATTCTCAATCTTATACTTACATACATATATATTCGTTGTAGTACTTAAGTATCTCATTAAAATTAAAGCACTTCTAACGAGATCAATATACTTAAATATTTTACAGTTAGTTGGAGAAAATTATTAATGAATTAGAGTTTCTTATTTTAGAAACATATGGTATGCATACATATATATACGTATGTATAGAATTCAACTTCTATCATTGCTAGTCGCAGCAGGTATGGATGTTTAGCTTCAAGCAGCTCTTGAAATCTCTAGCTCTTTCTTCTTAAGTGAACCTTTCTCTGCAATTGTTTTTTCTTTCGACTGCCGAAGCAAGGTGAATTCAAATTCATTTGCACAAAACTCACTTTATATATGTATATACATATATACAAACAAATAAACTACTGTATATACCAATGTATAATGCATGCATGTTGTTGTCATTGCGCGCTCACTCGCTTATGCAGGCGGCAAGTGACAAGAGAACTGACCCACATTTATGTCGTTGGCGAGTTCATTGAACACTTTCTGCAGGAACGACAACGTCACGATCGCACAGTGTGAAATTTCGCCGCTAAAATAGTTGCTGCTATATACATACATATGTAGGTACATATGCATGTAGAATTATAAAAGCCGCCGAAAGCTCAATCAACAGAAAGTTTCTTTTTGAAAAAAACAACTTGTCATGCATGATCGGTTTATATTGAGCTGCTGACCTAAAGCTGTCGTGCCGCATGCATTAAACTTTTTGTAGAAATTCTTAAATGCACAGCTAGCAAAGCTTATTAAATACATTTCTAGATATTAACACCGTTGATTGTGTGAGTTCGATACTGGAGGTAAAATGAACTTGTAAAAGTTTGTGCAGCGATCGCCCTAAATCGTCCCACCGTCATATAACGTGAGATGTGGAAGTTTTGATTGCGTTTACTGATATTTACTTCCGCTTATGAGACTCTTAGAAATTTTCTAATTTAGACATTGTTTTTAGAAGTGGAAATGTAGACTTGTATTTGGAGAGATTTCTAACGCTCTTATAAAAGTTTTATAAAAAGTTTTCCGTTGCACTTATATTTTATATCAGGCATCAAGAGGCTTTTTTACTAAAATCGTTAAGACACAGAAACAAGCCTGAAATGGCGTCCAAAATTATAGAAATAGTGATTACGACAGTTTCCGCCCGTTATTATGTTATTTGTAACACTCAGAAGTAATCGAGCTAAGTTGACTTATATGTACAAGCTGGTCTGACAAATTAGTCACTCAGTTTTTGAGATATCAACATGAAGTGTTGCACACGCCCTTTTCTCTTCAAGAAGCTGCTTATTTATCAGAACCGCCGGTATCAGACCATCATAGCATATAGCTGTCATACAAACTGAACAATCGGATCCTAGTGCTTGTATGGAAAACTTATTTATTTGACAAGATGTCCTCACAAAATTTTGCATGAATTATTGTGAATTTATGTAAAAGACAACGATACAATAACCAAATAAATTTCCAGATCGTTTTACTATAGCTGCCTACGATATCAACGATAAAAATCAAATTATTGTATAGAAAGTTATTTTTATTTGTGAAGGGTATTATAGCTAACCGAAGTTAAAGTAATTTTTTTTTATGATGCGCTGGACAGAATAATACATTCATGAGGGACGTCATGAATTTGAATTTCTTTGGAATTACTATACAAATTTGATAGTTCCTTTCATTTTTCTTTTCGTGCGTGTCATAAATTAAACTCACAACTGCTTGATCGGGTCTATAATTGAAAATATATTTATGAACACTTAAATAAGTATTTATATAAAATAACAAAGCAATAGAGTTTTCAACATTTGTTCTACTATTTGTAGCTTTACTTGCCAGAACTGCAAATAAATTCTTTCTCTTTGTCCAAAGTTCTACTATTTATTTTATTGTAATCTAACAAAATGCATTTTTTATTAATTTATCTTTTATTTTATAATTTATTATTGTTCTTAGAGTTGCTTTAATTTATTATTATGCATACGACTTTCTTACTTTCACCATGTAACTTATGCTAATAATTTTAGACATACATATGTACGTATGAGAGAATGCTGTCACGTACCCTGTAGTAAAAAGTTAGATATTAGAAATGTTAGAATCTACAAACCTACAAACAAATACAAATATATTTGTATTTCTATATTTTACCCTCCGTAGCAAGCATGAACCTCTATCGGTATGGTATTTTCATTCAAAACAAGCTTTTAATTCTTTTATGATGTTACTTCTGGTAAACTCGAACCCAAAAAGTTACGCCAAAATGTTGTCGTAATCTTTAAATCTTTCATTCTTACGCTATCATATCCTTACCTTATCCTCTTTGAGCGCTTTCTAGTTGGGGTTTCATATATGACTGCTTGCCCCCTTTAATTTTTTCTATTTTTAAGAATATTTTAAATACGTTTCCTCTTCCTAATTAAATAATTTCATTAAATATATTAAAAAAATATATTTTTTATACCTTTGAAATATACTTTGAAATCAAAAGTACATACATACTTGATCTAACTGGTAAAGCTCAAAATTTCGCTCTAGTAACAGGTGAACATATTTTTCTTGCTCAATCTTATACAAAAATTCTCACTGCGATTTTCGTACAGGGCGACATCGACATTTACCGTTGTACTAAAACAATTACGAAACTTTCTAGCACGCAATTGTTATTGTATACCTTTCTACAGTAACCGCCGACCTAATCTTCTACTATATGGTGCAATTTTACTTTTTTTCGTATTTCAATAACTGGTCTCTTTTTACTCAATACTACATTCGTGCACTCACGAAATGTATTGTTTTTTATTACTCACTTTTCAACTTCGTTTGCAGTGCTGTTAGTTGGCTTTCAATTTAGAATTGGGTCATATAACGGATTTCTTGTTCGTCATATCAACCGAGCGGAGCGAAGCTCAACAGTAAGACCAAACAACTCGGCTACAGACCTCACACCATTGCGAAAGCTAATAGAGCTACAACTTAACACCGCAATGAGAGTAATATATGACAACAACAACAGCTGTGTGAAATGTGAATGAAAGAGCTACGGAAAAGGCAAAAACAAAAGCAATGCAAGTTACGCCGAAAGAGTGGGCAGTTGAAAATTTAGAGTTCAGATTCAAACGAACCGGTTTACCTCACGTTTGATCCATTAACCGGCCCCCTCGTGCGGGCACTACACACACATACATATGTATAAGTAGAAATGAAGCGAAGCTTTTGGCTGTCGCTGATAAAAGAGTGCAGTGTAGCGGCGCGCTTGAAGTTTGTGCGTTAAAGAAAGGCAAGAGAGCGGAAGAAACGACTGGAGAATAGTTAGAAAGTGAACAATAGTGGTAAAGATAAGCGCGATTGCGTTGGATTTGGGGTGTTGGGGCGCATTGTAAATCGAAGTTCCATTATAAAATAAATTTATAAGTTTTATTCATTGTTTCTAGAAGTTGCAAGTATATGGAATATACTTATATCATCTACATATACATATGAGAGTATGTACATATACCATATACCATATATATACATAAGTCTGTATCTCGGTTACTTAAGAAAGTTACTTAAGCAAAAAAAAAAAGTTCAGAAGCAGCATATATATATATATATACCTACTCATACATTTGTACATATATACATACATATTTACTTGCTCCATAGTCATTCTAAGTTTCAGACTTAACTGATCGCTGTGAAAGCGGAGCGATAGTTCTGGTAAGTGGGACTGTTGGTGCTTTGCATGCACAAGCGATCGCGTGGCAGCGTTGAATACTAATGCAGGCAAGAAGCAACAACATACTATAAAGAATGAACAATGAATGTGGGTAAAGAGTGAAACAACAGCGATAGTGCCGCAACAGTTGGGTAGCGCACAGCATATGTATATATGTACATATGTTTATAACTTAACTCTCGAATGAACGGTTAGGAAGAGAAAGTGTTACGTTAAAATCGCGACGCAGAGCGTTTGGTATGCGTACAGAATGGAATGAAAATACATAACTAAATATGTATACATATATACATATGTATGCGCTTGACCGGCAGACTAAATGACTAAATAATAGTCAAACTATATACAATTATGTATATATACATATATATAAACAACTAAATATATCTAAAAACATATGAGTTATATATAGCAGCGCTTATCAAGCACTTGTATATACATATATATCTATATATTTTCGAAGTCGTTGTACTTTAAGCAGCAAAGTATTGGCTGAAAAGCACATCTGTTTGTATGTAATATATATGTATGTTGTCACCGTTAATATCAAGCGCCAAGTCTTTACTGGGGCACGTTTAGCATGCTAAGCTGCATCTGCGCATTGGTTGGCCATTAGTGCGGCATAAACAAGTATTTGGGTAAGTGAACTTTTTGGAGAAATTGAATGGCATTACGCACACAATTACTTATTAGCCGTGCTTGTTCGAGCATTAGACCGTTTGTAGATTCTCGTCTACTTACTTTCGACCATATGTCATAAATAGTTAAAAAAATTAAGTGTAGAAATTGTAAAAAGAAGCAATAATAGAAACCTTTAAATTATGTAGAAGTGAAAACAGCTAACATATTTGTATGCATGTAGCAATGCTTATGTGCATATCTATAAAAATTTAGTGCATATTATTTATAGAAATAAATGAGCTCAGTTTTTAACGCAATAAATTAAGTTACATTAGAATAGGTGATTTAATGGCAAGTGAGTTTGAAACTTGAATATTTTCGCAATTTTAGAGAGATTACTGTTGCGACTTTGGGAACATTTTTTTATTTAGTGATTTTAAATATAAATTTTAGAAGAAAAAACCAGAGAAACGATTAACTTCGGCTGCACTGACGCTATAATACCCTACACAGTGCATTTTTATAGCATAAAAGGGTATAAAAAGATCTTTATCTTGATTTTGATCGTTTAGTTTGTATCGCAGCTATATTCTATAGTACCCCGATTTCATCGGAAATTGTACCGTTGTCTCAAACAAAAAAGTTTTTTAACAAGGACATGTATTTGATCGTTCAGTTTGTATGACAGCTATATGCTATGATGGTCTGATACCGGCGGTCCCGACAAATATGCAGCTTATTGCCGAGAAAAGGATGTATGCAAGATTTTAGAGCGAGATCTTGAAAACTGAAAGACTAGTTAACGTATATACAGACAGACGTATAGACGGTCATGGATAAATCATTTATATGTGTGTATACTTGTATAGACTTTTTAGGGTCTCCGTCGTTTCCTTTTGGATGTTACAAACATCGTGGCTTACTTAATAGCCTGTTCATGGCATAAAAATAGTGTAGTAAACTACTAGAGATATACTCAAGCAATCGCAGCGAACTTCGCACTAGATTCATAAAATAAGCTCAAACTTGCCAAAAAGGCATTCAAGGAGTAGAGATGAATCGAAAACCAGCAAAGAAAATTCGGTTTTTTTTGGGGTTTCAAACCCAAAAACTACAACAAAAATATATCTGTGCTATTTTTTCAAAATTACTAATTTGACTTTAGAAAGTTTTTTTCGCATGTATTGAAATTGAACTTTCATAGAAAAAATATATATTCTAAAGCAATATTAGGAAGTTGGTTCTGTAAATAACAGATTTGCAATATTAATTTGTAAAAAATATTATACGAATATTTTTATTTACCGCTTGAAAGCATAAAATCACTAAGTTAGTCGAGTTAAGTTTATTTGTAAAATTTTCGCAGATATGCTTCAATGGTAAAAATTTAACCTAGTTGAGAGTTCGCACATTCGCTGATAAAATATAAAATTGTAATATTGTCTTCCTTAAAAAATGCTTAAAAAATGTATATACTTGTATATTGCTGTTGTAGAGCGTTCCCAAAAATAATGAGTAATGCTGCCGCGTTGACTGCGCTTGGCCGGATATAAATTCGGATCCGTTCTGGTAACGTAGCTCCGTTGGCATGGGAATAGAAAACTACATTCGTAGGACAAATGCATAGAATCATATACTCACATACATATCTACACAGATTCACAAGCGTTAAAAAATACATATTTGTACTTACAAGCAAACATATGTATATATCTTCAACATAACATGTTGAAAAAATCAGAAGATTACATTATATTTAAATTTTGCTGATTAATCAAGACTATTATGTAAGCCGGCAATTTCGCAATAGCATTACAATAGCCATTGCCTGATAATGGGCGCAATCTTACACCATATAAAGCATGCATGTGCTTATGTATGCATGTAACATACTTGCATTTATACGAGAAACGCCTTGTTTTGAGATTAATTCATATATATTTATATGTATGTATATGCATACAATACATATATGTACATATATATATATTTATATAAGCTAGCTGGTGTAGAGATAATGCAACAATTATAAGAAATACAATTAATTTATTATATAAATACAAAAGCTGATATACATATAATCTTAAGTATGTATGTAGATATGTTTGCAATAGCACATGCTTGTAATTTTATGTATTTATAGACGGCTCAAAGTGCTGAGTAATATCCCTTTTACAGCAACTAAATTGCCAGTTATGCAGGAAGAAAGAGATGTTGTCGGGCAGGCCATGAAATAGCTGCTTAAACTGCCATACCAATGTACATCAGCTGCAAACAAAAACATACATATACATATTTATATATATGTATATATAAGTATGCATCTGCTAAAGCCACAGCCACGAGAATTTCAGGCTACGAAGAAGAAAGGCTGTATGTGGCAGAATTCTTTCGTAATGCTAAATTTAGAACAGAGTCTATCAAGTAGGTTGATTGGTCACCAATAAACAACAATTTTACCAACAAACCGGTGGGTGTGGTGGGGTAATACAAAATGAAATTGCAAATATTCTGCGCAGTTGTTCAGCTTGTTTTGATAGCACTGCGCTGCTGCACTCGTCTTTATACACACGACAGCAACGTTCTTGCCCAACGCGCCGGTATTGCTTGCTTCCGAATGCGCCGAGCAGCAGAAGTGCCAAGACGAACACCTCACTTACGTAGATCCGACTGTAGGCTGCTTCTTACTTCAGCAGAACGTATCCATAATCGACCGAATTACTGGCTGACTAACTGAATGACTGAGTGGCGAACTGCAATGCTGTCCTATTGAACACCTTTCGGTTTGTTTGTTTTTCGCATGAAAACTTCACCTTCAGGCCGGGTTTTGACTTCGTGCTGGACATTCATCTACATATATTTTTGTATATTTGTATTTTCATTTGTATATATTTACATATACGTATGTAAATCTCAATATATGCTTCTAAATATACGAAAGCGTTATTTATTCGATTGTCTATGAATGATGCATGGTGAAGGTGGACTTGGTTTTAATGAGAGTACAATTGATAAGAATTTTATCTCTCTTCTTACTCGATTCAAAAAAGCTATGGATGAGTAAACATATTAGGTCAAGTAAAACGGTTTTTATCTAAGAGAAAATTTAAAACTATTATTTTTATTTAAGAGTAATATTTAATCTAATTAGATTTATGCTAAGAATGATAGAAAGAGGTAATGCGACAGTTTCGCCCTGTTACTTTTTATACCCTTATCATATAAATTATATTAAGTTTGTAACGATATTTGTAACACACAAAAGGAAATTTTAAAAACACGTTAGTATATATTATGTAAAATATCGGTGGGTCGAGCTGAGTCATACTAGTCTCTCAGTTTTTGAGATATCACCTGATATTTTGCACACGTCCCCTCCTCACCAAAAAGCTGCCCATGTGTCGGAACCGCCAATATCGGGCAACTATATCATATAGCTATCATACAAACTGACCAATGCACCTCATGTCTTTGTATAGAAAACTTTTTTATTTGACAAGATATCGTCACGAAATTTGACATAGATTATTATAGACTTTTTCACAATGTCCGGACAAAATAAAGATCTTTTTATACCTTTTCATGCTATAAAAAATGCACCTAACGGGGTTTCTTGTAACGTCATTAAAGAAAGGAGTTTGTGATTACTATGGAAGTAAGACAGTGCGTGGCGATTATGTCACAATTTCATCTCTATCATTCCTAGGACATTCAAATATTGCACAAAGGAAGTATCAAAGCAACAGCTATTTATAATTATTTACAGTTATGTGTAATAAACGTTACTTAATACGAATTTGCTTTTATAATTTATATTATATGATGATCTAAGCAAATTTAATATTCATATATACATACATACATCTGTAGATATTCAAATAGATACATTCATATACTTATACTTATTTGCATTATATATATAAGAATATGCAATTCATCAAGCATATGCAGTAATTTATTGTGCTGTTGTAAGCAAAATGCTTAACAAACACTATATTTATATGTTTGCATTTATTGTACATATTCATATTACTGTTCACACAAATTCACATATTATTGCACCAGCACATTTTATTACGTTATACGACGTTATATAAGTGCTGAATGCTGCTCGGCGTTAATGAACTTTATAAATTAGTTAAATTAATCCAAAGGACAGCATTTGCTGCTTGTGAAATCGTTCATTCTACATTGGCCTTGAACCTACGAGAGAAACATGAGAAATCGACAACTTCACAAACTCCTTTTCGTTGTGTAAATATTGTATACGTCTGTGCATGCGCATTTTGGCATACATGCGTGAGCCTTAGGGTGGTTCGGTAAGTAAAGATTTTGCAAAAATTATAATAAAAGTGAATATAATAATTTTTATGCAAGTTTTGAAGAGTCTTTGCTTTTACTGTAAATGCAACGTTAGTCAAGTCGAAGTTAGCTTAATTCTACTTAGTTTTTAATTGCATGGTAAGAGTGGTTTAAAATTTATTACTATTTTTATGAAAAAAAAAACAGAAGTTAAATGCGGCTAATTTCCACTTCAGCAGATAGTTCTATAGAAGATCTTGCTTGAAATTTAGAAATATTTTTCCTTACTAATTTCGTAATATATGTGTATACGAAACTAATAGTTCAACTTATGAAAGTTATTATAACTACAAGTACGTTTAACAGCCGAAAAGTATGCTACAAAAATATTTACCAATAGTTCATAGACAATGCACCTCCCTAATATACACAAGTTTACTCATTATTATATCATGAGCCTTTAGATATTATTTGTACTGCTTTCTCTAGATTATTTATTGTTGTTATTTTTTTCATGTTTTTATATATTTCTTTATTTTTATATTTCTTAAGTCGCATTTTGCTAATCGCTGGCGATGCACACTTTCTTTGCGCAAGCTTTCCTTCTTTTATTTATACAAACTCATTGGCGCGCACAAACACACGCACACACATACAAATATTAGACTATAGCTATGCGCAAACACATCTGTTTATTGGTTTTCACCTTGTTGTTGCTATTGTTGTTTACGCTGCTTTTATTGCATTTATTTTTGCACTTCGTTTGGCTATTGTGCTTTAGCGCCTGGCAAATGTTCTGCTGTCTAACGGCGGCAATGACCTTCTTTATTGCGCTCTTGCTGTTATATTATATTTTGTTGTTGTTGTTGTTAAGCTTTCCCCTTCTAGCCTTGGAATTATATCTAAGGGCATTCCCTTGTCAATCCCTTGCGCTGCGCTTGTCCCATATATACAAAAGCAGACATCACGCCTTACTTGGATACATATAATTATGTATGTATGTGTGTATATATATGCACGTATATATATATGTATATTTATGACAGTGTGCCTGCCTGTGCTTGTGCTTTTATACATATAATTTCTGTTGAAAAGTGAATCGGTCAAACACTTATCTTCACTCCGCCCCCACAGTGCCGACTTTTTCAGGCGACAGACCGTCATATGAATTGTCTGCCGCTTGCGTCTCCCGCTCACTACTCGTGCTAGTTTAAGGAACTCTGTTCAACTCCACCCTCTCCTGTAGCGCGTTATTTATACCTAGTAATGGTGCGCAGTAAGTTCGATCCTCTTGCAACTTGCCACTGTGCTTATATGAATGAATGTTTGTTGGTGTCTAGGCGTAAGTATGTAAATAACAAAGACGTACGCTCTCTTTAGTGTGTGGATACATATTGCAAAAAAAAAAAGCATTCAACTGCATTGTTGTTGCTATACATTTGTTGCCTTTATTTTGCTAACCGCTGACAATGCGGTATGGTCAGTGTTGTCGCTGTTCTTGTATTTTTTTGTCCATCATTGCGCTGTTTACTACTCAGTCTGGCTACACAAAGCGTTTGAGTGTTCGTTATTGTTGTTGTTGTTGCACATTTTGTTGCAGCGGCTTTATGCGAATAATGCCGGTGTCACTTATACATTCGTGAAATCAAACATAGATACATACACGCATATGGTCGTGGCGACCCCACCATCAGCACTCTTTGGCAACAAAGAATTGAGCAGAGAGCACTAACTCACGCAACTGTGTCTGCGTCTGCTGCACTTGAAAATCGTGGGGCACGAATATTACAAAATATAATATGTATATACATACAGTTATGCGCATATAATGTGAATGCATACGAGTCGAAATTAATTGAGTAACAATGACATTTGAAGACGTATTATTTTGTATGGATATATTAGTACATATTTTTTTCTTATATATAAGTAAATAACTATTTAAATCCTCTATTATGCCATCAAAATAAACTTTGGTCATGAGAGTTCGAGTTTGTTCTATTTGTGGGAAATTGTGGGTTTTTTCAAGCAAATCAAACCTTTGATATTTTTGAAAGCATAAAAGAATAAAATTTACATTTGTTTTTAAAGAAGTACATTACTGCTTATTGTAGCCCTTTAGTGTGTTTTCTGACATTTTATCAATATTTACATCTCATAAAGCACATCAAAAATTTTAACGCATACCTTTGTACTTTGCGCTAATTCCACTTAGGCAAGCCTCACTGTATACTAATTCATAAAAAATTGTTTTCATATTTGTTTTCATACTCTATACATACGGTACATACATATGTACATATATTTATTTGCACATTGCTGTTGCCGAAAAAAAGATTACATTTAATGTGAGAATAAAAAACCAACAACCCGAGAATACTTCAACGACGGCAGAGCGAAACGCCAACGTCAACAAAACAAAGCTAAAGTAAAAACAACAACAACACACATACAACAACGACACGACAGCGAAGGCAACGATGACGGCGACGACTGATTTGCACAGCCTTGAACTTCTGTTAGAGTGCATTAACTTTAAACTGCACTACAGCACTCGATTGGCGGCAGGGGTTTTGCGCCATGCGAATGTGTTGGTAAATTCGTAATATTCCTGGCTTTGTGTAAGAGTGAGCTTACACACACACATATATATATATCTATATATTTAATTTTTTTTGTGTGCATGGGTCTGCGCCAATTTATATACTTGCTATGTAAAGCGTATTATGAATTTATGTGCATATATACACACATCTATATGTATGTATATAGATGCAGGCATGTTTGGCTGACTGGATGAACTCACTTTAGCGAGGTTGGGTCGCTTGCTCGGCTGGTGCAAGTATAGATGCGTTGTTTATATTCTATGGAATGTCTGCCCATATGTATGTTTGTATGTGCGAAACATTTTTGATTGCGTTATGCATATGCGCTTAGTATATGATTCTATATGAATATGAAAAATATGTGTGTATGTGTTACTTGTTTTTTTTTTTTGTGTTTTGGGCGTTCGTCGCTTGTCGGTCGATTACTTAAATATTATCTCAATTTTATGATAGAGATTGCGTAAATTACGATTTATATTTGCAGTGCGACTGCCCACACCCCCTCTCGATGATGCATTCATACAATACTTATAAATACATACGTACATGTATGAGATTTACTGATGTAAGATTTCAAAATATTATGACACCGATTATATATGTATATAAAAACAATGTATATTTTTGATTTTTGGTTTTAAAGTCCAAAAAGGCTGAAGAATCACATATTCATTTAAACATATGTATGGTATATGTACATATGTATGTATGTATGTTTATATGTTCAATTATATTATATATACAAACATTTTTGCATCTATTGATTTCATGAGCAATTCGCTCTTATCAAAATGCTAGAAAAACAAACGCTCTAGCACGTGGCCCCTAGCTCTCATATCATCTGTATATATGTGTGTATGTGTGTGTGTAGTAAATTGATTTGTTGTAGCTGCTAATGGGTAGGAGAGGCATGCATACTATAGAAGCGCTCGATTGCCATAGCAAACACAAGAAATAGTACGAGTATATATATGTCGGTATGTATGAAATGTTTTGCAAGGAACGAAAGTGAAATTCTTTCCTGTGAAAAACGCATGAGTCATTTATGCGCTTTAAACAATTATACATAAGATTATTTATGCATATAGGAATTTACTCATTATCGTTGCAATATCAATAAAACTACATATTGCAACGATAATGATATACACTGTAGATGTGTGTATATGTAAATATGTATTATATATAGATAAATATAGAATATGTAAATAACAGCTTTATAAAACAATTTTCAAACATATTTGGAAAATATTTTTTTTTATTTACACATTTTTTTTAAAGCTTTATAAGGCAATCTCCAAAAATATTATATATATGTGTTTTTTGTATTAAAACATATTTTTTTAAGCCTATAAGACAATCTTTAAATATTTTTTTTTATTTATATATATATATATTTTGTTTTTATTGAGCAATTTTGAATATTTTTGTGTTTATAAAATTGTTTTCTTAAGCTTTATGAGACATTATTTAAATATATTTTGTGTTTATAAAATTGTTTTCTTACGCTTTATGAGGCATTATTTAAATATATTTTATAAAATATTTCTTCTTTTATTTAAATTTGCAAATAACATAACAGCATTGTTATTGTTATAAAGTTTTTTCATATGTAAAAATATATGTATTTTTCAATTTATTTACATGTGTATGTATAGTGAAATTATGCACCATTGATATGAGTTCCACATACATACCATACATATGTATATACACATAAAAACATATATAAATTTAAAAATTATTTTAAATCAAATGCATTTTTAGAACTTACCCAAATTGAAAGAACCGCTACCGTTAACTGCAATAGTTTGGTCCAACATGTAAGAAGTCGCTTAAGCGCAGCTCACTACTTTTGCTGACTGATTTCTACTCACACGAATGTTTTTCGAGAAAAATCACACTTTATTTGCTGTTTCTATTTAAAGCGTTTTTAAGTGAAAGCTCTTGCTGCGCATTTCACACGATTTCAATGCTGTTATATTATTTTTATTATAGTTTTTCAAGAAATATATTATTGTTTTTCCACAATTCTATTCATATTTCCGCTTTTTGTTTGCAATGATAATGCGTGCTCTCTCACTAGCTACCCAAAATGTTACAATAGTTTAAGAGTGCGTTATCAACTCTCTTCCAATCGGCTAATCACAAATAGTAATTATTGTTGTTTTGAGCGCTTTTCGCTTATTATTATTATTGTTTTTTTTTTTTAGTTTGCCGTGCGCATATAAAAGACTACACACTTTAATTATTATAGTGACACAATTTCTTGTTATTTGTTTTGCTCGGCTATGCGCATTTCACAATGTACACATGCATACACGCTTAAAGTTTGTAGGTTGTTAGGCGAATTTATGCCGCCACGCACAGCTGACGTAGGTGTCGTTAGCTGAAAGCCGAATGAATGAATGGCGCAATTTTGCCAATCGTCTGCTTTTAGCCCGAATGGGGACGGTAATTTTCGAAAGTTCTAATTGCGCGTTGTTGCTCTTGTACTTTGACGCCTTTGCGGCGTTTTTATTGTTGTTGTATTTTGTTTTCTACTAATACAAAATGTTTTTTTTTCTTTGTTTCCTTTCTTTATTAAATAAAATGCGCTTTTCGTTTGGGTTTTTGCTCTTTCCGCTTCCTCACCCAAATAAATTTGTTATTTAAATGTATGTCTGTCTCTATGTTTGCATGTATGTTTGCATATTTCAACGTAATATTCTATTAATGGTACTTTTAAAAATGTTATTGTCGCGCGGACTTATTATGAAATTCACCACAACGATACAATCACTTCGGACACGTGTAGTTTACAGTTAGCTTTCGCAATATAGTATTGTCAGTAGTAATATTTTTTGTTTTTGCTTTAATGTTTGATTAAATAATGTTTACTAGACTCTCAATCAAGCCACTAAAAACACACTACTTTGCTAGAAATCCAAAACTATATTTAATTGTTTGTTGGTGTACAAAAACACCAAAAGTATGACAGTTCACTAGGATTTATTAATGTTTTTATTTTTTATTTTAAAAGCAGTTAAATTCAACCAATTTTTTACTATTATTAATTTTTTAAAAAACTTTCGGCCTCAGTCTCTACTGTATATGTTCCTTAACGCTTGCCGTAAGAATTATGACTGATTTGTTGTTTTGAATTGCAATGGCATTCGTGCTGTTGCTGATGTTGCTTCGACTACTGCCATCGTAATGGTATTTGTATGCGCATACATATACATACATACATACATTTGTATGCCAGTGGGCATGACTGTCGTGTTGTTTATAGCTTTACGTTGGGCACTATGTGTTGTTTGTGTGTTGAGTGCGCTGTTGCTCTACGTCGAAGAAAGTCTGACGATACGATAAACTTAGCAATACAAAGAGCAAAGAATATCTATATGTACATACATAAATACATACATATTGTTCTCGTCAAGCAAAACAAAGGTAAAGAAATGGCTAACAGCATAGTGGAGTGGGTAGCAGCAAAAAAGTTGCTTACACATTGAAGTAGAAGAAGAAGAAGAGACGTACGGCTTTTGAATAGAACCGTAAATATCAGTGACCAAGTTAGAAGCGGTAGTGAAGATCTATCCATTATATATACACATACATACAACTATTTTCCCAACCTCTAACAAATTGTCAGCGCGGCTTGGTGCCTCAGTTGCATGCAAATGGGGCCAATCCCACGGAACTGGTAACCAGCGCAACACGCTGCCAAGCTGAAAATTTTTTATTACATATATTATACTATACCATACATACAAATATATACATATGTATATATTATACACAAGTGCACAAGAATGAGAATACTGCACCATATAGAAGTAAGTATAGAAATCACTGTAAAAAGTAGAACACGAGCGCACCGCGCTTCGAAACTGGCATATTAAATAAGTCCCGTTTAAGCTGGCTTACGCTCAATAAATGATCGTTGGCGCTCTTCGGCTTTTCGGCTCATGCGCTAATAACTGATATACATATGTATGTGCGTTGCTGTTTGAACAAAAGTAGGTTCTTTTCTCATGTGCTTTGGATGATCCTTCAAAGTGAAAGTTTCGCTTAATGTAATCGTACACATAATATTACTTAAGCGCGCTGATGATCACCGCTCTGACCTCATAAATTAAATAACTTTAAATCTGAGTCCATAAGTGGGAATAATATAAGTAAATATGTAGATGAAGGTGTGGGTTCGTCTGGAAATATTATATATATGTACATATTCATATGCATAAATTAAAAAAATTCCCTTAAATAAATACTTATGTCCGTAAATATGAGATGAAAAATTTAAAAGATGTAATAATATTATACAATTTTGCAATAACACCAAAAAAAATAATCTAAATATATTGAACAATTTCTCTTTATAAACCAGAATTAAAAAAAATATTTGTCCAAATACCAGTCATTATTCCAACGGTTGTTGTACTATGCGCATGCCCAACTCTATTCCATTATATTGTGCAGCAGTTCGATTGTGGAGTTTAATTCCACTGCACCCACTAATGCACACTGTGCTGACATACATATATATATGTTTTTTTATTGCCCCACAGCTATACTTGTATATATCTGAAAGAGGTTAGTAGTTTTTGAAAATATTTCTTGTAGCCCTAACCTTAAAAAAATAATAAAATAAATTATAAAAAATTGTGATTTTCTCTCTTCCTCTCGCTAGTCCCCTTTTGTAACACCAGAATCAAAAAAGTGCTTTATGGAATGAATCTAAACGCAAGCTACTAATTAGAACTGTACGAGAAAAGAAGAGCCACTGTACTGCACTGAACAAGTCCCCAAACGTTTGGTTCTCGAATATACATATTTATGTATAAGGTATATTAAAAATAAATCCATTTTTTCAAAAGGTGGCTTTAGTAGTCTGACAGGAATTACGGTTCGCTATGTGTTTGATGATCCCCTACGCACAAGCTCTTGATTCAGATCTATACTGTCAACAATTGGACCGTCTGAAGGAAGCAATCGCCCAAAAACTGTCAGCTTTGTCCAATAGGACTGAAAATGTCTTTCACCTGGACAACGCCAGGCCAGACACTTGTATAGTGGCACGCCAGAAGCTACGGCAGCTTGCTTGCGTGGTTCTTATGCATTCACCATATAGCCCGGCTCTGACACCAAATGATTGCTAACTGATCCTGTCTATGTCGAATGATTTTACTGGTGAAAAAATTGCCTCAAGAGGTTTCTCTTTGAAATTCGACTATAATTTTTTGCAAATAGGAACGAGGGTTTCTCTTAGAGTGGCATTCTGAATTTACCTTCATAATGGCAACACTAACGAACAAAACAGTGCATATTTTCAGGAACGATTGGGCCGATTTCAATGATCACTTTAAAATGTTGATAAATATTAAAATGTCAAAAAATAGATTAATCTAGAAAAGTGCACAAATATGTGGAAAAAATCGATTCCAAATGTAAACAAAAACCAAAGCTAAAGCTGCTAGCGAAATTCAAAGAGATTGGACTTGTTGTAATTTCTCTATATAATCTTTATTTATTCAAATTAAATAGGTATAAAAGCCTTAACCTCAATCTTATTAAATTTTACTCTCTAAAATAGCCTCTTTTTATTAAAGAAATCGTCAAAAATATTGAATCTCTAATTGTAAACTTTAATTCTGTTACATTTCATGAGATTAAAAAATAATAATAATTATATTGCGGTATTTTCCATAGACTGCTTAGGAATTATTCCAAGCTCTTACATTAAATAAAAGTATGACATTTCGTCTATTAAAACTGAAACTAGATTTCGAATTGAGTACTACCAACTTTTTAGAAGCTCAGTTGCAGTTATTGTTATTGTTGTGCTCTAATGAGAAGTGTTTTATTTTGTTCTCATTTATATATAACTTGCTCGAATGCCGTGCATAAAATAATTTCAATTGTTGTATTTTCAAATTATTTCCACATTTACACATGTAAACACACACACATACATATATATATATATATATATATATATATATATATATATTTATGTACTAATACATACAGCCACTGATCTAACCTGTAACTGTATGTAGAAGTGGTTGACCTACTTTCCGACTCTAAAGCTTTTTTTTCAATAAAGAAAAGAAAGAAGTATAACTATTTGTTGTTGTGTTGTTTTTCTTTGTTTGTTCGCTTATTACTTATGATAGTGTTGCGTCGTGTTCTTATGTGAGCATGTGCGCGATCGCTTTCTCTTTTCTCAACCGTAATTTGGCGTTAACTTGGAAGTTGGGTTCTTAGCAGAAACAACATGTTACCACTATGCATATGTTCAAACAACAACATATGTATATATGTATGTACAGCATATAGAAAATATGTGTGCTAACCAACTTTCTTATTCTCAATTGCATAAAACACATGCTGATGTGTATGTGTGTGCGTGTATGTGTGTCTAGCATGCATATGGTACATGCCAGTATATATGTATAGTATACGTAGCGTAGACCATTTGTTATGTGATTAACCTTATTAGATACATTTAACTATAGTTATCGTTATAATTTCCGACTGGTCATTATACTTTTTTGAATATATCGATATGATTCCACTAGAAATATATTGTTAATTGTTGGTCCGTTATGTTATCATGATGCATTTCACTTTTGACAGATCTTAATATATTCCATATATATATATATATATAGAACAAAGCTTAAGTATGAACATTAGAAACTCCCGGAATTGTTAGGGATTTAAGGTCAGTGCCTTATTTCAAAATTTCACCAAAAATTATTATTTTTAAAATTAACCGGAGATGAAGAAATACCTACATTTTCCCATAGAATGATCGATTAATTAAAATGTTGACATTAAAATATATTAAATTATGCAAAAACCATTCAAGAGATATTTTTCTGAAAAAAGGAACTCCCAAATAGAACAAATTCTACTTTTTGGAAGAACGTTTTCACATACCAGGGGCATATTATTCTAGATGACTTAACTTGTTAGTAATCGCTATTTTAGTAATTTTTAAAAGTACCGTTATGTGAACAATGGACTTGTATAATTTTGTATTTTTTCTAACTTGACACTTAGCTTGGTTGAGGGAACTCAAATGATTTATAAGATAGACATATTTAGTTCAATAAGGGCGTTTCCAATGTTTGTTGCTTTATTAATATACTTGTATATCAAAATGTATATCTTTGAGATCTTTCTTTGTATACCCTGACGTGACAACTGAGTCATTTTAGCCATGCCCGTTTTTCTGTACGTCTATATATACTAGTCTCTCAATTTTTAAGTTGATCTGATTTGACACGTACTTTTCGAACCAATAAGCTGCTCATTTATCGAAACCGTTGATATCGACCCACTAAAGGATATAGCTGCCATACATTCCTACAAGTATATGGAAAACTTTTTTATTTGACCAAATATCTTCAAGATATTTATAGAGGTTATTATCCAAGACATGCTACAATCTTCGATGAAATTGTTTAGATCGGACATCTACAGCATATAGCTGTCATGCAACTAATCGATAAAACTCAAGTCCTTGTATGGAAAACTTTTTTATTTGATGAGATATCTTCATAAAATTTGGTACAAATCATTAGCCAAGCACAATCTCTGTTTATATAATATTACTCAGATCGAACCACTACAGCGTATAGCTGCCATTCAAACTTTCCTTATCCTTTTGTGTTATAAAAAAAATGCACCTGTAAAGGGTATTATAGCTTCGGTGCAGCCGAAGTCAAACTTTTGTTCTTGTTTTAGATTAAGAACATTTTGATAAACAGTTATTCGAAAGCAAAATAACATTCAGATGCAGTCATTGAGGAATATATTGACTTAAGATGCAAGATAAGATTCAAAAGCCACATTAACCGAGTGATTTGAAAGAGTAAGCCAGTCTAAAATTACGAATCGTTACAAGATGAATACCAAAAGTACGATAAAAGGTCATCGAATAATTACCAATCTGGGAAAATTTTGAATTCAAAAACTTATTGCCACATTCTGTTAATATAGTGCAGTTGCTTCAATATTAATTAAAAATACAAATATTTTTATGTATACACCATACCATAACTTTAAATAGTCGTTAAGTTCTTTGCCAAATCTAGTACGTTGCTTAAGTCTTCTGTTCCAAAAAATCTTTCAATGAATTTAGAGGAAATTCTTTTTTACAAAATTCGTATTTAAACAGTTCTTCTTCATTTAAATATGAAAAAAAATTAAATAACGAAAAAAATATTCAAAAAAATAAATGTTGAGATCCTGTGATTCATTATATTTGAAATTTGAAAATATTGTGTTCCACATTTCCATTCTTTTTATATTGCATTAGTTCCTTACAAGTATAACAAATAATATTCAAAAACGCCAGCGTAAAATTTTACAGAATGCAAAATTAAAGATACGTTTAAGCCTTATGCTCTTTTTTAAGCGAAATAAAATTTTTTAGGAAGATTAAAAAAAAAATTATTATATGATTAATTGTAAAAAATTAAATCAAAAATTTTAAAACGTGGGATGCAAGTATATAACAGTACACCACCTTTTTTTTTGTATAATAATTTGATTTTACATAATTTTCACCCGCCAATGCCATTCGCTTGTAGGGAAGTAAAGTGTCAACGTACCCTAACTGTCTGCTTCATACACCAATTTGAACACTACCATCTTACATAGTACTGATGACTGTTGAATTTGAGGTTAAGAAAATCTAACGGAGTTTGGGAAATGTCTGTGACCATAATGTCGGGTCATGCAACTAATAAAGTTTGTCTGCGTTCAGACTGACAACAAAAACAAATCAAAATATTTGGCAACGTAAATAGTACGAACACACAAACACATGTCTATATATATATATATGTTTTTGTATATCTGGGATGGGCGCACCATCCTGGTCGTATGTATATAAGAACAATGGCCTTTCCCTTTCGTTTAGAATTCAAAAGCGAAAAATTGAGAGGAAGACCGTAAAAAACAACACGAGTGAGGAATAATGTAAGAAAGAGCGTATTGCATGCGCAAGAAAAATAAACACTTTCAAATATTAGTAAAGCTATATAGGTATAACATATCCCAGTAGAGGCAAAATAAAAGAGCATCATCCTTATTAAAAAATGTGAACAACAACAATTGGTTGGTTGAAAAGTTAGCTACTGAGGCAATACAAGTATGACAACGCTTAAACCAATTTTCCATAAACTGGTTATAATCCTCATATGGTTACTTAGCTAGATTCTTGGACAGTTTCGACGTTATATTCATAAACCCACGTCTCGTCACCGGTAATGATATATTTGATGAACGTAGAGTCCTCAGCTACGTTATCAAACAGCTTTTTTGCGACTGTTACTCAACGTCGTTATATTATATTTTTTCAAGCACTGTTTCTCCACAGGGTGGAGAGACGACTCGCATGAGGAAAGTTTTCAATGACTTCACGTAATGGACTGAACGCTTTGAGCCATTGAAATACTTGTGTTCATGTTAAAGTAGACTAACCAAAATACTTCTGCAACATTTTCAATAATTCCATAGCCATAGCCGTAAGTTAATTGGAAACACAAAAGCTCATGCAAGTTGGCAATTTTTTTTCCATAGTAAAAATCGGCAGGCAAAATTTTCGCGTCGTAAACAAACAGCTGCTAAATACATAATGATTGATATATGGACTTCACACGACCATAAAAAACAGGTTGCAGTACTAATCTAGGAAAAATTGTTTATCTATTCGGTTTGCACACGCAGTTTATATGGAGGATAGTTCGGGTCAAATTCGATATCTCAGTCACTAAAAAAAACTAAATAAATAATATATGTATGTATATAATACAAATCCAATAATTATAATTATGTAAGTTCAGAGCTGGGTTATGAACTTTAAATATACCATATAATCGAGGGCAAATTGCATTTAAACCATTTAAATGCAGTAAGGACATAAGTACACAGTTCTTGTTGGTACATAAGACCAATGCGCTCTATTTGAACCCTTATGTAAGTTTGTGTTTTTGGACTCGTTTAGCTCTTCATTCACGGCTGGAGAGACCTGAGACATGCGCAAACATATAAAGCTGTATTTGGAATGAAAAGGGCTTGTAGGAAAATGAAATTGGTATTACAACGGTGGCACACTACTTATAGTTATACTATATAGACATACATCCAGCCTGAAATATAATTTAGAAAATTTTACTTAGGTAGAATTATGCTCGAAATTCTGATTACCACATATTTGCTGTATGCTTGATCGAACTTCTTTTCTTCTTTGTTGTTCTTGCTAAAGTTGTGGCGAAAAACATTCCTCTAAAAATTTTGAGGAATAACCGGATACAAATGCATTTCCGTATTGGTTAAGAACTTACTGTCAAGGCAACAAAATTTTTTAAATATTTTCGTAGTATTATCGATAGTTGATAAGTCCGAGTAAGTCGATTCGGAACTGTTCAAAGGGTTTTTGAGAAGTTTCGTCCATTCAGAAATAGCTCAGAGCTGTAGATATGCTTGTCGCGGGTCTGCCGCTATTGGAAAAATAATATTATATTCCACGTTAGACGGAAACCGAGTTCGTTCCTGTACCTGTTTTTCCGTATAAAAAGCTGGCAGATTTGAAATAAAAAGTATGCTTTAATTTCAAAAATAGTATTATTTTGAAAACACTTAATAAAAAAGCAAATAAATTTCAAATATGTGAGCCACTAATTTTTCCTAAAGACAATGTTATATACTTACGCATATATATTATATTATTTTTAGAGAATGAATGAGTAGTAAATTCAAGTGAGCTATGTTCGGTACTTTTAAAACATGCGAATAATATTTACAATAAATTAAAAAACTTAAACACTAAACAAAATTGTTAAATAAATATAATATAATATTTTAATCATATAAAATACCATCATCCACCATTACCCTTACTCTTCGATGCGCAAGTTATTTACTTTCCATACATAGGTATGTATGTACATATATTCATATAGCTATTCCACGCCACCGCGGTGTCTCGCAAACTAAAGCTGCCAAATGTCAATGCGGTAAGGACGAAAATGAAAGTAGAATGAAGATGAGAAGGAAACGGACCATGTGAACGAACTGTTAATGACACTGCACAACGTGATATTATACGGCGGACTCAACCTTGAAATTTAGAAGCAAAACACTCACGCAAAAGGACACCGACATTGACTCTGGCATAGTCAGCGTCTACGTCATCATTAAATTTAATATCATTATCATATTCTCTACTGCACATACAGATGCCGATGCATGCTTATGCCAACATACCTTTGTGTATGGGCGATTGTGAGAGTTTAAAAATACTTCAATAAGTAAATAATATGTCAATACATATACAAATTAGGTATACATACTCGTTATTTGTATTTTATATTCGAATTTCGTAACCAGTATAGGTACAAATTTTGAATATTCAATGCTTATCTCTGATAATCTTTTTGATAATAAGTACAAAATTGCGTCATAATATCGTACAATATATTCCGAAGAAATGTGAACAAACAATTAATAACGTATTCATATTAATATAATAATACAAGAATTGCATTATTATCACATTCAATTGAACGTTTTATTTAGCATAATTAGAATGATCCGCTTAAGCTCAAATATATGTATGTATGATATATCCTTTGGTTCGATAACTTATTGCCATTTTGAAAGTAATGCCACTCTCATAGAAACCTTCTTTTCTATTGGCAAAAACTGGAACAGTCTATCTTTAGAAGAAGAAAAATTATTTTCCATAAATATGAAAAGTTAGTAATCACTTGATTCCAGGTAAGGCGAATGCATAAGAACACCCTAACCAATGATTTCGGAGCTTCTGGCGAGGCACTAACGATGTATGTGGCCTTGGCGTTGTGCTGATGAAACGCAATTCCTCTCCTATTTACCAAAGCTGTGCGCTTCTGGCGAATGACGATTACTTCAGACAGTCTAATTTTTGACAATACAGGTCACCGTTTGTGTCCGACATGACGCAGGTCCGCCCTTTCACTTTCGACCAGTTGTGCCAGTATAAATATAGCTAACAGACAGCCTGAAAAGTTCTTATCGTTTCTCTAATCTAATCTTCAAAAGATACGTATATAAATTGTACAGCTATCGGATAATTGGTTAAAAAGGTATTTCGTATGTTAGTGAAACAGTTTTTTTGGGGAAAAATGGTATTTATATAAAAAACTGTGTTCGGGTTCTGCTCCTTGCGAAGTAACAGTTCCAAAAATTTTACTAAATTTCGTACAGACCATACGAGTACCGACGACGAAGAACGTAGTGGTCGTTCTAAAAATGCTGTTACGACCGAAAACGTAAATATCCCAAAATTTTTTTAAACTAAAAATTTTGATTAAAAAAAAATATAATAATTTTCGAACAAACTGCTTATCGTTTTTCCATATTCGCCAAAACTAACCATATCATATATAAATATGAGTATATGTATGGTATTGAACTAAGATTATTAATTATATAGCATAGAACTCAATTTAGAGGCATTTGCATCTTTGTATTAGGATTTACACCTTAAACATGAGTAGAAACTATGATGACGAAAGACTTAGGTAAGAACCGCTCAATTAAGGTCTAAAAATTAGAGCGATTCAATTCCTGTACGTATATATATACTACAGCTTTTACTCCCATCACAATCGAAAGGGCATACATTTCCCAAGTGTGGAATGTTGTGAGAGGAGAATAGACCTAACTGAGCAGAACTTGATATCTCAGATTAGCGATAATAGACGAGAAGTGCTAGAAAAACTCGCGACATCCTGTCCACCATTCTGTAACAGGGCGCAGAATCCTATGCATTACACTGGCCGGTCGGAGACTTCTTAGAAACCCTTAGATCTATGGAGAGGCTTGGTGAGGCAACTAGAACAGGTATAAACGCTTTGTTCTTTTTTTATCATTATTCGTAACTGGAACTTTTTAAGTGAGTTTTGGGACTCAGTTAAAATTTTAGAAGCACCTGGTCTTGGTTTAGGTACAATTTTTATAACTCAAAAACTGCTATGGTAGACCGATCTTGATGATCTCCGAATTAGACTTTACCTCAAATAGTGGAAAAATTTATCCGAGAGATGCACTTAAAAAATTAATTTGGAAAATAATGTAACCACATATATCGAAAATATTCGAATCGAAATGTATACAAGAATAAAAAGAAAATTAGCACCATTATTTGTCGGGTCAGCATTTTTTGTATAATTTTATAGTACAATTACTTATATAAAT
Organism: Bactrocera oleae; assembly: GCF_042242935.1. NCBI lineage: Eukaryota > Metazoa > Arthropoda > Insecta > Diptera > Tephritidae > Bactrocera > Bactrocera oleae. The sequence goes on along the minus strand of NC_091537.1, from coordinate 20,881,562 downwards.
ATATGGCCCACATTTGGCCCTTCCTTGCTGTTATGAATGCTTGTGTATCAGGAAATTTCTAAACTGTACTTTCTAAATCGCATTTTTGTTTTTTTTTTTGCGCGGAAAACGATCACTTCGCGAATTCTAAACAGATTTTACCTTAGTTATGCACGAACAAATTCATAGCAGCCCACGAGTGCCTAGTTATGCCAGTCGCATTTTTTGCAATATGGGTCACGTGACAAACGATTTACCACCATTAAAGATCACATAATGCATTTGCTGTTGGAAAAACGATGAAAATATTGCAAACGCTTTCGTTGTTGTTGTTTTTGTAACTGCGCAACAACACACAGCTGCAATGCAACTTTCAACATTTACCACAGGCACTTTCTATTGTTGCAATGATCGCAACGCTATTGTTGCACATAGGCGAAAAAGTTACAAAAGCCCAAACGTTAGAGTAGTCGAAGAGACTCTTATGAAAACTTATATATATACACACACACATAGAAAGAGAAAGATTTTGCAATGGCAGCGTGGCTATTGCCAAACGGCGTCGTATTACTTTTCCTAAACGGATGTAAGAAAATTTTCTATGTATTTAAGTATGTTTTATTATGTGTGTGTTTGTATGTATGCATACAAATTAACATATACAAGTATGCAGGCATGTAGGCATGCGCATAGAAACCCGGTCTTCCACCACCTTTATCCTGCCTACAACAGCCCACCAATGCCACCTTTCCACTTTGCCGTGCCACCGCACCACTACCCTACAACACACTCACCACATCAATTGCTATCGTCGTATTGGTGCATGGGTGCATTTAGTTAAATGCAATTATTCAACCGCTTTTTCCTATTTTCGTTTTTCAAGAGAAAAAGTTGGTCATGACAATCAAAGTTTCAATGCATGACGGAACGACGGGAACCATTGCAACCAGCTAGCTGGCTAAGCAGCGGGAAAACAACCGCCATTGCCAAAGCGGCACTTATTTGTTGCCATATCAATGGCAATGGCAGTGGCATAGTGGCATAGTGGCAGTGGCAGTGGCATAGTGACAGTGTTGGCGATAGTTGTAGTGCCAGTTGTTGTGTTGTGTTGTGTTGCCAGTGTGTGGCAACCAGTTGCTCGTTTGTTAGCGAAAATCACGATCGGTGTCACACAGCATAGTCGTTAGTTATTCAAGTGTGTGCAGTTGTTGTGTGTTTTCTAACGATCTCTCCATGTTGCGCTGCATTGCGTTTGGAAAATGTGTGCGATAATATAATACAAATGCACGGACAAAAATAGTTGAGTTGTTGATGGGAAGGATTTAAATTTTTGGCAGAAACCTAAAAATATATGTTTTATAGAACCAACTGGATCAAGTGTGAATCCGGGCTGCTGCTCTTATTTGTGGTGTACCTCATCCAAATGTTTAAGAACTTTTTTCGAAGCTTTTATGGTTAGAATCTCACTCAGAGGCTAAACAGTTTCTGTGAAATATTGCCTACACTTGGTCTATACACCTTTCATATCTGTTTTAGTAGAGTTTCTTTTCATAATTATAAAATTTAGTTCTTGTAGTAATCTCGATTCGAGTTCATGGCTACCCAACTAAGCTTTTTGGAAACTATTATTCTTAGAATTATGTTGCTTTTGTTAAGAAATTGGCATAAACGTTACCAAATTAGTTTTGGAGAATGCTGCCGAAGTGACAATCTTCGACTGCATGAAAGTCCGGTCAATTACAATAAAATAGACCCGGCTTTGGACTACATATCCGCTAGATTTTAATTCGTTGAGTTATGCTGATATGTTATAGGGTTCGTTCAGCGCATCGTTTCATTGTACCGTTATCTAATGGCACAAATTTATTCGTTGTCAAGCTTCAAGAATATAAGTAGACTCTTCATCACAGATAAAATTTCAATCTCTCTAAGCTAGGGATTGCAGTTAGAGCAGGAGGCCTTCACTGCGTTGAAAAGATTAAGTGAAATGCGGCTTCACATGGTATTTGGATTTTGTATTACTACTACTTTCCATCAAGCACATTAAGATCTCCAAAAAGAGGGTCTTTAATCGGATAAAATCCGAATCAATTCGGGAAACTACGAACTGGCTGTATATCCAAACAGGATTATATAAAATCGCAATCAATTTCCGAAATAAAGAACCTGCCGTCGGGAGAAATGGGAAACCAAACAGGAATAGATTGCGGAACGGACAACCCATTGCCGGATAAAATGAGGTTAATTCCGGTAACGTAGAACCGATTGTGAATCCAATTGAACACTTAGACTGCCGAAGGAACAACTCTTAGCTATGTAAAATTCTGCTCAATTCCGGCATCGTAGACAGAACTGGTTGTTGTGCGTATAGTGGCTCTCAACAGTGTTAAAGCGCCTAAAAGAGTATTCATGGTCAGATGTAATCCAGATCAATTGCGGTAACGTAGAACTTGCTCAAAACCGTTCAGTCGTTTACTACACCGGTCAAGAAAATCCAGCTAATTGTCAGCTTTATAATTAGTTCAAACAATTTCAGTATCTCTAAGTGTATGTTTGCAAAAAAGAAAGTTTGCAATTTTTCAATGTTGCATGCAATTTTCTCTTTGCTATTTTGTATTGTGAAATAAGCACAAACATACATACATATAGATATTGTGTAAAAGTTGCATTTGCAGTCGCAATCAACGATCAAGCTGGTCGAACGATTGAGGTGCGGGCGCGGTGGGACTTGGTGGACGATAGCCGCGACTGTAGAAGCAGCGAAGCGCTTAGTTTGACTATTAGACGTTGTAGTGGTATCTCGGTTACTGGATGCAATAATAATTGCATTTGTCCCACTTTACTTTCACTAGATCGAGAAAAAACCGGCGCATAGAGATTGTGTGATTTTTACTAGCCAGCATCGCTATTACTTGAGCTAACATTGCTATTGCATGGACGGAGTTTCATTATTGTTGCAATGTGCAATGTGCAATCTGCAATATTGCGCTGGCTTTCGTTGTGCGGTTTTCTTTCTTTTCTGCAGTTGTTGTTTCAGTTTTGTTTTTGTGCGATTACTTTTTGCACTTTTCCACCAAGTCCAAGTCTTGAAAATCAACTGAAGACTGCATATTATAGGAAATTGGGTCAATCATAACACCATAATAACTTGTTAGTAATTTAAGTTTTCTCTTTGTTGAATTAGAGTGGCTTGCAATGCCATGAGTTGTCTATTAAGGCGTTTAACGCCATGCTGATACATACACACCTATCATATATGAGCCAACGAGGAGATCCATCAGTCTATTACATGGACTCAATGTAATACCAAATGATAGCAGTTGCAGTTGAGTGATTTTATATGCTTATTTATTAATGACAACAAAGCCAATAAATCATTGGGGCTTCACATTTTAGGCGATCACTTCTTTTGTCACAAATTTTGAGTTGACAGAAATGCAAGTTTTTAATTGCAACTGTTCAGGCAGGCTAAAAAAGCAAATCATTTTAATTCGTTTATTTAATATTTTTTTTGGCAAAATTAGATTTTAACATTCGACTTACATAGGTGCCGCCGAGGGTTGTACACCAGCTATAGTGATCTTCCAACGTTTCCATACGATTAAATTTTGTTTCAATATTGGTCTCAGTCTCGCCGATTTAACTCCCATGACCCTTCTCTTGAGTTGTGAGGATAGAAACTGAACGCAGAGGGCTCGTTGGCCGTTCGATGAGCCACGCACAGGTGCCCCGATGTGCAAACCGAAGTCTGTCTACAAAGCATGGATCCACTAGTACACACCAGAGACCAAGAAACAGTCGAAACAGTGAATTTCACTGGCGAACTTTCCGAATAAGTCGAAGACTGTTCTATCGCCAGCAAGAGGAGGACCACTGTTTTCTGGGTTTTACAAGATGTGATCTACATCAACAACATGCATAAGTTTAAAAAGTTTTAAATCTTCCGCCATCGTGATGATCCAATTTATCGAACTAGGCTACGAACTTTTATCCCATTTACCGTATTCTGCATATTTGGCTCCGTAAGATTTCTTTTCGTTTCCAAACGTGTAAAAGTCATTCGCCGGGCAGAAATCTCAATTGAATGTGGAGGTTGTCGTTGCTTAGGGGGTCTACTTTGAAGACTTTCAGAAAACGTATTTTTCAGATGGAGGAGAATTGCTGGGTCTAGTGTATTGAGTTAAAAAAAAAAAAAAATTATGTTGAGAAATGTATCGCTATTTTTATTTTTCTTTTGTAGGAAAAATAATTATTGGACTGCCCTTGACCACTGCACTTAAGAAATCTTACCTCCCCTGTAAGTACTAAACGACAGATAAATATTGATTGACTGACGAAATTCTTCTACCTTAACTGAAACCCGACTTTGAGTTCATAGTCTTACTTTAAAACCATACGTTGTCAATTCAGATATGGCGAGCATTGCGAAACGTCTCATAGAGAGATATCTTTAACTATCTTATATATTTGAGTTTACTTATTCTAAAATTATCAGCGTTCGTCGTACTTGAGTTTCTGTTGCCAGAGTATACAATTTCTGGAAAGGACAGTTTTTTAATGAGTAAGGTGTCGCTACCCACTATTTGAGCTTCAGAATTTAATACAATGTTCATTTGCCCAATTTCAAAACGCCTAAAATGCTGATAGAGAAAAACGGTGGCCGAAAGTTTTATAAAAAGATGCAACAATACCCAGAGACTTTGTATGTATGCAAGAAATTAAGCAGAAGGGCTATATCAGTTAAACAACCAGTTATGATGAACCCAAAACTATGCAGCCTTTGTTTTATAATCGTACTAGGAGAAAATTAGAATATAATCCGACCATCAGGCTGTTGGAGCAGCATAGCGCGGCTATAGTGTAACAGAGCTGTGTAAATAGGTGGATTGAAAAAAAAAATTCAACTGTTGAAATTCAAAGGCGATGAGCTTAGAAAGGGTGTACATAAGGTCGACCGGAATTTATTATATATGTGTTCACTACAATATATGTATAAGAATTTACGCCAACTGTCCGGAAATCGGCATACTTGATATTTTAAATAGAGTTCTGTCGACGTATCGTGTATAAATTGATTAGAACCTATCATATATACGCTTTAGTCTTAGATAAAAATACTGTCGATCAACACCATATCCATATCTTGAGATCTTTTCAGAGAAAAACGGACTGATAAACACTTTTATATAGCTATTTTCAAACAGTACAGGAAGAAAGGTCGCCATGCCCTCTGCTGAAACTCCGATATTATTATCTTCTTTCGAATACGAAGATCTCGACTATTTCATCATTCTTGAGATCGAAAAAAATTACTCTTTGTAAATGCAACGTAGAATTACTGTTTCTAAAAGGCTTAACCTCAGATAGAGTGCACAAGTATAAAAAATAGTCTCAAAACGCACGTCTAACAATCTCCCATCTTGCCAAATAACAGACACAAAAAAGTGGAATATGATGTGGCGAAAGGAATACATTCAGGCAGCTCTTGGAATGTTCGAAATGAGAAAATCCGAATGGATTTGGCGTTGAAATTATTTAGATGGGACCACTATAGAATATAGCTGCTATATAAACTGAACGATCGGTTATGTTATGCCTGATTTCGAAATTAATAATTAAGCAACTAACGGTCAAGTGGCGGTGATATTTCTAAATTCTAGCCATTTCATGCCATTTTTTACATTTTATATTATATTATATTTATTATTATATGCACGTTTGCATATGAGAAGAATGCGTTCAACTAATTTTATTATCACTTAAAATCGTATATTTTATTTTTCAATCCAATTATTTTTTGAAATTATAATGAAATCAATATTTTACATTTATATCGATATATACACAACTTTTTCATTTTCTGGATTTATCATACACATACATCATATATAGATTTGTTTGATTATAACCTCAACAAAACCTTGTCCACGCTTCTCCTGCAAAGCTTTTAGCATTTTTTTGAACTTTTACTTTTTGAACGAAGAAAATATATTTGTGTAATCAATTGCTGTATGGTAACATACAACGAACCGCAGCGTTGATACGAACAGACCAAGTAGAGGCATTTTGTTGCGCTTTTGCTGGTAGGGTCTTACTTTTTAGCGGTTTTAATAATACATTGACTTAAAACAATAAAGTGATTGAAATTGCAAAACAATTATTTTTGCGTAAAACAAATTTCATTTATGATACCAATTGAATGTAAATAAAGGGTTTTCTAAATACTTGCCACATGGTAAGACATTGTCAATATGGGCATGAGTGAACTTATGATATAATTAAAAGAAACAAATATAAAAATTAAGTGGGTGGTAACGATTATTTGACGATAGCCATATGCTTCACTAATATTGCCACGGTTATCGCCGATGCAAAATATTTGATAACGTACGTATTTGGCTCTGCAATTCGGAATCCATGCGTGCCGCTTCCTGATCAAAGGTGTGACGCATTTCGTTCAAGTCTGGCAAATTTGTGCTTTTAATGTTCAACATATCATTGAAGAACTTGGTCCAGACGTGTTTCTTTAAGTAACGCGGCAACTTCTGCTTTATGTCCCATATACCGGCACGCTTCTGCAATTGCATATACTCGCCCAGCAACATCACGTGTACAGTACCGGCGATGCAGAACAGATCCGTTTCGTATGACCATGGGCGGCCCTCCTGCATTTCGATGCATGTGAAGCCATCCGTTTGTATAACCTTGCGAAACTTCGTCGTATCCGGCTCGGGGAAGAGCGTCATATCGATGGCGCAGCCAAAATCAATAAGACGCAACGAGGGATAGTGATAATCGGTACTGGGTATACGCATTAACAGGAAATTGTCGGGTTTTATGTCCGCATGTATTATTTTATTTATGTGTAGGTGATTTATAATGTTGCAAATCTGCGCAGAAAAGTGCATGACCAATGACTCATGCATCACTTTTGTGGTTGCTTGGCGTATCTTATTGTTAATATCGAGTAGTGAGCCGAATGGCGAAAATTCTGTGGCGATAATACTAGCATTCGGCGCTATTATAGCTACCGAAATGTCCATGAGACCCGGCAATATATTAGATGACTTAACACGCTTCAACACCTGTAATTTTTTGATAGAAAACAAAATTAGTGAGTTCAAAAAATAAAAATAAAAAATTATTCGCGCTGCACTTACTTGATCGCAAATATAGATCTCCCAAGTGTTTGGCGGTTTCTGGAATTTCAACGCCACCACATTTCCAGTATTAGCGTCTGTAGCTTTGTATACCGAGCCATATGAACCACGTCCCACCTCCTTATCAATATTAAATTGCACTCCATCGGGCAAGCTTAGCGTGCGCGTATTCGCTATCTTTGGCAGTGGTGTTTGTACGATTTTGTAATTGGCACAACTATCATCCGAGCCTGGGAAGTCAAGTTTTGTGAGGAATGCACGACACAATTCACTATTGAATGGATCGATTGCCTCCTTGGTCAAGTGATGCTCAATGATTTCATGTGCTTTGCGCAGGCGTCGCTCCTTCGCCTCCGTATCATGTTGTGTGGCAAAATATGAGTTCTCTTGATAAGTGGAAATATCTGCCACGGCACTCGTATTGTATGCGGTCGTAGTATCACGAAAATTGAGGCGCCCCACAGCAGAAGTCAATGAACAGTGCGAGTTATCCAAAGCAACGGCGCTTGAGAAGGAATAATTTGCATTATCATTGAATGTAGCATTTTGTACAACATCGTCCACAGTGTCAACAGGCTGTATGTGTTCGGTGGTGACAGCGCTGCTGTTGCCATTAGTATCGCCAGCATTTTCAGCAGACGAGGAATTACTGCTGCTACCAGTGCTAATTGGTAGTTTATTAATTCTTTTCAATTTTGCTTTGAAGCGTTTAGAACTGGTTTTCGGTGTTGAAGTGTTATCCATGCTGTAAGGATGAAAAGTGTGGCCATTTTTGATTCTACCAAATTCAGGCGTTGATGGTGAAGCAGCAGAAACCTTAACAGTTGTTGTGAAATTAATATATTTAATATAACAATAAATACTTATACAGCACTAGCTGAAATGCAAAGATATTTATATTTCTTACCTCCTGCTGATATATCCCTTCAATGACATAGTTATTTCCTTTTATTGTGTGACCGTGCTGTTGACGTTCCTTTTTGAACTTAATTTTTATAGTCTTATTTTCCCCTAAACGTATTGTGGAAGCTTCAATTTGATCTTCTAAATCATCTAAGCCATTGTCTAATTCATTTACTGATTTATTTTGCTGTTGGAATTGCTGTTGCTTCTCATTTTGATAATTATGTTGGATAGTGTGACGATAAAGATTATGTTGTTGATGCTGTTGTTGCAGCTGAATTTGTGTTTGAGAGTATGCAGTTGAGTGTTGATAATTTTGTCCGATCGGTTCAACGCCATTCACTTCAGACTGCTCATTTGTACTAACTCTATGTTTGTGATTATTAGTAGATCCATTGACATTTACTCCCACAGTTGCAGCACTTGCTTCTAAATGTTGTTGCACATGTTGCTGTTGTACAGCACCTATTTCTTGTATTTCTTGCGTTATATGTTCACTCTCTTCAGTTTTCACTGTAATTTCTGCCTTTAGCTGTGCTGCCTCCTCCTTCAAACGTTGCATTTCGGTTAGACGTGTTATGAATTTTTGTGCCCTAAGTTCTTCAGGACTATATTCCACACCTGTTCCAGGATACACTAATTGCTTTGCATAGTGGCAACGACGATTCGGGTCTTCAGGCTCTTCTAGAAAGAGTGCTGGTTTCCATGTCTCATAATTGTTGCGACAATAGGCGGCAAATTTTCGCGGCAATTTACAGGGACCAATTGGAATTGTTGTTGGAGTAAGTGTTTTTTCACATATTGTCTCAACTTTAACATGATGACCTCCTTCTGTTGGTAACGAACTTCTATTAGCCTTTCCATATTCTTCTCGATCATTTGCCGTGCCATCGTTAACAGTGCTCGCTTCAGTATGGGCTTCTAAATTACTTTGGTACTCCGTTACCGTGGCGCCGTTAAACTGTAATTTGAATTATTAAGATTTTATATAAGGCCAAAGTATCACCTAGAGAGAATAATATCTAACCTGGTTAGTAGTTTGATCTGTTGAATTTTGATAACCAGCAGTTTGGTTTTGGTAAGCTTGCTGTTGATACAACTGATCCTGCGTAGACCGTATACTGGCATGCGCGTGCGGCTGATAGTAAGAATTAGAAGCCGTCGCATCGGCAGAAGATTGTTGCCTGTGATAATTTTGGTGTTGAGAAGACTGTGCCTGTGTTTGCATTTGTGCAGTTTGTTGTGTTTGTGTTTGTTGCTGTGGATGACTTTGTTGTGGAATTTGTGGTTGGGAAATTGTATGTGTTACGGTTTGTGTTTGACACTGTCCACTTTGTTGATAATGAATCGTATGAGATGGCTGATGGCTTAACTGCTGTTGTTGTTGATGATGTAGCGCCATTTGTGCAGCATTTTGCATATATAAGAACTTATTGTGTGCATGGTGAAGTTCTTCAAATGATTGAGCTTTTTCTTGAAATGCCAGGCTGAACACAGACTCAGCTTCTTTTAGCGCATGAATTGACTGATAATAACCCGCCCAACCAATATAGAACGCTGCAACTTGTCTACCTACACCACGCTGGTATAAAACTTGGTAGAAGTGCAGTGGGTGAGTTTGCATTTCAATGTACTTTAACCAGAGACGCACCATTCGCAAATCTTGCTTGTAGAAGTCACTGTGTTCAAATAGCGCTAAACAACGTTCAAGCGTTTCTCTGAACTTATTTTCTGGATCACCACGTAAATGATTTTCATACCAGCAAATGTAATTGTACCAGTGATCTAGTGGATCGGGCCCTTGGTACATGGAGATTGCATTCTCCCAGGCTTGTTTGTCTCTTAGGAAGCCGTGCATTGAATCCGTAGCTACAAGCACTGGCAAACAAGAATTCATCATCGCCAGTGGCACCAGCTATGAGGCGATAACTTCAAACACTTCCGAATAGTGTTTTTAATGTTTAAAAAGAATTAACTAAATTTTTTCTTTGTTTTTACTATAAAATAACTATCAAAAACTAAGATTGAATTAACTTTAATGCAAAATACGGCAGCTGAACTAAAAACTCACCTTGACGTATGCTGCAGGGTTGCACAGAGAGTTTTTATTCTGCAACGTTATGTTGTGCAAATTGCTAGAAAACCAACTTTACAACTTAAATAAATATTTTTAGAATTACTATTTTGTTCAAGGATTACTAAATTATATAAATTTTAATAAACTTGGACTAGAAAATAAGGAATAATCAAATATATTTTAAAAATTTAAGTAATAATTGTAATGCAACCCTGCAAACTTACCACCACTTGAAAATGGCCGCCACAGGATGATTCAAAATTTTATGTTTTTAATTTACCTTGCATTAGAGGGTGTTCAGTATATGCGAAGTTAAAAGTATTTTTACACTGAAAATAATACAGTACGCTAGCAAATTATGAATGAGTCTTAAATCAATGTTTATATGTTTATAATTGAAACGAAAAGTGGTAACTATAAAATTGTTCTGTTTTTTCATACATAAAGTACCCATTTTTGTATTTTTTTTTTGTTTTTTATGTAAAATATATAAACACTACATTTATAGAATTTTATTGTTGTGTATTATTATTTAGCTTATTGAAGGTTAGCACTATAAGTCAAATTAGGTTTTTGTTATCTAATTTGCGCATTATTTTCCGAAATAGGTCACAAATATATAGATATAATCACATAAACCAAAATTTTATATATGTATTTTGTCCTGACGTTTACTGACGTTGATAACTTAATGTGTATTAGCCTAACGGGAATTGTTTGTTATAATGGCGATTTATAAAAATACCGAAGCTCTATTAAAAAAATTTAATTTTTGGGGCACATTCCTTCTAATCAACCGGTTACCCCTGGTAGTCAGTTCACCAATCATCACTTATCAGTAATGTATATTGTAACTGGCAATACCATCCATTCACAAGTGCAAAATATAAGTGAAAAGATTTTTTTATTAATTTTCTGTTTTAGTTTTAACATAGAAGATATTTTGCACTTTTATAAAATTTATTTTAAACAAGTGATGCAATGGAGCTTTCTTCTGATCCATATGAATTAAAATTATATCAAATGTTTCAAAGTTGTGACAAAGAGCAAGGTGGTTTACTAGATGAAGAATCATTGCGTCGTTTGTGTGGCCTCCTGGAGCTTCAGGACAAAGGAGCAGTGCTTATTGCTGATTTATCTGGCAATGGTGGTGTGTCATTTGATTGTTTCAAAGAAGCACTTTTGAACTTTCTCGGTGCAGAACTCGAGTTGGATACAAAAGAACAACATAAGAAAGGTGACACATACAAACGCAGTAGCGATGTGATTTCAGCGGCGACGATCATCAATAGTAGTAATAGTAACAGTAGCTGTTTGGCAGATACTAAAGGTAAATGTGTAAAAAAAAGCATAACACTAACACAAACATCGATGTCTCCCACAGAAGTCACCTTGAGATAAAATACGATAAATGCAGTTATTTATTTATCAATCTAACAACCATTTTTGCATATTATCTAAATAGTGAAAGCTGCTGTGGTATTGATGAAACAATGTACACATGTGTGTGTATATGTATGTATGCATCAATGCATGTACGCATTGTCATTTGCAGCCACCGATTTTCAAATATTTTAGGTAATCAACACTAATTATATGAAAACAATGAATATAGCGATAAAAACAACATGTTATGGTTATAGGTAGGTAGGCGTAAGTACCTTGCAGTTTTCGAAAACACGCGTTTGGTTAAACATTTCTAAAAAATATTTTGCCGATAATGTAAATTACAAAGGACAATAGCCCTCGATGTCATCCCTTTGTTTATCTTGTTTTGCATCTTCTATTTCTTGGAATTTAAGCCTGTGGCAAAGTAAGTCGCGATTTATACAGTGGATTTCAGGCAAAATGTGTGCATTTACCTGACCTGACCTGACTGATACATCATAAATAGGCAAACGCGAGTCTGTTATATTCAGTTTCTTTTCATATTCATTCAAAAGTGCAAGTGCTCTTATGAATATAACTAAAAGTTATAACTAGTTCAAAAAAAATTTCTGAGATGGGTACTCTGTTTTATTACAAAAAGAAAACTAACTTCGACGATGATGACACAAGTGTAGACGCTTTAGCAAACATTCTAGGTATTTGTTATAACATATTTATTAAATAATTGTAACTTTTTGATAAAATTGATAACTTTATAATCTTTTTTTTGCAGAGCGAACTCTAGTCATATGTGACACGAATGAAGTAACTAAACCTGTGGAAAGCGATAATGAGATATCCGATCGAGAAGTTTCTCCGAAACTTGTGATGGGCTCAAAAAAGTATGGTCGACGCTCGCGGCCTACAGGACATAATACAAAGAATATATCGCTGACAGATTCTGATGATGATATTGAGAATAATGATCATAGATCATGTGATATAAATGTACACAATTGCTTATCATCTGTAAGTTTACATAAAAAAATGTTAAATTTATATAATATTGAAATAATATATCATAAAAATCAATAGGTGCAGCGCTCTTCTTCACAAACTGACATTCCTAATAAAGGGAGACGCCGCCCTCCCACAACAAATGGCGGTGGCAAACTAAAGCGCTGCTCATCTTTGCCCACGCAACGAAGCATGCAGCATAAGATCAATTCGAAATCCTTAAGTTCAAGTATACAAAAAGCAGAACTTTGGGACAAGCGTCAACCGCGACAAGTGCTGACGAGTAGCATGGAATCGTTAGGTAAATATATTGCATAATAATTCAATGTTTAAACGACTACACAGTAAACTTACAGAATCGCCACCATTGACGGAACCTGAAACACTGCCTGTACATAGAATACTAGATATGTTCGAGGGCGCGCAAATTGCGAATGGCAGGGGTATACTACTAGCACTCGGCTTTGATGATGACGAGGTTAATGTGGCGCAATTGAACAAGGTTTTGGAAGAGGAGTTACGTGGTTTGGATGATGATACACAGCTGCCGTTGGTACGTGCCTACATGGCGTTGCAGGCGTCTGAAATGACAGCGCTACGCCAAAACGTGCGCCAATTGCATGACGAGAACAAAAAACTACATTCTAGTAACAAGGACGCAAATCAACGATTGGCGCTCTTGGCAGCTGAAATTGATGAGCGACATGCATCCTTGGAGGATACCTCGAAAAAAGAGGTAAGACTATAAATAATTGTTTACGTTAAAAAATCGCTAATACGTATTATTAAAAGCAGGTACGATTGCTGGAACAACGGCATGCTACTTTGGTGCGAGAATTGTCAACGAGGATGGCAAATGATCGTGAAAATTGGAGCAGTTTTACAACGCGTTTGGAAGCGCGCATCAAACAGTTGGAGCAGGAGGAAATCAGAAATAAAACCGAATTAGAATTGGTACGAAAGGAAAACTGTGAATTAGAAAGTGAGCACCAGAAAATGCAAAAGCAAATTACTGAGATACTTGAAAAGAATGTGCAGCTAAATCTGCAATTGGCAGATTTAGATAGAGACACTAGTATGGATGTTCGAGAGAACCGCAATGGCAAGCGTGGAGATGTGGATGAAGATGTTGCACGGCTAGTGGAGAAGGTATCCGAATTGCAAGTAGATAATAAAAACTTAAGAGATAAGACTGATGAATTAGTAGCCGAAATAGAAAGCTTGAATTTGGAACTATTGCGAACAAAATCAAAGAACAAAAAATCTATAAGCATTACAAATTCATCTACAACGTTAGATGTTGGCAGTGTTGCTTTGGATGATGCGGAACAAGCAGCTAATTTAACTGCTACAAAGCGGCGCGGTGACTCACCTAGTAAAACACATATCACCGAAGAGAGCCCACGTTTGGGCAAATTACGGAAATGCACCGATACGACAGGCAGTGAAGCAAGTGATACCAGCGGCGAGTGGATGGCACTTAACTCAGAATTGCGCGAATCGGACACACACGCAAACAGTGCGTCAGATAATGTGAAAGATTACCTGGAGCAGATCTCCTGCCTCAAGCAGAAAATAGCGGAGCTTGAGGCACAGCAGAAAACACATGCCACAACCAGTGAGGGTGTACCAGCCGATGAGCGCTGTAAAGAATTAGAAGCCAGCTTAGAACAAATGCAACGCGCTTATGAAGATTGCGAAGATTATTGGCAGTCGAAATTGGCCGAAGAACGGCAACTTTTCGAGAAGGAACGTCAAATCTATGAAGAGGAACAACAGGAAAGTGATAAGAAATTCACCGAATTAATGGAGAAGGTGCGCGAGTATGAAGAACAATTCAGTCGCGACGGTAGACTATCACCCATTGAAGAAAAGGACGCGCTGGAGCAGCAATATGCTGATCTAGAGGCCGAAGCGAATGATTTACGTGAAACGGCAAGAAAAATGTTCGACGAAAAATGCAACGAAATCGAGAACTTACAACGAGAAATCGAAGATTTGCGCACTAGACTAGGCGAAAGTGTCGAAATCTTAACCGGCGCTTGCGAACTAAACAACGAAGCTATGGCAGTGAGTGCGTTACACATCAATCCCGATAAACAGAGTCCGGCCAGTTCGCCGATTAGTTATTTGTGGCATCAGAGCACCATACAAGAGCCAGCTAAAAATTATAATACCGTTTTTCCACCATCACCCGAGTCGCCGACGCGTCAAGCAAATCGGTAAGTTTATTTTATCTTTTGCATTGACTTTTTTTTGACTTAACCTAACATTAAACGCTCAGCATTATTTTTTATGTAAGCTTACCTAATTTGTTATATCCCAAAACATATTTTTTTTAAACAGATTCCCCTTATTAATGCGCATGGAGCCTAAAGACATTAAACGTAACGAATCGATTAGATAGTTCGGAAATATGATACATTTGCATTTTAGGATTATGACGCAAGTGAATAATTCGAAAGCTAAGACTGCTTATTTATTGTTATTTTATATTTTAAAAATTAACATTTTTTGGTTGTTTGCACAAATAAAAACAACTGACTGTCCATTTCTCGCGTTGGTTGGCAACCTTACTCAACCTTATTCTTGTATTAAGGTTTCGCGGTGAGGCTACAGGGGTCAAAATTGATTTTTATATTATAACAATTGCTTTCGCGCTGCAAAAGCTACTTTTACCAAAATAACATAAGAAAAATAAAAGAAAGCGCCACAATAAAATTATTTAGTATGATATTTTCTTGAGATTTTGTATTGAGGACATACCTACACATTGCTTACTCATAGACAATATTATCATAAGATTTTGTGGCATTGTTGTTGTTGTTGCTATTAACATGGGTTGGTTAATATTCTATTGCTTTATTTGCTATTAAAGGTGCGTTGATGAGTATTTTGTGTTTTTTCTTTAAATACTGCAAAAAAATGTTAAGGAACGGAGCTCTTAGCCGTTTATCTTATCTTTTTATGAAATTGTCGCATCAATTAAATAAAGGTTTGCCGCGTAGTTATTATGCAACTGTGAATTTGAGAATTTTTCACGAGTTATTTACTTGCTTTAAATGTTAGCTTTTCTCCTCCTTGTTGTTGTAGCGGCAGAAAACGCCCTTCAAAGATTTTTGATTTTTTCTGGCGAGTTCATAAAAATCCGGTACCCGTGGGTTACATAGACCAGACTGTCGTGCGAACGGTTTGACCCTTCTCTTACCAGACACTGAACTGTAAAAGTGTAGGCAAAAGTCCAAATTTACACGGGTACAATATTGAACATACCATAATCGCGTCGTTGCAATCGTCAAGGCTTCATATTTTGTCATAATCATATGGTTAAGGGCACACCTAGAGTGACGGCCTGAAAATTAGGCTAATTAAGTGTGATTGGCCGAAAGTTAGGTTAATTAGGAATAGATAGCCTAATAATTCGGCGATTCTTAGGAGTTAAAAATAAAACTACTGTATTAATTGTTTTTACGGGCATATTTATACTCGTTCATATATTAGGAATTCACAGATTCACAGACGCGATCTCCGACTCCACTGCTGTAGTGATTTCGGCCTCCTCCGTGGATGTTACCTTAAAAAAAACTAAATTCTCTATTAGAAGATCCTGTTCGTAAAATGACCTACGGTCTAAACAAACAAAATTAAAAATTGTTAAAAATAAGTGTCCTTTAAAAAAAATTGAAATTTACCCAAAATTTTGGTCGTTTTTGACCCACCGAAGTGCGATTTTTGATCAGATCAAAAAACTGTATGTATGAAGAGCAGTATACAGAACAGGCAACAAAAAATTTGATAGTGATAGGATAACTTTTCTCCCAGTAATCACCCTGATGAACTGCTTAAGCCGCTTGTTACATTGTAGAAGGCTGTAACTCAAAAACTCTTTGAGATACCGATTTAAAATTAAATATGAAAAAAATAGATATTGTATTTAATTTCACACTATGTGTGCCGACTTAGTTACTCATTTAGGGCTGTAGCCAATATATTTATTAAATAAAATTATACGTTGTTGTTTTTTTGACGTCAGAAAATATTCTATAAAAGTCCTTGACCGTATATAAATCTCGGTTCTATCTAGTTACATAAGCAACCCTCATGGAGGTGTGAAAGGAAAGTGTATTTATTGTTCACTGATAATACGCTCTTAATCCGTTAAAAACCTGAAGTTACATTCAAATGTTTTTTTACCTGCTCAACTGGCTACTATTAGACATACACCTTTGTACGTCGTCAACTGACGTGACCGAGAAGAATCAGTTTATAAATAACTTGTTTATAATTATCACTCGATTAGCCGTGGCTTTCAGACGCTTGCGATCTAACCTAAAATTTTAAATTTACAAAAATTAAGAATTCTTTCTCATATCAAAAACCGAAAAATCTGCAACTTTTTCCGAACTTCATATGCTTTAGAAATAATCTAACCACATCGGAGACCACCATATTTAGCACCACGCCCGTCGACACCATTGCACCCATACAAAAGCCCCCAGGATCAAAGCAGTCTGAGTCGGAAACGGATGAGGTCTCTTCCACAGCCTCGGGCAAAAGCTCCGAAAGTCACAGCCCGGCATCCACGCATAGTGCACGTCAATCACAGCAACAACAATTGAAGAAGTCACCTAGCACAGAGAACAGCATATCTAGTCTAGGCATGAAGGAGGAGCTGAAGCGCTTGAAGTTCTTTGAGATATCGTTGCGCGAGCAAGTCAAGAATTTGTCTCTACAAAGGGACGGCTTGGTTATGGAACTGCAGCAGCTGCAAGAAGCGCGCCCAGTGCTAGAAAAGGCTTATGCTGTAAGCGAAAAAACGAGATTTCTGTAAAATAGTTTAAAGTTTTATATTTTTCCATCAAAAAACTAGCGTACACCACATCCGAGCGTTATACAGCGTGTAAATCAGTTGGAGCTGCGGAATCGTCACTTGCAGAATGCTATCAAACAGCAGCAACAACAAACGGAATCGCTAATGCAACGTGAGTAACAACAACAATATTAATTAATACAAAAAAAAAATGTATAACTTTTTAATTTGCACTCCTGTTCCGCGCTAGGCTCGTGGCAGCAGCACCAAATGGAGCTAGCCGATCTGCACAATCGCATCGAGACGCAAGGCTCTATGATTGCCGAACAAGTGCAGCGCTTGCAGAATGCCGATTTGCTGGTTAAAGATTTGTATGTGGAGAATGCACATTTGGCCGCCACCGTGCAACGGTTGGAGCAGCATCGTGCGCGCATGAACATGATGCATCAGCAGCGTCAGGGTCTAAATGGTTTGCCGGGAATGCCTTAAATACATTATTCTAACATATTACCCAAAGAAGTTTTTTTGTTGTTTTATGAATAGTTAATATTAAATGTACGCAAGCCTTAATGTCCACGTAATGATGTTGTTATAACACAAACGGATCCAATGTCGCACAACTGCTCGTGTTTGGCACCTGAAATTAACACACTACTAACACTGAATATTAGTAATAGGTCTAACATACAATACAAAAATGGAATGTAGCTATCGTAGCGTTTTACGATATTATAGTTGATAGGTAGGAAAAAACGTGTGTTAATCACGATGTTCGTCATGACATGCCCATACAATTGTGTCGTTTAGTAACACATACTCTTTTATTCTTATTCTGTAGATATTACTATGCGAGTATTAAATAATTTTAACCCTTACTCTCAAGTCTTATGTAAATTTTTGTATGTATTTAGGTATTTTGATTTCTTTTGAATAATGCGCAGAAATTTTTTTTATTATTATGGCGTAAGTCGTTTTTATGCGTAACATATGCACATACATAGTGAAATAAAGCATAATTTAATTAAAATGAAAATTTCTGCATAAGTGCTAGTTTGGTATAGTTTTTTGGTTTTTGTTTTTGGTGTTGATTATTGAAATTTGTTGGTATTGACTTTTAAATTTATGTATGCATGTAACTATATATATATTATTATTTATTTATTGAGAAATCTATAATGTATGTTCTTTTTTTTATTTAAGTAGTTAAAGCGGAATTATGTCTACCAAACTGCAACAACTGTTGACCTAGCGAATTAAATTTTAAATTTATAAACTTAACATATACATATATACACTTACATTGATTCCTAAATGCCATATGCCTAAGCTCGTAATAAAAAGACACTATATTGTTGTTTGTTATAAGAAAATTGCAGTAAATTTGCATACAATAACTAAATTCACACAAAACATGTTTGTTTTCACGCAGTCGTTGAAAGCAAAAATCATATCGAAGTTAAAAAAACAAAATATATAGGAAATAATGTAAACTCAATAGCTGTTTAAAGTATTAAAAGTATTAAAATTTCATTTAATTTACAGCACTTAAGTAGACTTGTATATTTGAAACGAAAAACATACAAAATTACCTAAAGTCATAAATGAATTTCTCCCCCCTCTCTACTTCCTCTTTTATATACACTTACTACATAACTAAATATGTACTCGTTTTTATCATTTGCAATATATCTTAATAATATATTATATTATATAATGTGTACTGAACTGCACTAAAATGTTGAGATGAAGTAAAATAAAACAATGAAATAACAAAACAAAAAACAACAATGTCTTATGAATTTTAATATTTATTATAAATGACAAATGACAAGCACAATAAGAAATCCTTATACATATATAATATATATATATACACTTAGTAAACATGTATATTAGGTTGAGCCAAAAACTATGCTAACACATTTATGGGTTAAAATGTATCTATATACATAGAAAAAATATCCCTGCAAGGAAAATTTTGTATCTTAATTTTAAAAATTCTCGGTAAGCATTCAAAGACTGCCTTATAAGTAACACGTAAAAAAAGTTCATTAAAACTACAAGCTTCTCGAAAACCGATTTCAGGGAACTTTTTTCAATTAAAAAGATCGTTTATAAAGTTTTTGATGTGTTATTTATATGGGAAACTTAGAATGCTCATCGACACCTTTTAAACCTAAGATACAAAATTTCCCTTGCAGGGATATTTTTTTCCTGGACAGGGTAATATTAAGTTTGCCACGAAGTTTATAACGACGTTTGTAAGGAAACGTCGGAGAACCTATAAAACATATACCTATATATGTACGTATATAAATGATCAGCGTGACGAGCTGAGTAGATTTAGAAATATTCACCTGTCTGTATATACACGTACTAGTTCATCAGTGTTTGAAATATCGATCTGAAATTTTGCACATTTTCGAAACTGATATCGGAACACTATAGCATATAGCTGCCATACAAACTGAACGATGATAAATGAGCAAAATCAAGTTATTGTATGGAAACTTCTTTATTTGTGAAGGCTAAGTTTCTAGTTTCGGTGCAACCGAAGTTAGCGTTTTTTTTCTTGTTTTTGTTTTTTTATATGTATATATGTATGTTCATTTTAACCTATAAATTTGATAGATTAGTTTTTTTGGCTCACCCTAATGTATAATGTATAAAACGCATTTGCTTATGGATTTTTCACATTGTATTGTTCCCTTTTATGATTCGAAATGTGTGTGCTCGTACATTCAACTGGATCGCGTGCTTTCTTTGTGCGCTTATTCATTTGGAGTATCTTTAGCAAGCTCTAGAGGAAACGTGGCGATGATGCTAAGCAGTTTTTTTCTGAAAAGATATTCATATTTGCATATAAAGCAATTAAATAATTAGTAGTAGTAACATCCACTGGCTGCCGGCTAGAACTACAGCAATGAGCCAGAAGCTTTATTCTCAAATATTTTCAAAAATTGTTTATTCTCGGGAGGAAAATTCCAAAAACATTTTTTGTTGTCGTTTTAAAGATTCATCAACATGCAAAAATTTCTTTTCACTTATAAAACTTTTTATTAAGGATTAAAGCCCTAAATAATAAGCGTCATCTCAAGTTGCGTTGGCACACATGAATCTTAATATTTGTTAAACTACTAGACCGATCTGATAAAATTACTTTATAACTAAAACATATCGTACACAAATAATCCACACTATCTTTCTATAATTTTTTAAAACTTTATAAAGTCCTGATTGCCCCCTTCTTTTGACTAATTTAAATAAATCTTGTCTCAATCACTCCTACCTAACCTAAGACAGTCTTATCTAAGTAACTGGAACAGGCCTTAGTTTATATTCGACCAAGAACTATAAACTTGGCAACATTCCTCAAAATTATAACTTCCGTAAAACGACAAACAAAAAAAGATCAAATATTTGTGAATAAATTTCTAAAGAGGTATTATTGGCGCTTAAGAACTTCTTCAGTCCTGATATTAGGCCTCAGCAACAGAATTCCATATTCAACATATTCGGGATAAGTTTTATACAGGTACAACTAAGACATAGCAATCACAGAAGTTTTCGTCAATTTAAGAAAAGCTGAAAGGAGGAAGTGGTTGCTAATATCGGAAAATACGCTTCGGACGCTATTATTTAATATTCCGACGGTATCCAAGCCGTAAGCCTTAAAATTAACTTTTAGTTAATAAATCATGTGCACTAATGTCGATACATTTTTGACGCTTGTAATTCTGCAAAATGCTTGTGCCCGCTTGACGTAAACCGGACGTTGTCATTGCTCGAGCGCTTAAGCACTATTTTCGTTGACATTAGTCAGAACTGGTATCGGCAGTAAGTTTTTAGTAATAGACTCAAAGTGCTCCGTCAATATATTTATTACTCTGTCCTTTATCTTTCCATACTTTGAGTTTTTGTCAAGTACCAAGAATTCGACATTCGAAGTAAAACTCTTGTGATTTGGATCGTGGGGATCAACCCCCTTACTTAAAGAGAATACATCTAATCCGTTTACACCCACCGATTACCTCCTTTCTACCTTATTGTTTGATATACAAGTATATAAATCGATTAATTCCACAAAGTAATACTTACAAAAATGAAGATGACCGCTTGTTGCGACAACCTCCATTTACGTCGCGGTATTGATGTGTTCGGCAGCGTTGCCCATAACCTTTGACTGGTGGATAGAGCGATGATCTTGGGGTTTGCAGCATGCTAAATTTGTTTACAACGTTCTGATGGTGATTTTGCGCCTTTAGTAAAGTTCCCGAAAACTTCGGTGATTCTTCTTGAACAGCAATTGGCGAGATAAGTGATGGCTTCAATGTTATTGGATGCGCTGTTGATAATCTGGAAATAATTCTATTGTGTGAACGTGGTTTAGACACCGACTTAGTTGAATGTAGCAATCTGGAACTGGTCGCGATGCTTTCTTGTGTTGTGTCACTTGGTATTGCTTGTGATGCCGCCGTTAATAGATTTGTATTATAATTTGTTTGGTTCATAGTTGTTGCAATTGGTGTTGAGTTCATGTTTGTGGATTCTTCTAATTTTGTTGGCAATAATGTTGTTTGGGTCGATGGTGTGGTTACTACTTGCTGCGACGCTGTTGAGCAAATCGCTTCATGCGAAGTCGTTACTTTCGGCGGTTTTGTGAAATTCAAGGGCTTAACTGTTAAATCCTCTTCGTCATAATAATAATCTTCCTCGCCAAAGTTCTCCTGCATCAGAAAACAACAAATAATAATAGTGTTTATATAAATATTTTAGGTACAAAAAACGCCTCTGTACTTACATCACCGAAGCCACTATTATCCATTTCTATGATAGCCACATCCTTAATATTGATGCGTATATTGTATTTACCACTTTGCCTTTGATCATAAATAACTTTGGCGTCTGCATTGTCCGCGGACAACTCATCATTAACCGGTTGTCCACTGGCTGTCGTTCGTAAAAGCAATAAGGCCAAGAAAACCCCTGCAGCAACTTGCCGCTGAACCAGTTCTAAACTTTTCATTTCGTTTGAACAAATATCCACAAGTCAAGTTTAGTCACTAAGTATAGGCCAAATCAGTTCCACTGATGCGTCCACTGCGTTTGCCGGCTGCAGACTGAATAGCAAAAGGTGAATAGAGTTGGGTGTATGGCTGAAGAAGAAGGTTTTTATGGCTAACATTTCTATAGAGCATGTTATATTGACTTGTCTCTGCTTGTCCATACATAAGAATGTGTGTGTGACAGTGTGTACAAAGAACAAAGTGCCGAAAGTTATTTTAGAACTTCTACCATACGTAGGCTTATGCTCAATAAAAGATGGTCATGGATGCTGGACATGCTCGCTTTGTATTATATTTGTGGTTATGTAAATACATCCAAGAGAAGTTCAATTATAAGAATATCAGATACAAAGTTTTTATGCGTGATTGGTTCACTCGTCTTTAGGCGGGTTGTGAACTGATTAAATAAGTCCGTATATGCATTTGTTTTGATAGTGGAATACCAAGGTTGTCAGGTACAAAAATGGAAGAAAGAAAGTATATATGGATTAATTTAAATCTACTGCCCAAAACTAGGCTGCCATAATCTCGTACAATAAAACGACTTTTCTTAGGCCAATTCAATACAATTAGACGCCGTAGCTCTTTTTAAAAGAATTCTTTGTAAATGGAAATACAAAACCCGAAATAATTTGGAAATATTTGCCGAGATATAAATAACAAACAGTTGTAGGTATTTTTTTACAAAAATTTTGTTTTTCCAAAAATTTTGTTTTTTTATAATCTACAAATTTTACCCTTAGGCTAAGCAAAAAAAAATTTATTTTTCGCTCCACCCTAGTGGCCAAATGCGTTAAACTTTCGAACAATAACTACCAAAAAGTTTCATATCGAAATTATAATCTAAAATTTTCTGTATTTTTTTTAAATTGACGTATAATGCCTTCAAAAAACCTTTTTTTTAATTAAAAATTTCTAGCTATTTAATTATTATGTTACAGTTCACACTAAAAATAATTATCTAATATACAAGAGAAACATTTTTTTGTCCGCAACAAAAAAAAGTTACATACTCACATCCTGTCAAGAACCTTTAATGAACGGCCGCTTTTTTAGCATCAAAACAAAACGATTATTTTGAGTAACTAATAAACTTTCCCTTTTGAAAATATTCCTTTTCCATTTAGCACACCTCTAAGTTTCTCGAAAACAATATTAAATAATAGCGGTGTCTTTTGTCTGTTAGACAAATAGACTTTATAACTCTTCGCTAGTGAGACAGGATTATGCTAATGTTGTTATGTACCTTGCTGTTGAAGTGAAACATACGAAAGTGCATATGTTTGCATATACCGTTGTTTGTAGATAGGGGTACATACGTGCATACATACACTCACACTCTGAGTATACGTGAGTTAGACCACATTTACAATAAATATTTGTTGCAGCGTTCATTGAACTCTGGTTTGCTCTGCTAAACGTTCTCCTCTGTTCACTGTGAAAAAGGTAAATATACTAGTAGTGTCTTCCCTACAATTCGGCGTCTTTTGTAACAACGGTAGCGCTGAGACAGCGAAAACTAATCTGGTGGAAAGATTGTAAACAATAATCCTTTTGTTCTGCATCGATGCAGTGCATTCTTACATTCAGAGTTCTAGGTCAAAGCGTATGACACTGAAGGAAGAGCAATAATGTTTTTGTAAAATATCAACACATACATATGTATGTATGTACGTATGCATGTGTGTACATCAAGGCGGTACTAAGTGTTGGAAGAAAATTTGTAGTATTTCGTCATTCTGAGGAAATTTGTTGATCTTTTTTGGTCTTTCTTTGTTTATTGAGCTCTAGATAAAGATAAATATTAGTAATTTAAATAGTTAAAGACCACCCTAATATATATACAAGTATGTTTGCGTGTCAATAAACACGGTTTTGTGTCCATGCGATTATACATACATACACACTTATTTACTAAAGATTTACAACGCAGACCGCAATTTCGACATGGTCGGGTTTCTACTAGGAAAGCTCAATAAAAGACAACAGGTAATCAATTATAATTTAATTTGAAATACTGTGTATTTCAAGAAACTAATTGATAATTATACTCAAAGAAGTTAATTCTTTTTTTTTTTTTGGTTACGTTAAAAAAATTGTGGCTTGTATCATCATTAAGAATGTCTTAAGGGGCTAGGCCAGTGTAGAATCATAGAAAAGACTTGACTTTAACAACTTTTTTTGAAAGTGAAAAAAGCGATCTTAATCTACGTAAGACTTGTAAAAAATATTCTAAAAGGGGTTTTCAAGAAGAAATAAAATTTTAAAAATGATTTCGAAAAGTGACCGCCGTGGCTAACTCGCATAAATACCAGCGAGGCTCAATTTTCGACCACTTTTTGCGGCAATTACGGCCGTATGTCAGCAATAACAAACCAAACAGTGCACTTTTGAGGATTTAACTGTTTGTGGATTATGTTATCATTACTATCATTCAACCAAAAGTGAACTTCATTGCTGAACAAACTGTTTCTGTGAAAATCTGGAACGGTGGCTATCTTGTGTTGAGCCCATTTACCGAACGTGCCACGTAAGATGGTCGTTCGTATTCAATTCACGCACGAGTCTAATTTTGTAAGCCCGTAGTATATGTAGTATATTAAGTTTGCCACGAAGTTTGTAACACCCTGAAGGATATGTCAGATATCATATAAAATGTATATATAAATGATCAGCATGATGAGCTGAGTCGATTTAGCCATGTCCGTCTGTCTGTCTGTATACCTATATGCGAAATAGTCCCTTAGTTTTTAAGATATCGATCTGATATTTTGTACATGTACTTTTCTCCCCAAGAAGCTGCTAATTTGTCGGACCCCCAGAGATTTGCATGAATTTTGGCGGAAAGTTTTGTTTTATCATAAAACAAAGTTCTGCCAAAAATTTTTTTTTTAAAATTTTCCTAAGAGCTGTACGAAATTGAAAATTTCACTGTTTTCCCGATTTTATGAGTTTATTTATTTAATATTTCAGAAACTATTGTATATTAAACAAAGAACTCTCGTGAGTTTTCAAAGGACACTTAGAGGTATGGGAAAAATTGTTTTGAAATAAAATATTGAAAATTACCAAAATTAAAAAATTTTGAATTGTGGAAAATCGTTAAAAGTAACCATTGCGGATGCCAAAATGTTTTATATTATAACTCTTACATATCTAAAGAAATTTTGAAATTTTCAGAGGGGTGTTCTTTTCGTTTCAAAGATATGAATTTTTGAATTTTAGAAAAATACTTTTTTTTTAAATTTAAAAAAAATTTTTTTTTGTAGAATATTATTATTCTATCGAAATTTGAGGTATAAAATATTTTTCTTATGTTAAAGTCTTTTTTGTTTTGTTTATTTATTGTTATTAGTTTTACATCCCATTAACATGAAACATTTTTTTAGATTATTAAAAGTTGAATTGAGTTAAAAGTTGGGGAATGACCCATTCAGATTTCGCTGCTACCGAAGTTAACGTGTTTTCTTGTTTTGTACTGACATACATATACTCTTCTACAATGGGAGTGGTGGTAACAAGAAAATAACAAGAACATATCTACGTACATACAAACATAATAAATAGTCTACCATAAAATGTACAACCCTGTATATACATACATACATATTACATGTACACCAAGATAATTTGCATACGTATTTTAGCTTCTCTGTCAACCTTACCGAGCTACGCACATAGATACATGTATATTGACATGTGTATGTATGTATATTTGCATATAGATTTCAAAGGATCTTTATTCTCTTGGTATGGTAAATCAATTGCACTTTTATGTTAATGTGTTATCAGTCTATTTTGTGTGTGCCATATGTATTATGTAATGTTGAAATGCCGTTTTTCTGCGCGCGGCTTAATTCTATTGTAAACATTTTTATAAAGGTTAATTAATTCTTTAAAGTTGACATAATGCCAAAGGCATAAAAAAATGCATCGATTTGTTTCTATAACTGATTAAAATATTTTTTTCTTAAACATTTGAGGAATGCATACAAATTTAAATTTGAGCTGTCAACGCTTTCAAATTAATTCCTTCACAAGTGAGTAAAAAAATTAACGAATAATTTATGTTGTTGCGGTGTTATGTGTATATAAATATGTATATGTGTATGTGTTGTTACTGGAAAGGGTTGTCTGGATGAGTGAGAAAACGCGTTTCTGGTGGTTGATTTCGGTTAACCGAATTTTTATATTTCATAAATTAATAATTATAGAGCTCAATTTCATATTTATTAGAAGAGCTACCCATGTTTGACCGAATAATAATGAGATGAGAATATTGACTTGCTTGGAGTAATTGGTTTGACTTCGAGGATATACACAGATATTTTGCTGATTTGAAACGGTAACTTTTTCAAAGCAATTATGCAAAATGTAAAAAATCGTGGTTACAATTTTACTGTAATGATTTCTAAAATTTGATATTTTACACTCAAAACTAAGAATCAATCAGCTTTTTTTAAATTTTATTAATCAAATTCCATTTTAAATACAAATGTTTGAAATCCCTAAGAAATAAAATGAAGTAAGAAATAAGTAAAAGTAAAATTAATTAAAACTATTACTGATAAGTTTAATATTTTTTCAACAATGAATTAAGCTTTACTTATCGGCATTTCTAACTTTTTAATTAATGACGACTGGTTACAATTACAATTAATCAAGAAGTAGTAACATTTTCAACCATTAAGAAACAAGATTTAAAAATAATCTAACGTAATGACAAGTAATAAAAAAAAATAATAATGCGATTATTTTTTATGTAAACCGTAGTTTTTTTGTTTGAATAATTTAGTTAAACCACCATTTGAAGACAAAAATCAGTCTAAAATATTAAAAATAGTAATACGATTACTTTTCTATATTTAATATCTTTACTTTTAACTTTAAATTATTTTTAATTTTGCGTGTTAACAAATTTTCTTTATCTATTTTTAATACTCTTTAAGATCTAGACACAGTCTCGATTCTTTGAGCTTATCTTAAAAATATTCTTATTAATATTTAAGTTTATATAATACTTAATTCCGGTGTAAATTAAAAGTATTCGAAATATATATATTTAAATTATTTCTTTTATTAGTTATGATTGTGTAAATTTTTTGTATTGTTAATAACAAACAATATTTTTTGTAACTATTTATAATTATAATTAATAATTATTTTGTCTATTAAAAAAAAGCATGCATTGTGCCAATCAATTTGATAACCGAATTCGCGAACATTTTCGGAATACTAATTGTTATCGAAATTTAACAGTTAACAAGATAGTAATTGAATTCTATATTAATAAATTTTGAATGATTACAAAAATAAAGGTAATTTAAATATAACAAGACATTTTATAGACCGATTTATGTAATACATATTCAGCGCTAAACTAAATTATGATTATGAAAACATTGAAATATCACATCCATATATTGACCAACATAAATGGTTTAAAGTCAGTTAGAAAGTCGGAAATAGATATATCGGGTGTTTCCCCTAGCCCAAGAGAAATATTTACCCGACCTTATCCGTTTTTGACATTACGACATATTGTTTCCAGAACACAATGCTCCCTGATTTTCAATAAGGTAAAACTAGGTTCACATATTCGGTATGGGAATTTGAAATATGATTTGTCTGATTTCGACTATTTGAAAGTTTTATTTCGATAACATCATTCGTTTTCAATTTATATAACGTCAAGTGAAGGATCATACCATACATTTACAATTATTATACAAAACATACCTCCATATATGGGAAGTAGACTTGGTTGTGTCCCGATTTCGCCTATTTTCACAACATAAAATAAAAAAGATAAAAATTTGGTTAAAATCGGTTAAGTAGTTTCTGAAAAATAGGATTTTACCCAAAGATGGGCAGAGCCACGTTCATTGTCCACTTTTGATACCGGCTTGAACGCTTCCTTACTATCCTTGGTGTAAAATATTATGTTTTCGACGTATTTATCCATTAAGTTATCAAACTTTTAATGGTTTTCAATATAACCGTCATATGGGTCGTGGGCGTAGTTATGATCAATTTAACACAATTTCACAATAAATAAATGGTCAAATGACTTTATTTTAGCAAATTTCTTTGAATTTGACCAAAGCTATAGT
Organism: Bactrocera oleae; assembly: GCF_042242935.1. Taxonomy (NCBI): domain Eukaryota; kingdom Metazoa; phylum Arthropoda; class Insecta; order Diptera; family Tephritidae; genus Bactrocera; species Bactrocera oleae. The sequence goes on along the minus strand of NC_091537.1, from coordinate 20,853,069 downwards.
GTTTTGTGGGATATGTTGATGAAACATATTAGAGGGCGAGACCACGCCTATTTTAAAAATTGTTCATGAAAACGTCTAATCATTATAATTACAGAATTAAAAAAAAAATTAGATTATTAATTGTAATCGAAATTTAACAGTTCCGATAATGAATTCAAAGTCTTATTGAATTGGATTATAAAACTATCTAGTACTTGCAGGTATGAAGTTTCGATAGTCACAAATTCCATAAGAAAACTCCGTCCACACTAAAGATTTTCAAAACTAATTGACATATAAACATACATACAAATATTCTCCACATTGTGTAGACGCATAAAAGCAGAAACATTGGGCGTGTTTTTTTGTGCTCGAACTTTCCACAAACGTTGATGGTTTCTACATAGCGCCACATGGTCACGAATTTTAGGCGATTGACACCAATTTAAATATAAGCTTATGCCTCAACTGAAAAAATAATTAGAAATACTGCAAGGAGAAGTACTTCAAATATAAACATTTCTAGTCTACAAATTATTTCTATATAAAAACTATGACCCACTCTAGTCAGAATATTTGTTCCAAAATTAATATATAACGCAGATCGGGATTTGTTCATACACATGTACATACATTCATACATTAGCACTTACATTTGTATATATTTCATTCATGTGATTAGAAATGCTAAAACTTACACACACAAATGTATTTTATTTTCCGACCTACCGCAAGCTTTAATGAATTGAAGGTGGTGATTTCTGGTTCGATGAGTATGTGTGTTAATCACGCACACCTACATGAGTAAAAATATATTTACATAGAAGACACACCACAAAAAGGCTATGCCATTAAAAATTGACGAGACTGAAGTGTGATAAAAATACCATTTTTCATTCGTGCGCCGGCAATTTTAGATTTCGTAACAAGCTGGCAGCGTAAATAGAACAAAAATATCGTGACACAAATAAACTTTCACCAATCAGTATGACACTGGATTTTGACATCGAAATGGAAAAATAAAAATTACATATTTTATTTTGTCTAGAAGACATGCAAAATGTTTAGCATAATTGATTTGTAGAAATATATGCATATATATACATTAGGGTGACATTTAAACATATTTTTTGAATTTTCTTCAGAGAAATCTGATTGATGCGGGTTAAGTGTCTTCAAGCACGGCTAAAATTTGCAGTAATATCTTCAACTATATTTGTCATTCAAGATATACAAATAATTGAAAACTTTTGAATCTATTTAAAAAAGTTTGAACACGACACATCCATTTCAACTTAGGACCACAATTTATACGATATAACTTTATCCGTAGTGCTAACCGGGTAAGAAGCTGAGTTTCAATAGATCATTAAATTGATATTTTAAAGAACCACCTTAATGTGCATACAGGTATATACCTACTATAAATATACCTTAATAAAAGGTTTATTAGGACATGATTTTAACTGTAATTTTTCCAGATAAATGTTCGAATATGTAAACATTATACGAGAAACGATGTCCCATGTGAACCGCTGGTGAATTTAAGGAGAAGCTTTGTATGTACGAAGAAATCGGTGTTTCGATAGTTCTATTATTTTAGGATTTTTTCGTCCAGAATAGGAACTATCTGATCTGAGAGTGTTGGTCATACAATCAGCTTAGTATTATATAATATAATTTTTTATTCATATCTTCTTTTATGGGAAAAAACAGAGTGGCCAACTTTCATAACCTCAAAATAACTGTGACTATATAGTGTATCTAATTATCTGTAAAGTTCTGACTGTGGTCAAACATGATCGAGGGATCATTTGGTATAAGGTATCTTTATTATGTCGAAGACCGAGCATTTTCATAACTTTAAGAGGCAGCTTGAACCATTTCGGACTCTGAGTCGAATATCATACAATGCAAAAAAGGAAGGATGTTAGATGTATTTATAAATAATTTCTCAACATTATTTTGTTCTTACATTATTTACTTCTTTATTCCTTGTAATATTTAAGAATATTTATACTTACAGAGCTACAAAGTTGCATTGATATACTTTGCCTTCACAACTTTATTTTCCTGTCATATGTGTCATAAAATTTGTCAACAAGCGTCAGTTTGATTTGTAAAATCCTTTCAGCAACTTCCTTTGGACTGCAACTAAAATATGAAACATTTATTATTCTACGTATGGCTTTATCGAAGTGAAGTTCCACGCGTCGCTATGATCACGCCTCCATTGACAGAAGACAGCAAGTAATAAGGAAACGGCAAATGATTAATAAATTGAAATATTTGCGTAAAACGGGCCGTCAATGCAACGTCAATTGGGTTGGCCATATCGCTGACTTTGACTTTCTGTTCGAACTAAGCAATATAGCGCTGAGCCACTAAACAGTTGCCGGTCGTTAAATGCGTTAAGCTTAGCAAAACATTGCACGCTGCAACACAGAAGTCAAGTGACTGACGTGCCAACTGTATAAATACTGTTAAGCCATTTACTTACATACATACAAGTATGTAAATTTATGTATATATGTACCTGCGAACAAATATTTATATAAATATGTGTGGCAAGTTAGTGTGAGCATTAAAAAAATTGGAATACAGTTCGTTCAAAAATTGTTCAAGTTTGGATCCTGTTGAAAAATTTATCAGAAAGCAAATATGTGACGAAAGAAATTCATAACAAGTAAAGAAGAGCTAGGTTCGGCTCCAGCCGAAAATTATATACTCTAGCAATTTTAAGTTTCAAGGGTGTCGGAAATGTGTTCAGTGGTATGCAAAACTTTACTATAAACATAACTTCACATATTAACCAATATATTTCGTATGAAGTCAAAGGAAGGGGTGGAGATCATTTTATTAGGTACATAGAGCCTAGAGCATGGTCTAGACCGATTTCATCTATTTTCGTAATAAACCAAAGTTTGCTCGAGGAAGTATTCCCATGTATTTTTAATTGATATATGTAACTCACATATTGACCGATTTGCATTATTATCATGTAATCTTAAATTTTTTTATATATTTACCTCTATATCTATCATGCTTCACTTTTGGTGCCACAAACTTTAGGTGAAAAAAACTACTCAGATTATAAGTAGTTTTTTCCAGATGTATGTGCAAGAGTATAAAAATGTATATATAATATATACACATTTGTGAATAATGTACATATGTTTATAAAGTGTTTATTGGTATCAGGTAACGGTGAGAAATAAAGAATGTCCTGGAAAAACAAAACTTGCTTATAACTTTTAAAACCAACAGATACATCAAAATCTCTATGGTTTTAAAAAAGCATGATGAACTGAGTCGATTTTGCCATGTCTGTCTGTCCGTCCGTCCGTCTGTTTGTATATATGCGAACTAGTCCCTCAGTTTTTAAGATATCGATCTGAAATTTGTTCAGATCGAATCATAGCATATAGCTGCCATACAAACTGACTGATCAAAATCAAGTTCTTGTAAGGAATACCAGATGCTGAAACAAACGGGAAGCACATGTGGTGCAACCCTGCGCTAACATGTCTTCTGACGCATGCGCAATAGTGTTATGATTCTTTCTTAGTGAATAATTTTTTCATTTTTTAATTTCGCGTTGAAAAACGTTGCTATGAACTATTATAATTGATTTTAAGGGCCGTTAAGCATTTAATCAGAACTTTATCGGCAATGAAAATGGCTCTTTTAATATCTGGTTAGCAACCATCTGTCAGTTAAGTTCTGGTAAACTTTACCGAAAGAAGGAGTCTTTAGTTAGTTTCTAACCAGAACATGAAATGAATAAAATTTATAAGCATAGACGAAGTTTAGACGGGGGTTCTTTTGTCGCTCATTATCAATATTTATTAAGCATATTTGAATTCATATATGAGGCAAATATTCACAATAATCGAACTATCTGTAGGTCAGCTAACCACACCCTGGTGAAAATGGTTTTGTCTGTTAAAGCTATATTCCAGTTAAGTTAACAGCGGTTTAAAATAATATTAACCAGACATTGAGGAAACGGCCCTAAGTTTTATGTTTTACAAATACAAGAAAAAAAGAAAATTGTAATTTCATTTGTCATTTGAACCATTTACAATAGTAAAAGTGATTTAAAATATGCAAAATAAAACTCGGCTGCATTGAAGATAGAAGTTTTACCACTTTAATGAGGTATCCGCCTACTCTACTGCTATAATTCAACTCGATAATTTTTTTGTTGCTTTCACATGTAAATTTTTTGACAAGAGACCAGAGAAATGACCAATCGAAAACAGCTATTATTTCTTTATTTTGGTATACTCGTATGGTAATATGGTAAAGCTAATGCTAGATGAAGTTGTAAGGATAAGTTCATAACTTTTGATCCATTATTCTATTATAAGCACCCAAATATGTTTCACGATATACATACTTACTTATGTGTGTTTTCAGCTGAGAATTAAATATATAAACTTCAATAATACCAAGATGTGTGTACATAAATATATAATAGTCGAATTTGTCATGATTAGAAATATTTATATCTAAAAAGTAGACGTCTTATTCGTTGCACAACTACATATACATAAGTATGTATGTCAGTCATTTGTTTTTTAAACCATACATTGTTGCATTATGCCGTCAACCTGGTCCAATTCTATTAGCAAACGTACACAAGCATACATACTCGAACATAAATATATGTATGTGTATATATTATATATGTATGCATGTATATATTCCGTCTGTTTGCGAAAGTTCCAATTGGAAAAATGCATGTTTATGACACCTGCTAAGCTATTCGCTTCTGCATGCTCGCGTCTATTAAATTGCTTGGGATTCTAATCAGCGTTTTTACTTTCAACGCCGTTATATATTGTACATACATATATACACATATGTATCTATATTTTCTAAAATCATGTGTGCTGATATGCAGTAAAAGTGTAAGTAACAAATTTGTGTAAACAGATGCGTATAATTATGGGTTAACCAAATTGTCTGTTGATTTTGGGGGCTTCGAGACGCCGGCACTTTCAACATGTCATCTCATTTTCAGCTCATAATTTTCGAGTAATTCAAACTCGCATTTGAAAAAAAAATAAAACACCAAACAAATAAAAACCATAAACAAATGCAGTGTGGTGATACACAAACACGTGCTTACATAAACATACAAATAGAACAGCAGTGTAATAATTAGCATGCCTGTATGAATATACATTAAGAGGGGTCAAAAAAATATTGTTTTTTTTCGCTTCGTACTCTGAAGAATTTATTGATAGACACCTCTAAGAATGGCTCCTCAGCTTAACGGTTTTTTTTATTTCTTCTTATTATCAGATCGAAAAATTCATATCTCCCTTCTCACTGCTTGAAAAAATGTCTTATTTGAAAGATTTTCAAGGAAATTCAATGTTTTTTTTGTAAACCTATCCGTTTAAAAAATTATTTTTCCTTTTGAAATTTATAATTCATTATAAATAACAAAGCTAATAGTCTTGTAAGCAATTTTTTGTTCTATAAGACCTGCATAATTTTTCGATTAAGTTAAGCGTTTACGAGATATTCATCTTCAAACATCAATTTCTATCAAAGGAAAACACAAAAAAAAAAAAAAATCTAAAAAGAGGTGAAAAAGATATCATTTTTGGTAGAGCAGTAAATTTTCTACAAAATAAGCTTTCGAATTTGAAATGATTACTTTTCATTGATTTTCTTTAAAATAATCAAATTTCAACAGTTTATATTATATATTAAATGGCTCAGTTTAGGAAAAAACCGTTAGAGATCATTTTGTAGAGCATTCAATTTCGTACAAAATCGAGATAAATTAAGACCTCAGAGTCTTTTCTTAGAGGCGTCTATCAAAAAAAAATTTCAGAGTACAAAGCGAAAAGCATTCGGTTTTTTGACCCATCCTAATATACATGTTGCTCTGCTCTCAATTGCGAGCGGTGGTCGGTGCAATGCGCAAGGTGTTTTCCCAGTGCAACGAGCTGGAGTCAATCACTCGCTTAGCTTTGTTGGTTTGTATGTTTGTGTTTATTTTTGTTTATGTTTATGTTTTTGGCAGCAAGTGACTCTCCTACTGACTGTGGATGGTATTTCCGGATACTGATGTTGCTAAAACGAATTGAAGTGCAACATTCAGTTGCATACACTGAGCGAAATATATTTAAATAAATGTATATTTATATAATATTTTAAGTTTGGAAAATTAGGTTGGAGTTTTGATATATTGTAAATACATATGTGTCTACAAAGTTGCTTGTGTTCTTTATCAATATTTATCGATATGAGCTGACTTTTTCGTCATACAGGACTTTAACTCATTTATATATAGAGACTTGCTGCCCAATTTTGATACTTCATCTAGTCCCTTGAACTGCGAAGCTCCTCGATATCTAACGTGAGTTTTAGATAAGGCTGTACACAGGCAGCGGTGGTGTTCCTGCATTTCTCTCATGCCTACTTCCCTGCACTTTCATCGTGCAAGTATCATCGTTACTCTGACGTAATTCGTTTTGAGATTATTGCTTTAATGTTTCGCCAGGAAGTAGTATTCCGTAAGCTTGAAGGGTCGCTTGAGATCTAGTTCGGCGCTATATATCTCAGTGCCCACTCAATCGGTAATTTTTGATCCATCCGTGTAGATTTTGAAAGTTCCGCGGTGGGTCGCATGCTCCTGTCCATCCACTCTCTTTTAACGTGACTTGAAATCTTCTAATATAAATATGATAAAGCGTGAGGGTCTGTGATCTAATTTATTCACAAACCTCTGTCTATCAAGCAATGACCGAAGATTTTTGTGGAAAATTCACCTTATGCCGTTAATCTTGCAGCTGACTTCGCTACAGAGCTTTTCACTGCAATGTCGACAGGTAGCAACCTAATCGTCGCCTATAGAGGCTCTCTTAAAAATGTTATTCCGAAGTACGTATGTATCAAATGACAATATAATTATATTTATTTATGTATACACTCAAATAAATTTAATACAACCCAAAGTTGATAAATTCGACACATTTTTTTCCACTTCTAGAATGTATTCTAAAGGGTAAACTTTTTCGGGTGAGCTAGACTGGCTCAACATCTTAAGCCGCGTTCTCGAATTGCTAAAGAAACGGACTGACGGCGCGATAGAAAAACAACCCAGTGAGAACTATGTAAACTTAGCCGATGACCTTGAGCGTGTGCTGTTATTTTATTTTTTTTTATATATTTATCTACTCAATATATATTTATACTATAATATTACCTTTTGGAAACTTCTTTCATAATATTCGTGATTTTTTGTTAATAATATTTTTAATAGTATTAATAATGTATTCAAACTATCTACAATACAAAACGCATTAAATGTTTCTTAAGAACACTCATATTTATACTTTTTTCTTGCAAGGCATATTCGAAAGCAACAGAAGAATTGCTTATTTAATGAAACACTGAAAAGGCTCTCAAAATGTAAGTTTATAGATTGACTTATTAAACACAGTACTCGGTCAAGGCCATCGGCTAAGTTTACAGAATTCTCGTTGGGTTGCTTCGTTGTCACTCAAACAGCCACAGTTTCACGCCGACCACTGCTTTAGATCCAATGAAGTTTTATAATAAACATAAAGAAAAAAAATTAAAATAAAAAGTTGATAATAAAAAATATTTTACAAAACAAAAAAAAATTATTAACTAAAAAAAATTAAAAAAAGTTGTACTGCTGGATAATCATTATCTTCCACATTCCACACTGCCATACGTGTTTGCATATACAAATGTTGCTGAGCACAAATGCTTCACTGCAACGCACGCAACATGTATATAGCAGTCGTTTTGTAATTCGTGCGCATGCATAGTCGCGCCACGATGTTGCGAAAGTGCATTGTTAACATGTTGCCGACGCTCGCCAATGACGACGACGACTGTTGTTGACTCTAGCAGCGGCCGAATGGTTGTTTTATTCGAATCAGAATTCAGTTACTACTGCGGCATTAAACCTTTCGTGTGTTTTCGTATTGTAAGCGGATTGCTCGAAGCATCTTACATTGTTACAAAAACGTTTTTGCTATTCAATAATGCAATATTCTGTGTATTTATTTGTATGAGCAGTGAAAAGCGTAAAACAAAAGACAAAGGTGTTAAACCAAAAGCATGCTTTGGCGTGTGTTAGCAAGTGTACATACATACATATATACATATTTATTTGTTTGCAAATAGATGCTTACATGCATGTGTATAAATAAATTTTCGGCAAAGTTGCTGATTACTCTTTGAACGAGCGCAACAATTTGTGAATTTTGTGAATGAAATTTGGCACAAATCGCTACGGTGAGGCGACATCTCTAGCGTTAATGTTTATTATTATGTAAATGTGTGTGTGTGTGTTTCAAATTATTTACTGTTATTGCTGGTTCTATTTACCGTAACTCCTACGTGCTATAAAATAATGAAATATTACTTTATCAAAAATATAAAATTATGAAAAAATAATCAAGTTGCATAAAAAATATATATATTTTAGAAGCATAAATGCAAAGGTGTAGTGTTAGTGTCGCACGCTTGGCAAGCAAAGGTGCGCCTTTCCGTTGATTCAGTTGGGGTCTTCTACGCCAACGCGCGAAGGAAGATGCTCTTCGTTCGCAAATTGAAGTCAGCACACAACTTCAGTAGGTGCAAACAACGTTAGTGCTGAGTTTGTTGGTCTATGTTAAGCCGCAACTTAGAACTGTTGTTCAGTGTTGTTGCAGCTGATATTTAAATAAATTAATTGATGTGTTTGTGCAATGTGTTGATAATGTCATTGTGTTGTACTTTTAGGTTATGATTTGAAGTAGTATGATACTTGACGCCAATGTAAATTTGTGTTTGTGTGTATGTATATGTAGTATTCAGCACATGGGCGGAAATGTCTTTGGCTTAACCAAAAGATCGCGCAAAAACAAATCGCTTTCCATATCTTAGAGCCAAGTAACCTTAACTAGAATCTTGTCGAAGTTTCTTGACATTTTACTCAATCTTTCTCAAATTATTGGTCACAAAGTGAAATTACTTCGCCTATTTTTGTTTACTATGAAAAAGAAATTGAATTTCGTGTCATGATAAAACATTGTTTCCTGAAGAGAAAAAACACGTTGATGTATAGTAATGTTAACAAGCCATGTGTGTGTTTTTTGACTGCAAGTCGACGCTTTGACTCACTCAGTTTGTGATACGGTCGATAAATTGCAGGAATTATGCTGTGAACTACCCACCCACCCAACGTATTAGCAAGATTTGACTTTCAGCGGCTCTTTTATCTTTCCCAGCCTTAAAAGGTGGCTCGATGGAAAAGGATTTGATTCACAGGAGAAGGACATGATGGCAGTAAACGCCTAATTTGAAGGCTTCGAAGCATTACACTATTGAACCGTTATCGAAATGTTGCAATAACGTTAGAACAAAAGCATTTATCTAGAACTTAAAGTCTAGCTTGAGGTTATGTCGAAGTATACTGCCATATTTTCATTCAAAATAACGTTCTTTCATCGTTGGTCGAAAGATTTTCCAGCCCATGTAGTATATACACATCTACCTACATATATGTATTCAGTTAAGTGTGTGCATGTTTAAGCATGTATGGTGTATAAATAAGTAAATATATATATTAGCATTTTAATGGTTTTTATTAATTTATTATTTTTTTAGTAAACATCACAGCATAAATTTTGTTAAAATATATATATGTATATATACCGTAAAAACATAGTATATGTATACCATATGTGCTAGACAAAGTGTTAGAATCGCCGAGTGATAAATTTTAGCAGCATCATATACTATTATGACACATAAATACGCGGGTGCTACAACGCGTGCAGTGTTTGCTTGTTGTTGACAAAAAAAGATTAAAAAAATACAAATACATATATACATTTGTATGTACCGCCGAAGTGTTTCGTAAAAGTGCAAATCAAACAACGCGAAAACGAAAAATCTCAAAGGCGACGATTTGGCCATAAAACACAAGAGTTATGATTTTCGAACACATCGCTTTGGTATGATGCAATGTGCAAATGTTGTTATTGTAGTGTTATTTTTATTGCTAACCAGCGAGCCAACAACGAAGGTAAGCATATCGTTGCTAAGGCAACTAGCAAACCGTGTGACAAGCATTTGCTGCAGCTCGGAGCAGCAGTAACAATAATACAAAGTAAATAAAAATTACAAATACAAATAAAAGTAAAAGAAGACAACACATACTCCTAGTATTGAGAAAAAAGTAAAAGCCAAAGCAATAAATATCCACTGCGGCCAATAAAAAGATCAAAGATCTCTGCGAACACAGCCAGACAAGCACACCGCCGCCATGGCGCGCTCCAACGTCAACATCAACCACATCAACGCCACCAATGACACCAAGCGAAGTGGCAAGAAACTTACGTCGCTGCCGTGGCACATCCTAGCACTATTTGTGGTGCTTTGTTGCAGCGATGCACTGCCAGTAGTGGCTGCCACCGTTGTGGGCAAACGCGCTGACAGCAGCACCGAAGCAGTTGTGGATGCTGCCGGCGACGAGGACGTTGGCGTGGCAAAGAGGTCTGCAGAAGACCTACAACTGCCGCATGTATTCCGACATCAAGAACATTATTCGCACCGCATTGAGCAGGTTGTGAACGACTTGAAACGCACGCAATTGCAACAGCAACTTAGCGGAAATTATAGCAACACTACTGCTAACAACGTTGATGGCAGCGTTAATAGCGACAATAGCGGGACTAGCGACAATTACAACAACAACAACTATATGCATTACCAGTCACAACTGCAGCCGCGTATGTCAGAACACTTGCGTCATCACAATCAGCGGCATCACTCATTGGCACCAGTCAACGGCTGGGAACGTTATCTGCTGCCACCTCTACGTCATCAACGCCATCAACAGGAACGTCAACAAAATCTACAACCCGAGTATGTAGCAGATGCAACATTGGTTGTAACAACTGCACCATTAATGCCGCTGGTGGCACCTACAGCCACCGAGGCGGCTAACGAGGCCGCTGTCGTCGCTACAACTAATCAGCAAGGCAATATATTGCCGGTCATATCGCGCTCAGCCAACGGCAGTAGCGCACAGCAGCATCATAAAAAACCACATCGTTATTTTGATCGTGATGGACTCTACCAAACGTCGTCTTATATCTGGACAACAAGAGGTCCGCGTGTGCGCTCGGACGCGAATTATTGGAAGACAAAAGATTTTCCAAGCACCCACTTGTCTGGTGGTAAGCAAACAGATAGTCAGCGAATTTCGCTCAATCTAAACGCGGACTCGGAAGACGAGCCCTACTTACACGAATCGGGTGTGCAAAGAGAGAAGTATAAATCCAGTGAGGCGCGTGGAAATATCGGTGCAGATAATGACAGTGAAGTTGTTAACGACGACATCGATAGCAGTAGTGATGATTACGAGGATTATTCATATGAGGAGGATTCCACGGAGGCAGTGCAAAGCGCAAATGATTTTCCCAATGTTAACAACATGTATGATGGCGAGCATCGCAGCGCAGTAAAACGTTATACCAATCCGTTTAACGATTTACGTTTGCCACCCAAGAAGCGCGACTATTCACCGCACCCATACATGTCGTTGCGCCGGCGCGTCGGCACTGTACTGGATGGTAATGTTGGTAATGCATATGCTAATTTCGGTGTCGACTCCGTTGATGACAATAGTGAGTCGGACTTTTCTAGCGAAAAGTGGCAGCGCATCCAGCAAGAGCACCATCGCAAGCAGCAAGAACATCAACGTCAAATGATGGCTTTGCGTGCGCGTCATGATGGTAAACACAGAGGCACAGCGGCAGCTGTTACGGCAACGCCATTGATTATGGCTGCGGCGGCAGTACCAGCTACGCAACAGCGCCAGAATGATGATGTAAGTGCAGTTTTCAATTAACTTTTGTTTTTTTTATAAATATATTGTTATATATACATATGTACGAGTATTTGTTATAATTGCTATTGTTTGTGAGAAGTACAACCATACATATGAAAGTTTGTATAGAAGAATTTCGCGTTCTAGGCCGCTGGGCTGATAACCCTAGAGCACATTTGATGAGCCAGATTTTATGAAGCCACTATCAGCTGCCGTAAATATGCAAATATAAGTGTATGTACGTATGTAGGGGCGCAGTATGAGAGGAAGATTTAAACAAACAACCCCTTTTCGGAATTGCTGGTTGAAGAAATACAGAAGTATGTTCGATTCCCCACATTTGTGTTTGAGCTCTGTTGTCTTGCAACAAATTACCATTGAAAGCAACAACAAAGTTAGAGAGTTGAATTTAACGGAAGCAGTCAACAAGAGTATGTGTTTACCTCATTAAAGTGACTGCTTTTCCTCTCTTTTTGATTACGCGAAACCTTGTGATTTATTTATGAAGGTAGTCCTACATATGTTTTAGTGACTGAGAAAAAAAATAGCTGTTGCTTATACATTCTATAGAAAACTAAAATCTCGCTTTCTGAAATATAATGTCAAATTTTTATATTCATTCATTGATACAACTTTCGACTTTTAATCGAAATTTATATAAAAGTGTTAATGATTTGCTTTAAAATATTGTTTTCTGAGTCATTTTCCTTCATTCTTCTTTCTTTTTGTCTTTTTTTCATATTGTTTGATCAACCAAGCACCCCTCGCAACGGTGGCTACGCCCTTGTGTGTAATAAAAATAAGCTCCAAAGGAGTAGTGATATATGTGTGTATTATTGGTGCGTTAATGAATACTTAGCATTGACCGCATTTTAGACACATTAATGGGGCCATTAGTTCTTCAAATGACTCATCGTAATAGGTTGTAATTTACAGATGCCAAGTTAAACTATTTAAAAAGTCATTTCATTTACATACACAAATACATACCTATGTATTTACATATGAGACGTGATAATTTAGTGTGCAGACTTTTATGTCATAGTGTGTGTGTTAATAGAAAAACTGGTATATTTTAGATCTAATACCTATTGGGTGTAAATATTTTATGGAGACCCTCTGAAGTCGGTAGACATTGTGTAAATTTCAATACATGAAAACTTCAAGAATTGTTAAGAATTGAATAAGTTTTCACATATTCTAGAAAATTGGGGTATTTTTAAAGGAAACTAAACCTTAATTTGTTCAATATCCTAAATATTTTATTTAAAGTCAAGTGAACTTAAAGAAATAACTTTTGTTATAAAAGAAAGTGAAACAGTTGGTCCTAAATTTATAAAGATATTTCACTGATATCTAAAGTAAAAATTCGAGCCTATACAGTGGGAGTGGAATTAATTTTTTCGGTATAGGGATGGAAGCTATAATATTTTCACATAATCACTGATATCTAAAGTAAAAAGTCGGGCTTCATAGGGACCGATATCATTAGTATTTCATAGAGATTTTTCAATTATTGACAGATATGTATATTTGTTGTAATATAAAACGAAGAGATGGAAATCTCTACGAGTATATTCAAAGTATGGAGTGTAAAGGGAGGTATCAATCAATCATACTGCGCCCATATCCGGGGTTCCTTTTTGTGATTTTAAGTTCTCAAATGCAAAGTCAATCAATTGAACGGAGAGATATGGAGAGATGAAAATTTATAAATAATTTTGAGATTCTGACGTTGTCGTACTTTCAGTAATTTTTAAATTCATCTGCTTATCCTAAACTTTTGGTGCATCTATCTTGTTTAGCTCTGGGTATCTCAAGCGATCGTTATTTGGATAAAACATATTATGCTTTCGCAAAATCTCCAAATTTTAGCGAATCGAATACGGCTGGAAGTTACTGTGTTTATTCGGTGATTATTTAAAGCTAAATAGTAGAGTTTTAAGAGGAGCTTTTTGGGTCTTACTGTGAACTTTAAGCTGCTTTGATATTCAATATTATCCAAGATATTAATAATTCTGGGCCTATGGTAAGTTATAGTTATCTCTTTAGTTTGGTAAGTTAACAAAGGTATATTTTTCGGCGACAGTGTTTAAGTTTTTATGCCATTGCAACTTTTTCGACTTTGATATAACTGCTTGTCTTAAATATCGACCAACCTTTTGATGCAGTGCCATTTTTTTTTGGTTTTAACTTTTATAGTGGATAGATTTGTAGTTTTTATCGGTGTTGTTGTTGCTTTCAATCTTAAGAAATAAGAAAAAAAGCACTGAAACTAAAATACCCTTCACAGGTGTACTTTTTACAGTAACTATTTGTGTAACTTAATTGTAAACAAAACTGGTATCGACCAGCGATTTGCATCCGACGGAAACGTTTTGTTAGTTTGGTGGTTTGAACTTCTTCGGAGATTGTAGCATTGTCTTGGAAAATAATCTATGCCAAATTTCGTGAATATGTCTTGTCAAATTAAATTGTTGTCTATACAAGAACTTGATTTTGATTGGTCTGACAAAACATGTCAGATTGGTATCAGATAGAATCAGATCGTCATGGTTATTACAAGCTTCGTGCCAAACTTAATATAGTACTCTGTTCAGGGTATACAAATAATAAAATACCAGACACTGCTAAAAACTTTATTACAAAAACAATTTTACTGCTTTTAAGAACCAGTTCGATAATCAAATAAATTTGTAAAAATTAAGTCGTTATACTTTGATGACTTAATTGAAATTTTTACGACATAAAGATCAATATTTGCATGTTGTTGTGTTTTCCATTAACGCATATATATCATTTCCTTTGACATATTGCTTGTCCGACCAATCTTCATTTGTTGTCTTCAATTGACCGAGAGCATACCAGTAACCCACAATCCGTCAGCATAAATTACAGCCACATATGTGCTGGTATGTTTGTGTGGAAAATGCTCACATCAAAAGCTAACAATGTGTTTTTACTTATGGCAAGCCGTCTTTGCGCCTTCTGAAAATTTCAGCTTGTAATTGCTGCACTTAAAATGCGATTAATAATGCATTAGACAACATTTGCTAATTTGCTAAGTGCGAACTCGGTGTGCATTGCTTACAAATGCCGCTGGCACCGGACGCGTGCATAAAATCACAAATCGTAAATACCAATTCAAAGTAAATGTAATCAAAAAAGCAAAAACCAAACAAAAAAATGTTGCAAAAATGCCGGCATGAGGAAAACTAAGTTCGAATTTTTTATACATTAGAATATAATTGAATGTTCCAGTGCAACGCTACCGGCGTCCATGTGTGAATCCACTTGTATACGAGCACATTTTATATGTGCATTAGGGTGGTTCATAAATGAAAAAGATAATTTTTTAATCTTTATTTAACCTTAAACTTGATGATGATGATATTACATTCGAAGAAATCATCTATAAGCTTTATATTCAATTTAGGGTTGTTCTTAAATGTGTGGAACATTTTTTTACATCTAATTTCCTAAAGTTAAACCTCCATGAATGCATTAATATAGTTGAAGATATCATCTTAAACTTTATAAACATTAAGGTGGTTCTTAAATGTGAGATTCAAAATTTTTTAAAACAGATTTAACAAAGATTAACTCCAACAGCTGTACTGATATAAAAAATATATCACAGAAATACAGATTTTTGCACTTTGACCACTTTGCTACACTTCTTACCTCTTTCCTAAATGACTAAAATTTATGTGTGATAATCTTGACTAAAGTAGTACTGGTTTTTGGTGAAAAATTATTTCAATTTTTGAATCAACCTAGAAAAACCTGAAGTTTTGGCACATGTGCTGCCCATCTTAATCGTTTTCAATAAAATTTTACAAGAAACATCTCCACTTCTTGTACTATCGACCAAATGATAGAGATTAAAAAAATTATCGGTATTCTAAGGACCACCCTAGTAAAGCATTTGTAGTTAATAAATAATTATATGAATTTCAATCAGTTCACAGTCCACCCTAATAATCTCTATTGCAAGTAAAAGTTTATAAGAAATCCATAGTGTTAGCAATTGAGAGTTTAGATTAAAAAACGTTCATTTGCTTTTTCAAGAACCACCGTAATGTCCGTATTAGACATAATATATGAATGACCATACTATCTAAGATGGTCATGCCAAAGAAAGAACGTAAAGAATTGCTGCATGTAACATGCTCAGTGCCTTGGAGCATAATGCAAAGCATTTACGGTACTTACAAACATACATATATACACACATATATTATGTACGTACATAATGTATGTGAGTCGATAGCATGGCGTTAAGAAATTCTAATTCAGTGCACAACAACAAGCATCAATTGATTTAAATTAATTGCATAGCATAATTGCTGAACATTAATTGAAATTAATTGCACGCACAGTCGGTGAGTAAAGTACAGCACCAGATATGGTTTGGCAACAAAGCAACGAGGTTGATTTCGAAATAAATACCATTACAAAGTCCTGATGATTATCGTTAATGAAATCAGGCTAAAATGGTAACTGGAAGAAAACCAAAGGTAGACGCTGCAAATTAACGGACGCACTCCCCGCTGTGAACCATCAAACCAAGTTAAGGACAAGTTCTTAAATCTATATACACAAGAATATGCTAAGTAGAAAAGGTTGCAATAAAACCATTAGCACTATGGGAGCGGAAGTCAAAATAGAGACAAATAAATCGCAGGCAAGCAAAGTAAAGGGTGGGACTATATTTGGTTCGAGGAAAAACTCTTAATGCTTTTGAGTTACTATGGTGCTGACATTTCGGTTTTCTTGACCATTTTATTAATTATGAAGTGAATGTTAGGTAGAAGAAACTAGCAGTTATTTCAGCAGCAATTTCATGAAGTTTTTCGATAAATCTTTTATAAAACATTCAAATATTTGATATATTGTAATTTTTGTAAGTTATGTTTTAACAGATTTTAATTTGAGGAATCAAACCTCAAGTAAATATAGCAGATATCATACTTTTTCCAATATATTGTTTGAATGTATAAGTTTATATATCGTCACAAGAAATTAATCCTGCTTAGTTGATGTTCTCATATATAACCACTACCACTTAGCATCCACTATATTTATCGCATCACCCTGTATATTTTTAACCGATTTAAATAAAATGCAAATGCAAGTCATGTAGCATTTTAAAAGTACACAGTTTTACACGTGCAATAAATTGCATTTGAATTAACTGCATTGCTTAGCAATGACTTGCCATTCACCGATAAAATTTGCAATTCTTCTGTCGTTTCGGGTATTCAATTCTATTTGGCTGTTTCGCCGTGAGCATGCCATGACTGGACTTTAATATAGAAGTTGCGTGTTTGTGAGTTATCAAACATTTCTTAATTTTATCAGAAACGTGTTCGACCAAACAGGAACCGAAGAAAGTGTTGCTGATGGCTTCACTTTTGTTTGGTAGTTTTTGTTGTTGTCTGTGCGAATGATAGCAACTTTTCCAACGACTTGGTGTATAGCTTATATATGGTGTTAGATTACCGTGAGGGCATAGCGAAGCTGAAGAAATAATAGTAGATTAAAAAGGCTTAGAACACGATATGAATACCTTACGACGGCTTTTTATCAATAAAAAGTTTAAGAATTATCGAAAATTGTTAGTTCCGCTACTATGGTGAAGTTCGCACACACACTCATATAAATCACGCATATACTATGTTCTTTCACCACCGAAAAGGGAATTGGTTTTTTAGGTATACAACAAAATATTGATATAGGTAAATGTTTTTGGTAATCGATATCCGCAGTTTCCTTAAACATGGCGCAAAAAAGATTATTGTAAATAAGCAATTAATTTTTCGTATCGAGAAATGATTATCTACACATATGAATACGAAATTTATTACCAAAAGTGGCATAAGGTCTTATCTCTCTTTAGAAACTATAATATGTCAACTTTGCTCTCCATATTGTTTTTTAAAACTATCGATTACAGATAAAATCTAAGAATATCGATAATATCGATTATTTTTTGAAAATTAGTCAAAGCAATATTTTAGCGATAACAGAATTAAGAAAAGACCTTATCTCAATTCTATCAGAAATTATAATTCACTGTGAAAAAACGTTTGAAATATGACAGGGTGATATCGAAAAAAATCTGAATGATTCCCTCCGCTATCGCGCGAAACAATTGGGGCTGTACCCATCCGTTTTATGCAAGATTTTGCGGAAGGATCTTGGTTGGCGGATTTACAAAATCTAACTCGTGTAAGAATCGAAGCCGAACGACCATCAAGTGCACGTTCGGTGAATGGGCCCAAAATTAATTGGCCACGGATCCCGATTTTCACAAGGAAATTTTATTCAGCGATGAAGCTCAATTTTGTTTGAATGGATACGTTAATAAACAAAATTGTCGCATTTGGAGTAATGACAATCTACAAGCCATTTTTAAGACGCCGTTATATTCTAGAAAAGTCACTATTTGGTGTGCTCTCTGCGTAGAAGGAATCATTGGTCCAAATTTCTTCAAAAAAGAAGCCGGTCATTATGTTACAATAAATGCGGAATCCTCCAAGACACCTCTGGACTCTTTTTTGTGGGGTAGGTATGTACGCAGATAAGTCCGAGACAATTAACGCCTTGGAAGAGAATATTATGCGCGTTATTGGTGACAATTAACCCCGAATGGCGAAAAATGGGTCGAAAATTGGGTCTTTCGGCTGGAATTTATTCGAACCAGCCGCGGTGATCTGTTGCCCGAAATCATTTTTAAAACATAATGACAAACTTTTATCTTTAAAACAAAGCCAAATTCTTCGCCATAACATTAAATTATATGCGTTTTGTTTCTTCTTAAAAACCACATGTTTAAATAAAACACCCTTTATATTTGTAACTTTCTTGCGATGTCAACTGTAGATGAATGATTATTGAAATAATTTCTTGGTAATAAAATTTAATGAATCAAGTACATACAAGGTATTTATAAGTTATTAAAATAGTAATAACCATTATTTCAAAGCCAATAAAATATTTTAAATTATTTATACCTTTCATGGGCATGAAATATTGTGTTAACTGTGATTCAAACTTGTAAGTGTTAGAAGAAGACAGAGAATAAAGCATGTGGTATATCTAATACTATTATATCACGAAAAGCTGAATCGATCTACCCATGTGTGTCCGATTTTCTGTATTTTTACTCGTTACTTTGGAGAGAAGACATATTTGTACTCTATTAATTAGATCTTAAAAATAAACAGATTGTACCATGTGACAATTACTTATAGGTATTTTCTTGCAATAAATTTAGAGATTTTTTATTAACCTGACTTATTTAAGTAAGCGACAAAGTATGTGGAATTTTATCTAAGTTTTGTTTGTCAAAAAGACATTGCGGACAGTGGTGGTAATTTTAATCGGATTGATAGCTGGTTATATTTCTCTCAATCTTCAGAGTGTAGCGATTCGAACAAACAACTGGTATAAGTCACACAAAGTATCATAATGGAATAGAAATAGAATAGCAAACGATTATAGCACTTTGATGAGGTAAAACACATACTCTCTTGTAACGAGTTCGTTTCTATAATTTTAGCAGATTGGCGAATCGAAAGCGAAACACATATATATATTTTATTATTTAAATTATTGTTATAGCAAGCTTTTTTATATTCAGTTAGAATTATATTGAAAGCATTAATATCTTTCTCTCGATTATTTTATTTTCATCTTAAACAGATGAATTCCAGATTAGTCGCTATCTGCTGCTCTTAATGTTATGTTCCTTCTAGTTGGTTTACATAATCGCTTTGAAAGTAAACTCTAACCACGTCTAAACCTCAAACTTTACACATAATTATGCTCATTGTTAGCACAAAAACTTAATAACCAAATTTTTCTCCGGATAAGATGAGAACTGATGTATGCTTGTTTACCGAAGTGAGCAGCTAAAAAATGTAAGTGTAGCACTACTTGTTACAACTTGTAAATTTTTATCGAAGTAGTTTACAAAAACTTTGCCCTCTTAGGCATTGCAATGTAAATAAACGCACACACTCACATATACATATGTTTATGTATGTGTGGTTGTGTGGTTGCCTTAAATCCAGTAAAATAAACAAATGTACACGTTCTATTCGACACAGTTTCGATTTTGGTTGCTGTTGTTGTTCGGCAGCAGATGCGGTTTGCAGTTGCTTTTACGGCAAATTGTTAAAAATTAATTTCCATTTGTGTTTCGGTTACGCGCATGCACACATGCATGTGCTTAGCTGTAGATTGGTGGATAAGCTGCTGAATTTCAGCGTTAAATTATTTAATTTCATTACGAACATACGTGCGCATTTTAAAATTCTGGCCAAACTGACATATTTGATGAAAATTGTAATCACCAAAATATATATGTATATGTTAATTACCATAATATACTTAGCACATTGGTACATACATACATACATTTGTACGCGGTGGTATGCAAACACATCGTTAAAATTCTGTAAATACATATATATTGTACAATTATAAAGCTTGTTAACTGTTCAGTGACTAATCACCCATACTAATGTAGGTTTCATACATTCAGGTATTTTTTTAGCTACATACATATATTTATATGTATACATACATAGACTTATACAAACATTCGTATTTTATTCGCAGAAAATTGCATTCGTATTGAATTAAGGGCTTGGTCCATCGCACAACCGAAGGAAACCCCTCATTCATCGGTTGAGCTGGCTCATAATTAATTTATACGCTAGTTGAATTCATTAGTTGTAATAGACCGCCTGAACTGTCAGCGTTGTCTGTGCTGTTACTGACAGACGGTTAGCTGCAGCAGATAAGTGACTCGGCTTGATGACTTAATTGAAATGCCTGGGCCTTCATTGAGTTAATCATTTAGTTAAATTTGCAGTTGTTTGAATTCGAAATCTTCTGCGGACATGTTAATTGAGAAAATGACATTCTTAAATAAACATACATACATATGTATGCACATGTACAAATACTTGTATATAGTAGGGTTTAAGACTTTTTTAAAACTCCAATAACAACAAAAAAATTTTTTAAGTTGATAACTTTTAATTGGCCAGAAAGAGGACTCTTCACAGCTTCTAGAACACTTATCAACAATTTTTTACGAAATAAAAATTTTAACTCGAAATTTACTTTAAATGTGGTGATGTTAAAAATAAGTTTTTTTTAGAAAATTTGTCTTTATTTTATAATTTAAAAATTTTACCCTCAGGCTAAGCAAAACAAAAAATTTGTGTGTAGATATGTCCTGATGACATTTATGCTGAAAAAACTTCTATTAATAATAGACTTAAAGTAAACTCGTTTGTTTTGTTATTAGAGAATCAAGAAAATTATAGGAGCAATACACATATGTATTTTAATTATAAAAAAAATATATATTTTGAGTGTTATAAGAAGTAAAAATTTACGTCTAAAAATAAAAATATTAGTAACTTTTTTTCAGAGTAGGGGTACATATAAAAAGCTATTGCATTTGGCAATAAAGACATAATGCTTGGTTCCTGCACTTATAAATGTACAAAGGGCGCGAAAAGTAGTTCCGATCCGGTATTGTACACTCAAGGAAAATCGATGACTTTCTTTTTTCTCGCTTTAAGTCTTTTATGTTATTCATTTGATGACTTATTTCGTTGTTTGAAATTTTAATCTCCATTTGCCCTATGTGATTTTTTTGATGAGTGGTTTTCAATGAAGCTATACCTTTTTGGCGTTGGTCTTTTTAACAGCTGTTACTTGTTTAGTACTCTTTGGTTTGCGATTTCATAATGCGCAGACTTACTCCGGAACAACGTTTGCAAATCGTGCAAATTAATTATTCGATCGACTTTATCGGTCAACAGAGTCGGTAATTCGAACAGCCATGCATCGGTTTCGCACCACGTTTACTCTAGTGGATAATGCGCATCCTCATATACAAGTAGTATACGCCATACTGTGCGCACCAAAGACGTTATTACTGCTGTGGAGCCGAGTATCGAAGAAGACCCGAATGACCCGCCTGCAACAACTCGAGCCTTGCCCATGAACTTAATGGCAGATTTTGCGAAATAATCTGGGTTTACGGACTTTCAAAATCCAACTCGTGTAAGAATTAAAGCCGAACCTTTTTGTCGCATAATCCAGAAACCATTGTTGAGATGCCATTAAATCCTCAAAAAGTCACTGTTTGGTATGCTCTATGGTCAGAGGGAATCATTGGTCCATAGTTTTTAAAAAAATCAAGCCGGCCGTAATGTTACAGTGAATTGAGAACGCTATGGAATCATGATTAATGACCTTTTCGTGCCTGAATTGGAGGATGTTGATGTGGGCGACCACTGGTTTCAATAAGACGGCGCTACATACCATACAATCAATTTATTATAGAAAACTTTTGGTGAGCGCATTATAAAATTAAATCGTATGCGTTTTATATCTTCTTGAAAACCACATTTCTAAAAACCTTGATTTTAGCATCAAAATTTATTATATTGCAATTTATTTCCGTCTTTGATTCTCCATTTCTCCGCTTTGTTGTTGTTGTAGCGCACCGCAAACATTCCCTAAATAATTTTGAGGAATATGGCCGAGTTGACAGTAGTTGGCCGATTAAAAGTCCGAATGCGTTCCGGTTACACAAGCCCAACCGTACGTAAACCCATCTTCTCTGCTACGCTATTCTGTTTTCAAGCTACGCTCTCTTCTTAAATACCTTTATGTGAAAGCAACAACAAAGATGTGGAGTTAAATTCAATGCAAGAAATAATTGAAGTGCGTTTATACTGCTTGCTATTTTATCTTTCTTTGATAATGCCAGTCACTTACTTTAATACCAGTTGCTTATTTATTTCGCCTTTCTACTAATTACATTTTCAGTTGGAATGTGCATAACTAATGGTGTTTACCATTTCTTTATTATATTTATATTTATATATTGTATTTATACCAGTTCTATGTTCGATTTGCTACTCCTTTTATTATAGCAAATTGCATGTTATTGATAATTTCACATCTAATTAAACTGATACATATTTACCATTTAATTATTTTCATTCGATTATACTTTCATAACAGTTATTTGTTCGATTCAACACTGTTCAAGTTCCATTGAACCGAATAATGCTAGTATTTGGATTCCGGATTCCGGTGGTAGAACCGCTTATTATTCTACATACAAGTATTGTATTTATACTATTTGATTTTTTGATTCGCCACTCGCTCAGTTTTGACATATGTACTACATAAATAAAAAGAATGCTTATTTATTTTACTTAAAAAAAAACCCAATTATTATAGTAACTTTGAAATGAAAATGCTTAATAAATTAATTATATTTTCTTTGCATTTTGCATATTTTTTACAAGATTTGTTTTTCATACAACATTATATCTTCTCTCACTTCTAAAATCAAATAATAACAAGTAAGTAAGTTCTAAGTTCGGGTGTAACCGAACATTTTATGTGAAAATGTGATTTACGGGATTTTTCTTATATATTTTTAATAAAAGTAGGAAGTTGTGAATCCATTATTTACAATCACATACAAGAATATACAATATTATAAGAAAGACATACTTTCGGAATTTCATTAAGATTTCTTACTTTTTGACCGATGTGTAGTAGTTTAAAGTCAACCGGAAATATTTATATTAGGTATATATTGGGGGTAAGGGAAGTATTGGACCGATTTTACCCATTTTTGGCACAAGGACATGCTGTCATCACAAAAAAGTCTTGAGGAATTTAAAACTAGCATTCACAGACTGACTGATATGTTTGGTAAAAATTCAGGTTCCTTGAAAACGTATAGCGCGATTTCGACAATTATTTGGTGTAAGATAAAATACGTTGAGGGCACTATTTGGGCAAAATATTTATTATTAATAACTTAATTGATGTGATCTGTATACTGTAAAGTAAAATAATCAAATGGAATTTTTTTGTTATATGTGATGTAGGCGTAGTTGTTAACCGATTTCCATAAAGTACAATAGTAATAATTGGATAACCCCACATATCGAATTTCATCTAAAAGTGGGCGGTGCCACTAATTTTACCCATTTTCACAGTGTATAAATAAATGCTAAAGAGATTTCTTCTCAGCAAGTTTGGTTGAGTTAGCCTTACAGGTTAGGAAGATGTGTACATTTAATTATTTAGAAGGCTACGCTCATTTAAAAAAAAATGTCAAGTGAATCTCACTACTGCGATCCCTGTACCAAATTACAGTCTTGTATCTCAATTTAGTGCTTAGTTTTGACACTATATAGGTTTTCGTGTAATGGCATTTCATCAGGATATCTCAGGATATTATTACTCAAGTTATCACTTGCACGGACAAACGAATATATGGGTGGATGGATAGTCCCCCGGATTTCAACTGGTCTCGTCACCCTGATCATTTAAATACAAGTATATATATTATATAACACCATAAATATCTCGATTAGTTTTAGGTGATACAAACAACCGTTAGGTGAACAAGACTTTTATACTCTGTGCAGCATGTTGTGAGAAGAAGAGGCACATCTAGTCTATCTCCGTAAAATGACCTACGGTCGAAAAACAAAATACGAAATATAAGAAGAGTTGAATTTTACTCAAAACTTTGTTCGTTTTTGACCTGCCAACATTTTTTAGATAACATAAAAGGACTAAGCGGATTTTGTTTTTAAATTTCACACTATGCAAGTCCATTAAGTTATTTGCAATCTAGTTGTCCATGTTATTTCATATGTTAAACAATTTAATTATATAGTTTTAGAATTTAATGAGGGGAAAAGATATATTGAAAACTTTCTAATAAATATAATTAATTTGTTTTCTAAGCACTTTGCCTATTTTCTATATGATTTTACTTAAATATTAAAGATTTTATTAACTCATCACTAAAACTATAAACCATAAGTACTCTTATAAATTGACTAAATAGGTTAAATTAGATTTTGATATGTAGTTTTAATAATAACATTTTTTTTATTATGAAAAAACTAAAATAAATGTTTATTTATCCATGTGAATTTAGGTGTAATTGGGTTATTCACATCACTAAATCGACATTTATAACACATTTATAAAAAAACGTATCTGATATGCATATATATAATATATATGTAGGTATATACAAATGTATGTATCTATGACTACATAAAATTATTTCTATTTTTTTTAGATTACCTCGCAACGCTTCTATTTATCTTTTCGCGTAGATAGCAATGAAAAAAAAATTCGATAAAAGCGATATGTTAGCTTTCATATTCCTATCTTACCGACAATCACATGCATATCCTGTCTGGTTGACTGAACTGCAGGAAATTTGCAATGCGAGTGGTTTCATTGTGCTCCTATATACGTTTGGGTAGCGCCCTATTCATCATATATACTCAACAATGTACACACCAACACACACATACACATGAATATGCACCTCAGTTTTTAGCACTTTCCGACGCATCCCACGGCATATTGTACTCGATTTTCCTGATACACTCCGTCACACCTACATACGAGTGCACATATACATAGATACAGTACCGACTCAACAGCTAGTCAATCGACCGATCACTGTCTACACTTTATTGCACCCGAACAAAGGCTATTGCGACATGCGAATCGGGGAAAAAATATTGAAAGAGTAAGCGCAGATGAGATGAAAAGGGGACCTTGCCTTGCAATACTTTTAGTTTGTTTTTGTTCTATGCCTTGCATCTGTCTGACTTTTGTTTACTTTTGCACATTTTGTTCGTTTGCCAAGTGCCCGCAGAGTGCCGAGCCAAGGCCCAGCGCTTTTGTCATTTTGCGTTCGACCAAGTTGTTATCCCTTAGGTTTGACTTCTGGCTTTCATAGAAATTGCTCCTTAATTAAAATGAATAAAGGAAATGAAATTTTGACTTGAGTGACCTTCTGGAATGTTTCTGTTGAGATTTTTCACTTTACATTTTGAATCGGTACGCTATACTGCTACATTAAGGTCTCTAAGAATGTATGTACATATGTATATTAAAAGTGTTTGATTGGGATTTTTTATATATTTCTATGTGTTATGGGTGTGATAATATAAAGGTATCATATTCACACTGGTGTGGACTTCCGCTTTATGACTTATGTAATGGCACACTTAATATAAAAAATAATAAAATTGTAAGTAACGATTCTAGTAGAGTGCACAAGCGGTATATTCTTTGTATCGTAATTTTGAAAATTTATGTTTAAATTTCATTTGGGGAAGGGTTAAAACTTTCTTATTCCCTTTCGATATTTTTTTTGAGGATCGAAGTATAAATTAACGGGATTTTTAAATGTTAGATTCTTATAAATAATATTTAGTCCTTATATCTTCTCAGTTGATGCGTCAAACTTTTCAAAATATAAATAAGATGGAGTTACAAATGCCATATCTAACGGCAAATATATATATTTTGTAATATTAGATCACATAAAATTTAATCTAAATATCTTTATAAAAGGATCAATAAAAGCTGTTCTCTTGTTGTCTGTCTGTCTTTATTTATACAAGTCTGTAGTATTTATTACATTTTCAGTTCGATTCCCAATTTTCCAGACTTTTATGAATTTTATTTAAACAGTGAGTGGATTAGTGCATGTTGCATTTTCGGCGAGTTCCTTAGTTACCTATACTTAAGGGACGCCATTTTAATAAAAATATTTATACTTTAAATAAAAAAAAACTCTGTCGTTTGAATTTGAAGTGTTTTTATTTTTAAATATAATGCTATTCATGAGGTAACCCCCCATTTATTAGTCATAGAATAATTTTAAATGAAGTTGGCTTGGCTGGCATAGCGCTCGAGCTCGTCAATGGTTCGAGAATTGCTCCACATACTTTGCTTTTCAAACAACTGCACAAAAAGGAGTTGGGGGTAGTCAAATCTTGGTCTGAGCTTGTTTTGAAGTGTAACATGTTGCGTCGTTTTGTAGATGCCACTAATTGTCAAGATTTTTTCACGCATTTCCAGCGACTAATGATGATTTTGGCTTCTAAGCCGGTCCAAACAATAACTTTGCAATCATACAGGATGTTTGATAGTTTTTATACTCCTTTAATACCGCGCAAACACACCTCACTGATATAAAATTTGCTTTCAGAAATTAAGAGAAGAAAAACGAGAGAATTTTTATTTCGGAGCGAAGTCATTTATGGTCCGAAATGTGTCAAATTGAGGTTGCAAACCATGTCTAACTAACTCAATGGGTTTGTAAATGTCAAAGCTATTCAGTATTTACATGCCGCCATTAAAGGGGACTCATCTTTTGCATATTTAAATGTGGATTAAGTTATTATTATATTAAGGATTAACTGGCAAAGTGTTGTTGGTTATTGATATTTATAGTAATACTATTATCCATCGTAAGCCTCATCCTAACCTAATACGAAAACAAGAAAAAATGGGGCAAAAATATTGCAACACAATTGTCTATAGGCTTATTTGCTAGATATGTATATAAATAGGTATAAATATGTATGTATGCATGTTAGGGTGGGTCAATACAAACGAATATTGTTTCCTTCGCTTGGTATGAAAAATAAGTTCTTAGACACTTCTACAAAAATAAGAATAAACATGAGCTCTAAATTGTAACGAGAGGCTCGTCCGCGTTAAAATGTCCTATTTTTTTCTTATTATCAGATAGAAAAATTTTATGCTATACAAAATGGTCTCTTGCGGGTTTTTCGTAAACCTAACCACTTAAAAGATATTAACGGTTGAAGTGTGAGTATTGTACGGTAACATTTTTTTCTTATGAATTTTATAACTCAACGAAAACAAAATCATTTTAAATTGTAAAACAGTTTCGTAGGAAATTTACTGCTCTACTGTAAGGCGAATAACCTTGCCGCTACAATTATTAGCTCATACTTGCAGAGATTTTCGTAGAGGTGTCAAAAACCTATTTTTCAGAATACGAAGCGAAAAAAATTAATATTTTTTGTTCCACCCTAATAAATGTATATACTATATGTATCTACAAAAATGGCATAATTCTTGTTCCAACCGAATTTTCTATGGAACTGATATAGGTATATGCGTCGGTTCCCAAATTATAACACACGCTAATGAATTAAATTTTGAGTATTAGTGCGTATTATTGCAATTGATACTATAATGAGAAAATATTGCATGGGTTCTAATGCCCAATTTACATTATGTTAGCGCTGGCCCGTGGGCTATTTAAAACAAAAACACAATTGACTTGATCGGAATTTTCTGAAACATAAACAAACTTTTTTTGTTTTTGTCTTTTTGTTTTTTGTTGCAACAGCGCCAGCGGCCATCCAAGCTGTAAATTCAAACAGATCTACAAGTATATATTATATCATATATTTATGTGTGTGTGTATGTTTATATCTATGTGTATGTGTGTTTATTGCAGTTACAGAAATGTTAATAGCATTATAGCACACTTGTTGTTGTGGTTCTTTTGGGCGTTGCTGAGTAATTGTTACCATTCGCAGCTGGGATTCACCCTCTGGAAATCCGAAAAGCAAATCCACACACAATGAACGCATCGTGCACCGGAAGCATACGCTTTGTATAAATGCAGATACATATATGTAAAAAGATTTAAGCAAGCGTGTGTATGAATGTGTGCACTGCATGTTCTATCCGCTGCTTCACAGTTCATTTGTTTACATATTTGTTAAAGCAATTGTAGAAATTGGTAAAAGGGCTCTAAAAGATATTTTTTTGACTCACAAAATCTTTTATCTCTGCTTTGCCGAGGCATTTTCACACATCTGCAATACTTTTCGACTTCGTTCGGATTTTCTATTTTCGTTCACTTTCAATTGCTTTAATTAGTAGGTTCATTGAAAAAATATATGTAGTTGCAGTTGCTGCAGACGCCATCTAGCAAAGGCAAATTGTGATTAATGCATTTCCCCAGCCCGACTCGTTACATTTTCGTTCACGCTTTAAAGCGCCGAAAGCTTTTAGCACCCTTTTAAATTACTCAACTTTTTTGTATAGATTTTAGTCTAATTATTGTTTAATCATAGCTTATTGGTGCAGTATGTTAGAGTGGCATTAGAGGCAAAACCAGAGCATATAAGTGTTCACATGTGTATAAATATGTTTATATTATATTATGTATTCATACATATGTATGTATGTTATTTTTTTGTTGTTATAAGGAAAGTGCTTAATCTATTAAAAAAAGTTTCCAATTTTCTATTTGTTGTTAAGGTTTTAAAAACTGTTACAACAATATTTGTTGCGTTTAGAATATATTTTGTTAATCCAGGCTTAAGGCTTAAATGAGCACCATATTATTTTTAGTTGAAAATAACAAAGAGTGGATTGCTAGGTTGCTTTCACAAGTTGCTATTATTAAATTATGGTTTATACAGTTATATTTACTTTCTATTAGTTACAATAATAATATGTGATAAATCTCTACAAAAAATGTATAGATATGAAGGGTGTTTCGTTTAAAGGTGAAGAATTTCTTAAAAGTTATAAGCTGAAAATACATAAGTATGGTATATGTAGCTACATATATCTCTATAGATACATATTTAGTTTGAAAGCTTTTACTAAAATTTGGATACATAAAGGGTGTTTATTTAGAGGTGCATCATTTCTTAGAGCAATAGCTGTCAGAAGAGCTGTCAAAGTAAACATGTGTGCTTGACATTTATGCCCAGTATACTTTGACAAATTGCCAAACAATGACTTTAAATGGAAGCACGTTAAAAAATCAATCAACTTAGTTTCAAATCTTGCGTTCTGTACGATAAACTTATATTACTTTTACATTTTTACTGTTGAACTTATGTAATTAGCAACAATTCTAGTGAGCACTCAGCAAACCACAGCAAGGCTAGTTTTCCCTTGTTATAAATTGGCTAAATGGTCATTGTATTATCGGTAAGGTTAAAAATCGTGCCGGCTGCCAGGTGAAGAAGCTGCTTGGATGGAGACGGGATGTACGTATTTCAAAATTTCATGCTTGACTGTCCCGACTTTGTGAGGTTAAGGCTTAAACATTTCAGATCTCACATCTTCAAGGCATCCTAGTGAGTAAGCATTAATAGAAATAAAACGTTTAAGCAGATCGGACTACACGAGTTTTTTTTCTTGTTTCAGAAAAGACTGTATATAGCAGTCCAAGCGCGATCAGCACATGTTTTTTTACCAATCATAGATCAAAACTAATCTTAGCAGTCATAAGCAATGACACCATCCACAGGAACGTAAATTAGCAAATCTGTCATATTTGTAGTGTAAACAATCTTGGGGAGACTCTCTTCCATTCAGAAAAATTTACTGCTTTGAATAAACAAACAATATTGGTGCATACTTTTTGGGAGTTAAGGCGGAGCCAGCATTATCATTAATGTTCTGCACAAACTGTTCGCGACTTTCCTCACCATGTCAATATCAACAGGGTAAGAGATAATC
Organism: Bactrocera oleae; assembly: GCF_042242935.1. NCBI lineage: Eukaryota > Metazoa > Arthropoda > Insecta > Diptera > Tephritidae > Bactrocera > Bactrocera oleae. The sequence goes on along the minus strand of NC_091537.1, from coordinate 20,822,795 downwards.
ACTTTCTTAATTCGGGATTGTCAATCGGTTACTTTCGCCATCAGAATTGCTTAGGGGCCTTTTGTGGAGGTATGCAACATACAATAGATTCAGTGCGCTGATGGCAAGTTAAGGCCGGTTGTACTGGAAGAAGTGGTGAAAAATTTAACTTACTTGTTGACCTTCATAAGATCCGATGTGGGCGCTCGAAATTTTCTTCAAATCTTAAATTCTCAGAACTTGAACAAATATCAATAAAATACCAAATATTGGCTAAATCATATAATCTTCTGTGTGCTTTTAAGAACACATAAAACGAAGAATTTATTATAATAAACCAACTTTTATTTTAAACGAGTTGCAAACGAACAGTCAGTTCAAATAAAATTCTCAGGATTTCAACAACACTCCATTTTGTTTGTCATTGCTGTTGTAAGAAATTTGAACTGACAATTCTTCACATTTTGTTATTTTTAAAAATATATAGTATATTAGATTAGAGCTCATTTACTTTTGTAAGCAACCTCGTTGGAATTTCTGAAAAATGTGTATGTATCGTTGCTTTACATGCATTGTTATACTCTGAACAGGGTATATTAAGTTTGCCACAATGCTTGTAACACTCAGAGCGAAACGTTTTGGACCCTATAAAATAATCCCTTAGATTTTGAGATATCGATCTGAAATTTTACTCATATCTGTTTCTCCCCAAGAAGCTGCTTATTTTTCGGAAACGCCGATATCGGACTACTATAGTGTATAGTTGCCATACAAACTGAACGATCGGAATCAAGTGCTTGTATGGAAAATTTTTCATTTGAAGAGATATCTTCAAAAAATTTGGCTCAGATTATTGTCTAAGGCATTCGTGCAATTTTCAGGAAATTGTTCTGATCGGACCACCATAGCATATATTTGCCATACAAAACGACCGATCAAAATCAAATTCTTAGGATATCTTTTGTATTTGCGAACGGTATTATAGATTCGGTGCAACCGAAGTTAATCTTTTTATTTTAGCGAGTATTCTTTTACAACTCGGTTACAAGAGAACGAGACTAATATGGTAAATCACAAAGAAAGTAAAACATCATAATGTCGTCAATTAAATAAAAACGTAATGTGTAGGTATGTATGTATGTATTACTCGTATTAAAATAGTTGTCGGTTTGAACAAAAGAAATGTTGCGCATACGCATCCAACCACCTCTCATTACTCACATTCAAACATTTTTAAGATAATATTATATATGTTTGTATATATTCATATATAATATAATATAATATTAAATGCCCCCATTTAGCGACAAAAGTAACAAAAACCATTGCACACATATGAGTGCATTGAACGCTGCACTTTTGTTGATCTGCGCAGTTAGTTACTCACATACATACGCAAATACAAACGTCTACGCATAGCTGACTGAAAGTGGCGTAGATCGCGGCGATATAAGTATGTAAATTATTCGCAATGCGACATAAACAAGTGCCTCACAGCTGTCAGCAGGTGTGTTACTAACGCTTTTGTGTGTATATGTAGCATACATACATACAATCTTCGCAGAATTATCTTAGTAATCGTAATTGGTGACTAATGCGTGAATAATTGCTGTTTTGCATTCAAGCTCAACGGTTAATAATAATTGCAATTTGATGAATAAGTGGAACTAATCTGTAGATGAATAGTTTGTGTAGAGTTACATTTATTTGTTTATAATGCGTTTCTAAGGTTATAATGCTAACTAAAATACGCTGGTTTTCAGCTTGTAATGCAATTTCAAGAATTTAATAGGTTATGGCACATAAATAAAACTAGTGACGTCATACTATTTTTATTGAAACAATGTTTTGATGAATAGTTTAAGGGGTACGGCTAGTCTAGAGCCCTCAAACAAGGCGTAACATTGACAACAAAACGAATTTATCTCATTCTGTTTTATTAAACATGTATTTGAGTGTAAAGCAAGAGAATATGCTAACTTCGGTTGCACGAAAGCTATAATACACTCTTCTAATACAGAAGATGCCGTACAAGAACTTGAATTTGATCGATCATTTAAAAAAAAAAACTATATGTTATAGTGCTCTGATCAGAACAAGATCTGAACTTAAGCAATAATCCGTGCCAAATTTCGTGTAGATATCTCGTCAAATAAAAAAGTTCTCTATACAAGGATATGATTTCGGTTGTTCAGTTTGTATGACAGCTATATGCTATAGTGGTCCGATAAAGAACGATCCGATAAATTAGCAGCTTCTTTGAAAGACAAAAGATATCGATATCTCGAAATCTAAGTTACTACAGACGAACATGGCTAAATTGACTCAACGTGTCATGCTGTAAATTTTTATATATTATATATTTTGTAGGGTCTTCGACATCTCCTTTTAAGTGTTACAAACATTTCGGCAAATTTAATATACCCTGTTCGGGATATAAAAGTTTAAATTAGCGTAAAATAAATTTCTCGATATTAAGGAGGCTATATATTGCTACATATGTTATTATATGACTTTGATAATTTAATTGTTATACTTAGAGAATATTTTTCAGCAACTCAGTTTAACTAATGACCTATTTCGTTTATAACAGTGCATTTTTTACCACTTACATTTTTCAACTTTAAGAAAAGGTTTAAGCTTCGCTTCCTGTAAATTTATAATTTTCCTAGTCGTATATAGTATGAATGTGGTTCTGCGAATTATTGTTCATTTATGAAATCATTTTTTAAATTTTTTTATAATTCATGTTTTTATTTATTTCTAAGAGCATTTTTGTTCATTTTCTTGATTTACTGATGTGAAAATATTATAGTAGTTAATTGGAAAAGAAAGCACTTAGAAATATATGTACATATATGTGTATATGTAGATGTTTATATATTGTATATAGTATTGCTTTTTTGTATGTCTGGTACATTTTCATCTCCATTTGCTGAATTTTCTGAAATTCATAAGCTGATTTAGTCTTGACTTCATCTTATTCGCTTTTATATAGCATAAAAGCAAAACAGCGAAAAGCGAAACAGGCAGCATCTAAATTTCGTTTTGATCAAACATGTCGAAATTGAAATGAATTCACATGTTGCATTTCGATAATGAGAAACATTTTTGTTTTCAGAAGTATTTAAAATTTAAGCTTAAGTTGAAGTACTAAGCATACTTTCCACTTCAATTAGTTGATACTGATTCAAATTAATTTTAACAAATCAAAATACATCTTTCCAGAGTTCTAGGAAAAAACCAAAATAATTATTAAAACAGTTAAGAAAACTCAAATAATACTAATCGAAACTACATTTGACAAATTATTTTTTTTACGGTAACAACTTAAAACTTTTGCGTTTGAAAAGAGTGATATGCACCCCTTATTATTAGGGTGTTTTTTTACATGTTTTTCAAGAAGAAAAAAAACGCATATACTTTAATGTTATAATAACCTCACTAAAAATGGTACAGTGGTGTTCAATCGCACGAGCTTGGACGCTCACCAAAGGTAAATTGATTGTCTCGCACGGCATGTAGCACCGTTTTCTTTAAACCAAAGATCGTCCACATCAACATCCGCCAATTCAGGCACGAAAAAGTCATTAATCATAGCTCAATAGCATTTCCAATTGTCTGTACAGTATGGCGGGATTCATTTTTGAAGAAATATGTACCAATGTTTCCTATGCATAAAGTGGATGGGCACAGCTCGAATTGTTGCGCGAGATGGCGGATGGACTGCATGGACTCATTCGGATCTTCTTCGATACTCTGCCCCTTAGCAGTAAAACGTCTTCGCTGCGCGTTATCCACTAGAGTAAACGTGATGCCAAACCGATCCATGGTTGCTCGAATGGCGGACTCAGCTGAGTGATTATGTCGAGCGAATGTGTCACGCCAACTGAACTATTGTTTTGGTAATAAATTTGCAAACGTTGTTCCGGACAAAACTGTGTACAAATCAAGTAACAACTGTCAAATAGACAAACTCCGAAAAATGTATTGCTCCATTAAAAACCACACGCCTAAAAAAACATCCGTTATGTTTAACATTTCTTAGTTGATTTAGCCGTGTCCGACTGTTTGTTTGTCTGTCCGACCGTCCGTCTGTATATATACGAACCAGCCCCTTTTTTTTATGAGATATTGATCTGAAATTTTCAAAGTTCGTTTTCTAACCAAGACCGTCGGAATTGCCGATACCGGAACACTATAATATATAACTGTCATACAAATTGATCGGTAAAAATAAAGTCCTTTTTCGAACAACTTTTTTATTTGACAAGATATATTCACGAAACTTGGCATTTATTCTTCTCCAAGGCAGCGCTACAATGTCCTCAGAAATTGTTCAGTTCGAACCACTGTAGCATATATCCAAAGAATCTGACCCATCAAAATCAAGATGCTTTTTTGCTATTCAGCTGTAAAGGGTATTGCAGTTTCGGTGCAGCCGAAGTTAACATATTTCCTTATTTTTAAGTGCCTTCTATGTGAGTTTTTAAGAACTTTAATTTTAGAACGTTTTTCCAGGGTAGTTCCAATGGAAAACCATACTATTTTATCAGCAGTATAACAAAATAGAATTATATACATATGTACATATGTATAAGTACATAAATATATAATTTGACTTCACCCACCGAGTAACATGGTACTCACAAGCTGTACATACTTGACCGCAAACTGACCTACCTAAAAATCCGCTTAATTAGTCCTTTTATACCAGAAATGTACATACATATACTCGTATGAATATATTTGCTTAAACATAAATATTTGCTTTAAGCGCCTTTGAGCCAAAATACAAACTTCCCATATGTTTTAGCTTCAATTCTACGGCTATAAACAGTTATACTAATTCACTTTTATTATTTACACAAAACTTTCCATTTGTACACACATACACCTGTGCGTTAGTGGCCGCTATAACTGTAATGCTGCGTAATCTTTTATCATATTTCATCAAAAGATCTAAAGCACCAAGGTAAGTTGTGTGTTCTTTCTTCTTTATTCAGCCATTTGGAGGCAATAGTTTTGTGCAACCACTCGCACTTCATGCATCCAAAAGCTAATAGGAGTCTGCACACTTCCTTCATAACTGAACTTTGCTGGCAATTCGCAACTTAATTGCAATTGAGAGCAGAGTAAAACAGAGCAGCGTGGAGCGGAATAAAGCAAAAAGAACAGAGCAGTGTGGAGGAGAGTTGAGTGGCGCGACACGGCGGCACCAAGGCGCTAAGGAGAAATAAGCGAATTCGCAATGAAATGCAACGCATCCATCCGCAACTAACTGGAAATGTTCTTCACGCCCTACCACGTTACACATACTTTTTGCATCTCCGAAGACTCCCAAGTTTATAGCCACACGCATTCCAGCGCACCACGAGTACACATTGCTGCGCATTCCGTTCGGGTGTTTCACTAAGGCATGCCAAGGGAGCACAAACTTCTGTATGTTTTTTTCTTCTTCTGTATGTTTGTATGTGCGTGTGCATGTTGGGAAAAGTGTGTTGTTTGTTTGCCCATTTGCTTCCACTTCGTTTGTGAGTACGATAATGTTCTGCCTGAATAAAGATAATCCATTTCCGAGTAACTGCAATATACTAGTCAGCACCACGTAGATGTCCGTGCATTCAGCCGTAATTGTAATGATACATACACACATGCATATGTATATTTATATGTTTGTTTCTAGCATTAGCAGACGTGCTTTGGCTGTTTGCACATGTGCAGCCAATAAAATCCGAAAGAGATGCGCCGCCGCGCTCTGTGCTTTGATTCTAACTGTGTTGCGGCGGTGAGATCAACATCGGTTATATTGAAAGTTGTTATACATATATACGCGTATGTAAGTTTATATGTTTATTTTAATGACTGTATTTATTTCCTTATGCGCGCATTTCGTACATTCGACATGGAAGGGTAATGCGTTAAAGCAGTTCTTTGTCATATCTCACATTTTCACTCTTCATTACGTTTGTCTTACATGCGTGTGTACCATAAGTACTACACATTAGGGTGTTTCCTAATTGTTCGAAGAAAGTTTTTAAAGCAGATTTTCTAAAACGAAGTCCATACTTTGGTATCATAAGACACTACATCTCAATTTTGGTATTGTTTGCGGATGGTTTAGGCGTTACACCGCTCTAAGGCTAACTAGGAGTCTAAGTTGCATCATTATTCTTAAGGTAAAAAATTGTTAAAAGTGTGCTCAGGCATTAGCCACTGAAATTTTCGCTTCAAAACAATTTATGGGTCTTAGAACTAAGAATTAATATTTTCTATACAAAAGCAGCATTAGTACAATAGTTATAACACTTTGAAATCTTCAAAAAATATTTTTATTCCTTATAGACACTAGGACCCCTAGAATTAAGGTATAATATTATATATAAGATAGTAAAGTCTTTAAAGTGTCTGTATTTCAGTCCGGACCGAATCACAAATTTCACCTAAGGACAACCCGTGTCTCTTAACACTATCATACATATACTAGTCTCTATAAGGTGGAAAAGTCTTAAGAGTATCTGCAAAGTCCCACAGAAACCGTAGAAACCATAGGACCACTCTAGAATTTTTAAAAATAATTCATTTCGCTTAGAGACTCCGTAAGGATCTTAGAAATAAGGTATTATATTATTTAAAAATGGTAAATTCTTTAAAGTGTCTGTATTTCGATCCCGACGAAACCCGGTTTAGAAATTACACGACGCTGGAAATGTTAAAAACCAAATTTTTAATTAAAAGCTAACTATGAACTTTTGAATTCTGGACTAGGCCTAAATGTTTAAAAGCGTTTTTTTCGAATACATTTTTTTCGATACGTCGAATAAAATATATATTAAATGGTCAGCATGAGCTGAGTCGTTTTAGCCATGCCCGTCTCTCTGTATATGCGCGAACTAGTCGTCCGGTTTTGAGATATCGATCTGAAATTTTGCACCTGTTCTTTTCTTACCAAGAAGCTGCCGATATCGAACCAATATAGCATATAGCTCCGATACAAAGTGACCAATCCAACTCAGGTCTTTGTATGAAAAGCTTTTTTATTCGACCTCGTGTCTTTATCAAATTTAGCATAGTTTATTATACAAGTATAAAGCATTGCTATAACCTTAAAGAAATTGTTCAGATCGGACAACTATGTTCATGTAGCATATACCTGCCATTGAAACTGAACGTTTGGAGATAAGCGCTTGTACGGAAAACTTTTTCATTTGACTAGATATCACGAAATTTGGCACGAATTATTGCCCTAAGTAATGGTGCGATCTCCGAAGAAATTGTTCGCATCGAACCACCATAGCATATAGCTGCCATACAAACTGACCGATCAAAAGCAAGTTCGTGAAGGAATCGTTTGCATTTGTGAAGGGTATTTTAGCTTCTTTTCTTCGGGATAAGTTGGAAATAGTTATTTATTTTTCGATGCCCTAAAATGATTTAACTGCTTAAAACTTTTCGCACAATTTTCGCCTAAAAAAAAGTTAAACAAAAGTTTTATTAATATTTTTTTCAAAAAAGAAGAGGCTTACCATCATTTATTTTGATGTAGTACAAAAATATCTGAATAAAGCATATCTAAACCTTGACCACCACCAAAACTTTGACTCCCTATGACACACCTTAATTTTCTCAACAGTGTACAAAGATATATGATATGTATGATGTGACCGCTTGAATTTACCCCTACAAAAATCAAATCGTTCAATGTATTTTAAGGACCACCCTTATGCACGTGATAAACACATCGCAGAAACATAAAAATGTAAAGAAGTTTATATATACAGAGGAGATTGAAAGCCAAGCCGTCGAAGCATATAATCCAACTTCATTCTATGACGTTCGTTGAACATTTGGCTTCAATTACCGTCTAAATTGCATTACCATTGAAATAATACTCATATTAGAAACAAATACTTATATACACGCAGATACCGATATATATAACGCATATTTTCATTTGAATGCGTGCGTCTGGCGCTTGTAAATGGAGCAGTTAATAGGCTAAGCACACATGATTTAGGAATGCTGCGGTAATGCCATAAGTGTCATAACTCGGCGAACGTTTCACTACTCTGAATTGGCAGCTGCGGTAAGTGCTTTTCTTGATAAGCGTTGTACTATAAGCGTGGAGAAAATATGATTGCTTAATATTAGTTGCATATTTTACATGCAAACTCTTAAAAAATGTGAATTGTGCAAGTGAAATGTCAATCGAGAGTAACCCGGAAGAGTGGCTTTTTAGTAAAATTACGAGTAATTCATTACATATTAATATGGAACTATTAAGCAAAATCTTTAAAAGCAAATTTAGTATAAGTAAACTGTAATTATTTCTTAAAATAACCTGCATTTGTACGATTTTTTCAATTTGGACTTTTTATTTACAAAATGAAATTTGCGTGAATAACACTTTTTAATCACTTCTTTACAAAATTTATGTTTTTTGCGAAAATATGAGAATTATTAATTATTAATAATAATTTAGAAGTCACTCCAGCTCTTTATAAGTGCCAATCGTTTTTTCTTAAATTGGTGCAAATAAAATAGATTTTTTCCTCGATTTTTTTATACCCTGAACAGAGTATATCAAGTTTGGCACGAAGTTTGTAACACTTAGAAGGAAATGTTGTAGACCCTATAAAATATATGTTTACATATATAAATAGTCATCACGACGAGTTGAGTCGATTTAGCTATGTTTGTCTGTCTGTATATACACTTACAAGTCCCTCAGTTTATGAGATATCGATCTGAAATTACACACATATCCGTTTATCCTTAAGAAGCTGCTCATTTGTCGGAAACGCAGATATCATACCATTATAGCATATAGCTGCCATACAAACTGAACCGAAATTGAGGTTTTTCTTGTTTGGAATAAGCAAGCATTTTTAAAATAAATTTTACACTAGATTTCTTATCATCGAACTTTCAATAATATACATATGTCATTTAAATATAATATATAGAAAGAAATAACTATCTACATACACATATATATGTTAGCATTATTAAGTAGTGCGTTAAATTTGCTAAAGGCTTCTGGTTTATAGACCATTACATGTATTTATACAATTGTAAGAATTGATTTAACGCATTTTGCATATTTATCGAACAAAAAGCTTAAATAAATGTGGGAGCGGAAATTAAAGTGAAAGCTTAATTACATATGTACATTAATATTTTACACACACATATTTGCTGATAAAAACAGTAGACTCCAGTTAAGCGAAATTATAAAATGTTCTCTACAAAAGCATACTCGGCGAAGATAAACGATTTACTGAATTTGCTGATTTTAAAAAATATTAAGAGGTTATACAAGTATAAAAACCTTACTTTAACATTTATGCTCGGAGAAAGAAAAAAGAGGACAATCTTTTTATTTCAGGTTTTACTCAATGTTTATTTGAGTGTATCAAAGAAATTTTATATTAATATTGAAACAATATGGCGGTTAACAAGACAATCTTCGGAATCACATTCTACAACAGAGATCCATGGGCGACGTACATTCTAGACGCTTTCGGAAATAAAATAAAAAACGAGAACTTTATCTGTATAAGAATTGCTCATACATTTTTCGTAAAATGAGAGTGGACATGGAAAAAAAGTTAAAGTTGTGACCGAAACAATGAGCAATAAATTGTTTAAAAAGCAAGAAAAAACGTTAACTTCCATTGCAGGCTATAATATCCTTCAAAAATACAAGAATTTTCTATAAAAGAACTAAATTTCGATCGGTCAGTCAACATGGCAGCTATATCCTGTAGTGGTCTGTTCTGAACAATATATTGGTAAATTGTAGCATTGTCTTGAATAATAATTCCTTTAAAAGTTCATAAAGTTAATTAATCAAATCAAAAAGGGTTCCATACAAGGACTTGGTTATGATCGATCAGTTTATTTGGTAACTATATCTTATAGTGGTCTGATATCGGTAGTTGCGACAAATGAGCAGCTTATTGGAAAAAAAAGAACTGGGGGAATAAATAGACTAGGCATATGCAGGCAGACAGACGGGAATAGCTCAATCGACTCAGCTTGTCAAGCTAATATACTATGTTCAGATTATAACAACATAGTATACCAGGTATTGTTACTGTGAAATTTTAAGTACATATGTACGTGCGACAGTCCCTGATTACCACGACGTCCGGTTCGAACACCAGGTTCAAGCAAAACGTGTTTAATGTTTTTCGTTCGTCAGCTGACTGACCAGAACGCTTTGTCATTTCGTCGCACCTAACCTTTTAAGCGAGTAACACTGTATTAATCAAGAGACTATGAGAGCTTTTATAATGCAAAGTATGTATATGTTAATAAATAAATGCATACAAATTTAATTATCAATAAAAATAAATATGCATACTTAAGCGCACCATCACTCTCTTGCACTTCACTTACAATCGTTCAAAAAGGCTGTGAAAACGGTGAAACCCAGCAAAAAAAGTGAAAACTCATAAATGCCCTTCCAATAGCGCATATTGCCACAGCGGCCACCAACAGCCGTGGCGCAACCGAAAGTTGGTAATTATAAAGCTGACAAAATTTCAATTTGTGCCTTGACACACGCTATATTGGAATAGCGGTGCATAGCCGTTGTCGGATTTGCCAACTGACAGCAGACAAGTAACAGTGTCGCCAACGTATCGTACCGGAGGCCTGACAGAATCAAGTGCGCGTTAACAACTCCTAAAATGCATAAAAATCGAGGCGTGAACATGCCACGAAATACCAACACATATATTGCATGTGTGTCTTTATGTGCAGACGTGCTTGTCCTTTGCAAGTGTAGCCACTAGGGGCAGACTGAGTTTCGAAAAGCCATATCGAAATTTGAAAAGCGTGGCTGATACAACGACAGTTGCCCTTTGCCTTTTACTTACACACATGTGTAGTTGCATACTTACACATTTACGCGGCGTTTCGTGGTGGTGTCAGCGTGTCAATTTTATAAAGTGTGTCAGTAATGACACCGTTCGTCAGAATTTTGGCGCCCGAAAAATGTTCAGCATTTCGAATACCAAATGTAGCGCTCGGGAAAGTACATGAAGACATGCATATACATATGTAAATACAAACATGAGTGTTTGTGTATTTGTATAAAATGTGTAGAAGATTGCGCAATGTTGCATACTAAATACACAGTATATTTATTTATGGGCATAAGTAGGCCTTAAGCCGACACTAAATTAATTTTGTTACCCATAGAAACAAACGCATTGACATGTGTGTATATATTATATGTATACATATATGTGTGCCCTTACGTACTTGCTGTACACCCTTTGATGTCTGAAAGCATGCGCGTCTACATGCAGCATTTCAAGGCCAACTATTGTCGGCTTCTATTACACATTTGACTTCGACTTCAAACCGGCAACTAATTCGAAACTGAGAGAAAAAAAAACTTGTTTCATTTCGCAACAAAGCCATTTGACCTTAACAGCCGCCCGGAATAATCGTGATGCTCAGCCACAATGGCGGATTAAGTTGTGTGTTTGGTTTAATGTCAGCACAACCGACTCGTTAACAGGTTCATTTCAATGATATTCAATAGCAAGTGTTTGAACTGTGAAGTGTCTGCACTTTTATACATTTGTATGTACATATATGTATATGTAAACAAGTACATATATGTATATTTCGGGCTTAGTTACCTAAAATAACTATAATCCGCCTATGAATTAAATTGAGATATTTCACAGCTTTTGTCTTATCAAATTAAGAAATCTACAGTGATGGTCAGATATACTATGTATGTTATAATAGCCGAATATACCATATATAATATATTATATTGTATTGTGTCTATGGCTCTGCGGGTTGATAAAGTGTCGTCTTCTCTTTGCTACTTATTTATTCGCTAAGTCTGAGCTTAGCTCGCTTGAATAAAACATTTACATTAAAAATAATTTATCGAGTAGAACATAATACAAAATTTGTAGATACCTTGTAATGCTTGGTCATCGCCATTTTACCTCTGTATTATTGTGCCAGTCATACATTTATACTAATTGCTTGTTCGGTTCGCCATTATATTACTTTTAGCGAATCGACCAGTACGAATTGTTGTTTTATGTAAAGAATTTTCCAAATTCTTAATTTTGTTGAAGAGATATCTTGAAAGTAAGAGCTCCTAAAATCAAAGAAATACCCATTAAACGTTAGTTAAGATCATGTTACAATGATCAATGAAAAAATCATTAAAGTATGGGATTTGAGGAAGCCACGGTCATTCTCTGCGGGTATGAAAATTTGTATATTGGTCTTGAATATAACTGTGCTGCATAACAGTTACGGATCCAACATATATGTATTTTATGGGTCGCTATGGGTTCACAAATATTTAAATGTACAATTCTATTTCCACGGCAAGTTAAATCACTACCAAGATCTTGCGATTTAACGCCTCTACAATATTTTGTAATATTACTTAATTCTCCTAATGATAAGGGACAACTCTCTATTCCAGTTTTTATAAAGATAACATCCTGCTCGGGTGATCAATCGGCTTTAATAACAATGAGATTATTGAAAAAATTGGAAAATCCTTACTAAATGATTGAAGATACTGAGTTAAATTAAACCCGACCTATGAGTTGACAAAAATGTTGCATATATTCTGCCCTATGCTCGGGCTGCCAAAGTTTCGTGTTCTTTTCTCAGAATGTTGCCTTCTAACCCGAAAATGTTAATTTTTTGATTTTGATAGTTATTTTTTTGTTGTTTTACTAATTATAATGAATCGATCAGTTTGATTAAGCTTAATAATAGATACAGAAAATTGTATTAAAAACTAAATTTTCAGTTTTTAATCCCGATGTTGGGATTAAGAATAAACTTTTAATTTTCTTAATCTGATGTTAATTCAATTATTTGTTTAATGCATTATTTCCAACCCTGGTTGATTTCCTGCTTTATTAATATCGTTTTCATTAATCAATCAAAAATTTATCAGAAATAAAAAGCTTGAAAACGATTAGTCACTTGCTGTACTTTTTCGAGTACAAGAGGCTGTAATTAGTCTCTTCTTGTTGTTGTCGTAGTCCCTTGGGGAACTCAACTCCTACTTGTTGTATTTTTTAGAAGGGTTTAACATTGCGTTAGGTAAACTTCCCAAGCAAAGAAAAAGAAGACTATGTAGCCTTAAGATATTTTTAAGTACCGTACATCAAATTAAATGGTACATATATTGGATGAAACTTTCTGATTAAACAAGGCTATCATTTCTTTAATATCTCGATATATATCGGAATAAATATACCAAAATGTGAGGATATGTTTCAAACTAGCCAAAATCTAGGCACTTAAGACATATGCAATGATTAATGAATTTATGGTTTAAGTTTAGTGTTTCCAGCTTCCGTGTGGAATTATTTTTAATACTGTTGAATTCTTAATAATTTCTTACTTCGAAAAAACAACAAAAAATTGTATTTTTACTCTTTACTTACTCATAGTAGTTCAGATAGTTCAGCATGTGCAACTAGTAAATACCTTGTTTTCGCAATCCATCAAAAAGTTACTTGGTCCACCAGGACATTGTTATTTCCAAAAAAAACAAAAAAAAAACTGTGCATGGCCCTAAGTAAACTAAGTAAAGTCATTTTTCACGGGTGCGCTATCGCTCTTAAGCAAACACATACATATGCACCTCTTCATATGTATAGTTAGATGCATAAATATTGGTGTTAAAAGTTAAAGTTATCACTGTGTTCAACATTCCTCTCGTGTGCTCGAAGCTGACTTTGTCATCGCGATGCTCATTTATCTTCTGTCCAGCTTTTGCACAAAGTTTCCTGCTAAAACCTCAATATACACTATTTCATCAGATACATACATACATAGGTATGTATGTGGTATGTTCTATAAGATATAATAACCACTTGCTTGCCGGTTTCATCAATTTGTGTAACTCATCATATATGTTATTGTCCTTTTAATAGCAGTTGTGAAGGATTTGCTGTAATCTGAAATAAAGCTCATTTAATGAAGTATCCTTCAACTGATGGAAGAGTGTATGTACTACATATGTAAATATGTATGCTTGCACAAATAAAAAGCAAGGGGAGGAAATAAATGTTTTATTTTTCATTTACCAGATTTTTGGGTCATCACTTTTGGATCCTTTTCAAAAATCTCAACCAGAGTAAAATTTGTTTGGAATTTACAAATGTAGAAATATGAAAAAAAAGAATAAGTTGGGAAAATAGTAAAAAATAATAAATAAATAGAGAACTCGACTCAATGCAAGTTCTATGGTTTCGCTATAAAAATGCTGATGATGCAAGTAACGTACAACTTTTCAGTGTGCTGTCGCTATTTCTCTTAAAGCTCTAAAGTCTTCTCTTTGTACATCAATCCGCATATCTTACTGAAAAATATTTGTAGGTTTTAAACAATGTCGACATTTTTCCGTAAACTAAAAAAAACAAGAAAATTGTTAACTTACTGCACCGAAGCTATAACAGCCTTCACAGGTTCAAGTTTTTCATATACGCACTTGATTCCGATCGTTCAGTTTGTATGGCAGTAATATGCCATAGTGTTCCCATATCGGCGGTTGCGACAAATAAGCAGTTTGTTGAGAAGAAAAGAACGTGTTCAAAATTTCAGATCAATATCTCGAAAACTAAGGGACTAGTTCTCGTATATACAAACAGACGAACAAGGGTCAGCCACAGCTCGTCACGCCGATCATTTCTATATACTGTATATTATATAGGGTCTCTGACGTTTCCTTCTAGGTGTTACAAACTTCTTGGCAAACCTAATACACCCTATTTAGAGTATAAAAATAATTAATAAAAATGGTTTCACTCAAACAAACTGATGATTCTCAGCCAGTAACGTGGAACTTTTCAGGGTGCTTCCGCTATTTCTCTTAAGGCTCTAAAGTCTGCTCTCTGTGTACACTCTTGCCCATATCACACTGGTATAGGTATATTCGAATATTTTAAACAATATCGAGATTTTTTCGATGAAAAAATATATATTGAATTCGGGAGTTCTCTTATGTCCGTCAGAATAATTAGAAGGATTTTCGAAAAACTTTTTCTTTGTAAAGAAACCGAGCCTACATATATACCTATATCTATAAAGGTCCCCACTTTTAATAAAATAAAATGCTTTTATAAGATTGACCAAACTGTCGTTATTTGATTACTTGTAACGGTATCAATTATTTTCACTTTCTTAAGCAAAACTTTTAATGTAATTGCTCTTTGTTGAGCATAGATCCATCGATGATCAAATTGGGTGGCTTGAAAGTCAAGAAATGTATGAGGTTACGGAACCTGATTTACTCCTTTCAATAAAAAAAATGTTCGAGGAACGTTTCATCCGTTAACTTGAATGTTTTTAAAATTCTTTTCTTGACCTTTTTAATAAAACGATGGCGGAATTAATGACGACAGGACAGTTGTTAAAGACTTTCCTCCATTTTTGGTCCTGGAATAAAATTGTTTAATTTCAATAAAGGCGAAAATATTTTTATAATTAAATAATCTCTATAAAATTTAGCGAAAAATGTAGTTTTGATAAAACCGCATTGAAAGTTTTGTAGCTGCTCGGAGCGGACCGACGTGAGTCCGATTTTGATTGAAATACAGGCACTTCAAAGATTATTAACTTTATAAATAAAGGTGTTTTATATTTTACTTAAAAGTGTAAAAAAATGTAATTCTAGAGAGGTGCAACCATGTGTACAGAACTCCATTAAATCTTATAACGGTTTGCAATCTTATCTCTATTTGCATATGCCAGTTGTTTGTTCGATCCACCACTATCCACGTTTGCAAACTGATGGTTATGATACTATATTTTAAAGCATATCGAAAAAGTATTTATAAAAAATTCTAATAAATATATATTCGAACAGGTGAAGCAAGTTTGTAGGAATCTTGCAATTATCTCAGTTGTTTCAGATATATATGCACATTGTGTTCTCGAAAATGTGAATATACATATATATATATGTATATGTGCCTACATACTGGTACTTATATGTCTATATATATCTAGATATATCTACATATATACATATATGCACGTTTTTAGGAAATCACGTTTTTACAGGAATTTGCTGCTGCAGTGCCTAGTGAAAGGAATGGTGAAGTAGTTTCGGATATTTGCAATTGTTTCTTCAGTGCCAAGTGTATAATAAGTATATGTATATATGAAGGGCCTGTAAGAAATTTAACATTTTAATGTATATTCTTTTTACATAATCTATGAAATCAGTAAGATATTGTGTCAAAGGTACCCTGGTAGTAAGACCAACAATTGCTGAATATAAAATATCAATTGTCGACGATTATTTCAAAGCTTTATATATTTCTTACAGGGCTTTTGCTTCACTTAGGGAGCGTGCTTTAAAATCGCACTGTGTGATTTTGTAATTTTTTTGTATTCTTTTTTTTGATCAAACAATTTTTTTTCCACTTTGACCACCACCCAAGCGGTTGAGCTGGTCATTGTGTATGCGTATGTATCACCGTTTCAACGTGTTGTTCAATAAATAGTTGCACTTCAAGTGTCACTTTGAGAATTTGGCACTTTGGTTTAAGCCACGCTTTGCGCAAGCTTAACAGTGCGCGGCTCAAAAGCTATTGACAGTTAACAATTCGGCATGCCTGTCGTGTGATTATACGTTTTTATATGCCCTGCATATGAGTATGTGTGTGTGTGTGTATGTAGAAAGTGCATTTGCAAGCGCGTTGCATTGGTGACTAACCAGCACTTTTTGTTGTTCCACACGCTGCAGTGGCTTGCTAATTTTCAAGCACGAAACCATTGCACGGAAAGTATGCTCCAGCAGTTGGTTGATTAAAATGTGGCACTCCGCAATTTTTGCTTTTTCTTTGGCTTATAAAAATTTGCCTAAGATAGCTTTTTAAATACCAACGGTTGTTTTGTGCTTGTTATTTACAATAGCTATCTGGTTAAACGGGTGAGCAAAGCAATGAGGAATTTCTATCTTTTTTTCAGAGATACTAACAACTCTTTCCTTGAGTTAAAAGTTGTGATAAGATAACGAGATTTTATTTACATAATTAAGATAAGCTCTTTGACAGCTTTCCAATGTAATCATGTTGCCATCAATGTTAAATAGAGCTGAATTTACTGAAGCTTATATCTTTGAAGAGTTAGTTCTATTCACATAATTCTACATCGACACGTTTGCCGCAAATCAACGGGGTTGTAAAAAAACTTATGTTCGCTGTTGTTATAGAGTTCGCTAGAAAAAAGCCTTTACAATCAGTAACTCTTTCGGGCGAAAGTAATTTATTTTTAGTTTCAGGTTATCCACACGAATAATACCCTATGACACCACTAGACAAAAAGATAATATAATATGGTACATTCTCGTAGACGAATACAGTTAAGTTCAGCCGAATCGTACGCATAAAAGATAACATTTCATTTGATTCTTGTTTTTGGAAGTTAATGACTCAGCTAAATTAGAGGCTTTTTGCTGGATAGAGTAACTATTGCATTTTTCTTCGATGGCGATCGTCAAAACTCAGTTTAAGTAGTTTAAACGTGGCCGCACGTCCACTTTTGATGAGCCATGACCAGTTGCCCTGAAAACGACGACTAAGGAGGATGAAGAGATAGGTAAACACTCTATTGAGGGTGGATAATTGCATGAAAAAGTGGGTATGAGATAACTGTCGGCGTGTGTGCCACGTTAGCTTGCTTCACACAACAAGTCAGTCAATGACACCACTTCAACGCTGTGTTTGATGCTGTTTAAGGGCATTTTATATAAAAATATAAAAACTGTACATTTGCAAAATGTATTTTACTTTAATAATCGGCGATGCATTTTGGAAAATTTTGGATGCCTTGATCTTGTAGCCGATTTCCAGAAGGACCTCCGAAAGGAGGTGGATGGCGGTGAAGAAGACTTTTCAGTTTAAAATTATTTCGAATACAAAAACCAAAAAGCAAGAAAATATATATTTATACAGGAAACGATCGAAGGATAGGTACAATTTTTATTTCTGACAATATGGCGGCTTACTACAAAAAGTGGCTTACAAAATCAAAATTATTATCAAGGTCTTATTTCTTCGATCATTATTTGACAAATGTATATGAGAAGGTCGTGTGTAATTTTCCATTGGATCCGACTGTGAAAAGAGCGTTTCTTGTTTTTTTTTTGTTTTTGGGAGCCGATTACACTGAGTTAAAAAATTCTTACAAATATGCTTATATCTACGGGACTAAATATATGTACATTGGATACATAGGCAAAACAATTTTTTTTTAAATTCACATATGGATATAACTCCTTCGCACAATTTAAAGGAGTACTTACGTCCTTTCGTGACCGTCTATGAAACATGGATCCACTGGTACACACCAGAGGCTAAGTTGCTTTCGAAAGCAGTGATTTTGCTTTACGGATCTACTCCAAAAAAGGCAACCGTTTGGAAAAGTGATGGCTACCATTTTGGACAATAAAAGGTGTGAAAATGAGTCAACTTTTGCTTCAGTTCGTTGTATGTGCAATATGCCGATGGAGTTTAAATGTAATATGGAATAGAAATGATATGAGTTAAATTTTTCACTTGCTCTCGAGCTGCCCATATTAAGATATGATATATTAATTCGAGCGCTAGTAATAACATACAATTTTTAAGGCCCTCCATTAGTCGACTATAACCAAAAGAACCGTCACACGTTTAAGAAAATTTGCTTGCTCTGTCATTTTCTTTTGTTCTATCGACTACTTACCATATATGAAGAGGATGTCACAATTCTAAACTTCAAACTTCAAAACTACCGAAGTTTTCAATTCGTTTTCTTAAAAGTGATTAGGCTTAATTGTTATCGAAAAATACTAAAATAAAAGCATGAATGGATTTATGTATATGAATATATGCATGTGTATAAATTATGTTCTAATCCCCTCAAATTTAAAAGGTCTTTGTTACTTCCAATGTCAAATACCATACAGGCTTATCTCCCTTTGAAATAAAATTATATATTCAACTTCTATTAAAACTAAAATATGTGGGCGGAAAAATAAAATTAAGAGCAGCTTTTGTCAAGCCAAAACCGAAGAATACTCAAATACTTAGATTTTGTGTTTATTTTCCAATGACCAACTTCTTCCGCTTTGCTGCAATGAACTAAAAGCCCAATCACTATAAAAGATTTATTATTCATGCTTAACGAGCGCTTCAAGAAGCGCATATTTCCTGCCAATAATAAATGCAATAAGCAACAACAACCAATTCATATATGGTAAAAGTGCGAGTGAAAATGAAGACAAGTTTTTTGTTTTTTGAAATATGTGTAACGAATTCGGAATTGTTAATGGAATGCAATTTTAAGCAAAACTACAACAATATTTTAAAATCAAGATTTATTATTATTGTCGCAACTGTCGCATGGCAGTCCAAATACGAGCATGTCGCCCAATGTAAACACGATTACACATTCACTTTCAAAAGCTAACAGATATATATGTATATATTTATTTAGCTAGCATAAAGCCAAACACGTTTGGTCAACGGGGCGTTCGAGTGCACATAAATTAGTAAAGCAATTAAATTAGTATGGCAATAAAGCGTAGCGTCTTCGAACAATACCGAAACAGCATTTATCGTCAATTGATGTCGCTAACGCCCAACAATAGTAGCAGCGCCCTTTGTGTCTATTTACGTATTGACCGCCATATGCACATACTCGTATGTACATATACTTGTATGTGTGTATGTGTTTATGTAAATACTGCACACAAACACCGCATACACCGACGCTGATTTAATGCCGTTTTGGGCAGCGCAAATGTTCCAAATTGAAACAATGCCAATTCTGTGCTGCCAGCTGGGCTCAAAAGCGCCACGCTGCCAAGCGCCCTTCTGTAGACATTTTTGGAACCCTCTTGTGTAGGTATGTGTGTGCGGTTAGGGGACTAAACAGTAGCTAACACGCTTACAAGCACTTGCTCTTGTTCAGCTTAAGTACAAGTGTGTACAATTGTGGTGGAAATTATAGCAGTGTGGTGGCACTTCATCTTGTAAATGCAAAATAATTGTCGAATAAGAAAAAAGTACGCATTATTCTTGCAATTTTAATGCGCTCCAAAGTAGTTTTTATGTGTTCTGGGAAGGAATTAAAACGAAAGAAATTTAGCGTAAGCTTTTAAAATATTTGTAAGCGTTGCTACTTTTTAAAGGGGTTAGGTCAGTCTTGGATTTAAAAACAAAAGTAATATTTGATGGTCTAAAACATACTTTAGATTAGTGAAAACAATTTTGATTCTGTCAAATGTATATAAATGAAACGTCTGACTTACGGAGTTGATTTAGCCATGTGCGTATGTCTGTGCCTTTGTATATACGCGAACTTGTCCGTCAGTTTTTCTGATATCAATCTGAAAATTTCTACACATTCTTTTATCACCAAGAAGCTGCTTATTTGTCGGAACCGTCGATATCGGACAACTATAGCATATAGCCGCCATATAAACTGTCCGCTCCAACTCAAGTCCTTGTATGGAAAACTTCTTTATTTTACAAGGTATCGGTACGAATTTTGGCATAGATTATTATCTAAGATATTTTTACAATCTTCGAAAAAATTGTTCAGATCGGACCACTATAGCATATAGCTATCATATAAATTGACCGATCAAAATAGTGATAACGATCTTTTTATACTCTTATATACTAAAAAATACACCGGTGAAGGGTATTATAATTTCAGTGTAGCCGAAGTCAAAAATTTTTCTCGCTTTGTTAGAATGCCAACTTCTTTATAAACAATTTACTTTTTTGAATAAGTATGCCATTTTGTGAAAACTTGATACAAAGCTAAAAATATACGTACTTTGCTAGAGCAAGTTTATCCTAGATTAAGGCCACTGTTTTATTTTACTTCATATGGCACGAGTTCCTAGAATAATCGTCCCCCGTAGAAGCGCTCTTGGGAAAGGTAATTTCGTAGATTGGCTCAAAAGCCGCCATTTAGTATATATTTTTATATTCGAATACATATTTAATAAAGCCTAAAGGAAAGTAATTCGATTCTTTTTTCCTTACTCTAAGAAAAATTGTCAAAGTTAGACCTGAAAAACGTTATTACGTGATAATAAATAGTTTTGAGTTGTCAAAAAAATATACACCTTCATATATACATATATACCATACATTATATATGTATATACCAAGCCATTAATACCCACACACCTTCTTCACATTGGTGCAGCAATATCTCCAATTACACAGCATCATCCCATAACAATACTCATTGAAGGGGCTACTAAGCGCTACTCAAGCAGAAATCATTTACGTTCGTACATATACCTATATAGCATATAGGTATGTACTAGGGGTATGTCTGTATAATTGTGGAAACGGCTCTGCGTTTATTATTTTTGTGAATGACATTAATGGCTTAAACACCTTGTGGATAATGGTTAAGTTCATTTGTTTATGTTGGATGCTGTTGCCGTTACCTATTAAAAGCCCATTAAACTGAGTTAATCGCAGTGCCGGCCCATGGCCAATCCATATGCATAGTGGGGTGGTTTCATCAACCAAGCATTTGTGTACAAGTTATATTATATAACTTAAGGATGTGATTAATTGGATCAGGGAGATTTTGGCTGCATATAAATGTGTATCGCATTCCGCTATTATTAGTACTTTATTGCAAGTTATACGGTTGAGTTGCCCATCTAAATAATATTAATTAATAAAATGGAAGCACCTTTGCGAATACCATATATTTAAATAGCGATATTTTCCATGCTAGATCGAGCGAATAAATATCAATACTACTATATATTTGATTTCCGATAGACCAAACTGTCCTGGAACCAATTGCAGGTTTATCGTGAAACAGGATGTTAGATCCATTAAGAAATCAAGACATTATTTCACTATCGTTCTTGAAACCCTAAGAGACTTTAGTTATTTCAAAGCCTTTTTACTATCTGTTATCTTAACTTATCTATAAACTTCGATTTTTGCGAGATCGACCGACAAATATAACCGATTTTCATTTCATTAAACAGAGTTCTCAATGGGAAATTGAAATATTTTCAAACCGATTTAAAAGTGGATAAAACTCGCATTCTTTAACAAAAAAGAAATGTTAGAAAGTTGCACCTTATAAAAAAATTCAAAAATGGACTAAAATATAAGATGTTTAAAAAATCTTAGGGTTCAAAATACTTTTTTTCAGAAGAGTTGCGATCTGTCTGAAAATATTAAATAAAATTAATTGATATTTAAGTTTTATGTGCAGGAACGCTAAAAAAATTAAAGAGATTTGTTTGATCAGAAAAGAGGTCACGATAACTCGACCGACCCGCGCGTGTCTTACAGAAATTATTTCATTACCAATGGCATCAGGATAGCCGACCCTTTCTTGTCAATTAATCAGCTCACACCCCTGGCGTTTCGTACACCCAAAAAGTAGTAGTCTAACTAGTGCTGGTATTGTTGTAGCATCAGAACTCTGCCGAGTTAACAGCTCTTGGCCGGATAAAGTCCGGGTCCCTTCTGGTTACGAAGACCCGACTATTAAGTAGTGTTCATTATTGACGGTAACGTTGACTCCGTAAAACAATCATAAATCGACGTACAAATCACACCAAAGAGTTACTTTTTGTGCAAGCAACGCAGTCTGGTAAGGATTATTTGTACTTCCAATATAGCAATTTAGGTTATTTACTTAACCGTTAAACTATAAGTACGCCGCATAACTCATAAGAATGAAGTGCTCTGTAAGATTATCACACAAAAATCGGGATTGGAAATAAATGTTCTTGATTTTTAAACGAGATTTGGGGTAACTTTTTGAATGATAATTTGCCAAAGTTTACTTAATATAGTTCGACGGCTGTGCTTCTAGAAAAAAAAAAACAAAACAATTTTGTATTTTTGAACATTAAACACGATGAGTCGATTAATATCTTGAGTCGATTAATATCTTGGTATAGTGAGATTATACTAAAATGTTTACTGAGGGCCACTTACAAATCAAATTGTTGCCTACCTTCTTACCCAATCGTCCCATAGTTCACAGTTAGCAGCTGACCCGCTGTGCCTGCATAGTTGTGCGATTATTTTGCTTTTGCCTGTCCTTGAGATTCGCCTTTTCAAAACCGGTAAAGGTTTGTTGATTAAACACCAAAGAGGTGGGCGCAAACGCTTAATTGGATGGTTTTTATTTGTAATTTGTCTTATCTTTTGTTAAATGTGTTATACAATACAAAATATACTTCTTTTTTTCCATATTTATGCGCTTTGATTTCGTTGTTCATTCAACGACGCGCTGCAACTCATATATTTATTCCCCTAACTGTATTGTTTCGTTGCTTTCGACTGCTGCATGTCAGTTATTTGGACTTTGGATTTAATTGTTCATTCAGATGTTCATAATAAAAAATTATTGCCAACAACAAACAATTGCAGCAAGTCAGGGCTTTTCTTCAACATCGATTGCATACTCAACATTAAACCTTTGACTTTGGTCGCTCAAACTATTGTGTTCCAATTACAAGAATACAGTTTTGTTGCTTGTGCTTTATGAGCAGACAATTACTTGCCACCAAGCATATAATTATGCACATAAAAAGGAGAATAAAAGACATGCATACGAAGCCATGCTTTCGTGTGGAACATTAGCAACAGCGCTGATATTTATGCTGTGGTGTATGGTGGCGATAAAGTGCCATATGAGGCGCGAAACATATTCAATCATTAGTGAAATTGAGCGCACTAATTTGCATGTTGACACCAGGCACCGAGCACCAGGCTCTTACCGCCACCATTAAACCGCAAATGCCGCAACAGTGGGGACACCGCACGTTTGATCTACATAAACACACACATACACACATATATTGGCATTTCATGTCACTGAGTATGCCGCATCAGGCAGCATTGATCGCTGTAGCTGGAGTTGTCTGCTATCTGCCTGCGTGTTGCATGTCGCATGTTGCAGCGTACACATTTGAATGTGTGTCTCACAACATGAATACTTCACGCTCCAATAAAAATATTAAATACTGTAATTGGTAAAGATATTTCAATTATTTATGCATCACAACGGCTGCAATGAAATATTAAAAGAAGTAAATACATAAGTCACATTGGAGTTCGGATGACAGCGTAGTTTTATACCCACGCATATCTTAAGTTGTATGTACATATCAAATAATGTCTAAAAGAATGTGAAGTGTTAACTGGTGACAGACGCCCAAAGTATGAACAATTTATGTAGTCCATTAGCGAGTATGATGGAGCACGAAGAGCAGTATAGAGACCGAATGACAGCAAAATGTTTGTTGAGATAAGAGCACCGGAAAGCTATTATTAAGCAAGAGAAGCTGTTGAAGAACATGCAAGTTTGGACTAGTTTAGGATTTTTCAAAAATCGAAACATGTTTTGGTGTGGTACGCTTTAGTTCTGTTTGAGGAAAATATTAATAAATTGGTATAATTTTGAAATTTTATTTTTTTGTCCAATCCACTGTTACGTCGTAACGTTCGGTTCAGTTAGCTTCAGAACCGTAAAACTTTATTCATTTTCTTTGGAACCCTAAATTTCATATAACGGAGGACTCTTTTGGCATTATTGAAAAATTTTTATTAAGAGTTTACTGTTAATTCTTTTGTTAAAAAAATGTATGAGTGCGCCATTTTGTGAAAAATTGAAGCTCAAAATACGTATTTTATTAATCAGGTTTTATGTTATTAAACATAGCACCGGTCCCTAGAATCACCGTCACCCTTAGAAACCTTCATTTATTTAGTAAAGTTTGGAAGAGGGATTTTCGATTCCTTTTTTGCACTTTCCTTTTTCACACCTTTTTTGTGGGCTCTAGATTAGCCTTATGCTTTAAGTATGCTCTGTCAAATTTACTTGAAGAGTGAAATCTTAATCTACAACAACTAAATACCATATATATTGATATAGATAATCTTATCGTGAAAGTTCATAGTAGCTCAAGTCCTGAGAAACACTAAAAGAAACAGGGCGTCAATTATATATACATATCACATATATTATCATAATTTAGTCGACTGTCAAGCAAATCAATATAGTCGTTTTTAAAGCCTTTTCTCAATATTAAAGAGAGTAATTGAGAGAGTAATTAGTAAATAGAAATTCTAATATTATTGGAAAAGCGACTACGAGCAATTCTCTTACAAAAATTCGAATCATTAGCTTCAATCTTACTATAGAGTTTTATGGCTTTTTCTTGACGTAGTCCTTTTTAGTCCTAGTCATTTAGAGTATGTGGGGAAGTGTAAAGATATCAGTTATTGTAAAGTTCAACAATAACGGAGGAGTGAATTTTTCTTATTTTAAGGGTGAGATTAAGCAAAATATTTTGCAATCTTAATGGGTTCTTATGGGAAGGCTTTAGGACTAATTCTAATCCCTCATAAAACAACAAATCGCTTTGACACAATCTCAAATTTGCATAGACGATTAATTTCGATTTCGGCAAATTCGTCAGAACGTGTTAAATCCAAAAATAACTTCTTACGTCTGTTAAATTCACTGCCTTTTAAAACAATAAAAATTACTCATAAATATATTAAACACAACATTTTTCTTCGCATGATGATCAAGTACTATTAATTTATTGTGGAAAATTCCAGCGACCCTTCTTCAAATATGGGTTGGGGTATAAAAATGCAACTCATGAATCATCCAATGACGCTTAAATTGCTTGCCGCTCGCTTTGCTGGTGTGTGGTTTTCCGTTTGTAATCGTATGTAGCAATTAATTTAGGCATAGAAATTGCTCTGAAATTTGACACCAATTGCCGTCACAACCATTTGGTTAGTTAGAAATAATTATTTAATTTGTGGTCAATAGTCCTAACCGCAATTGGCGTTGATCTGCACACAAACATACATACTTACGTCTAATTCCACTGTGTGTTTGAGTAATGCTAACCAAAGCTTTCAATGCGTAATCAAAGTACTTACTCATTACTCATTTACTGTGATAAAAGAAAAATCAATTATTTGCATAAAGTTTGTTGATTAGTTGATCACTTTTAAATCACTATAAAGTAAATGGTTGTAGTAAAAGCAACGGTCTCCCGATAGTTTAGTGGAATCTACACAGTATGTGCATGTACGTGCAGATTTAAAGTTTGGTACGATAGATATACATATACTTAATACTTTTTCAAAGTTATAAAATGGTATTTATGGAGGTAAATTCGATCAACTGCAACGAAATCAACTGAGACACGCTGAGAGAAACGTTTTGTCACGTCCGAAGTATCGGGTCTACCAACAAAAACAAGTAATAACGTTAACTTCGGTTGCACCGAGGCTATAATATTCACAAGTACAAAGGCTCCTTACGAGAACTTGATTCCGATCGTTCAATTTGTATGGCAACTATATGAAATAGTGATCTGATCTAAACAATTTCTTTAGAGAACACATTGTTGCCTTAAAAAATAACTCACGCTTAATTTTGTGAAGATACCTCGTCAAATTAAAGAGTTTTCTATACAAGCATTTGATTTCAATAGTTCAGTTAATATGACAGCTATATGATATAGTGATCTGATTTGAACAATTTCTTCGTAGAATAGATTGCTGCTTTATGTAACAACTCATGCCTAATTTCGTTCAGTTAATATGGCAGCTATATGCTATAGTCATCCGATTTAAACAATTTCTTTGGATATTGCATTATTGCCTTAAATAATAATCCGTGCCAAATTTCGTGAAGTCAAATAAAAGATTCTTCTGACTCATTTCGAAAAAAGAATGAAAGGAAGATGCCGCCAAACCACGATCCGCACTAAATTCTCAAATTTTGGGTATGCAGTTGCGTTTCATGAAGAAAACGACGATTTAACTCACCTCAATAGTAACTATTTGGGATGTTGACGAAACAATTAAGCCAGAAATGGGCCTCCACTGAGAAGATGATTTTTCAATGAATGAGAATTTGTAAATTTTTCGGAGAACGTGAATTTGCGTAATAATCTTGGACAATTTTCCAATTTCCCAGCGTTGTACCAAAGTGAAAAATGACATGATGACAAACCTTACTGAACACACTGACAAAACTTTGACACAAATCTGTAAACAAACATGGCACGATCTGTTAAATCACATCATCCCTATAGTTGTGATTGTTTAAAAATGTGTATATGAAAAGATAAATTTAAAAAAGCTGACATTTTGTGAAAATATTTTTTTTTGTTACTGTTGCCACTAGTTTAACGATTTAAATTGAATAAAATGTATCTATCAAACAATTAATAACTTAAAGGTATCAAGATAAATAATTTTAAAAAAGATTACTGTCGAAAATATTTTGAGAATGGTTGCCCGTGTTTCAAATTTTTTAGTCGGTCTAGTTTACTTAGAAATAAATGAAAAAATACTAAACATAATAAATGAAACAAAACTACATATCGGGAAAATATTTTTTGATAAGGGTTGCCACCGGTTTAGGGATTTGAATTTTTTAAATACAATATTAATTAATTATTGTTTTATAACTATCATTTAAAACGATTTTAAAAAACATAATTTTCAAAATTAGAAACGTTGCCACCTTTTTGAATTTTTTACAGCATATAATTAATATGTGAAAAAAATCTACGATATGACAGTCATTAAAGAGTTTCAAGAAAATTCACTGTTGAAAAACGAAATTTAATGTTTATTATAAAACATCAGATGTCCATATCGTATTTTTTAGACACGTCGTTCTGTGAAAGAAATATCTATACTCTAAAATTAAGAAATACAATAGTATAAAATGCATGCCTAAAAATAAATTCTTGCCAGCAATTAGGTTCGTTTGGCCTCAAAAGTAGAAATATACATAACTAAAGAAAGTAGTGTCTTAGGTTATGTTAAATTTGAAGTCTGATCCCCGAGGTGCATATCACACTTGAACCGTGTTTGTGTATCCTTGATCCCATAACAAATCTACAACTTTTTGGGGTGATGTGCTTTTATAAAGTGTTAACCGAGCACACTTATCGAAATCAAATGATTTTTGAATTCATAAAACTCACATTTTTGCATTTCCGACACTACTACTACCCAGCTTCGTTCACACTTTCCAATAATTTTCCGGGTTCACGATCATGTAATTGAAAATTCATTCAATGTCCAAAAATAAAATATTTGTACGAGTATGTATGTATATTATATGCTTATGAAGAAAAATTGTAGCATTTATCTAACTAACATAAATCAATATTGTCTAACTGAAAAATTATATGTTATATGATTCGGGTAAAAGTGATCGAACAACATTCAATACTTTCCAATGAATATTGCGGCGTATAAATCGTGTTGAGCCTCCAATCTGTCGATGTGCCGCCTACACAAGATTGATAATGTTTTCTTTCGCTTGACGTCTACATACCCTACATATGTACATACATACAAATTTCAATACGCTCGTTGTCGCTTCATTGCAGTAAATAATTGTTTTTGATTTTCTTTGTTCACGCAACTGTTTGGATTGCCCCATCCTTCAATTACGGACCACCAATGCACTGGCTTGTGACCGACTACATGCCGGCTATATTGACAGCAAAATGCGGGTTCAATCAATGGGCCATTCAATCAATCATGAGCATTTGACGTTTTCTTCGGTAAAGAAAATTTTTTTTGTTGATGCCACAGCAAATCAACACCACTTTCAATTTCATTTATTTCAAGCTGAAGATCAATCAATGGCATCTTTGACATCTTTAAAATTTTCGAAAATTTTTTACATAAGTGTACATTTTTACCACGTGGTGAATTAGATTGCCTGAAAGCAATTATAGGAGTAGTTTTTTCTACGACGGGTTTAGCCCGTACTCAATTTCATAAAAATAAAATAAATTGTTTCCCCAAGATGTGGATCATACTTGGACGTATTAGGAGAGAGACTAAGGACTACTTCTTATCCGTTTTTCACTAGTATAATCGGCGCTGATGTTTCACTACACTTTTGTGATTATCTTGTTCATTCTATTTCGACACATGTGCGTCCTCTTACGAGTGTTCTCTTGGAGCATGCAATCACATGGTATTTAAATGATATCTCGTGCACGCAGCAGGTGTTTCGCCCACGTACGAATTCCTAAGTAAACAGCAGGCCATCTTACGCGAGTAGCATTATAAAGAACTTTCCTTCATAAATCTCTTTTATACCGAAAGCATGGCAATTGAGAAACTCGTGCTATTTTCGTCAATTAGTGAGTTGACTATTAGACACGAGTGTTTATTACTGTAGCAATAGAATTTGAATGATTCGAGAAAAAATTATAAATATTTACTACGTAATGGAAATTGATCCCTTTTAAAATGGTTGTGGTTAGCTTCCTTTGACACACAGTTTTTGTTTTAGGAATGGTGACTTTTCTGTTATGATTTTTAGCGTTAAATTGATATTTTTAGCTTAACGGGTTTATTTTTCCGTTTTTGACGTAATGTAATGGGGTTTTTTCAGATATTTGGTGTTGATTCAAGGAAAGATAAAACGCATAAAATTTAATGTTATGGCCAGAATTTAACTTTACGATAAATATAAGGCTTTGTCATTACATTCTAAAACTGATTTCGGGCAACTGACTGCCACGACTGGATCAAATAAATTCCAACCGAGAGGCACAATTTTCAACCACTTATTTGCAGCAATTGGGCGCGTATGTCAGCAATAACGAAAAAAAAGAACGAATTTCACTAAAAAAACACCCGTTATATAGCTTTAGCCCCATAAATTGAAGATACCTTTATTCATTGCCGCCACTGTCCGTTTTCCGTATCCCTCCTGAGGCGAGGGATAGTTCCAAGATCTTTGGTTAAAATTCTATTATGTTTATTCTTTAATATGAAAAATATAAGATCCCATTGTTCGAAGCGCTTATTCATATAAAAATAATGCTTTCATTCTACGAAAACTACAAAAGATTTCTTGAAGTACCCTAAACAGTCTGCCTTAAATTTTCTATTCTTATTACAACTGAACTCACTAGGTCGCTGACTATACATATATTTCGCTACAAGGTGGTAAGAAACCCCTTTTAAAAGTAAATATACTTTTTGTCAATACAATTAATTTTATCAAACACTTTTTAAGGATAACTGTGGGTTTGTATTACTCTTAACTTTGCTTTTAGAGTCCGAATATATTCATAAATAGTTGGATGTATGTAAATTTATATTTGATATCCTAGTATTTTTGTGTATTATATTACTAGGCGTTATTAAATAGTCCAAGCAGGCTAATGAAAAGATCATTTAGCTTCTTCTGTTAATTTCAATAATGTACAATTTTAAATCTTTGACCCCAGATGAAGTTTCTAGTATAATTTTCAATGGAAACTGGGCTAGAACCTTTAATCTGATGCGGTACTTTTGATGACTGTATTTTTAAGTCAGCAAGAGACTTTCTCGATTCGTTATTTCTCTACTCGCTAAATTTACTCGCTATTGTCACTTAATTTACAATTGTAAGCAACAACAAAGTTATCAAGTTGAATAGAATATCTAGCCCCTTGAGTGCATGAATATTTCATTAAATTGCTTAAAACCCTTTCTATTCCACCTTATTAGATTGTACTAATCTTTTTGACTTATGCCAGTTGTTTGTTCGTTGTACCACTCTTCAAATTTTGACGAATCAAAGGCAGCTACAAAACCATATGCAAATATTTTCGCAAAATAATGACTTCACTAAGTGCTGTGACTCTGTGGCATGGGTATATTTTGCGTGCGCATTTAGATTGAAATGCAAATCTGAAAGTGTTCATGAATTTCCGCATTCGATATGTTATGAATTTGTCTGCCTTCCGTATGTGCACGCGTATGAGCATGAGGATAAAACCAAGCATGTACCCGGATTAATTCTGTGGGATGACCTATTTTAATTGGCTCTGTGGCCTGATTGGTCATTTCATTCAATTAGACTAAAGCAATCAAGTTGTGGGAAAAGTGTTTGAAATATTTTGCGATTTTGTATTCAATTGAATTTTCCTGCATTATTTTTATTTATCTTTTAGCTGTGGAATGTGGTTTAATAACTCAATGTTTGTATTGTACATACATATGAATGTCCTTTGAAAGCGCTAGTGAAAAAGTGTTACTTGTGTTTGTAAATACATACATATATATTTACATATTTAGATTGACAAATACATGCGGGTAGAAATACTAAAATATATAAGAGACTTTCAAATAAATACACCATTTTCCGCTGAGTAAAACCCATAACAATTTTGTAGCATGAAATGGAGATATTTTATGGCAGTCTATTTATTAACAAATATAAAAATACTTTTGTGAATATTTCCATATTTTTCATTGCGCGGCAAAATCAGTAATTGCTAATAAAGTTGTCACAAAGATATTTTTACCAGAGCTTTCTATTATTTATCCATGTGTTAAATTAAATAACAAATTTTTTCTCAACCAAGTTTTTTGCGAGTGAGAAGCGACCGTTGGTGGTAGAAATAGGTGACTGATTGAGTGGGTGACTGAGTAAAACATGTGGTTTAGCAAAAAGGAGGTATAGCAGAGGATGTAGATTCTTTATTGTGACTTTTTAAATGAAGGTTGTGTCGAGCATCTGTAAGGCCTCCAGGAGATACTTTATTTATTGAGTATCCCAAAAATATTAGGAAAACAAATTCGATTTTCCGAATTCCATAAATTGGACTATGCTGAATACAAAATTAAAATAAGTTATAAATGACATAATATTGGTCCTCGAATACTTGAAAAATGTACAAAATTTCATTGTAAACATTCGAACCACCCATGGAACACAATTTCTTTTATGGCTACCTCGGTATGTTAAGAAACTTGTCCAGCTTTCAAAGACCAAAAGGTGGTAGTTTTGGTTATGTGTAATAAATGCATTCCTGAAGTCTTTCTTATACTTGACTGGCTGTTTTAATACGTTTTTCGAACCTGCGCTGAACTTGCTTTTCTGTTGAAACTAAAAATTGGTTTTGGATTTTTGGATCAGAAAAGATTTTCGACCTAGTTCCGTGCTCATCTCGAGCTTCTGGAAAATCCTCTATTTTGGAACTTGTAAATAAAGTCCATGAACAACCTTTTCGTTGATCCGGTATTACTGATAAAATATAGACAAAAGAAAGAAGCATAAAACGGATGTTTCAACACTACTGTATGAACAGTTCTGTATATTCTGCAAAATTACTCCACCCATTTCAACTTGTCGCACTTATCATAGGTATAAAGAACACTTCTAAAAATAATTATTTTTAAATGTGATATAAAATAAATAAAAATATTTTTTGCTAAATATTTTTTGCTAAATGTTTGAACAAGTTTTTTTTCTTCCTTTCTGGTATCCACCTTGATTTTATCCGATAATTAAAACGACGTATGTATATACTACTTCAGCTGCTGAATCTTTATGAGAAACTTTTCCGTGCCAAAAATGGAATCGTAGTTTGGCCATCGCTTGCCGAGGCGCGGTCGCCATTGAAAAGGCTTTTATAATAATTTGAAGTTGACGGATGCTGGGATCCAAACCAAGTTCTGTGTGTGTTCTACACCGTCAGCACCTACAGCAACCGTCATTTTGTTTATGAGCTCTTAATATTTTATAAGTGGCAACCTCCATGCTTTGCTGATAAGCATCTCAATTAAAGTGTCCATGCAATTAGCGTAGTTATAATTTACTGTTATTCTATATACATACTAAAGTTATCAACAACTCGAACTAAGCGGATTAAAACAAATAACAGTTTTTATTTCATATTTCATAAATGTATTAGGTGCGGCTAAGTCGACTTTATTTTCTTTTTTTGTTGCAAGTTATTCGTTAGCCGAGTTTCGCACATTCCCGCTGAGTTATGTGTGAACATAAAAACAACAAAAACTATGTGGAAGTTGTTGAGGGATTATTTAAGCACTGACGGGCAATTCAACTTCCAGCTGCAATAGCAAAGCCATGACCAACTGTGCCACACACCAACGCTGCCACCAAATGTTGGACTTCATTACGGATTCTTTCAACGATGCCAATTGCAATGTCAACGTTTACATTGTTGATTTTTACGGAAAAATGCACATTTCACAGATACTTTTTTCTGTTTTCTTTTGTTTATTTTTTTGTTTTTTTTTTTTTTGTATTTTAGCTTTTTGCTGCTCCGTTTCTAATGAATAATTTATTTATGCAGCAATTTGTTGAATTATTTCGCGTGAAAGTTTCCACAACGTCAACCGCAACTTTGTTGCACTTAGATTGACTAGTCGACTCGTCGTAGTTCGGTTGTTTGATAGTTTACTTTTTGATTTTTTATATTGATTAAATTTTAGTTGAAATTACTGTGGCGTTGCACAGCGAAAGGGGGAAATTCCTGCTGGAATATGTATGCTATTGATTGTTTTAATTAAGTGGACTTGTGGTGTTGTTGTGTTGTTGGGAGTGCAACATTTTCTACATGCTTAGTGTCAAGCGCAGCAGGAGTATGAGCCGCCTCAGCTCCGCTTACGTTCCGCACACACACGTTTCCTCAGCTGCCTTATCGCCCCACCTGCCACAAGTGCCTCCTTAGCGCAGCTGAACACCATCGGGAAACCATCAATGTTGGAAAACTCTTTGTATGCGCATTTTAATTTCACCGCATTTCGTAATTACGCGTCTTTGTTAGCGCTCTGGGGGATTCGCATTTCGTAATTGTATTGATTGACAATTAAACTATACAACTAACAGCAACAGCAACAACGTATTTTTTATGTGTGCGTTTCAACAGAAAAGTAGTGCATTTCTCTGTTTTGTATGCATTTTTATAAAAAGAGATTTAACGCTTTGTAGTGGGAAAACCAAATCTCATATGACTTAATCTCACGATACTTAAACGGTCAAATTCCGAAAACATAGTGAAAGTGTTTACGAGTGAAAAATCGAACCATGCTGACATTTCAAACTTGAAAGCATTTTCCACGATAAAAATTGGAAATAATTGGTATTACAAATATTTATATATAATGTTCACTCTCATGGAAATCCAAAAACCAGGAACAGACACATCACATGTTTTTCTTTAGACGAATTTTTCCCTAGCAAAATGATTCGCCGTAGACAGGAACAATTAGTAATCAGTTTGTGCCAGGTCCGGACTATGAAATGGGTGCATAAGTACTTCCCAATTAAGCTTCCGGAGCTTATTATCGATTTTTGTGGTTGGCGTTATTCTATTGGTCAAAGCTGCCCGCTGCTGGCCGATTGTTTCCTTCATACTTTTAAATTGTTGACAGAACAGGTCCGATTTAAGAGTTTGGCCATAGGGGTGCAGTTCAAAGTTGATGGTTCTCTGCCAGCAATCCCTTCCTAGATCTCACCGCTATTTGACCACGACCGCTTGCGCTTGACGTTATGGTAAGTGACACACTTTTCATTACCAGTAATCGTCATGAATCGAACATGGATCGATTTTGTTGAGATTCAGTAGCGATTTGCAGAAATTTGGACCAAAAGGTTTTTTATGTTAACTCATGTGGCACCCACACATAGATCTTTCTTTTGTATTCAGCCTTATTTAGATTTACTGGCTCGCCTTTATCGAAGAAAAACTATAAAATAAGCCGTATTTTCTCTTAACCCCTAAACCTCCGCAGCCGTAGATATTATATTACTGAGCTGCTATAATATAAAAATTTAGAATCTAAAAATTTTGTGAGATATCTGGAAATTAATCAAATATATACGGAAGGTATTAAACTCTTAAGATTTAATTACTATAAATACACAATATATAAAAAAGAACCTCATCTAAATCCGATCAATACTTGACAAGGTGAGCGCATTCGAAATATCTTGAATTTGTCTGACCACGCCTTTCGTATGTTGTGTCTTGGCTTTTTCTGAGCAGAATTACACAGGTAGAGCTGACACTATCTAGTAATATACATTTTTCCTTAGCCGGAATATAAACGCATAATTCACAGAAATATTAGTCAGATATTTTTTTTATTCACCAGAGCATAGACCTGGGCATATATCAAACACGAACATGGCGGTGTGGTAAAAGTTCCTTATATTGAGTGTCTCGAGCTGAAACCTTTTTCCTTTCTGTGAACAGAGGCTAACAAAATAATCTAAAAATTACTAGGATTTTTATGCTTCAGTGCAGCTTAAATCTCTAGATATCATATCATTGCTTTGTACTAGCTACTGGTATGGACTGAACTTTTTTTGCCTCGCGAAATCAAGCCAAGCCCTGATCAAATTGACAAATTCATTAAACTTTTTTACAGAAGTCTACTTTTAGTTTCAATTTTTGAGGCAATATTACTTTCTTAACTTTATTCATAGTAATCCTATTATGGTGTTTAATAGTTATTAATAACAGACAACTAATCTTCATTACCATTCTTACCTTAAAAGTCAGCTGTGTAGATGTAACCTATGAATTTGGTTTGTAAAAGATAAATACATCAAATTTTAATTCCTTAGAAAAAATTTGGTCCAATATGTACATCAGGTTGTATATCAGGTGAAGCACTTTTTGAAATATTTCTGGAGGTATTCATTACAGTTTTGAGGAATTTACTCAGATTTTCTTACGTAATGGCGTTAAATTTACAACGTCTAATTGTCAAGCGTCAAAAAATTTACGAAGCATGGCACATTACGCGTCGTTGGCCAAGCGAGTGGAGTTATTTTATTTTGACAGCTAGTTACAGCTTGAAGTTGGCTGCCGACTCATTTCTGAAAAAGAAATATTTCTAATTTAATTTTAAGTTCGCATCTTTGCTTTTACTGAACGCTATTAACGATACATTTAAAGAGAATGACAAAACGTCATAAAAACTTTGCGCGTTTATTTGTGTCTGTCATGCCGTGACACTCATTAGGAGTGGTTGCAACTTGTATTCTTCAATTAAGGCAGGACAGTACTCACAGCATTGTTCGCTGACCTTAAGGTGTCTTCAAGCGTAGCTATTTAATATTTTTTGATGCAAACGATGTGGAAATCACTTCCGGATGGTCTCGCATGAATTTATCACTGCGAGTGTTTAATTTGGGAACTCAGTCAGAAGTATAAGTATTTAATACCTGATATTAAATTTATATTTTAATTAAGTTCTTGAGATATTACCAACAGTTTTATGAAACGCGAAAAAGTTTGAAAGATCCCAATTAATCAATTGCCCATATTAAAATGTATATGTATTTATACAGGTGTATATAAGTATATACATATATTGTATAGACATATATCTATATAGACATACATACATACATAATATAGTAAATATGTTTAAAGTGCTTAAGACATTAAATCAGCAGCCATGCAAGAATACCCCTTTGACCAACAGCGCTCGTAGCTTATCGGTTGCATAAAAACAAAATTGTATTTGACTCCACCGAATAGCTGCGATAGAGGCTGCGTAAATAGGAATTTCAATAAATTTTTTATGTTCCTCGGAAACTTCTACGAGGTTCATAAAAAATGTTGCATTTGGCGGCTAACATTACATAATAAAATGCTGCTGGCTGCCTCGGCGAAGGTGTGTTTGATAGCTTTGTCTTCATATACAAGTATATGTAAAAACACTTTTGTGCAATATAAACATACTTAAGTTTGGCAACATTGATTCTACACAATTGACGCCCTAATCGTTTTGTTTTTTTTTAAGTAAAGCGCGTGTGGTCCGAATGGATTTGCAACATTTTACTGCCGATTGATTTGGTCTTTTGGGTGTAGTTTATCAAAGTGGTTTCGCCTACATTAGCCAAAGTGTATGCCGCTTAATTTAATGTTTCTTCATTTGTAAATTGAGAGGCTTACTTTACGTTTATTACTAGAATGTTAAGCTTCGGGTGAGTTATGGTGGAAATTGCCATAAACCTTGAACCGGCTGATTTTAATAAATGCTAGTATGCTTAATTTTATTCTAACAATGGAGTAGGCATTTTAGAGTACGCCCCCAAAGCTGCGTTTAGTGAAAAAATGAAGCTAAGTTTGAATATTTAAGATTTCAATAGCGAGCTTCAAGGTTAAATCAACAATAAATTCCCTCAGTATCAATTGAAATAATTAAAGCAAGCTCTTCGGTTATCTTATCAGTCTCGAATTGACATCTGGGTCGGTCAATTAGCTGAGGAAATAGTGATATTTTTGACCTTCTACATATATATATATATATGGTATTATTCATAATATATGTTCAGTAACCAATCAAATACTATAATATAATATTATATATTGCATTTTTTAGAACAGCTCACAATTGAAGTTAGACGTTTAAAAATATCTTAGCGCTGGCAATATACATATGCAGGTTTAAACTAAAAATCGGAAAAAGTCTAATTTTGAATTGGGATGGTGGGTAAAAGATATATATTACCTACGGCAAACATAAGAATATGCTCATAATGGACACCTTCAGGAAGCTCTTCATAAAATATATGCAAAAGATGAGTAAAATAATTGTTTTCCAAAAATTCAGAAATTCTTCCCGAAAAAAATCGTCTGAAACTTTTTTATTATTCACGAATAAATTGTTTCAAATATGTATGTATATCTATAATTTGCAAATGTTGATAATTCGTATTGATCTGCCACGACTAAGAAAATTGTTATCTCTTGCAACATTATGCTACCGAGTATTATATTTTGTTTAGTTAACGGTTGTTTGTATCACGCAAAGCTAATCGAGATAGATATGGAGTTATATATATATACAATATAAATTATTAGGGTGACGGGACAAGTTGAAATCCGGGTGATTATCTGTCCATCCGTCTGTCTGTCTCTGCAAGTTGTAACTTGAGTAAAAATTGAGATATCGTAATGAAACTTGGTGCCGTGTTTCTTGCTAAAAAATTGAGGACGCCTACAAAACACCATTAATCGAAAACCTATAAAATGCCATAACTAAGTAAGTAAATATTGGATTATATCGACATGGCACTGCCCACATTTAGGTGAAGCTTCGTATCTCGGGACCTACTCAATCGATTGCACCAAATTTGGTACTTAATATTATCCTGAAATTCCTACATTGCATATACTAAAATTTAAAAATCCTGACTCTTTCACTTTCCAGTGTATACATCCAGAACCAATCGATTTATTCAGTTAAAACTTTGCAAAAATAGTGCCCTCAAGGTATTTCACCTTAGACACAAAAATTGTCGAAATCGGACGATAACTTTTTAAGAACTCAGACGCCAAATATGCGGACCCCAGTTCATATGTCTGACTTATGCCGAAAATATCAGTCAATCTGTGAGATATATTATTGTAATTCAAGGAAAATGTTTCTTTGATAATAATACCTATGCCCATGTGTTAAAAATGGGTTATATCGGATCAATATTTTCCTAAGCCCCTATATATTTAAATTAATATAAATGAAATTTAGATCTCTGTGCCTTAAATAGATAAAAACGGGCGAAAACTTGGCTTAGCCCCCATATAACTGATATTCAGGATTTTAAAACGTCCAGCTAAATTTACTCCATATACCATATATGTATGTTTATATTTATATACTTGTATATATATATAATTGCTTTAAAATGAGTTCTCAAGTATACCTGTGCAATGTCAAAAATTAATGCAATCAGCACTTCCATTGATTTTAGTATAACTTTCGCTTACGGGAAGTAAAATATATAGTCATAAAACTAAGACTATAAAATAAGTTAATATGAAACCAAATTTGATTGTAATCCATTAAAAATTTTGTCGAACAATGAAGTTAAACCTTTTCAAAATTTGTTTTTATATAAAGTTTTGTCAACACCTGAAGATATTTAGCCGGCTTTAATCCTTCAAGTTGCAAAAGTATAAAATGTTCGGCTACACTCGCACTTATCCCTTTTTGACTTGTTCTATCTTATAATAATAAAATAATAGAAAACCGTGAGGCGAAGGATCTTCGGGTTACAATTAAGAGTTCATACTTGGAGAGCTTTCTTTAGAAGTATCTAACAACTAATTTTTTAGAATAACAAGCGAAAAAAACATTCGTTACTTTTGACTTACACTAATATATGTATATATACATATATACGATTTATCTTCCTCTCCTAACTTTATATTTAAATGTTTTACGCCATATTGGCAGCAATTCGTAATTTTTGTCATTCGCAATAGTAAAACTTTTTTAAAACTGTCAGTCAACACTTTGCAGCATTGATATATAATATATTACACCAATTTTATGAGATACTCGAATACTGTATCGTGTCAAAACTATTTCGCTAACTTTATTAGTGCTTTCACATGTAAATTTTTTGACAAGAAGGGCAACGCCCAAAGTTCGCGAGCAGAGAAATGGTGAATCAATGACGGCTAATAATGGTTAGGATAAGGTGTGGGATATTTTAATGCTTTTAAGTGTGCACAATTTTTTTCATTTATTAAATTTTGCGCAGACCCATTTTCGCTAATATATTTACTTAAAATTTCTTGACATAAAATCATTAATAATTATTTTGTAATTTAGTAAGTATTACGTTCTAAACTTTTCATTGAGACTTCGGCATCTTTTAGTCTACTCTTTTCGTGCGATTTCTGGTTACTCTAAAGCAATGAATATGCTCCTATTTTTGTTTTTAGAGCGGTTAACTTGCGTTTCTTGTAAAAATGTACGTAATTAGACTTATTACCCTTAACTGAGTGAATAAGGCAACGGCACCGACAACGGCACCTTTGAGTGTCTTTCAATTGCCTTCGCCTGGCACCAGCGACTGCTCCATCAGAACCCTAGGCGCTGCTTTTTGCAAGAAGACAATAGCGCGCTTATTTTTATCGTTTTACTTCTTCCTTTCCATGAAATATCATTAACACAGAAAATTTAGTGCCGAGTAAAAAACGAAACAAAACAAAAACGAACGAGCTCGGTAGAAAGTATTTGTATGCGTTTGTGTGGCGGCTTTATAATAAAATGCTAAATGGAAAATCATAAAGTATTTAGGTATAAATATATATATTGTATATATAGATGT
Source organism: Bactrocera oleae (assembly GCF_042242935.1). Classification (NCBI taxonomy): domain Eukaryota; kingdom Metazoa; phylum Arthropoda; class Insecta; order Diptera; family Tephritidae; genus Bactrocera; species Bactrocera oleae. The sequence continues at coordinate 20,782,847 of NC_091537.1, read as the reverse complement.
ATGTAGATATGTGTGTGTGTTTGTGGGTTCGCTTACACCGACACGCAGGAAAAGATTTCACAGATACACGGAAGAAATACTTTTGGCGAAAGGGGCACATAGCGCAGGATGATAACACTACAAATACAGATGGACTGAGATGAGTGTACCAACTATGGTTGGGGTCTGTGGCAAGGCTTTGGGAGCGTGTGTGCGCTCGCTTGTGTAACGAGTGGTAATTAGAGTAGTTGGAAATTAATTAAAGGTGCAGCTGGCAACAGGCCAGAAAATAAGGCAACAAGAAAATAGCAGTAGTATTGTTGTTGTTATAGTTGTTGATGAAACCCTCTAACGCGGCTGCCGACAATAATCAACTAGAGGCGCTTTTGTGTGTTTATCCTTTTGGAAATTTTATAATGAATTTTAAAATGCTCCGATAAACACAGCGAAAAACTAATTTTTCGGTGAATGTGCGGCGGTGCGATATTATCACTTACATACCGATAGACAAACATACATATGCATATGCATATATGTATATACAAAAATACAGGCATATATATTGTAGAAATACACAAACACACTCTTAAGTTGTGGTTAGTGCGGTGTTCGTGGTGGCTGAGATTGCCGAGTTGATGCTTCGCTGCTGTTTTCTACGATTCACAAGTGTGCTGTTAGCTCTCGTCGGAAGCAAAAGGAATCTTTGAAGTCGGTGGGTTTTTTAGTGTTGATGGTAATGGCGAGAAAAGAACATATAAATATGTATGTATGAATTGTGTTGGTAAAGCCTGTGGGTGTTTTTTCGCTCGATGCTCAACAGAAGGCCGATGATGATAGCGGTGTTGCCTTGATCATATCTATTATGTTTAAGAGCATCGCGCACGTGCAACAACCTTGTCTCTACAAACTTTTGTATGTAATTCTATATACATATGTATATATTATACATTTACCTATAAATAATATATCTGTATATGTATATGCAAAGAAAGCCTTTTTGAAATTTTAATCCACTTATAGACATATATCTACGTTGCAAAAATGCGCTTGCTCATACGCACTCATTTTTCCACGCGGTAATGAAAACTAATTAAGGAGCATAGATCAATTTTCAAGCAACGGTATGCATTACATTGTGTTATCGTAAATATTTTTTATAGAAATTTAGAGAATAGTATAGTATATTTTGTCTTTTCGTATTTAAAATAATGAATATCAAGTTCGGTGAACTTGTGTGTGATTTATTCGCTATATCAGATTATCAGTTTTTATGCTGAAACCCTTTTTTTGTAGACATACTATATAAGACGTTTTTTAGAGCAATATTATATAATATAATTATGTTCAGAGATAGCTGTCAAACCAGCTGTCAAAGGCATGACCGTAATTTTCAAGATTTAACATTTCCAGACGAAATTTATTTTCAAAATTTCAAAAAATCAATATATAATATTTTACATATACATATATCGAATGTACATATGTATGTATATTTGAGAATATTTTCCAAAAATTTGATGCCGATTTGGCAAATAGTTTCGGTGATATGAACGTATTTATCAGAACTTCTTCTAACACCTTAATCGCGTTTTACGCAAAGCTGTTTTGAGGGTCGGGGAGGAAAACTTCTCCGAACCGTCTTGACTGATCCACTTGAAATTTACACATGACCTTCATAAATATATTTTTCAGGTAATTATCGAAGAAATAAGATTTTTGATAACAATTTCGAATTTTTAAAACTCGCTGTAGTTTAAATTTTTTCATAAACATCGACTTTTTTTTTGTCAAAAATCAAACTTTTTACAATTTTTTTCACTCATTACTTATATTCATCACTTACAATCAATACTTTTTTTTGTTCTTGGATTTGAGATGCATTCAAGCATAAAAATATTCCTCACCTTGAGGCACCTTTGTTGCAGGTTCTTCTGAAGATCGACTAGGAGATCAAGGGAAACCAGTGTTAGAGCACATTAAATTCTATAAATTCTTATTATTCGATTTATTAGATTCGCCTTTTTTCTGGCTTGCAAGTAGATACAATCTCTTAACAAGTACGTAAATAAGCAAAACAGGTCTTTACGAGGAACCAATAATCTTGAACATAATTACAGCCTCCGATGCATCTAGAAAATGTTACTTTCTAAGCGCCATAGGCAAATTATTCTTGACTTTGTGGTTGCCCGCAACAAAACCATCGTCCAAGTGTTAAATGATATCAACAGGATATTAAAAACTAAAATGGTGGAACGTACTTTTTCTAAAAAAATCTTATTAAAAAAAGTGATAATTTGACTCCCATATACTATTTGTGGTGGGTAAGTAAAGACGAAGCACTGATCTATGACTAAGATATAAATATTATTTTTATACTAATGGAAATATGTCAGCTTTAAAGAAAATAAGCTCAGAAGAAAATACTGGAAATGGTTTGGGGACCTATTGTCCTCATGTCATAAGATATTGGGCGGCTCGGTTTCGCATTGACTGGGTGTACATTGGTCAACTAGCAGCACTGTGCAATTGTAAGATCCACCGGGCTTAGAATATACCGCAAGAGGTCCATTGTAATACGAACTTTTAGCAAGGTTTATCTTGCACTAGTTGGGTTTTAACCGAAATTATCTTATAGGCATCCATACGGTTAGGCTGTAACATTTTTTATAAAACAATTTTCCTTCCATAGTATCCTTCTTTTGAGCCTTTTTTAACGTTAAAATTGGCTGGAAGAAGACGAGGTAGAATCATCTCGACACTTTCTTTTGGACTTTCGCAAGACTAAGGTGGAAACCTTTTTCATGATGATCACCCATCGTCATGGAGGTGATTTGGATGTAATCGAAATTAGTTGCCTCAAAAGCCTTGATTTTCAGTATTCTGTTGATATATGAGTGTTTTGAACAATATTTAGGAGGTATCTGGCATCACAAAGCATCGGTCTTCAACTGTGATTCACGTGCTTTGTGTCGCTGGAATCAGCTTCAGACCCCAACCCAACCATAACATTTTATTCCACATACATATACAAAACTTATATTAACTTGCATAAATTGCTACAATTTTAACAAACCACTGTAATAAGCGTTACGGGAAAAGCATATGTACCTCATTCACTAGCACCAAGATCTTACATACATTTATAAAAAATGGCAAAAGTTTTCATTAGTTATGATTTATGTATATGTATAGAGAGCAAAGTTTTCGACCGTCGACCATTCCTAGCCAGCCCTCTATTGCTTGTTACTTAATAAAAGCTATACAGCCATTTACTGTTTATGTATTGCACTCCAACCGAATTCTCGTACACTGAAAGGAGTCATCGCGCCATGGAGCTTTCGTAGCTTTTATAGCGGCCATTTTTATTCAATTGAAATTTACAGTATGGCGCGTTAGTTGGAAGGATATGTCGGCAAACGGGCTTATAAAGGAATATGCACAAATATTATTTATAAATACAAAATATATTTATATATAGGAGATGTGTTTTTGTATATAAGTGTATTTGTGTGTTTGTGGGCGCTCGCAGACACTCTAGCTAAGTTAGTTTCAAGAAACCATTGCCAATTCTATTACACAATATTGCATTTGCTCATAAATTAAAAATATTGAAAGCTATTTGCATAGATAAAGTTAGTTTCAGCTTTTAACAACGGCTTGAGAAGTCCAAATTTTTGCAAAATGCACTCTTTAAGCTGACCTCTCTTCGCCTTGCAATGATCACGACTGCAACCGTAGACTTGTCGAGAGTTTTTTATATAAAATTTATATTTTTAAGCGCTACTTTAAAATGGCTTAAACCCCAGCGTCCACGTATGTACAAGTACATATGTATAAATATGTAGGTGAATATGTGTTTAAGTGCATGAACATTGTATCCAAATGACTCGGTGTTTCAGTTGGATGAATAATAACTAACCAGGGGCATACTTTAGGGTGCATTAGACTCGGCGAGTTAAATTGTAACTATATACTTGTTCTATTGCAAGCGAGTGGCAAAATAGCGCTCAGCTTAGTAGAAATTTTCCAAAAAAAAATTTTTTTTTGTTTTGAGAAGTTGGCTAGCTTGATCTCACTGATTTTTCAGTAAATCTTGTTTAACCTAAAAAAATAATCGAATATAGTCGTTTTTTTAGCGAGCGTTTTCTTGTTGCTGCCTTAAACGATACTTCTATAAATTTCGCCTTTGGTACATACCTTTTAAATTTTTGTATTAACATATTAGGTAAAAAAAAGTCAGTTAGTTTAGTGAAAGTTTTAGACTTATATGAAGTAAAGCTCGTTGCAACATAAGAAATGAAACAAGGACAGTATCCGTTCGTCAACCTTTTGACATAAATACTACAGAACTGATTAGTTATTTAAGAAGAAGATAATATCTTGCCTTAAAGCTTAGCTTTGGTAACTATAATAACATAATAACAAAATATTTTAAATGCATCGGGAGATATGAAGCATTAGGGAAGGTAGAGACTATGGCCGTGGTTTTTGGTATGCTCCTAAAGGTTGCCAAATAAGGGGTTTCCAACGATAAAAAGGAAATCGAAAATTTATCCTTCTATAGACTACACTCAATTTCAGCTACAGATGAGATGAGGCAGCTACATATAAAGCTCCTAGGTGAGACCAAATTGAGCTTCGTGTTAGCGCGTTGGGCAGTCTTTATTGCCGCTTGGCTATGTACGAGAAATTCAATAGACTTAATGGCTAGAGCAGATGCTCACTTTTCACCTTCTGTTAGTCCAAAAAACTTGGGTCTAAAAACTGAATTGTAGTCGCTTAGCTTTAAGCTACCGTTTGAGGGGGGGTTGTCACAACAGAAACCCGATCTTGCGCCTGGTTCTTTATTCATAGTTAGAGAAAGAATAAGTTGCGTTTAACCGTCCAAAGATCTTCTTTTCCAGCAGACTTTGCTAATCTAGTCCGATTTCTATATAATGTATCCGTAGGGACGCTGATCCTGAGTCCAATAGCCAAAAACCTTGAACCGGCTGTAATCGCCGACTTATAAAAGAATAAATAAGAAAATCTTTTTTCCGAATCTTTGATTCACCCTAATGTCTCAACATATATTCAAACATATGTCCTTGCATGTGTATATTCTAATTCCGTTACGTTGGCGTTGCAATCTTATGGTGCAGAAAAACGGGTGTATGCAGATTTTTATTAAAATACTGATAGGGAGGAATTCACAAATTTCCCGTGTAAAAGTTAGAAAGGAAGCGTGGGGGAATCACATGCCGTTGGTAAAAGTTTTTCATATTTAACAAAGTTATTGCAATATGTTGTTGTTGAAATGCATTTGCCGTGTTACGTTTCGCTACACAGCCATTTACTTTTTTTTGTTTGTGCAAAGCCAATATGGTTTTCGGTTTGTGCAAATTGGTCCTGCTGGTATTGGTTTGTTTGGTCGGTATCAGCGCTGAATTTATGTAACGACCGCCTGCGCGCCAATCTCCTATTGCTCACTTTCCACCGACATTCCGGCACCGTCTGTTGGCCCTGCGGTGAGTTTAAAAAATGGCAAACGGCTTCCGTTTGTTATTGTGTCTTTTTGTTTTTTGTAATATATAGGGCGCTGATAAGTACCCTGTAGAGAAAACTTCCTTTGCTTTGGGGTGGATGGCTAGCTGGTGGGTTTGGGTTTACCAGTAGGCTACTTATCGATAAATATGTTTACTGGACAGTGGTTTAATAAAATGTGTATTGGAGAGAAGGTGTTGGAAGCATAGCTATAAGTGTTGAGATCTGACCTTTGTTGAGATTAGAACTGCTCTTCTCAAACTCTCTGAGATGACTTTATGTACTGCAGTTAAATGTTTTCATTCTAGAAAACTACAAATTTTACATATTTTTGTAGCCATTTAAAATGAGTTAGGTGGACAGGGACACAGGTTTAAGTATCTATACGGATGGGTCTAAACGAGATTATCGAGTTGGAGGTTGAAGAGGGAATTTATTGTGTATGCCTCTGGCGACTTGTAGAGTCAATCCCGAACTTGCTTAGCAAACAGATAAACATAGCATGAATGAAATATGGATTTCATATACCGACTGTTTAAATTCAAAAGAAATGATATAGGAAGGAGTGCTAACAGGTCTCTGTTAATTGGCAGACGTGCTAGCAGACTGGGAACACCATGCAATGACTATTGTAGAAGCTGTCTAAGCGAATGTAAGGCTTTGTGTAGAAATATAATCAAAATGATATTTAACGAAATCAACGCATTACCGAGCGGGAAACCGAAGGTCTTCACATATAAGCATAACATGCCTAACTGCAGTATATTTGAACATGCACAGTATATACCCACTATACCATATATACCGTATATATGCGCTTTTATAAATATATAACGGTGCTGCGCGAACGCGTAGACGCAAATAAAATAAAATTTGCATGAATATTTACAATTGAAAATTTTTACCATGGCCAAAAGAATACTTTGTTCCACACCACACACCTGAAGCGCCAAGGGGTTGACAGTTTTTCAGCATTTTTCTGCCGGAAACCGAAAGCAAAGTAAAGCAAAACATCAGCTGTTCTCCGTCGGGCGTTCTTCATTCGTCGCCCGATTCCACAATTTCAATTGGAGAGTCGTGAACGTGATTTTATGCTGCTACATTTAGGTGAAGGTTGTGTGGTTCTTTCGTATACTAAGTGTAAGCATAAGCAATGTGGAGAGGAAAATTTTGAACAATATTACGGAAAAAGCTGAGAAATATTACGAGAAATATTACGGAAAAAGCTGATAAATAAAGCGAAGAAGTAAAATGAGGGGAATTATTGTACAAATCAGTACTAGTTGCGGCGGGACCTCTGTGTTTTATTTTATAAATCACTTAATAATTAACGTTGATTAAACATTTTTAAACAACCTCGTTTGAAGCTTTTGCTTATTTAGAGTAATAGCCCCTGAAAATATATGGCCTTATGCACACGATTAACTTCATTGACTCGCTCCCAGTGAATGGCGTTCTTGAAGTCCAAACACCATCCATAGCAGAAAAAGAGCTCGAGTTGCCGCGTGCAACCAAAGTGACCCTTCTATATATAATATAATATTATAGCAGGGTGAACTCCTACTTATCCAGAATAGACATTCACATACAAACTCTTTGTTCTGCATGCAATGATTGCCCGCATGACGCTAATTATCTCTTTGCATGGCCAATGAAATCACTGCACCCTTTGAAACAGCACATTAATTTATTGCTTTCCCACAAGCAGGGTCTAAATAATCGCTATAAAAATTACAACAGTAAAGATACCCTTTTAGTCTACAAATATTTTCTTGAAAAAAATCTTCGCTGATGCCATCTTTGGAGATCTCTTTGCAGATATTCACCTCCGATATAGTAATTTGCGTATATTTTGTTTAAAACACTTTTTTCTGTAAATATTAGACAATGAGGAGCTATAATGCCAGTGCCCATCTTACGATAAGCATACTCTGAAATGGTAAAGAGAACATGGTTTTACCTGAAGAACACATACCGCTGTTGTAGATTCGGAGAATGCATTGAGTCCGTACGTTCAAATACGGTTTATGGAGCTGGCTGCAAGTTTAAAAAATTTATGGGCTTTGCCTCTACGTTTCTAAGCCACTGATTTCCGATAAAACTTTAATTTTTATTGAAATGTTATGTATTTGTTTCTTAAATATAAGAGGCTTTCAGGCATGTACCATATGCAAGCTTCTTCCTGTTTGTCGTTTGCATTCCCAATGAGATTGAAAATAGAGCAGAAAAAAATTGCGGTAAGCGCATAAGATTCGCTTTCTCTTTTTACAAGTGCTTAAATGCTGTCTTAAATCCTTTCATTGTTGTTGTAATAATCTCTTAGATTTGGTATATTATATAATATATTGGTTGTAATATTGCAGCATTTCCACTATTTTTTGTTGACGTCACATTTGTTGTTATTTTTGACTTGCCATTAACGTAGGGGTTAGACATTTGTCGCCACTTATTTGCGGTTATATTTTGATGCAAAATCTGTCAACGGCTGGTTGTTGCAATCGCAACATTGCTCGTACACACACATACTACTTTAGCACAAAGCCCGAATTATGGCAGATTGCTAATGCAACATGGCACTGCAACACTCACAGGCTTTATGTCAACTCAACATTCAAAACTTTGTTCATGAAGATTATTAATATATTTCGAGTGCAATGCTTTTGAAGGTCGTTGTCGCAGCTAAGTGCTTTTTGTGCATGACTTTTATTTGGGTAGTCGTGGGTGCCAAAAAAAGGTTGCAATAAAATGAAAAATTTCAAGCAGCTTGTATATCTCACTAAGGAACGGTTAACCGTTAGGTAAATTTCTGCAAAAAAGCCGAAATATTAAACGACCGTAGAGAATTATTTAACCAATAGAGCCATTTATTTGTAATTGCCCACAAACAGTTCGGCCAGATTTCTGTCGTTACAGCTTTCTAAACATTCATAAATATTATTTTAACAGAAGTCTTTACGGTGCTCATGTAGAGCTGTAATTTTAATTTCCGCCCACATTGCATACGCTTTTGTTAGCTCGAAAGCGGTTTGTTGGACTCGAAGATATTGTCTTGAAGTAGCAAATTTCCATGCATTTAAATTATTTGTAAACTTAATTATTTTTGTGTCAACAGCATTGTCGCTTTTGGTTGCATAAACTTTATTTAAATTTTCTGCGGCTTAAAAGTTAAAACCAAAGTGTTTTTGCCAAACATGTGGCGTTTCCACTTAAGCACTCGAATGAATTAAGTTTATATGTATAATATGTGTGTATGTGATTCTACACATGTGTAGTATAGCATCTTAATTAATTTGGGATTTTGTCAACTGATTGTAAGCCATGTATTGTCTTATTGCCACTAAATAGTTGTATATATTTATACATTTACATATACATATACTTTTCGCTTGATTTTTCAGGAGGCCAAGCTAAATAACAAAAAATAATAATTACAATTTTTAAATAAGAAAATATAATTATAGTTATTTTTATACCCTGAACAATGTATATTAAGTTTGTCACGAAGTTTGCAACACCCAGAAGGAAACAACAGAGACCCTATAAAGTATATACATATGGTAAATGATCAGCGTGACGAGCTGAGTCGATTAAGCCATGTCCGTCCGTCTGTATATACGCAAACTAGTCCCTCAGTTTTTGAGATATCAATATGAAATTTTGCACCCGTCCATCTCTCCCTAAGTAGCTGCTCATTTGTCTGAAACGCGCATACAGTTATAGCATATAGCTGTCATACAAGTTGGCTGATTAAAATCAAGTCCTTGTATAGAAAACTTTTTTATTTGACAAGATATCTACATGAAATTTTTCACGGATTATTTTTCGAGGAAACAGACTGACAGAACGAAATCAAGATAAAAATCTTTATAAAAGATCTTAATGTTTTTTTATCTTAATTCAAGTCAGTGGCTAGAAGGAACCAGCAAAGCGTTTTCTCTTGAATGCCAACCGTTATATTTAAATATGAACACTCTGTTTTAAGATATGTTAAAAAAATAAATTGATGAAAATGTTGCCTCATTACTTAGCAACATTCTATAAATGTTCTATTTCTTACATGACAAACGAACAAAAAAATGCCAACCAACTCATTTTCTATATCCATTGATTTAAAAAATTAACTATAAAAAACGAAATATAAACTCTTACTCTTACGTTTTGAGAAGAGCAGAAAATTTTGGCCTTTTTTTAGTTAGAAATCAATATCCTGAGAAAAAAACACGCAACTTTGACAGCCCGGGCATAGGGCAGAATTAATGCAACATTTTTGTGAGAAAAGAAAACGCTATTAGAGGCCTTACTTTGGCACACATTTTTTAATTATTTTCAGTTCCTCTATATAAGATGGCAACCCTATCAACAACTATTTTTATTGGACCGAAGCATTAATACACTTCACAAATACAAAGGATTCCTTATACGAACTTGATTGTGATGGTCAGTTTGTATGGCAGCTATATGATGTAGAAGATTATAGAGATGATATCTTTTCAATTAAACAAGTTTTTCTTACAAGGAGTTGATTTTAATCGTTCGTTAGCTATATGCTATAGTGTTCCGATATCGGTAGTTCCGACAAATGATATCTCAAAAACTAGTTTGTGTATATACAAACATAAAGACGGACAGAGAGATGGACAGACAGCCGGACAGACAGACATGGCTAAATCGACTCGTCTCGTCATCATTTATAGAAGTTTCCTTCTGGGTGTTCCAATCTACGTGGCAAACTTAACATTATATATCATGGTTATTTTATAGAGTATATCCCCCCCTAAAAGACAGCTCTGCTGTATTCTCGCCCGATTTTTTTCTTCCATCTGTAGTGTCCGCTGTATTATTCGCCAAATGCAGATTTTAAATCGACTCCCGACACTATGACTTTTTATTTTTTTAGAAACAGAAATGTGTTTAGATATTTGCATTACTTAAGAAATAAGTTCAGTGTTTTTAATTCGTCTCAATTTCTGCCTTTTTCCGTCGGAATTTTGTAGGAAACTCTTATGAGCTATCCACAAAAGCTGTTTAAATTTCTCCATAAAAGTATCATATATTTTATTTCGCTTCTTTTTCTCTCTTTTACAATATTAAAAGAATAATATATTGAAACGTTCAATGAAAATGCAATATTCCTCGTCACAAAAGCTCTTCTAACATAAAATAGTTGTCCAATAACTGTTGACAGTTGACAGCAGTGGTGTTGCGAATAAATTACTTAAATTAGAAATTCAAACATTTTATTTATTTATCAAATTGTTTTTATATCTTAATTGTGTATAAAAAAGATTTAAAGTTGACAACTCAGTCTTTAACTCCGAGCAATTTTTTTTGAGTATATCTTATAAATAATTTTTGAAGCCAAAGTGTGTCCTAAATCCAATATTTGTATAACTAATTAAGGCATCTGTGAATTTTAATTTTTACTAAAAAAAAAACTAAAAATCCATGTTTGCACAAATATTATAAAATCGCCAACCAAGTGTCATTTCTTGCTTCTTTTCAATGTCCTTTTTTGCGTTTGATTCACTTATATGCAATACTCCGAGCTGCAGCTTTGCAATTTGTCTTCTTTCTGTCTATGTATGAGTAGAGATACATCCTCTGCAGCTCACTTGAAAATGTAAAGGTGAAATTCTGCTTAATCTGCCTCGATGACATTCACTTTAGCTACCATACGAATGGACTTCATTGGTATAGCTGCTTGTACTCAGTTGTACCATCCTGTTGCTGCAGAATAAAGTTTCATTTCGCATAGCTCTTAGGCATGTTGGTGTTGCTTTCGGTTTATTACCAAACTTTCCAACTTCAGAGTTGACATTTGTTTGTGGTTGAGCAAGTAGATGTTTGCTCAAACGCCTCAGCTTGTATTCACATCGAAATTTGCATCCTTTTGCTTGCCATACGCACCGTTGTGTTAGTGCATACGAAACAACGGAAGTGTCGAGACTCGAGACTACTCAAAGGCTTCTCAAAAGCGAAATGACATTTAAGCTCCAATGCTGTAAATTGATATTGAGAGAGCCGATTGAAAAGTTCATTCGAATGCAAACATGCTTCGAATCTCGACATGTATGAGTGATTTAGGTGCCTTTTACACATCTTTGTTGGTTATTGGGTGTATACCATATATTATATTATATATTGTACTATGTTTTATATAATCGTTTGTTAATATGTATCTGTATAATGTTGCTTTAATAGCAAATTTATAAACAACACCTTATAGTTTTCAGCATTAAATTATGGCAGATGTGATACTGTTCTAGAATGTAGATAAAGAGTTGGACACAGAGTTAACTAAAATGTCAAAACCGATATCAAAAGTTGGACTTATATTTTGGGACAATTGTAGTTAAGTGACACTTACATAATTTACATTTTTTATACTCAAAGGTCAAACTAAAGGCAAACCATTAACCAATGTGAATAGATATTTCTCCCTTTCTTCCTCTTTTTGTAATGATGTTTTTATTTTGTCCGTGTCTAGTTTTGTTTCGCCGGAATAAAGAGAGAGTTTGAGCGCGCTATATCATTGCCAGTGTTAGCGAAGATTGCCAGAGGTGATCTCTTGAAAGCATGAACATGGAACTTGTGCACAGTTTTTTTGTTTATAGAAGGAGGGCACTCTAATTTTACGTGAAGCTCCTAAGACAAATAGTTTGGAATTTTTACAAATTTTGCTCCTGAAATCAGTATTAGAGCGGGAGTATTAATTTATCAAAATAAATAAGTCCATTCTAGAACTTAACAAATTCTGGAAATCTCTCTCGATGCTGGATTGTGAAGGCGTGAGAGCAAACGTAGGTTCATTAAAAAGTGTTTCGAGGTTCGGGCCTATATTAAACACTGGTTGTCTATAGTTGGACATCAAACACGTCCAAATTTCACCTAAGAAGTAATTTTTGCATAACTGTAGTCGGAACATTGACTCTTCTATTCCACCTTTGGTTTGCAATTAATTAGAATCTCGGAAACGGTAGCTAAATAGAAATCGATAATATTTCCTGAATTGTCTTTTTTTCTGTCTTCTGTAAGATACCACTACACAATTGCCTGTGAGTAATGAAGCTAAACTATTGGAAACGATAGAAAGACATAGGAAATAATGCACTTAAAATCATACATATATAAAACTGATTTGAAATTAGATCATGTCTCTTAGCCTTCGATGAGAATTTTCGAAAAGAGTTTCCTGAATATTTTAATACTCAAAACCTTTTCAAGAATTGTTGATTTTTACATACATTATTTGACATACATATACTAATATTATCGTTCAGAATGTGAAATTATTTCAAAATTTATTTATTTCGACCGAAATTTTATATGTTTTAATGAATCGGAACTTATATATTTACATATATTTAAATTGTTCAATGGATTTTTTTGAAAGAAATATCAAAGTGAAGTCAATCATAAAAAAAACTAAAACCGTACCGGAAAAAATTTTTCGAGAAAATATACGTCTAAATTTGAAAAAAGTTATAAAACTTCCGGAAAATTTTTTCCGCGATATTATATGTATGTATTCGAATGATTGTTTATGATAAAACATTGAAGTAAAATTTTGTCTTAAAAATGCATACTTCATAAAGAGGTAAAAGAGATAAATGGAGGTTCAAACTCTTAGTACATGAACAAATTTAGTTAAAAATTCGTTAGGAGCGCACACGAAAATATTTATTACACAATGTAATTTGAGTAATTGAAATCGAGATAGTAATATTTTAGGGAAGCTATATAAATCTGTACATAAATGTTCTTTATATCCTTAGCTGTCGTCATCTACCATTTCTAAAGGTTAACTTGTGTAATTTTATATCCGAGTTGGCTTGTAAACGTTTTCACAGACTGATGTTTATGCGGCAATGTTGCAAATTAAACTTTTACTGCCGCCATAAAAAGATGGTCGCAAGTGTTCTGAAGCACCAGCATTGTATTGGCGCGAATATTTCATTATTTTATAGCGAGACTTACCGAAACAGCGGGTTAATACAAAGCTGAAAATATGCATCTGTGAGTGCTGATGAAGAAGCTTAATGTTGACAGCAATGCAGCTCATAACATTCGCCATGAGACAAGCTTATCTGCGTCTACGCATAAAAATATAAAGCATGTACTACGTAAAACTGAAATTGGAAAGTCAGCTAATGAGTTCTACACTTCGCTTTTCATTTGATAACCCATTCGGTTAATGCTAAGTGTGAGTCTTTTCCGAAAAAAAAGAATCTCCTAAACACATTAAGTTTTAATTGCATTGTCAGTTTTCCTTTGAAGAAACATTTCCTTCCAATAAAATATGTGAAACTGTTTTAGCTCGTGACAACGAAGCCAATGGCTTTGTAAACACAGAATTTCTAAATACACATGCATACATACACACTTACATATATACGAAGACACACACTCGTACCAGTGCAGGTAATCGAGTAGAGCGTGTGGGGGCAATATTTCGTGTGAGCGAGTAAACAGTCAAGTTGAATGGATGGCGCTAGTGGTCACAGTGGAATAATAAATCAAGTGAACGTCACCACGGCTGGCTTTACAGTGTCATTCGGCGGACAAAGGCTGATAAATTGATATTTATTTTGAGCAATATCTACATTCAAAAATCATACATATTTCTTTGTATGATGTGGCACTCACATAAGCGTTCCTCCACTTCATGAAAAAATGTGAAAAATGAAAGTGCGAAAATGTTTCAAAAATTTAATTTCAAAACGGCAAATACGTAATAATTTATTAAGAAGTTTATTTCGTATGTGTTAGTGCATAGTTTATTTTACACTAGTACAAAAAAACAAGAAAAAACGTTAACTTCAGTTGCAATGAAGCTTTAATACTTTTCAGAAATATAAAAGTTTCCATACGAGAAGTTGTAGGAGATCGCTCCGATTAAATGTCAGCTATATGCTATAGTCATCCAATCTGAACAAAAAGTAGGGAAGTCAGAAATGGTACCGTGGACATATTTTGGACAATAATCCATGCAAAATTTCTGGAAGATATTTTATCAAATAAAAAAGTTTTCCATACAAGCACCTGCTTTATATCGTTCAGTTTGTATGACAGCTATATGATATAGTAATCCGATATCGGCGGTTCGGACAAATAAGCAACTTTTTGAGAAAAAAAGAGTGTGTGCAAAATTTCAGATCGATATCTATGTATATATTTTATAGGGTCTGCGACGCTTCCTTCTGGCTGGTACAAACTTAGTGGCAAACTTAATATACCCTATTCATAACCGTTATGTTCCGCATACATCTATTATTGCTACTAGACCAGATTATACATATAAATTGCATTTAGTCAAAAAACTTAATTTAAATATACCTATGTATTGCTTATTGTAGGACATATTAATTGAAAAGCCAACTGAAACCTCGTAAAGGTATATAGTATGTATTCAATATATGACGCTACAAGAAGTTATGAAATGGAAAGTACGTACATATTAAATTTCATTTTGGAGTGGGGATCGCCACTACTAGTGATGAATTTTTAAAAATGTTACATATACTAATCTATTATGCCATCATCACAAAAATATATAAGACATTCACATTTACAACGAAACCTATACATATGCCAAGACTGAGTTTTTAAGCTCAATTGGTTAAAGAATAATGTATTTTTCATAGAAACATTTTGCGGTTAGGCAACATCCAAATTCTGATTTCGTACAACGATTGGGTATGCGGAACGACAGACGACCCATGAGCCAACTAATATCTCCAGTCCAAATTTACGTATACGAACATGAGCCAACTAATATCTCCAGTCCAAATTTACGTAGGGAGCATCATTTTGGTCGATATTAAGTAAGCTCGTGTAAATCACAAACTATCAGCCAAATCTTACGGCCATAGGTCAAACTCGTTTTTTTTATAACATAAAGCAAAACAGCGCATATAGGGATATATTATCAGGTAGATAATTGTTCACAAGTGCCTATATTTCATACCTTAACGGGAGCCAGTTTAGGAATTAGACCACTCTGGAAATTTAAAAAATCAAATTTTTCGCTTAAGGACAATCTATTGGCATCAGAACTAGGTTGTTATATTTTATATAAAGTGGAAATTTTCTACAAGTGTGCATTCAAACATTACAAGTGTGCATTCAATTTAACATTTTAATTAATGTTAAAATAACTATATTTTTATTTCGACCCGTGACACGTTTTAACTTAAGTGTACTTATTTTCGACACAGTCGGTCATGTAACTCGCTCAATTCTTTACTGATGGACTTGAAATTTAGGCAGTATTTTGAAGTCTTTTTTTTGATAAGATAGTCCCCATTGTCTCTTCTGATAAAAAGTCTAGTGAATGGTAAACAGAAAATCTCTGTGGCTTTTACGACATTTTTACACTTTCCCAGCATCTTCTGGGTTCATCATTTACATACATACATACCTAAGGAACCGGAAAGTGAATTAAATCGGTCTAAATAAGTTTATTCAGTTTCTCCTGTAGCTTACTTCAGCTACTTTCGGATTTTTATTGCACAAAGTTTCATCTAAGTATGACCTTATGATTTTTAAAACATTTTCGGAAAGCTGACGGGCAGAATATACAGATATGAAAGCAACTATTGTTAATTGGATATGAATTCTGGGAAGTAGAGGTGATATATATTTTTTTGTCTGCATATATAACCGTGGTGTCCCTGTTTGTTGAATTAAGAACAGGATTAGAAGGGTCATGTCAGCCTTTGATAAATATAAGTGAAAAGACTTCGTTGATAATTTCATCAATAATAAAATAACGGTAAACAATTGTATGTGCTTAATATAAAAATTCATTTCTCTGTTTTCATACGCCATTTACTGTAAACGTAACACTGTTCCGCCCAAAACTTGGCGTCATCACTGGCTGGCGTCATTGTGGCTGCAACGCATGCATTTTTAAAGCACAGACGAACGAGTCCCACTTGAAATGGCTCCTTTATGCGCCAGCACAGCAAATAGAGTCCTGCAACGGAAAATGTCACCTCTGGGAAATCAACAGTTCGCTCTTAACGACCACCCAACCAATGATGTAGACTTACGTAACGTAGTCGCCAACGAATTTACACTTAAGGCGGAAACCATACACGTAGTAGTTTGTACCATATATCAAGTAGTAGTTATTGTTTCGGTATTGTAATGAAACTGGGAATCGTAGGCCGTTTTAATTATTCATCTTTATGGTAGCTTGAATGAGTGTATACGTGCTAACTGTACGGCAACCAAACGTGCATACGTATGTAGGTGGTTGGTTGGGACGCAATTTCCCGTAGAGGTGTGTATGGAATAAAATTTCACACATCACGAACTTCTTTGCGATGGGGAATTAAATTGGGATGACATAGTGTAGGCACAGGACAAGTTGTAATGCCTTTTGAAATAATATCGCGTGAAATGAGCACTATTACGAGCGTTGTGTTGCGCGCTCTTTGTTGTAACGAAGTTTGTACGATGTAGCTCACATTCCAAAGCGACATGAAAGCGTGCGGTTTCAAACTTAACTGCTGTGCTTTCATCGTAATACTCGAGTGGCATATAAAGAGTGCTCCCAGAGAGAAAAGAGACGATTTGTATGAAAGAAAAATACTTTTAGAGTGTGCTTGATTGTTTTCTGAATTAAATTTAGGATAGAAAATTTAAGAATTACTCAAACTTTTGAGCTTTTGTGCGAACCTCTCCTAAAAACCATTGGATTTAAAGAATGATTTATTTGGAAACTCATTATATTTCAACACAATAGCCATTAGGGCGTCGACTCTCACACAAACCATAACCTCATTAGTAGTGGCAGAAGGTTTTGATCGATATGGAGATAGACCGGAATCTTACCGCATTATGTAATAGCTAATTAATATCACTAAGAAATCTCACCAATATTGTTTTTATGGGCAACGAAAGGACCGAAAACTTTAATATTCAGTTTATGAGGCCTAAGAGCTCTATTGATCGATTACACATACCTAATTTTACATCAAAATTTTCATCTAATAGTGGAAATAATATGACAACTGGAATCAGATGTCAAATATTTTAGCAAGAGACCCTTATATGGTTAGAAAATTTGACCACCTATTATTTGCCGTTGTACCGGTATAAAAAGACGTTTTTTTGTGAAAAAAAATACTAATTTTGAATGGGAAAGTAAAAATTTTCAAAGTATTGGCCATTCCTTTTTATTACATTTTGACCACCTTTCTGACAATTTGTGGAGACCATGCCAATAGAAATGTTCGTCTTTAAAAGCAAACCAATCAGGCAGCATATTTTCGATTTTTGCGTAGGAATTAAGTTACTGCTCAGCCAACGCGTGTACAGTCGGTAAAAACAAATAGTAATCG
The DNA here is from genome assembly GCF_042242935.1 of Bactrocera oleae. Lineage (NCBI taxonomy): Eukaryota > Metazoa > Arthropoda > Insecta > Diptera > Tephritidae > Bactrocera > Bactrocera oleae. Next base: position 20,764,995 of record NC_091537.1, on the reverse strand, counting down.
GAAAGGGCCAAGTATGGTGAATACGCCGGCAGTAGCAGCTCCCAGTCAAGAACTTTGATTATATCCTGAACAGATTGGGCTTTGTTTGCAGGTGCATTGTTGTGTAACAAAATTACTTTGCCGCATCTTCTGGCCCATTCTGGTCGTTTTTCGATCAATGCATGGTTCAAATTGATCATTTGTTGTCTGTAGTAGTTAGTATTAACAGTTTCACCAGGTTTTAGAAGCTCATGATATACCACACCTTTCTGATCACACCAAACACAGAGCATTACCTTCTTGCCGAATCGATGTGTTTTTGCAGTCGATGTTAATGGTTGTCCCGGATTAACCCAAGATTTTCTCCGTTTATTAAAATAAATACATTTTTCTTTGCCTTTATATGTAGTACGTACAATAAAGTCAACCGAACAGATAGAGATCCCCATATATATAAATTTAAAAATAATATACACATCTATAACCTACTATATATTCATACATATATATATAAGTACAAAATTCTCACAACAAATTTTAAATAATTGTGAAAACATTTAGTTGCTTCACATCAGTATAACAACTCTATATCTGTATGTATGTACGTGTCATGTATCTGTCCACAGGCGCCTTCGAATATCTGCGGTCATATTTTATTTTGTGTCATGTCGACAAGGGAATAGTTAATAATTGCAGATTACACAAGTGTCTCGTGTTTTGACAAATTACATTCTTGCCGCAGAGAAATATCACCTGTTGCCACAAACCGAAGTAACCAGCAGATAAATAAAATGTAAAGAGTCTGATGCCCAAGGAAATATGTTGTCGCATATATAATATTTGGTATATAAGCATACAGATACATGCTTATATATCTGTATGATATACTTATGAAAATATTGTGTTATTAACTACACCTGTGGTTTTATGTATACATTTACTTAAATATGAATATGTATATATGTATATGTTTTATGTAGTATATGGTACAATAGTTGGCGTCAGCGAAACACCCTGTAATCATAGCTCAGTTCATATGCTGCAATTACGATATGAGATAGCTTTGGTAACGAAAATAAGAGAAATTGCTTGTAATACCGCCAAAGAGACTGGGAGTTTGAAAATTATTATTTTGCTTGTATTAGGTATAATAAATTAGATTTCTAAAGTACATGGTTTCAGAATGAGAATGGTTCCAATTTTTCAAAATTTTGCCAGATTTTCTAACTAAATTTTTTTCGAATCGTCCAGTCCTTGAAAGCAATCAATAGACCAAGAAACTAGTATAAATCTCATATATTGGTATAATCAAATCAGAGTCAGAACAGCATGCTTTAATAAAGTATCTACACATGTGTAGTATAATCCTATGGGAAATTCTACTGGAAAACTTTGTTATTGGTTTTAAAAGTAATAGTGTGGACAATAGCAGTGTACTTACATATCGAAAAGAGTAGTGTAAAATATATATATGTAAAAGTTTAAATAAATGAAACATAGTTATTATCACATTAAAAGTTAACGGCTTTAATGATTTTATAAAAAATTTATGTTCGTAAATTTATTTGCACAATTTCTTTTGGCCTGAAAAATTTTAACCAATTCACTTTTTCTTTTCAATGTTTTCAGGAAGACGCTAATAACATTAATTCGCAATATTATATTCCCGGCACATTGACTCGTCAAAAGCAAGAGGAATTGGGAACTCCAGACGCCGTGCAGGAAACGCGACGCACTCATGTGGTGAAGCATAAGCATGAAAAAGGTACGAATAAACAAAAAAAAAAATTTTTTTATAGGATTATTTGTAAGCTATAAAAATAGATTAGGATTGAGAAAAGAATGCTGTTATAATCCAGTTGCAATTTTTATAACCTAAACAGGTTATATTAAGTTTGCCTCGAAATTTGTACAATAATACCCACAAGGAAACGTCTGAGACCTTGTAAAATATATACGTAATATACATAAATGATCAGCATGACAGCTGAGTCGATTTAGCCTTGTTCGTCTGTCTGCATATATGTGAACTTGTCCTTTAGTTTTTTGGATATCGATGAGCGATCCAAATGAAAAGCTGCACTAAAATATCTTGAGAAATTTTTCGGATAAAAATCAAGTTCTTATATGGACACGTCTTTATTTGTGAACCTAAGTTTTTCCTTGTGTTTTTTTTAATATTTTCATATGGATTACATGTATGGTATCAATTAGGAAAGTTTTCAATGCCTTATACTATATATTTGTGTTGCAGATATTATAGGATGGTAGATTTATAGTTCGCATATGTTATATTTCGCTGTTGCAGACATATGTACGACCTATACCTGGAAAGAGACCAATTGTCGTGGAGCAAAATGACTTCAGTAATGTTATGCTCAATTGCTAAATTTTCTTTATACTAAAAGAACTTTCAACTGATTTTTTTAGTTTTATTGTATGCTTAACTTTTTTTAACACAACGGTCTATTTTAGTAGTATTTTAGATATTTTCCGGCCAATAATATCATTTGCATACTATAACCTAACTTTGCTTATAACAGAATGAACCTTTTGCACGTCTAATCAATTATCAGTTCGAATCAATAGATGTGATCATGTTCAACTCGATCAGTTGGTCAATGTGCAGAATAATTTGGATAATTACCACTATAAATGTATGATCACTTGTCACAATTCGAACGTAACGTTTGGTGTTCGGATACGATCTAGCAATTAGATTATGTAGCGAATGCCTAATTGGACTTTCTAACTCAAAGTACTGTTCGAAAACTATTTTCACAGTTTTGGCTAGCACCTAAATCTAAATGAACACAGATAATACTGATAACAACCACAAGACCTTGAAGTGTTTTTGGAATACTTTAAAAAATCAATTGACCTTCATAATTTGACTTGATGAGGGCAATTCTAACAGCATTTAAAACTCCATGCGTACATTCCTAAACAAGTGTATTTCAGATTTCTTCAAATTAACGCCTTAAAATATTTTTATGAATATTTAATTATTTTAAATTTGAACCGATTTGCTCTCCAGAGTAGTAAAAATTTAAGTCGCAGCGTAGCTGACGTTTATTTGCTCGTATACCTTAAAATTAATTAAATTACCAAGCCTTCAAAATTAGTCATTTATTAAATGCTTAAACTAAGCACATAGCAGAGAATTTTGTCCATACTACGCCCACTAATCGTTTTTGACATCTCTTTACAGCTTTGGCCGGTGAACACGTTAAGCAAATTCTAAGCGAAGCCGCTTGTCGTGTTCCACAACGACGAGTCGAACGCATACAGCGCGACCCCTCAAAGACCTACATGCCACACTGTACGGTACTCCACCGATGCACCGACGAGACTGGTTGTTGCCGCAGTGAACGTCAAACGTGTGCACCGAAACGCACAAAAAACGTCGATTTGTATTTCTATGTGAGTATGAGTGTGAGCAGAAAAAAATATATTTCTCAATTTTTTGTGTCGGTTCGCGGGTGTCAATACGTCACCAGATCGGCTTGCGCTTGCACCGCGATAGTGATTCAACGCTGCGTTCTAAAGCATAAATATATGCCTATGTGGATGTTTGGTTGTGTGTGTATGTCAATAGTGGCTGGTGAATTATGCAGCCAGGCAGACTGGTAGTCAAGCAATCGCGCAGCCAAGATAATGAGGTCACTTGCCAGGCTATTGATTAATTGCCAATGCGTTCGGTTGGCGCGAGTTAAGCTGTTCTAGCTCCATGTTGTTTTTGCTGCCACCGAAAACGTGTGCTATATAGCCACAGATATGTACATACATATATCTTATATATAATATATCTGTGTGTATATATGCATGCTTAAGTGATTTGGTAGTGCTTATTACTTTTGAACCTATGCAGTCACATTCCACACTTTGACAACCCCTCAGATATTAACTGCACCGCTATTCGCACCAATACTACACAAATATAACTTGTGTAATGAAAAGTTCCAAGTTCCATTATGTCATCAAAAATATTGAATACTCAATAGGAATTTTTATTGATATGTATTGTATACAAGTATAACAGCATGGTTGGACAGTTGGAATAGTCTTTAGGTACGTAGGTAGAGTGAATGTCTGACCATGCAGCTAGACCTTTAGGAGGCCCATTGTGAAACCACTTTGACTTAAATCCTCTCATTCTAGAAATTTCTTTTCCACACCACCACGTGCTTCTGATGGAGTTCATCAATGCAACAAATTTTATCTTTGCAACCTCCGAAATATCGGTAAGATACCATCGACCGATAATTGCGATTATTCGACCTCTACAATAGTCATTAATAAATAATCATAAATAATAGTTTTGAATGGAAATCAAATTTTTCTGCCAAAATTTGATTTTAAAATTCCGCATCACAGTCGTTGCACCCATTATAATGATTTTCCATCTTTTCGATAGCAATTTAATAATTTGGCACATTCCCTCCGGAAAATTCCAGCGTTTCAAGCAAAACAAATCGATTAATTTCGCCATGAAGATTTCAATGCTGATGTTGCGAAACTAGACACTGGACGTTCTTTAATACGAAAAACTTAAAAATCATAACATCATAAATTACGGATATTTGTTGAAAAGTCCCTTTGTTCAGCTAAGGTCGGTGCAAACTGATCACTATTTATACATTTTCCATTACTTTTTCGAACCTCACGGGCAGTATACGATGATTCTGGTACTAATTTTTGCAGTTATAATTACGAGTTAGAATTTTGGGCATATATGGGTGGTCAGTCAATGTTACGTCTTTTTGACAAAGGACCAAAATAATGCCTTTTTATACCCTAAACAAGATATATTAAGTTTGCAACGCAGTTTGTAACACCCAGAAGGAAACGTCGGAGTCCCTATCAAATATATATATAACTGATTAGCATGACGACCTGAGTCGATTTAGCCATACTCGTCTGTCCGCCCGTTTGTATATACGCAAACTAGTCCCTCAGTTTATGAGGTATCGATCTGAAAGTTTTCACACGTCCTTTTCTCCCCAAGAAGCTGCTTGTTGGAACCGATATCGGACTCCTATAGCATATAGATGTCATACAAACTAAACGATCGGAATCAAGTGTTTGTATGGAAAAATTTTACATTTGGCAAGATATGTTCACGAAATTTCGCATGGGTTATTGTCTAAGGCAATGATGTAATCTTCGAAGAAATTGTTCAGATCAGATTGCTATAGCGTATAGCTGTCACACAAACTGATCGATCGGAATCAAGTGCTTGTGTGGTAAACTTTTTAATTTGACGAGATATCTTCATCAAATGTGGTATAAATTATTGTCAAGGCAAAGTTGTATTTGTGAAGGATATCATAGTTTCGGTGCAACCGTAGTTAACGTTTTTTATTGTGTAAATAAAATTTCGTTTCATGGATCCGAAGGATTTCCTTATTCTTTCAGCTTGGAATATATTTTCGATGTTTACATAACGACATAAATGTTGGCAAACTCTGTACTATCTGTTGTTTTAATCAGTTTGTATTGGTATAATAATTGCAGACGTTTTTGTCAATAAAATTGTATTCTTTTATTAAAACTATTATTTTATGAGACTTGATTACGACTATCTATTTGTCTGAAAACAATTAAATAGTTTGGAAAATAAAAAAAAAATATTTAGGTTGCGCTATGACTATTGTATTTCCCAGTTATTCGATAGATTTCGTTAGATAGATTTTAGTTTTTAGAATATAAATGTTCTAAAAAGGTGCCTGAATGGTAATTCGGTTTAACTCCAGTAACGTAGAACAGACTGTCATGGGAACAAATGAACGGAATATTCTCATCCAGTTTGGTTTACACACATATGTATCTTTCAGAGGGCGAAAGCGCTATTAAAATTTTACAAAATCACACAAGCCTCTTCTCACTGTGATCTTTCGATTCCGCTCGTTAGAATTTCTGATCGCCAAGTTTAAATAATAGATCTCATTTTTTATCGAAGTTATCGCTTGGAAGGACAGACAGAAAGACATCCGGAAATCAATTTGTCTCGGCATCTTAATTATAATAATATATATAAGTCAATATTTAAATAATTATATCAAATAGTTTTAGGTGTTGTAAATAACCGTTAGCTAAACAAAACTATAATAATTGATGCAAACTGTCACATGGTTGTAAAAATCAAAGTATAATTGAGTGATTTATCAATTTGACCTTTAATATTGTGACTTCACTTTCCATTTTAAATATACACATACAGTTGAATTTTGGACAAAGTTAAAAATATTGCATTTTTCGTGATCGCTTGCTTAGCTAATGTAGTTATGTAGTTATCACCAGAAAGACAGCTGTTGCAGTTGTTGGTGTCAGTTTCGATGTGGTTATCAGTCAAATCTCTCCGAATGGGAGTAAAAAATGATCGCAACAGCTCTACTGCCCACATCACCGGTTGTTATGCAAACTCATAATCGCCTCATTGCCAGTCAAACAGGACAAGTAAGCAGTCCGGAGCAGGCAGACAGTTCGTGGTCAGTTCGGTCTTTGCAAACCGATAGCACTGTAGATAAGTACCTTAGATACATATGTAGTAATAGTGGTGCAGACAGCCAGAGCGCGAGTATTTCTTATTCAGCTGATATAAAATGTGAGTAAATTAATTAAATAGCTTTGAATGACGGAAATCTGCATATTACGGCCTACGGGCGTTTGGCGGTGAAGGTGGCTGCGATGTTGACTCGTTGACTTCTGTGACTATGCCATTAAGTGCCAACTGCTGTGGCATGAAGTGCTTAGGGAAAATCAGGAGTTGTTCGTGGCATAATTGGGTGGCCTGGTCGTCGGTGGGCCGGTGATAGATTTCGTTTAGTGAATGCCGCCGCACGAAGCGTGAGTGAGTGATTGCAGAGTTGCAAGGTTGCGCACGTGGGTGGCACAGCAGCGCATTGGCGTGGAAAGTAAATAAGTTGTTTGACTGCCGCTTGTTTTTATGGCATTTGATGGTGCCCCAAGGATTTTTCGTGTTGCCACAGCTTGACCGGCGAGTCGCTCATCAGTGCAACTACTCGTAAGTTTGTGTATTTGTCGGCGCTATGATCGCCTGCAGGTCCGCTGGTTTGTCGGTTGTTTGCTTTATTTGCTCCATGTCAACGGATAATGTGCATATCAATTTATTATGCAATTTCATTTGCAGTTTAGAGGCTTACGTGCCTATGTATGTAACAAAGTATGTTCAGGCCAAAGTGTGCGTTTATAAATTCGTTTATACATATGCATGTATATTTAGTTATTTGCTCTTTCTCCAGTGGTGTTTGATGGTTTTCGTCTGAAAGCAATTTGTAGGATTTGCAATTTAATTGCATTCGATTTATGAGCGGATTAACTTGAAGCACCTACGCGTTGTGGCGGCGGTCAATAACGGTGAAAGTGCAACAGGTGGTTGTAAAAGCCTCCACCAACTGGTATCAAGTGACGATTTGCAGATTTACTCAGCAGAAACATGTCATTTAGTAGACTTAATAATGCGAATGGGAATGTACTTTATCTTTTGACAAGCCATTGGTATGGAATTTGATAAAGTAGAATTTTTCACGGTAGGCGACACCCGTAACCAATCTCCTTCAAGATGGAAACGAGTAGGTGCTCCCTGTCTTCGTTCATTCGAGCGCCTGTGGCCCAGAGTGAAATGACACGGCTCACATCGCCGAAATGATAGGTGTCCTAACTGGACACTGTCCTACACCACACACGTCGTTAGCCCAAAGATTTCGGAGGACACAACTTGTTAAAGTTTCTATGAGGAAGATGAGGTGGAAACATCTAGACAATTTCTCCTCCACCGTCGTGCTTTCGCCAGACTAAGGTCGAAGCATCTGGTTGCTATATTACGAAACCTGCGAATTGGCTGGAATTGATATTAGGTAGGTAGGTAGGTAGAGTGGCTGTCTCACGACGCACCTAGGCTTTTAGGAAGCCCATTGTGATTGGAATAGATATTAGACGCCTCGTTGGTGGAGGCTTTTACTACCACCTGTTGCACTTTCACCGTTATTGACTGCCGCCACGACGCGTAGGTTCTTCAAGTTAATCCGCTCATTTGGCAGGCTCTAGGCGTTTTGTTGATATGCAACGGTCCTTTTGATCCATACCTAATTCCAAGTGGAATTATTCGTGGCCTCATGAGAAATCAGCTTATTCATCTAACCTAACCTAGTAGAAGCGGTGTAATATAATGTATATAAATATTTTTTGGAAAGGTCGTACCGCTTTCAGAGATAATAATGCTTCTTAATACCTGGAAACACTTATTTTAACATAATGGATGTGTTATTGATCATTACCACGCCCATTAAATGGTATAATTTAAAAGTATACAATTGCTAACTAAGCTTTGATAATAAAATCAGACACAGTGAGTCACAGAACAGTACAATATCTCTTCAGTTTTCTGTTTGAAATTCGAAAAGGGAAATAATTAAGTTGATGACACAAAAAGAATAATGCATTCACAGAAAGTTCCTGTCAGTTTAGTGGGGAGTCTCCTATAACGTCGTTACACCCTTTCTATGGGCAAATGTGTACCAGCATAATGTTTTAGGAGGTGTGTTAAAGCTGTTAAGCAATTCTCTCTTCGATGGAGAGCATTGGATCTCCAGCAAGATTTTGCTCCAGCACACAAGGCAAAAACCACTCAGCAGTGGGTTAAAAGCAATTATTCTGGTTTCAATGCTGCAGATGATGGGCCGTCTGTGGTAAACTTAAAAAAATTACTAATAGAAACTGTGCGTGCAGCTATTAATCAATTGCCGAACCGTTTGAGGGCTTGTGTGAAAGCAAAAGATGACCATTCCGAATTAAATTTTGTACACTGCTGATTTAATATAATATATAATTTATGAAATAACATTAACTTTATTAAAAACTTGTAACAGAACTTTTGGCAGGACTAAATACATTAAGTGAAAATATGGATGAGTTATGGACAAATGACCATTTCACAGAAGGACTTTAATCAAATTTAAAGCATAAAATTTTCATGACTTACTTTTAGTATATATTGAAAATGGAAGAGATCGGACCATACAAGTAGGTTTCGGCAATATAAATCCATTCTTATACCACGTCTTTCTTGGTAACAGTCAAAATTTAGATGAGTTAAAAAATTGGACAAATGATCAGCTTACAGCCTACTTTTAGGAGCCTTGTTACAAAATCCTGGAAAAATTTTAACCAAATTTAAAACATTAAATTTACTTGACTTACTAAGGCATATGTTGAAAATGGTCAAAATTGAACCGCACTGAACCCTACTTTCGATCTATTTCCATTTTGAAACCTATTATCTTATTTGGTAACAGATAACTTAAGCTTTGATACAGTTATCGATCGATTTGTTATCGATAAAACTTGCTACATACATTTCTTGACACATCTTCCCAAAAATTAGTGATATTGTCCGATATCACACCCATTTTTAAGGTTGTAAAATAATGTAATTGACTATCCGAAATATTCGTAAGCATCTAATATTTTTTTATAGCACCTATATATCTAATTTGGCAATTCCAGTTCCTACAATTGATTTATTTACACTATGTATTTTTATAAATATCTGAACTCCATTAAATGGGAATGTTTCAATTAGCATATTTCGATTAGGTACCAAATTTAGGGTTTAAGTTAGATTAAGTTAGGTTTCGGGGCCTATATCCGCAACCAAGATCACGGATCTTTTAGAAAGTTTAAAAACCAGTCTTTCAATGGTAATCATGAGCCTTTCATTATGGTTCAAGTGTATGTCATATATCGACGAAGTGCTGTAAATCTGCAAATTACAAATATGTTTAGGTGACTCATATCGATTCGAGCTAATTCGTTCGTTTCACCGACCGTATGATATTCAAGAGGTTTCAACCGCAGTCTAGCGAAAAGTGGTATCGAGTTGAAAGTCTCGAGAAGTTTTCTTCTTGCCGTTTTCCAAACAAATTTGGCTATTGTATCACATTTTTTGGTACTGAAAAATTACCCTAACCCTAATATACCAAATATGTAAGTTTTTATCTATCCCGTTATTTTTGCATCAAATAAAACTATTTGTCTGTTTACTTCCTAAAACTAGTTTACCTTGATATGATTTGATACCAAAAGTAGTTGAAGTCAGTTTCTACCTTAAGTCCCGGTATAATTCTCCGGTTAGGTTATTCTGATCTGGTGACATTAAATTGTAAATCAAAGATAATCCGTAAATACTCTGATATATTCAATAGTTCATAGATGTATGTATAGGCCTTGGCTGGATTTGCCAAAACTGATTTTAAGGATATTTTGTAGCCTTGAAGATTGGGTTTTTCATATAAGATATAAACGCATGCTCTTTAAAAATAACTGAACTCTTCTTTCTCCATAAACTCAAAAGTTTTGCTCTCAAAAGGGTTTTATCTATATATATGTTCCGTTAAACCCATTAAAAAAATTAGTGGAGAACACAAAAATTCAAAATAATTTGTATCTATTCTTTCCCGGTTATGATGCTTCGATTTTTTTCGGACTGATGTACGTGAATATAACAAAACTTATTATATAATATATATACCTATAATCTTTACTAGTCTGTTTTAGCTTTATATTCCTTTTTATATCTATATTTTTATTGGAAATAATTTTTTCAATTCATTTTTCTGTACACAGGTCCGCAGCATCAATGAGAAGCGTGGCACCGTCGAACGTTTGACATTCATTAATCACACAGAATGCCACTGCGTGGAGAAATCTCGACAACAGGTCGACGAATACCACAATATGGCAATGTACGACATGACCTATGGCGGACAGACACTGCGACGTGCCACGATACTCAACTGTAATTGCCCCAAATTGTATGAGAAAATATTGCAAGAAGACGGTTTTTGTCGCTGCGATTGCTCTTCCGGCAACACCGGCTGTGATTGGCTTAAACGCGGCATGGAGCATTTCTCGGTGATCGATCGCAAGTGAGTACATTTGCTTATAAGAGGAAAATTAATATTGTAATACGTCCAAAATATTAATTAAAATTTACAATTTTTTCACACACAGATGCATAACCGAGGGTCGCTGTAAGCCACCCACATGCGAGCACGGCTCTTACATCAAAAAGTATGGACGCTGCCCGCGACGCGAGGAGCAGTTGCCAGCCGCCTTGACTGAGCCGGTGATGTTGGCGACGAACGCGCTCTCCAGCAGTGATTACCATTAAAACGAATTATTGATAGACATGCATTTTGTTGCAACAATGAAACTAAAATTAAGTATTAATAACTTTTAATAATTAAAATAATTAATTTATTCGATACAAAATAGACGAAACTACTTATGAGGAGAGTGAAAAAATGCAAAGAAATTTATGGCAAATTTGTTGGAAATAAATGGAATGATAATTGAAAGTTTTTTGAAGAAAATACTCAAATGAGATAACGTACAATAATGAGCAGCAAAATAAAATTTATGCATTAATAATTAAATGTGATTTAAAATTTTAAACTTAAACTCGCATAAGTTCATAATACACACTTTCCGGTTTGATTCAAAACGCATGCATATATTATATAATATACGTATATATATGGTATTATGTACTTATAGTATATGTATATATTAGGGGGGTTATAAAAATAGAATTTTTTATTTCGCTTGGTACTCAGAAAGGTTCTTTGACACCTCTACGAAAATCTCTCCATGTACAAGCTCTTAATTGAAACGGTTTTCTATTTTTTTATTGTCAGATAAAAAAATTCATATCTCGCTTCGTAACCTATTCTTTTAGAACGATGGATAACTGCATGACAGTTTAGCTAATATGCTGCCAAATTGTATAAAGATATCCAAATGGAATATCGGAAGTAGGCCTCCGTGCGTTTCAAGTAAGTAAGTAAGTAAGTCGAGAGAATTTTATGTTTTAAATTTCTATAGAAATTTTCACAGATATTGTGACAAGTCTTTTAAAAGTAGGAAGATAAAATGTTAGGTTTACGAAAAAATGGCAAGAGACCATTTTGTAGAGCATTCAGTTTCAAAATCTATGAAATTAAATATTTTTTCAAGTAGTTGGAAGCGAGATATGAATTTTTCTATCTGAGAATGAGAAACTGTAAGACCTTCCCATTAAAATTAGGAGCTCATACTAGGAGAGACTTTCTTAGAGATGCCTAAGAACATATTTTTTTGAGCTCCAAGTGAAAAAAAATAATCGTTCTTTTTACCCACCCTATTATATATATGTATATACATGTATGTGTGTATCAATTATACTAAAAATGTGTGCGCACCCTAATGCATTTAGTGAGTGCTTTAACTCCCATCAATTATCACTTATAAACTTCCATGTAAGCAATACATGCAATTTACATTGTTTTAATGTACGAAACCTAGACATATGATTTGAGAAGACTTTTAACAGCGAACTTTTTACTAAGTATATACATTCATACATATGTAGTGAATTGTAGTTGACGATAAATAATATCAATCAAATACGCTATTAAATAGAGTTTATCTAAAATTATTGTTAAACGTTACACAATTAAAATTAATAAATAAATAAATAATATTAATAATAGTATTAAACCATATTAGACACATACACAAATATACAAGTTGTGCATTTGTAAAGTTAAAGCGCTAGTTTTACTTACTATTATTAATACACTGAGAAAAAGAAAGCAATTCCATTGATATTTTGACTGCGTTAATTTAGTAATATGTAATTAATGTTTAAACACTTTAATTATACGAGTACATGCATTAAAATTAGACGAATTTAAGCATTTACATATGTACATGTCTATATACTTTAAGCTTTGATTATTGACTAATGATTTTTGTACATTTTTCTACTGTCTTCAATAATTAAATTACATTGTTTAACTGTAATTAGTCACAAGCAAATAGGAAATTTAGTATTTTCTTTTAAACTAAGTTGAGCGCATTTGAAATTAACAAAAAATGTATGTACATACATATTAATTTTTTTTTTGTTTTTTTTTACCATATACGAGTACTTTGTAATGTATCTATATGCAATTATTTAAGGTTATTATTTTCTTCTAGTCAATTATTTTAGTAATTTTGTATATGTACATTTATGATGTGTTTAATAATTACTTATAAGACTAGATATTTTATAATACACAAATATACACATGCTATATATTATATATGTGCGCTCAAGACTTTTTAGCGCCTAACCAACTATTTTCGAATTGATGAGTGTGTGTGAGATAGTAGCAGTTGTTGCTGTGAAAGCAGTGGGTTCATAAGCAAGATTCCATCGAGCGGTTTTAGATGATTTTCGTACGTCAATTTTCAACTTTTACGTTTATAACTGCGCAAAAAACTCGTGAAATTAAAAAAAAACGAACGTTGAAGCCTCGAAGAAGCGATCTTCATGCTTCGTTGCAACGAAATGGTATTGCAAGAGATTAGTATTTATCGAGAGAAGAATATTAGTCGTTTCACAAACTTTAGCTGTCTTCGATTCGCCATTTCTCTGGTTCATAGTGCACAAAATTTACAAAAGAAAGCCACTGGTGTATTTATATACAAAACATAATGTTGATTTCTTTTTAAAGTGGTAAAACCGCTTGTAATACTAACTCTTCTTGATTATGCCAGATGCTTTCCTTGCATAAGCCTGTCTTTAGAATTTATACCAGTATCTTAATCGATTCAATTTAGTGAGAAATCGGTAACAAAGGTATCTAGATGAACCCAATAAGAGAGAATTTATTTCTATCATATTTTATATCTTTTTTATTTCTGTCTATGTGATTTATACCAGTTATTTCTTAAGAGTCTAAACCAACAACTTTCTTCATAATAATGTGCATATAAAGTCATTTTTTACTTTGACTCTACTAAAAAAACATTTAGTTTTTGAAAATTTTGAATAATTTGAGAATATTACTTTGAAATATCGGTAACCATAAATCCCGAGGAAGCTAATAATATATATAAACCTTTTTTGATCGATTATTGACTAAGTACAATATTATGTTTTCAATACTGCTCAATTTTAAGTGATTAAATATTCAATTTTACTCACCATTACCAATAAAGATGCAATTTACAGTTAATAACGTTTTAGTTTTAGATGTTTTTTTTTTATCAAAACTGCCTTGCGATCCTTCTGCCTAACTTGTTGCACGGATTTATTAAAATAATTTTTTGAGGAACTGTAATAAAGTTGAATTGTAAAAGCAATTAGTTGTTAGTAGCACAACTATGTTTAAGACAAAATTATTTCTAAAAAATCTGCAAAATTAGTTTACTTCTTAGAAATATGTATAATACCATACTTTTAAATATTTAAAAGCTTCTTTTGCAACTTACTGCATTTGATAAATATTTTCTTAAAAAAAATATTAATATTCAAACATTTATCAGTTCATACAGTCAGGTAACTGCCGAAAGCGTCTATTTGAAGGACTGCTGAATTGCATATCAGTATTGTCACTTTCCTTCTTAAGCCCTAAGAACAGTACCTAGTTGACCCAATGATTCCAATTATAACAGTAAATGAGTAAAAGTTGAAAGATTACGTGAAAGAACTATAGCAACGGTTTTTTATATGTAGTAAGCCTGACACTTATGGTGAAGTAAACAGTCATATGTGCTTGACTCGTGCAACAAGCATTGATTCACGGCGCTGCAGTTCCAGTCTTACGACATCTCCGGGAATCTTTAAAACTTTGTTTAATTTATTTCGTGTGACATTCAAAAACGACTGTAAGACCTAAAACTTTCTAAATATGAGGCACTTAAATTAAAGAATTTAAATATAACATCTTGCACTTATATATAGTATAGGTACTCTTATTCTATATAGTAAACTTGCACGAAATTGTTTGTAATTTAATTGTATGTACATACATTAACACAATTAAGCAGTATATTAGTTAAATAATAATGATGAAGATGTAGAAAAAGTAATTTTATTCAAAATGTGCAGTTTTTAAAAAATTCTCAAAGTTTCTTTTTAATAAAAATCAAACAAAGAACTACAATATCGAATTATACACAATAAATTATGCAATGACTTTTATTTCGATCGACTTAAGCTTCTTCGACGGTAAGTTTGTTACTTAAAAGATAAGTTTTGGTCATTTAAAATGAATCTAGAAAATATCCTACATTCGAAAAATATAAAATTTGAAATATATTGTGGATATATTTAGTTTATATATGATTCAAAAATAGTATTTTATGATTTTATCAAAGAAAAGCATTTTCATCGGTATTTTTGAGGTTAGACCAGTGTCTTACACCGAGCAAAGTGTGATTTGTTTTAAAAATTATATACCACAGAATACCTTCCCATAGCTTCCATAGAATAAATATGCCGTTCTACATCTCTCCAATGAATGCTTTCTATAATCCCAGCCTTAAGAATATGAAATTGGTATAAAGCATATAACAGGAATAATCAAAAAGCTAAAGAAAAGCAAGCAGTTAAAACACGTAAGCTATTTTTGATTCGCCAAGCGTTGGAGAGTAGCGAATCGAACAAATAATACCAGATGTTCAAACAAATGGGCAGCAGTTGTGATGCAGCCCTGCGCTAATATGTTCATGTGAAATTGTTCTTTTCGCCATAAAAATCATTTCAGTAATTAAATTAAAGTCTTAAGTTAAATCAATAAAGCAATGTTTGTATTTTCATGTTTAAGAGGAATTTGCATCTGAGACATTCGCAATAGTAAAATTGGTTTACAATTTGCAATAAGTAAAACTTGGTAGGATTGAATATAGTGGTTATACCACTTTAACCCTCCGCTTACTCCCTTTAACAAGAGCGCAGCTGAAAAATGGCGAATCGAAGATTCGAAGATCCCCATTTTTGATAGAATTCGGTGGGAGTGCTACCTTTAGTATAGTATTTATCAGCAGAGCAGCAACTTTTGCTTTTAAAATGATATCGGACGTTAAATTGCCTATTTTAAACTGGGCTAAGAAAAATTTTTAGCGAGAGGTAATACAGTAATAGTAAATGACTTTGTCTTTAAAAAAAGTAGTTAGATCAGTATTTATTTTATTTTTGTATTTCGATATAAAAGTTCTCATTTTGAAAGTCCCTCATATGTGGTTTAAACCAAAATTAATTTTTTTTCAGCTAATTGAACTGAATATAGCTAATGAAGTAATAGCTTCTTTCTATACTCCAATCCTTCAAGAAACACGAAACGAACAAGCAACTGGTATAAGGGCTATAGAAAATCAAGCAGTCATAATGCTTTCATGCGCAATATATTACATATGCTTTTGCATTAAACTGAACTCGATAGCAGAATCTGGAATAACTGTCATTTATTTCATTTTTTCGTCACATCGGCTTATTAGATGTCGAAATATGAAACTGAAATATTATGAACACAAAGTTCACAGTTTAATAGGAATATTATTCTTCTACAAATAGGCGAAATTGGTGCATATTTCTCCATAGACTATATACAAACAATATACATAGACTATATATGTATGTGTAATATATGGTATACCATCTTATCAGTAATCCAATACTTTCAACCAATTGGGCGAAAGAGCGGGAGTTACAATCGTAATGTGTGTGCTTATTTATTCTTTTTGCTTATATAAAAATATTTATTGCGACCCTAATTTGAAGATATAACAATTATTAAACTCTTGGGACCAAGTTCTGTTCGGGTATACTCTCAATTTGCGTGAAAATATATATACATATATATAAAATTACATCTAAAATACAATATGAAGAGGCGAATTAGTTGCATTTTTTGTACTTTTGTATTTAAATAGATAAAATAAAAATATTTTGCAATTCCAACAGTTCAAAAATGGGACGTAAGGGGAATATTTGACGAACATTTAATATTAAAAAACCATATATCTATATGTGTGAGCTTGTAGAAACGCCCCTTTCAAATTTGTGCAGACATTTAAAAAATTATATGATCAAAAAAATGAAATGTATATAATTATTTGTAATTTAAATAATATTTATTCCAAAATATTGGAGCCACTTCTTATTGTCCAAAATCCATGTGAATTAATAAAATGCTTCGAATGCCTTTGAATATAACTGAAATTTGCAAATATTGAAATTCTAGTCTCTTTTACTACGTTTCCGTTATTCGTACATCCAAAGTAAAGTCATTTGACATGTTAAAATGCTCTAGGTGTTTTTGACCACACATTAGTATTCTTTTGTTTATCCTCGAAGTGTTGCTGCTTCAAATTAGTCTCCATTCCCATGCCATTCGTTTTCTTTGCATTTCTCATCAACTTGTGAACCCACAAGCAACTTCACGATCTTCTCCATATATACCATACATATACATATATTTTGTGTTCTCTTTTTAAAAGGTACAATTCTTCGTTGTTGTGTGTATTCTGTATTTTCGCACATCACTTTGTTCCGCCCTTTAGCACTTTAGTAAGATTTATTGCACATTTGACATATGATGATGATGATGCAACTATTGCAAGTTTTATGCAAACTTGAAGTAAGCTTTAAAGAACAATGGCCAATGTTTTACTACAAGTAGGAAAACACTATGGTGTAATGCTCAAATTAGCGAGTTGCTGTTTCGACTTCCTCTTGGCATAACATTAATTCATCTGAAAAATTGAAAATATTTTCCATTGAAACAAGATATAACGTTTTTATTAAAAAGATAAAGTCAAGAAAGTTAACATTACCAGAACTTTAAATAGACCATATTTAATTATCTGATTTAGTTAAGGCGTCGGACTACTGTAGTGTTTTTTAGGTCGTTATTAAAAATAGCATACTTTGGGTGCCTGGCCATAGCAGAATCGCTGTTAACTGCAAAGCCGATGAGCTAGCTAGAGATACCCTTACCCCGCTCAAATTGGAGTAGAAGCGAGTTGGATCTCGATTATCACCTTGCATTCTAGTACTTTACCGTTGGTTGACGACCCCCTTCTGTGGGGGGTTCGACTGCGAGATCCTTTTGGCCTAGAGGAGAACGCGAGAGGTCTACTGAACTACTTGCCCTTTACAAAGTAGTTTATCTTTATAGGCATTCATGCAGTATAGTAGATAGGATCGACCTTTTAACCTAAACTAATATAAGATCGGCAAACCTAACGAAGGGCTGTAAAGAAGCTAAGCTATAGACAACTAATGAATTTAAATTTGTTTTTGAATACTCAATATTTAGATAGTGACGAATCAAAAAACAACTGGTATAAATCACTGAACTAGCATAACAAACAAGCTACAGGATAACAAGCGTTATACAAATTGAATGAATAAACTTGTTAATATCGCTGTTTTAGTAAATTGAACTAGATAACTTTTATGATTATTTATTATACCAAAAATCCCTACTCTCGGAAAAAGTATTAGGGCTTCTAAACCGACGTTTTTATCCTAAGCATCTAAGCATTTACTCTTCATTTATTTCCGCATTGACTTGAATTAATAATACTTTTACTGTCAATATGGCGCGAAAGTTTTTCAATTATCACGAGTGTTGATGATTTTTTAATTACTCGTAGGTTTCACTCATTTAAAAGGGGCGTTACCTTCAAATTCACTTTAAATAAATTAGGCAAGCCTTTTCATTTCGCTATAAGGGTATCCATATTACTCATGTTGTTAAGATAGCACGATTTTCTGGTAAATGAACAAGACAGTGCATGTTAAAATGGATTAACATGCAAATGTGCAAATTTCAGAGCACAGTGTTCAGAACTGAACTTTGAGTTAGAAGAAGAGATGATGTTTTTTTATTTAAAAACAAAATTGAACTTTTAGAGAATCTGCTTCATTAACTCACATTGAACAGATTTATATGTTATGATGTTTTGATTACAATAGTATAAAACTACTTTTACTCTTGACTTTTTAGTACGTAGTATATCATAAAAAATATTTATGATATTTTTTGTATAATCGTCTTCGAATGGAATTCAAGCATTTTTGGGAATTATGGATGTGCTTTTCAACTATTCAACAGATGGTGGTTAAGTCGATTCTCCATATATCGATTCACTAATAGCTAGCATCTGTTTTGATGAGGTTGTTCAGACTTCGCACAATAGTGTTCATAAGGAACCTCTGCGATGAAATCGACTTCATACAAGTAGCTGGCATTTTTTACACTTAGATTTTCTAATATGTATGAATTTTCAGAGTTCGTTTAAAAATGTGCCAGTTTCATACTACCTCCAAATAGATACACAAAAATTAAGTTAAATTACGAAGTCGAAAATTTCTTCTCTAGTTGGAAACTAGTACATTTTTAACTAGTACATTTTCGGTTCTAGTCAATACTTATCTGCCCAGGTATGCTGTGCCGCTATGAAATTGTTACAAACGACTTACTTTTCAAGTCCAAAATAATGTGAAGGCGGTGGTGGAATTTTAGATATATGGAAACGGCAATAGCGGTCGGTGTTTGGATACTTATTTTTGGAAGGTGAATCCCTTAGTAAATAGAGTTTCAACGTAGTCGCCTTTCGGTTGCTTCCAAGAAGTCGAATACTAAACTATCCCATTAACTAGAAAGGTGAGCTCCATCCTTTTCTCTTCACAAGATGTGATTTATATCGACTACTCGTAGAAGGGCATAAAGCTCACAGAGCCCGCTTTGCATTTTTTGGCTAAGAAGTTTTTGGACCGCCCTAGTAGTATATAGATAATATTGGTGATACATATAGTATACAAAATGGTAGTATACATATGATAAGTATACATATGATGAGTTTATGCCACAGCATAAAATATATGGTATATACATATATATGTATATATATATATATATATATATTTATAAGTAAATAATACTGGGGAACAGTAGTTTTGTTTTATGAAGTTTCTTACCCTATTTTATATGATTTTGCCACGCTGATTTTAATCTGTATTTGTGTTTTTCTCTAGCAGCTCTAGTTTTCATTATATTTGATTTATATATTTACTACAATTTTAGAAATAAAAAAAATAATTGCTCTTATTTATATGAAAAAAACTTTCTTTTATGTGCGCTTCTTGCATTAGTACAAATATCAGTCTTGTTTTGAATGCTCCGGCAGTAATCAGCTTTCATATTTGCTCCTGGTATCGCTCTTCCGTAGTGCGAATATGCTGATGAAAGCGTATTCACTGTTCTTCGCTTAAGTCGCCTAAATTTTCTCTTCATCTTGATGTTCATGTTACGTCACAGTTCTAAAGAAGTGAACTGCTGTTGAATATAGTCTGGAGACTTTTTATTTCCTCAGGAATTCTGCAAACCTAGTCAGCGTCATACAATCAGTAAAATGTTGGTGCTTTATTAGTTCTCTAATTTTAGGACCGTCAAAAATACCAGCTATAATTTTTCTTTGTTCGATTTCAAAAATATTTTACTGATACATTTGAAACATTGACTATCCTTCTTTAGAGCTTTTAAAAACTGTTTTGTCAGACCTCACTTTATAAACCATAAGTACATGAAACAGGGTTATTTGGTATATCCTCCTTGTTGACCCAAAAGTATTTAGTAGCAGTAGTTTTATAGAATCAGATGCATTTAAATGGCATTCTAGTCACCACAAAGAGCAAAAAAACTATTGAGTTTTTCTTAAATATTTATTTTATTATGAAATTTTGTAATTTTTTGCCCTAAAAATTAATTCAAGTAAGCCGAGCAACGATATTTCAAGAAATACCTGTATCACTAAAACTATATCAGCGACGTCAAATTACTAAGAAACAGTTTATAAACTTTCTAAAACAATAAAAGATTAATTTTGTTTAACAGTGTAATAATATGAGAAACATAGGTTCTTATACACAAACATACATACCATATATACATACATAATTCAGGTATAGTAGGTTACAAACAAAATCAATTGCTAACGAACTCTATTCAATCTTTGTTAATAATATTGTGGTTACACACTTCAATTTCAGTTTTGAGAATTTTCAAATAAAATATCAAATTCTATTGTATACAATTGCATTATGGCAAATTGAATTGTGAAATTCTACAGGCAACAAATTGTGCGCATTTCACTGTGCTTTCAATTTTCTCTCTCTTCAAATGCTTGCACTTTGTCGATATGTTTACGTAAACATGCAAACATTTAAACGCATCCAAGCGTTGGCAGTTATTAACAATTTCAACCGGTCGACAAAGGCTTTAGCAGCACTGTCTTAGCGCTGACAATGGCAGCAGCAGTCATAGCTTTGGTCGCCACGGCTTTGGAGTACAACGCCTTCGGGCAAAGGTTGGCAAATGGCAAATGGCGTGGAAATCTTGCAATAATCGACGCTTTGCTCGCTTTATGCACTCGCTTGTGGGAGGGAAATCATAATTCTCACCATCACACTTCGTTGTCGCAGTGACACACCGCGTTGCGCGCAGGCAGACTGTACCGCTGTTAAATGTGGCAAGCAATTTTCCGTATGCCGAAGGGGATCGCTTTCTCCGCACTTCGTTCGTGAGTGAATTTGTCGCATGCGAAATATTTTCGAACAACATCATTGGTGGGCCAGCGAATAAGGCGTGCATTGTGCCCACAAGTGGGGGTTATCGGGCTAGGTTTTCATACTTTTTATTGGCCTCTAGAAACTTCGTATTTCATGTGATTTCCGGCACCTCAAATTCAAAACAAATCTGCATTTACAACATGTACGTAGTATGTCTGCACGTCTATAATTCATTATTAAAAAAAAAAATCATTTCTATTATTGCCGATTCAATTTGCCTCAATTCAATATGCATTTGTAGACCTTTTCGATTTCTTTATGTACTCGTATTTGTTTTGACAGCGGAAGATATCTTAGATCTGAAATGCTTCTGTAAATTGCCGCCTAAAACCAAAAGCGATCATACCCTCATTCGAGTTTGTATGTGTATGTGTGTGTTTACTTGCATAATTATATGTTTACATGCATTACAGGTTTGTATTGCATTGGTTCCCTTTTAATACCACGATTGATTGCTTGAGCACGTTCTGTTGATTTCTACTCTTGCACCAACGTTGAGCGTCATTCAATAAGAATGTCATGCAAGACAAGGAACGCTTTGAGGAGAAAAACGGACTAAATTCATTTCTGCGCAAATTGAGAAAAGTGTAGGGTGCCATTTTTAGAGTTTTGAATTCTAACGGGATTGTTGTTAAATAAACTGACAAAGAAAACCCATTTATTTGACTTTTTTGAAAAGTTCGCATGCAAACACTTACATTTAACGAAATAATCTAAAAGCTAGAAAAAACGTTACCTTCAGTTGCTCCGAATCTATAACACCCATTACAGCTGAAATTTTTATAGCATACAATGATATAAAAAGATCTTTATTCTGTGATTCAAGCTAAAATTTTAGGTTTATACCAGCTTCGATTGACCGATTGGGGAGATCGTGATTGCCAAGATGAAAACTTATTCGTGGAGGTCATATACCTACGCATAGTACACATATTCTACGCAAACACGAAACAATCGAGTTATTAAAAAAATTTTATTTGAAAATATTTAAGTAATGCTGATAACATAAATAATCAGCATTGAATTTTTCGGCGACAAACATGCAAACTTTTTATTAATATTGCAAGGTCAAAAATTTGTTATGAAAATATATTAATAAATTGCCTCGGAATGTTGTTCAAAATATTAAGCGTAAAAAAATTATAAAATAGATGGAAAATTTTCTGAGAAGGGGTGCTAAAATTACGAGGACTCTGAAACGTTTTCTATAGAGCGGTGTTAGCTAGGCTAGGGTCTTTACCAAAACGAGCTTTCCATCAAAACTTCTACAAATTGAGTTAGTTCTTTCTCACTTTGAGCAGTGAAGCAAAAAAACACAATGTGTCTTTTGACGAGGACTCTGAAACGTTTTCTATAGAGCGGTATTAGCTAGGTTAGGGTCTTTACCAAAACGAGCCTTCCTTCAAAACTTCTACAAATTCAGTTAGTTCTTTCTCACTTTGAGCAGTGAAGCAAAAGAACACAATGTGTCTGTTTTCATTTGTATGACGATTATGATGATGACATTGCGTCTATTCTACTGTGTCCGTAGAAACGCTGATAAGCATCATTGGACAATGGGTAATTTTAGAACAGTACGAACGAATGTAATGCGTGCTTCTCATGAAGCACAAAAATTATCTGTTTCATCAACTTTCGACTCAAATCTGTCTGACAGTTAGTAGTTTACAATAATTCGTATTGTCCTATGGCTATATACTTGGGTTATTCTGCATGCGTCATCGCGAGCACTTTCCGAAGTAAATTTGTAATTACAGTGTAATTTAATATTTACATACATACATATGTGTGTTCGAGCAACTTGCGGCACAAATAATGCAACTACACGTATGTACTAAATCTATAGATACCATTCATATAATATATGTATATATATTTTGTCTGTGAGCGATTTTCGAAAAGAGTTTCATTGGTTTATTACATAGTTCTTTGGGTATTTGCTACTCAACTGTTGGTTTTTAATATTTTAAAAATATTTGATTAATTGAAGATATTTTATATAAATATCATTTTTTTTTAGATTGTAACCATAATAAGCATAAAAAAATATGTATATGTGAGAGATATGTCTGTGGTTCTATAAAAGAGGAGCTAAAATCGAGTTAAGTGAAAATATATTGTAAGTATACGAGTAGTATCAACATATAAGTCAATGCGCTTACATCTAAACTTTTCTTAGAAAAACAAAATTTTCCAAAAATAATTCTTAAATTATAAACTGCTCCTTTAAAGTTTACAAAACCGCAATATTCAGAACTTGAACTTACTTTTACTTAAAAAATTAACTACTATAATTATTTCTCCACAGCTTCAAAATATTTTTTATCTGACATTGACTTGGGATAGCCGCGCAGCTAGCTTCTAATAAATCAGCAGGCAACTCCAGAGTTAATATCTACATATGCAGGCAAGCAGCAATAAAGGCTATAATCTCGATTCACATATCGCCCATAAGTGTCTTGGGAAGCAGGGCAGTGGAGAGTGTCGCCAGTGACAAGCGACTTCACTTTATATAAATTTCAGATCGTTCGGATTACATATTAGGTCAAAATAGGATCTAAAAATGTATGGATCTTAAAATTGTATCCTAACTTTTATCATTAAGCGTCTATTGCTGTTACGATCTAAAAATTTTCAAATTATATTTTTTTATAATATCAAAGACCATCAAAGATTTCCTTCAAATTTGCTCTAAATTTTACCTAATATACAAGTATATGCTTATACAATTACACATAATATACAAAATATGTTTTATATGTAATATATATAAATCCATTAAATAAATACATATGTATGTACATGTAAACAATCATGTCATTTGCAAGCCACATTGTGTCCACCCAGTTTAACCCGGTTAACAGTCATGTTATGAAAGCAACAGTCACCTTACATTATTGGTGCTGACTGTCAGCAACGCTGTGCGAATGATGCCAACAAGCGACATGCAAATAAACTAGTTAAACACAATTCCGCGCAAGAGTTGCTCCACTACTAAAATAAATAATAACACTAACAATAAAAATAACAACAATTACAGCGAGACAATCGAATGTAAACTCAAGTGTGTTCAACGCTTAATTTAAGTATGTTTATTTGTTGTTGATACATATGTACCACTGCAAGGCAATGACCAAGATACTGAAGTGGCGTGGAGTTGATTTTATGCGCTGCAATGTGTTAAAATTATTATACGTACTAACGCATAAGATAAGATAAAAGTCGGTGGGCCAGTTGGATTCCGGGTTAGTGGACTTACTGTCGGGAAAAGTTTAAAATATAGCGATTTTATTCTGTGATAAAGTGAGAAAATGCTATAAAATTGCGAGCGTGTTAAAGAAGTTTACGCATAGATATTAGTATTTATGTATGTGTGCATGAGTAGGTTTGATAATAAAACTATAAACGTTACATTTTAGACTAATAATAATTATTTTTTTGCTACTTTGTGGCATATCGTTTATACTAATATTTTTGACAAAATCAAAATTTATAGATATTGTATGTAAATAAGAAGTTAAACATTTTATTTAATAATATCGAACAAACAACTGGTAGAAAATAATTTTTTACTGGAATAATTAAGTAAAAGAATCGTACGAGCCACTGGAAGAAAACTGTTTAACTGGTATAATTATATATATATTCATTACTCGAACACTAAAACCTTTGTAGTAGCCAATCGAACAATAAACTGGTATAAAATTACTAAACTTACCTAAATCACTAATAGATATAATGGTAGGCGTTTATACCACCAAAACTTGTAGAGTTACGATTGAACAAGCAACGAGTATAAAATAAACAAAATGTTATCAATAATTAAATAAAAAACTTTATTCGAAACACTGCAGGTTTTGAGTGATGAATCGAACAATTAACTGGTAACCGAATGTATAATGACGGTCGAACAAGCAACTGGTATAATATAAATAAACTGGTTTAATTAAATAAAAACTTTATTCCGAACACTAAAATTTCAGAATATCACATCGAGCAAACAACTGGTATAAATGTAATAAACAACTATAAATCATTTATGAATGTAATAGCAGGAGTTTATACCACCGTAGAGTGACAAATGGAACAAGTAACTGATATAAAAAACACAAACTGGTTTAATTAAATAGAACACTTATTCAAAACACTGTAACTATTAGAAGACCAAACTGAAGAATTAATTGGTTTAAATATAATAAAATAGCATAAATCACTTATGAATTCAATATCAAGCACTTATACCACCGAAACTGGTTGAGTGACGATCAAACAAGCAACTGTTATAAAGTAAACAAAATGGAATGGAAAAAACTTTTTTTCGAAACACTGAAGGTTATAGAGTAGTGAATCCACAAACAAACTGGTAACCGAATGTATAATGACGATCGAATAAGCAAATGGTATAAAATAAATATAAACTTTATTCGAAACACTGAAGCTTGTAGAGTGGTAAATCGAATAATTAACTGGTATAAATGTAAAGAACTGGTATTCATCCATTATGAATGTATCAAACGTTCATATAATTTTAGTGTGTTAAGCATATACTCTCCTGTGTCGAACTCAACTAGATCCATTTTTAATTACTTTCGCAATAAAATATTTTTGACAAAAGAGCTAAGCGCAAACTTAGCGAATAGAAAAGTGACCGCTAATACATATATGCAGTTAGTGTGCATCTTGAGTCCTATATACGATCTTTTTATTTTCTCAAGTAATTGCACTTTTGCGGTTTTCACAGCTGTCGAAATTTGCAAACACAATGAATATATGGTCTTTGAATCAGTAGAATAAATATACTCTGTATGTAAAAACAGTGCATTTTATGACAATACTTAAGAAAAATATTTTTACATAATATACATACAGTGGGCCTTCTACCAATTTTACCAATTACAATAGAAAATAAATTTGATTGTGTGGGCGCTACTGTCAACATTGACAGACGTCAGAATGAACTTTTGTTTTGAAAAAAATTCATTAAACAGATATTTTTGCCCTTCACAGTACACACCCTTAACTTTTTTATAAATTTGTTGACAGTAAAGTGCTAACTGATTATTTAGTTAATTGCTTAATTGTATGATAAATTTAAAACAATTAAGGGTTCAACTGCTGAAATTCTTTGAACTGCCATTTAAGGGTTTATTTAAACTAAGTATTATTATTATTTGACAATGAATTTACGAAGTTTCTAAACATACTTTCGGTTATAAAACAAAGTTGTTATATTCAATTTCAGATAGAAATGTAATATTTTTTTAATATCATAACAAAAAGTTATATCGTAAATTATGTTCTCTTTATAATCCGGCTAATCTATGAGTAAGTCTGTTTTACTTGTTTACTGTTTACTTTGTTAACTGCACAATATGACTCACTGTCCAAACATATGCCACGCATAATACCACATAAAAACTAATTGTCTAAATCAAATGCAACAAGTCGTTTGTAGCTAAATTTAGAAAGACGCGTCATATCTGCATTACAATTTGCCATACATATTTCTTTTTAGACGCGGCCAAATTTTGATGTTCTAGTTTCGGCATCTTAATAAAATCTATATGTGCAAAGATGAAACAATTTAGTATTCGGTTTTATGCTTTAGTTATGAGAAACATAGACCTCTGTCTTTGTTCGCTTTGCGAGAAGATTTAATGCATTCTATTATGGAAAAGTGTAGGAGAATTGCAAATTGTATTTAGTAAAAACTTTTAGTATTTTTTGAAAGCCATGTCGTTGGATATTCAAAGTCCTTTATCATGATTTTCTTTTTTAATACAAGTACAATGTATGAAATCGGCTGATTAAAGATAAAATGTCAATATTTCTACTTTATTTCTATACCCATAATCAGAGCAGATCCCTCGAAAGAAATTGGCGACATACACGGGGAACATGCAGACGAGTTTCAGTGTGTGTTGCTATCGTTGTGTAGTAGTTTTTGAGGAATCCTGGTAGAATCCTGATTTATAATCTTTTTCTCTCTTCTTCCAGGAGGTTTCTTAATTTTCGACTTTGTTTCTCAGCAAATTTATAAAATTTTAATCCTATTAGAAAGTGTCGAAGGTTCCTTAATATATTTTGCTCAAAAACAAAAAAAGCTTCCATCATGGCTTATAATTTTACCGTAACATTGATTATAATTTTTTTATTCCCAAAGGCCGAAATACTAATTTACTCAATATAACGAAAGAAAAAAATCGATATTAAACTACTGTGTCAATGAACCAGGGTTCAGTCATAGTCTTTATTGGAACATACTTTTCAAAAACGAAGATTAAGCAGACGCTTTGATTTCGAGTGCTACACACGTTTTTTAGGTTTTCTTCTCAATACAAATGCTCAATGATTTCAAAAGGTGGAAACTGAAATATACAGAGTGAATCCGTCACTTTATTGGGACGAACTTTTGATGAGTATGAGTGAGTATCGCTAATTGACCTAGTCAATGGTAGTAGGTGGGCGGGGTTACGCCAAGTTAATGGTGTGTTCTAATATACCAGTATTTTCTAATTGGTTGTTGGCGAGATAAATCCTGATCTGCTAAAAGAGTGGTGCCAGTGTGGACAAACATATTATCCATTATACTGAGTCGTATACCTTATAAGATGTCGGTCCTTCTGGTTAATGCAAACTAGTCCCTATGTTTTTGAGATAACGATATTAAATTTTACGTCCGTCCTTTTTCACCACCTGTCGGTACCGCCGATATTGGACTACTGTAGCATATAGCTGCTATACAAACTGACCGATCAAAATTCTTGTAAGAAAGCTTTTGTATTTGTGATGGGTATTATAGCTTCGGTGCAACCAAAGTTAACGTTTTTTCTTGTTATACCTCTATTAATTACAACTTCATTGCTTGAATCCAACATTTACATTCTCGAAGCTGAGCAACACGGATTTGCGGTAATACAAAAAACAAAAAACCAAAAGAAGCAATGCACTAAATTCCTCTGCATTAACATTTTACCATGAATTCGCTGCGTACGCATATAAAAATGCATAAATATGTATGTATTGAATTTATTCCGCCGATCGATCAATCAACGACCGCACAATTTGTACTGTTTATCCGACTTATCGTCGAACTGTCCATCTAAAATTACAAATCGCAGATGCAGAAGAGGCCGCACACCCATATGTTGCCGCTTGTTTCCCCAACTGGCATTGTGTGGCAACGTCTATGCACCCATACACACACATACGTACATGTGTGTGTACATTGTAATTTGTGGATTTACATATCGGTGCAAAATAGTTTGTTGTCTTATTTATTAACAGTCAAAGTCTTCCACTTGGCGACTCATCAATTTTTCCGCATATTTGCATATCTGCTGCACGTTCCAACATTAAAAATAGCAAGTCACATAAATCGTGCAACCAAATAAATACTGCATGTATGCATGCAACATATGAATTAGCAACTGCAACTCTCTGTGTGTGCGTGTATGGCTGTGTGTGTGAAGAATGACAGTCGACAAATTCTGAACGAAGTTATATGCTCGCAAACACAAAAACAAAGTAGCGTAATAAAGACAATATTATTAAGGGCAAAAAGCAGTCGAACCTGTAGGAGTGTCACTGTGGAATGCCACAAAATCCGATTAGATGTCTGCACCAATTAGTGTAATAAAAGGAAAACCCAATAAATAAATGTGTGTGGTTCTTCGGCTTTCGAGAATTTGTATTCCAATAATACATTCACTTTCACCTATTAGCTCCAGACTTAACTACTACATGCATGCATAGGTGTATACAGAGATAAATGGAAAATTGTAACCACCGGGTGAAAGTTGAAAGTACGAGGAGTGGATATTAGTGCCATAACCGATGATATTTTACAAATTATGGAGTAGTCTTATTGTACTGGATTTATTACCAGTTATTTTAGAAATCAACTCAATAATCGGAAAATATTTTTAAGACACATATGTATATAGTTGTCAATTACATAATATATATTTTGGTAAAAAACAAAAAAAAAAAATTTGTAAACCCCGAACAAGTTATATTAAGTTTGCCACGATGTTTGTAACACCCAAAAGGCAACGTTGGATCCCCTATATAGTATTATATATATAATGTTCTCCAAGAAGCTGTGATTTGTCGGAACCACCGATATCGTACCACTTTAGCATATACATAGCTACCATGCAAACTGAAAAACGGAGTCAAGTGCTTTTATGGAAAACTTTTCCATTTGAAGAGATATATTCACGAATTTTGTCATGATTTTTTTTTAAATATGGAACATGATGGAATTGTTTATATCAGATCACTATCACATAAAGCTGGCATACAAACTGAATGATCGGAATAAAGCGGATGTATGGGGAGCTTTTTTTCGACGAGATATCTTCACGAAATTTGGCTTAGATTATTGCCTAAGGTAATGATGTAATCTCTGCAGAAATTGTTCAGATCGGATTACTATAGCATATAGCTGCCCTACAAGCTGACCGATCAAATTCTAGTTCTTGTAAGGAATCTTTTGTAGTTGTGAAGAGAATTGTAGCTTCGGTACAACCGAAGTTAACGTTTTTCTTGTTTTAATTTGTTATTAGCATTTTTTTAAATTATTTTGTTATAAAATGTATATTTTTGGTATCATTTACAACAGCTAGAAAATAAAACTTAGTTGTATTTACTTCTGGGTAAAGTGAAGTGACTATAAATACTATGAATGGCAGCTTAAAATAAATTATGAAAAAATGAAGCTGCTGACATGCTTTATGCTCTAAGCCTAATGCCAAACCATTAGACAAATGTTTGCATTGACCGATATTTGTTCAAACGCATGTAAACATAGGCGTTTATTAGTGATTATTAGTGCCGTACCGAATATTCAATTATTGGTTTCGTTTTTCATAGAAGTATTAGACATTGGCGGCACTACTAACAGGGTTAGATCTTTAATGGCTAAAATACACTTAATTTTTAGTTTAAAGATTTTAAGTGAACTGTGTTGAAAACAATTGTTCCTCCAAATCTGCTCTAAATAAGGTCTCAAAATGTCAAGATCTTGAAAAAAAATAACTGTGGGCACCCTATTAACTTTGTAAAATTATTTTGTCTAATATGGCTGTTACCACGTGCCGATGCTTCTGACTTCAAATTTTCTTAAAATAACTGGATAAACTTAATATTTTTAATAAACTTCTTAAAGTCTTCAGTATTTGTTCGTAAACTTATCTTATTTGCTAATCCATTGGGGGACTAGTATTGTAATAACGTATAACCTATATAGGCTCTTTCTATTCGAAATTTTTACATACATACATACCATAATATGTTTATCAATTGCTGCAAGAAAAGTTGAAAATGCGCCTTTCGAGCTGCAGTGGCGGTCACTTGCCCGAAATCGTTTTTGAAACATAATGACAAACTCTTATCTTTGTAATAAATCCAATTCTTAGTCATAACATTATTTTATATTTTATAAAAAACATCATTTAGATTAAGATCCGGTTTTTCTTGTTTCAGATAGCGCGAGTTTTTAGGATCACTAAGTTGATGCCTGAGTTCGTTTTGAAAGCTAGCTCAATAGCCGCTATTTTGTATCATAATATCAGCATAAAAATTAGGTACTCAAATATATCTTTAATAAGGGAAAAATAAATAATTAAAGTTGAACCTTTTTTGAGTACTTCAGACTGGCCTAACTTTGACTCATACAATACTAGATAATATGCGGATATCCGTTTGCTTTCTATATCATTGATTTAGTCAGTCTATATAATTTATAACAGTTACATATGCGTTCATTTCGTATAAGAAGCAGCAACCAAAATTTCATCTAAGAAATATTGTTTCGGTTTCGATTTATATTATTTCCAATAAATCAGTTTTGATCGATCAGTGTTCACATATAAGATGTGTATGTGTATTTTCTAAGTGTACAGCAGCGCCGTTATTTTCTACCGCTTGTCACCGAAGCACAGCGAGTTATTAATGGAGATATGCTGTAAGCTTTCGTCTAGCAATCAGTTTCCAATTAAATATGTATGTGCTAATCATAGTTTCGAATTTCATAAAATTTGTTTGTAAGAACTACTATTTGTATTTAGAAATTTTGTCAATGACTGTAACAGCCAAAAAGGCATAGAAAATCACAACAACAATAAACAATCTGAAAGACATATGAACACAAAATCGTTTAGTTACGTGACGGAATGTTTGGCGGTTATAAGAGAGTACGCCCTCGAAAGCAATTCTCTGGATATATATATTGATAAGATTGTATATATATACATACATATGTGTCTACATTTGTGCTTTGGCGGTTGAGAAGCCCGCCAACATGATGCATGATGTATGACACGTCGCTAGCTATCGCAACATATCGACAATTCACGATACCGCCTGACACTGGGATGGTCATGGCACCTCAATCAATGCTCGATTGCATCTTTTAACGCACACTCACTAAATACATATTTACACGCTGACATTGTATGCGCTTTTACTGATGTTTCATGAATCAATCCGTATTGTTCGCGTCTGTAGATTTCTTTGGAATGCGTTCAAATGTATTGAAAACAGTTGGCTGACGGCAAATCTGCATAAAATTATGAATAATATGTTTAGAAGCAACATGGCACATTGGCAGACAACAACAAGAACATATTGGCAGTGGCTGTGACTATGTCGACGATTGACATGTTGTTTGGTGTGACGAGACAAATAAATGTGTCGCAGCATCAACAGCAGCAGCAGCAGCAACGATATCGGCGACGACGCCGGCAGCTATGTTGGTGGCTAAGAGACAAATGAGCGCCACACCAGCCGCAACACCGGCAACAGAAAAGCCATCAATATCATCAGTGTTGTCACTACCGCCACATATATGTGTATATACATAGTATGTATTGCTGTGTGTTGTTTCCCAGTGACAGTCTATTGTGGGGCATGCAATTTTGAGTAAGTTGTTGCAGGCGACGCAATGAAAATTAATGATAGAGGGTTTATTGTCTGGCCGTCGGTTTGATTGTTCGTGAGCTCGGGTGTATATGCATACGAGAGCGGGCCGATAAATTCTTAATCAAAACAAGGCAACACTAATTTTTGGGAAACTGGCGATTTACTAATCAAGGTGGTCGCCTTTTAGTTCGTTACACTTAACCCAGCGATGCTGGAACTTTTTTAACCCGTCTAAAAAATATTTTTTTGACGGTATGTAAAGTAAGCCTCCGTGGCGGTAATGACCTCATCCCCATTCGACTCAAATTTATTTCTGGTGATTGATTTTTTTCAAATTTTGTAACTTTTCATTGTTCCATAAATGGAGTGGCGACGGTGGATGTATGAGTCGGTGTGTCGTCGTTTTTTTTTATTTTTCTGCACTCCGGCTACGAGTCGGCCAATTAATTCGGTATAGTAGCGCCCCGTGATTGTTCTGCTAGTTTTTCCAAATAGTCGTTATAAATCACACCTTGTGAACCCGAAATAACTTTAGATATCACATTTCCGGCGGATAAGACCGTCTCCATCTTTTTCGGACCTGGTTCGTCGAGCGAAGTTCAAGGGAAAGGAAGCAGAAACTCCTTCGGATTGAGCTTAAACAGCATTACACACTGCTGCATGGTCTGTCCCACGGTTGCGCTTGTGGTATGGTGTGAGCAAACGCTGCATGCAAAAGGCTGACAGCCATCGCGGGTTGAGACTAAGTATTTATTGGACCACCCTCGTATATCAGCATATTTGTAAGACCAATATTTATATACGCAAATGTAAAATATATATTTTTTCGCAGACGTTGGCGGACAGAGACAAATTCTTCGTTGTTGCATTGCTAATACCAACAACAACAACATCAGCATACACTGTGTATAGTTCTTTATTATTCCGCTGTGCTGTTATTGTTGTTGCCTTATTGCAGTGCGCGCATTTGTTTAACAAGTTTATGCAGGAATTCAAATGACACTTGGCTGCCACTAGAGCAAACAGCGTCACTCAAAGGCATACTAATTTTTGCCTCACGGTCCAGTCGCATCGTTCTTTGTCTTGTGGCAATACTCCACACGTTGACGCAGACGCAGCGTGCTTGCCCTTCAGTCTGTGTTGACTTTATGTTTGAAAAACGGCAAGCGCTCAGGCAGACAACGGCGCGTTAGAAACATTATGTTGAATGACATACCATCACGCAATGTAAGCACGTCTCGCGTTAGACGACAGTGACACCCACAATGCTACAAGCTGTTGATTGTTGCAACAAATTGGCCAACATTAACAATTGACTTTCCACCAAGTGCTGAGTAGTGCATACGAATTGCTATTGCTCAACATAGGGCAAGACGCAACTGGAGCGATCATACTTCAATTTGGGCCACCGATGGTGCTGTGGTATTCACGCTGCCACGTTTTCACGTGATTAACAGACAAATCGATTGTGTAAACTTGCATTAACGAGCTGTACTATAAACCTATTTTCATATACCTAAGCGTGAGACAAAGGAACACTCACAAAAGTATGGAACGACATCGCTAACTCGACAATTTGATATATTGCAAATGTTGTTTTTTTCGTTTTTTTCAATTTGTTTCAGATGAGCGTTCTTTTGCAACTCGCTTACAAAAACAGATCATTTATTGAACATATTTTTGGAAAACAAACCAAGAAATGTAGGACGAGTTATTGGCCTAATAGTGCCAAAAGTTATTAAAATGAAAATTTGATACATTCTTAGCACTCAATATGAGATTGAATCGAAATTTAACTAAATTTTGTTTTTCTTTTTTTGAAATTTTTAGCTTTTAGATTTATTGATTCGATATGTTTTCGCTGGTTTTCAGACTTTTCAAATAGTAAATTATAACCAGGTTCGCAAACCTAGGGCTTACATCAGCCATGTGGATCCCTTCGTACCACTTAGAATTTTCAGCAGCGAGCCACTTGATCAGTCAAAAACCACAAAGTAATGTTTTGCGGTAATTGATAAATCATAAGAAAGTGGTAAAAGGTATTATATAGAGAAGTAGTTTACGTTATTTTCTCGGAATTCCACATTGGTCCTTGCTTCGAAACGCTTCTATCTGTCACGTAAAACGTCAAACCATTTTGGGCAATTATGTATGATATGTAAATGTTTGTGCAAGTACAACTTAATTACCGATGACGTAAAAAGTATGAAATTTAACTCTTTAAGCTTTTCAATCACTTTTTGTTTATAAAAAATTGTTTTTCCTTTTTAATTTGGTTCGTATGTATGTATGCGTAATAAACATCAAATTATTCATTCATTCATTCATCATTTAAGTAACCAAACATTTTAATTGGCGGCTTGGTATTATTAATAGACCGCTTTAATGGCTATTTGAAGTAATTGAACGTTTTAACAGCTATTCCGAGAACAATTAGTTGTGAGAGAATGAATGGAATACAATTTCAACCGGAGCAATTTAAAACCGATTTTGTTGTTTCGTTGTATAAACAAATGATGAGGGTATGGCAAATGGGTGCAATATTGAGATGTATGAACCTGAAATTTTAATTCGAATATAGAATATGAAAAAACAACTTTTAAGACACAATGTTTGTTTGAAAAATGGTAAGCTGGTATTGAAATCGACTTATAAATACGCTTGCTTCTTTCCATAACAGAGAATAATAAAATGCTTTTGATCTGTGATCTACAACGGAAATTGTGATCATGCTATAAAGCAGCATCTGGAAAACCTCTTCAAGAGATTGTCTGTTAAAAGACGCTTTATTTGATACATATTAAAATATTTAAGTAGTGTCATCTTTAAATTGATATACTAATCAATACCCGACTTCATTGTTAACGTTAAAAAAAAAATCAACTTACAGTCGACGAATCGGTATACCTATAACAATATACTGAATAAATACAACTTATGAGTTAGGTACATACAGGCGAAATCCACTGGATTTTCGACGTATTTTACCCAAGTTATAACAATAAGACTATATCAGAATTTTTGTTTAAATAACAAACTCTGATTAATTCCAAACACAACTCGTCCTCATTTTTTCTACATATTCAAAACAAAATGTACCCAGTTAATGAACACATTGCATGCTTACATACAATATGTAAATAAATATAGTACATATATTTATTAATCATTTATATCACATGCGTTCTGTGAAGCACTTGAATAATTCTCGGAATCCTCGATTGATTTATATTACATTTTGTGAAAAATAATTGTAGCTACATGCATAGACAAAACTATTTCTTTGGATCGATTTTGTATTTGCACATAATTTTTTTAGGTGCCTATATGAAAGATGATAATAATTTGTTAATTTTAGAAAATTGCATAAACTAACAAATTGTGTTTACAAGTACATAAATTCATACAAGGTCTACTGAAAAGAAATCCATTACTTTCGCTTTTAATTAAAGTATATATTTAGCATAGCTAGAATTATCCGATTCAGATGAAATATGCACCGTTTGGTTCGCTAACTTGTTCTCACTTTGAACGTAATTTCATAATGCCACTCTCATAGCCCTCGTCCCTATTGGCAAAAAAAACCGGGACAGCCGATTTTCATAAGCTTCTATAGAGGCGAGTTTTTCATCAGCAAAATTATTTGTAATAGACAGGAAAATATGAAGCAATCACTTGATGCCAGCACCAAACTATTAGGTTGGTGCATAAGATTATACCAACTAAGCTCCCGCGATTTTTTGCGCCATGTTCAGTTCCTTGGCAATCGAAACAGTGCTTACATGACGTTCGGATGCGACAATTTCCATTATTTTATTGATATTTTTAACAATTGATCTTCCAGCGCGTGGTGCAGCTTTGACATCAAAGTTTTATGAATATAATCGACGCAACCGGAATTGCGCATCATTGACTCCAATAGTATTAGAACTATAAAAGATATTCATATTTTCAGGCACTTGGCTTGCGTTGTTGCCTTTATCGAAGAAAAACTGTAAAAAATGGCGTATCATCTTTGACGGGTATTCAAAAAATACTGAGTCAAACAATCACAAAAATGTCATCGAAGTTTTTTAGGACGAAGTCTTATCTTTCTAATGCCGTATTATGTAACACGATTGCACTTATGCAACGCGAGATATAGATTAGTAAAGCCAGCTATTGGAAAAATAATGGATTTCTTTTTACTAAACCTAATATCATACGCCGCTTTAGTTTCAGCACTTCGCTGTTCTCTCTGTTTAAGTACTGCTATCCTGCCAGCAAAATTACAAATGAAAGTAACAACAAAGTTTACTTCAATATGAGAGAGTATTTAGATACCGCATTAAAGTGGTATAACTGTTTGCTATTCTCGTTCTAATAGATTATGCCAATTTATGTAAACTATACCAGTTGGTTCTTCGATTATAAACTCTAATCTATAGCGATGCGAACAAAGCTTATTTTTATTTTATACCAATCCAAGCGACTCATAGCAGTCATTTCTTCAATTCGCTTCTCTGTAAGGGTTTAGGAATAGTAAATAAATTATTTGCTATTTGTACCAATCGTCTGTTCGATTCGCCACTCCACAAGCTTTAGCGAATGTTAGACAAAATCTTTTTAATTGTGCCTTTTGTTGACATTTATACCAGTTGTTTGTTAGATTTGGTACTTCGTAAGGATTGTTGAATCGAATATGTCTTTGAATGTGTGACATAACCAAATTAACTCTAAAAAAAACTCTTCACTTCGTATATAGTGTAATTTATAATGAAAATCTGGTAATTAAATGCAAGATCACACTTGGTGAACAGTTTTTCGTATGAATATGTTATGTTATGAATGAAGTTACTGGTACAAATTACCTTGAATTGTTACATAACCTTTTGGTAAGTGCGGATATGAATGTATATAGCAATGTGGATTAAAACCTCCAATATATTAAGGAAATAAAACTGATATACATATATACATATATATATATATATAATTTAATTCTTTAAAAAAAATATATTTATTAAAAAATTTGTTTCCAGTTTTTTACCTAAATTGCAGACATACATATGTCCAAAACCAGATTAATGCTCTTGCTTTGAAAGTGTATAAAAATCATAAAAATCTACGAAAGTAATTTGTAAGATATATCTTGAATTGCATAGTTCCACGTAATGCAGTTCGCTGCGAAAGCAATTCCACTTTGAACTGAAAAACATAATATTCTTGCCGATTCACTCCCTCAAAAAGACCATGCCGACGCACTTAAGCATGCAACACGTTGGGTTTCTTGGTAAAAAATTATTAATTTACCGGTCAGTGTGTATGTATGAATTGCATACCAACTGACTTTAAAATAGTGCCACAGCTGTGGCCACTATTTGCCCGGAAATATTTCTGTGGCGTCACTTATGGTGGTAGTGAAAAAGGTGTTAACATTCCCCAAGATTGCACGTGTAAATTCAAAGATAAGTTCTATGGCGGCATTATGCTTGAATTATTTTATATTCGCATATGTTCCTCTATGGATATGTACAATAATTTTAGTTGTCAGAACATATATGTACATTCACATACATTTGTAAAAATTTCAAATTCCAAACCGAATTTTTTTATAAATTATTTACTGGGTACTTATAAGTTTGTGAGCAATTGATTAAGGACTGTTGAATTGACATAAAGTCAAACACGAGTATCACTAAACAATTTTGATAAATTCTTTGATTTAGAAAAAAAAATTGATTAACGGCTTTGCAAAGTGAAGAATTTTTCCATCATGGGCGATCTCTTTATTTGTAAGCATATGCGTTTTAAGAATAAATAAAACGCATATTACTTAGTGAATAATTTATATTTATTATATTGATTTAGGTTTACCATGACGTTTTAAAAATGATTTCAGCAAGTGACCGTCGTGACTTGCTCGAATAAATTCAAGCCAAGAAGCCTAGTTTTCGACCACTATTTGTATCAATCGGAGCTGTATATCAGCAATAATGCTCTGAAAATTCTCTGTCAAGTCGTCAATCATTTTGAGCTTATCTCTGTAGAAAAGCGACTTGACATAACCTCCCAAAAAATAGTTCACCAAAAGTTTCTTCAATAAATTGATTGTTTCGGCATCTAGCGCCATGTTGTTGGAATCAAAAGTCGTCCACATCAATACCCAACAATTCAGACACTAAA
The DNA here is from genome assembly GCF_042242935.1 of Bactrocera oleae. NCBI lineage: Eukaryota > Metazoa > Arthropoda > Insecta > Diptera > Tephritidae > Bactrocera > Bactrocera oleae. The sequence continues at coordinate 20,726,453 of NC_091537.1, read as the reverse complement.
AGGTCAATAATCATGGCTCTATAGCTTTCCCCATTGCCTGTAACATTATGGCGGGCTTCATTTTTGAAGAAATATGAACCAATGATTTTCTCTACCACACCAAATAGTGACTTTTTGAAGATGTTACGTCGTCTCAACAATGACTTCTGAATTACAATTATGACAATATGACGCAAAAGTAAGCTTCGTCGCTGAACAAAATTTTCTTGTGAAAATTGGTCATCTTGTTTTCGGCCCATTCACCGAGTTGTATTTTGCGGTGTTCTTTGATACTCTGCACCATAGCGATGTGTCATCGGTGCGCAATTTATGGCATCTCTAAGGATGCGAATTATTCGCTAGAGTAAACGTGGTGCGAATCCCATCCATGGTTGTTCGAATTGCCGACTTTGCTGGGCGATTATGTCGACCGAATATTGTCAAAAAGACCAACTCGGAAAAATTTATTACCTAATTGATAACCACTTATTTATAACACCCGTTATTTTACATTTCTTGATCGTTGTTCAGATATAGTAAGACGGAAGAATGACTTTTGTTTGTACTTCATTCTTACAGAAAATTATCAACGACATCATGAACCTCCCTAGAAATCATTTGGAGAGCCTTAGATATTTCTATAAAGGTATCACAATGATTTCTGCGATCAATTGCCTTAGTTTCCCACTGTTTTCGTTAATGGCGAAAGCACGACTTTCGTAAGATAATTTTTCAAATATCTTTACTGCATTTTTTTTACTACCGAAATCATTTCGTTCTCAGTCTTTAGTGACAGCACTCCGATATATTAAACTCAAAGGTCCAAATGTGCGTCATCTAGCGAGCGGAAATCTATCTCTATCTATCATCTCGTTCCAACAGGAAGATCCGACAAGCCGAACAGCTTTACTTTTGCTGAATGAATCTTATTGGAAATGTATGTCTTAATTGGCCACCTGGAATATGTGATTTAACTAAGCGTGGTTAAATATGTCATTTTGACCTGAAAACCTGAATATGCATATACATATAGTTTTCTTGAATTGAGAAGCTTAAAAGCCTCTTTTGCTTTATGGCTTTTTATGAGAAAACTTTAATAGTCAAAATTGAACATATGGAACACATCCGAATCATACGATTCAGAATATTCGCTCGAGTTGAAAAATAATTAAGCTTATTGGCACGTATGCCAAATATTGGAACATGCTATTTATTTATTAAGTAACCGAATTTATGTATGTCAGCTTTGATTTGGTAAAATTCATCGTTTTTACGGCGAATTCACGATCACAAACAAATAATTACCGAGCTAATAGATTGGATTCCATTTCAGCTGGTGGGGAATTCCTAATAATTTTTCTTATTTATGAGTAGATAAGGAACATACATGAATATTTATATGTATATGTATATATGTATGTGTATATATATAGTTATACATATAATCATATTGACGTGGAATAATTAAAGGGTGTAAATGCTCAAATTGGAGCAATTCAATACCGAGTCATTCACACAGTGACTGCCAAAGCTGAACAGATGGTCTGATGAGCTATCAAAAACACGCATTCATTAACTTGTATATATGTATGGGTATAGCAACTTCATTATTGAGAAATATTTGCAGGATTTCACCAAAGACGTTAATTGAAAGAAAAAGACAATGCCAGCGCAACAGCTGTATCCACACGCCCTTCGACGGTGGCGCACCGCAGAGAATCCAGCGAAAACGCCCGAAAGAGTTAAGAAAAACTTAAATAATGCCAATGTTGTTGGTGCCAATGAACACAGTGATCATCGTCATCGATGGTTATGATGATGATGATGATGATAATGTGGATTATGATAATGATTGTGATGCGTCAACCGTAAGCACGACGGCCAACGCAAATAACACATTATTCGGCGCAGCGCCAAGCGACGACGCTGGCGCTCATACCGGCTCCGGCTCGAGCTGTGTGACGCCGGCAACGATGGACGACGACACGATCAGCAGCAAGACTGCTAGCTGCCTGCCAGCTTGCGGCAACACATGCGCCGTTGCGACAGACACGCGAGAACAGCGAGCGAGGCAACAACGCGTACAGCGGATACGGTGGAACGCTTAGCGAAATTCGAAATTTATTAAACAAATTTTCTTATATACAATACTACATTTCGAGCGTCCAGATTTTTACGAAGTGTGTCTGTTGGTTATGGTACTTGACCAAGGCTGGTGACTAACGAATAATACTCGGTATATTTCTGGTTGCTGTCTAAAGGATACAAAAATCGTACGGCCAGCTGTCGGGGCTTGTCAGACGTGTGCAATGAAAGTGAAAAAATAATAGATTTTTTTTTTGTCTGTAAAGATTCTTGCACGCGATGTGAGAAATATAAAATCGCTATGTGACGGTATGCGAATGCGTAGATCTGAGATGTATGTGCCGGTTCACAGTGCGAATTCGAGCGATTCCGCAGCTGAATGCAAAACTCGTAAGCAACAACTAAACTGATCGTGCTGATTAAAAATAAAGCAATATTGTGTAGAAAACAAAAAATATTGTAGAATGCAGTGAACTTCACCTTAAAGTGCGATAAATTTCCGCACATACATACATACATATATACACAAATTGGAATTTGCATGTGCATCAACTTTTGCAAGTGAACTTGTTCTGCGTTATTATTATGAGTGAATTGATTGTAAAAAGCACATAAGTATGTATATAGTGGTTCTAAAGATGTGTTGTTGTAATTATAGTGTGCCTTGGCAACGCACAACGAGTCTGTGACAATCAGGTGGCCAGAACGCGTGGTCAAATTGGCAACGTATGCCGCGGCTATATTTGGATTTCCCACCAACACACGTTACCACAGTAGCAACAGACGGCCCATTACAAATAGATAAAACAGTTTGAGACTTGCCGAAGATGCCACTTTATCGCTGTGTCCACGCCGCGTAGACATTTCATAAATAAGTGGGCGTCAAAATATGGCTTGACGCGTTCGTCGAACTTGGCAACCGTCTCGATATCAAAGCGAAAAATTATAATAAATACTTATGTATGTATAAAAGGCGCGATGTTCCATAAATAAAAGAGCGCCGATAATGAACGAAAAATTGAAAAAGTAGAAACAATTAAAACAAAAATGTTGTGTTATAATAAATTTACACAGTGCTCGCATTTTTAGAATTTTGTTTGTACATATGTACATATGCAATGGTGGTCCAATAAATTTTGTTTAAAAATAGGCAAATGAAAATTTTTCAGATATTTCGTATTATTTTTCAATATAGCTGTTTTTTGGCTCAGTACACTTGACCCAGCGTTGCTCCCACTTCTTTCATTCGCTCGAAAAATATGTTCTCCTTTTTTAAGATTCTCAAGGTAGTGGCTGTGGACCACATTTTGTGATTCAAAAAAACTATAATCATCTCTTTACCGTCCGATAGTTCGGTGGGTTAAGTCCACTGTTTCTATTGTTTCTTGTTCTTTGACGTGTTCTAGTGGATCCAAGTTTCGTCGACGGTCAAAAAATGACGCGGATCTTCTTGTAGTGCGATCACACTTATACCGTTATGTACAGTTCTTTGTGATGCCAAACAAAAAACTTCTGTAGTTGGCAAAAGCGCCCTGAACCTATCATAAATCTGCCTAGCTTTTTCATTTCTATTTCTGCAATTTCACCTGAATCTGGTAAAAACAGGATAACCAAGGAAGAAGTGTTGAGATGATTCTTTTTCATCTTCTTCCAAAGAGCTGATGCAGTGGGTATCTGGTAAGATATTCAATCTTAACGATCGAATAGTGTTCAGTTAGAACACCTACAACCATTGAAAGGTGGACCTTCCTGAGAGCAAAGAGTTCACTGGACCTCTTACGATTTGCCCTGGGCCAGAAGTACCTAGCTGGTAGTCGATCAACGCTTGTTGATTTGGAATGTTGCTCAACAATCCAGTAGTAAACTACTATATGCCAGCGGAGCTCCTACTCGTTCCTGTTCCACAGTTATTGAAACTGAAGTACCTAGCAAGCTCATCAGCCTAACAGCTTCCTGCAATACCGCTGCTATCCAAAACAGCCTAAGCATAAAATAACTCGATGCTAGAGATAAGGAGTCTAGACATATTTTCACTAGTCATGAGCTCACAGTCAGCGAACTTAAGGCTGATATCGCTGCCATACAATCGGTCCCTGAAGGAGGCTGCGCTCCAGAGTTCACGAAATTACTCTAAAACTTCTTCGCTTAGCGCTCAATATTGCTATGAATTGAACTCACTTTTGCGCTTGCTGGCCGAAAGATGCATACGCGATACCCACCGCGCCGACAGCTTTTTAATGCCCAATATATACACTGCATACCATCGCTTTTTTGAGATGCCTACCCTCTCAACTATCTTCCTAGTTAAAACAACATTTGACGGTCACCACTGAACGAGAATACAGTATCCAAAAGTTCTTTGATTTCACTGCAAGATCGTTGATTTCCTTACAAAAGCAAAAATCAAATCACTGATCTATATTGCTTTTTTTCTTTTTGTCTAAAATCTGCGGACACAATTTCTTCCATAAGCGATCAAACTCAAAGCACGAGTCCGATTTGGCTGAGGGTTTGACAGTTGTTGTCTACGCGAACATACTACACGATTTTAAAATATTTTTGGGGGTAGTGAGCCTAAGTCATCATTAGACCACCGTCGTAGGAAAAGCGGCCATATGCCGCATGCTTTTTTTTATATTCACATCTTTTTCTTCCTCATTATATAGGAACAATTAAAAATTAGCACGAACGGCGCTGTTTGGCATCAAATTAGTGCACAAAGTTATATACAAATTTTGATAAAAAATATTTTTCCACAAATGTTGGCATATGTTAGAGTGCTCGAGTCAGTATATCGAAAACAAGTCACACATTTTGCATTATCACCGCTTGTGTTTTACAAAACTTGTTCTACTTGTCAGTTTTATTTATATACAAGAGCACACATACCGACATATTTGTGGGGCGTCTACCGCTGCGCAAACACCTTTCAATACAAGCGCGCTAGAACAAGTGTTCCTACAAATACATAAATATGTAAAGTATGAATAATTATAACCTCATCTGAATACGCCATAATCAACTTCCAAATGTTTTGATTATCTAATTGCGTGTGTTTGGTTGGCAGCGCACCGAAGATCCCCAGTGCGTTAGTAGAGAGCGCAAAACTCATTAATTGGGTCAATCAGCAGCTTCGCAGGCATAAGCCTACAGTCAGCCAAATAGCCGCACTAGCGATAAAAACTATCCATTTGTATTGCTTAATAGCGTGCTAAACGCAAACTGGACGCAACGGCAACAACAACAATTGTAACACTGACAGCTGACGGCTGACAGCGCCTCTGACAAGGCAATTAATAAGGCGAGACTTATGTGTGTACAAACAAAGCAAACGCGTATGCAAATATTAAATGTAGAATAGTAGCCTCTAAAAAACCATAGAAAGATTGACCGATCGACCAACCGACCGACTGAACGATCAACCGACCGACGATGTCAGACTGGTCATATATTACATTATATTTGCCAGTGGTAAGCAGCAGCAGCGCTGCTTCACCAACAGCCAACAACAAAAAACGTTAATCAAGTGCTGGTAATTGGTGTTGTTAGACATTACTAAACATTGCCTTAATGGCTGCCACTTAGCAGTATTTAACGGCTGCTGTTCCAGCTTCGGGTCTGTATTTTCTCGTAGGCCTAATGGCTTGACCGAAGAAAATAGGCATAAAAAGAAAGAAGACTTTATAAAGTGTATTTTTGAACTGGAAACGCAGTGAAGTGCACGAAATTGATATAAAACATGTACGACGTAACGAGGGCGGTGCGATAAGTACTCAGTTTACATAAGAACGAAGATAATTATTGGAAAACTAAAGATTTAGTTCTCAACAGCGGCTAGTCGGCTTTCAGCTCGAAAGCTTTCCAATTTCTTTAAGCCGTCTGAAAGATGTGTTTTCCAGAGGTCTGAAAGCTAAGCCCCACGGCGGTGATAAGCATATGCGGCGAGTGACTTTTCCATGTAGTATGGAAACTAAACAAAATCACACCGAGCCAAATCTAGAGAAAAGCGTGGATTGGGCAGCTATTCGTCCCCTAGTTCGAGCCAGTGAGTCGTCTTATTGGAAAATTACTCTTTTTGCCATTTGGGACTATTTTCTGCAACTTGGCGGTAGATAAGCGCAATAATTCGGTATTGTAGAGTTTTGTGATTATTTTGCTAGTTTTTCCAGTAGTCAATTTACAACGCATCTCGAGAATCTCAGAAAGCGATGACAAACTTTCAGTTTCAGCTTTTCGGCCGATAGGATAGTTTTCGTCATCTTCGAAGCAGGTTCGTATGATGAAGTCCAGGATTTCGACGGTTTCTTGCTCCTTGACGTATACAAGTAGATTCAAGTTAAGTCGACGATCATGAAGTGAATCAAAAATTAATTCAAATTGCTTCACAGCACCGCTTCGAAGTGGTCTTTCGGTTGCGCTTCTTTACGGAAGTGAGCAAACGTTCGCTGAAGCTAAGTACTCAGCGGACCGCCCTAGTATATGTTCCTCGTATGTAAATTTAAACTCACATCTTGATATGTGTACTTAACTCCTCTATGTAGTCTGCCTAAAGGGAGTCTAAAACACAGAAAGACAAGCAAACATAGAGACACACAGACTGACAGACTCACGTACGAACTCACGATTCATTGAACCGGTATAATGTAGTTAATTTTGACATAAAATGTTCTTAGCAAATATTTAATGTGTATAAACTGTATCCATTTAGGCACTTATGTACCTAGTGAAGTGAATGGTGGACGTCAAGTGGCAGCTGGAAGGTGTGAAAAAGTGAAATTTCTCAAACCATTAAAAGTGTAAAAAGATAAAAGTGAACGAAACAGCAATAAAAACGTATGAAGTAGCGGAAGAAGGCGAAGAAGAGCGCTGCGCGTTAAAACAGTATTTTCCGTATCTGTAATTAAGTGAAACAACGAACATAATGCGAAACCTATTGCCGGTTGTTGTTATGCTAACCTGCCTCGGTGTGCAGATTGCACAGCCATTAGCCACCAGCTATGATGCTGACGCGCGTCGTGGCCTGGAATTATTAGAAAATGAAAATCTAGTGCAGCAGCATCACGTGCGGCATAGAACCGCGCATCTGCGCACAGCACACCACAGCCGACACAGACAGCACGCTGACGTACGTGATATGGCGAAAAGCGAAAGTGCAGCGGCTGCTGCTGAAATAACAACGCCAGCGTTGCCGGATGACGCAACAGAAAATCTAAACTTTCAACAAGGCGCGCACAAACAACAACACAAACCAAGATTACAATTGGATCTAGATAATCGTCTACAACAACACAAGCATAACGCGTTGCACACGCATGCGCATCATAAGAACGCGCTTAAGTCAAGGACTACGTCAACGGCGTCAACTACAATAGCGACGGATAATGACACCGAAGCCGTTGTGGATACCAGCGAAGAACTGGTTAAGCCGACTTGGCCGCCTACGAAATACAACGAACACACAATTACCGCTGATGAGGCCAACAAAGGCACGCAAAATTATTATCATCAGCCGATAATACGCCAACAACAACAACAGCAACAACATCATAAACACCATAAACTACAGCCAGCAGCCGATTTGCGTCGTACAAAAGCGACTCCGATGACATCTGTAGCTCATATAATACACGCAGCAGCAACAGCAGCAGTGGACTTGCCTATGAAAATGCACAATAATAAACTCATGCACGCAAGCAGTCAAATTAACGTAGACACTGATAGCAACACTACGAACGCAACGATGCTGCATGCGCATTCAACAGTAGGCGGTATTAAGGAGCGCATAGCGGCTGCGCATGCTGAAACGAATGGTGCTGGGCTAACGACCGAAAACACCGGCAATGACAAAGCAACCGATTATGAGGATGATGATGTGGAGTATTATGATTACAACGCCGATGATGAGCCGAACGAGCCGAATGCGGAGCAACAGCCACTTGCTGTGCCCGATATCGGTGGCTACGGTTATGACAGTGGCATTGATGGCATTGAAGATGTCGAGTGGCGGCCCGCGCATGTCGCTAGCAATTTGAGAACGACACATCATCAACAATTGCGGCATAATCAAGAGCAATGGCAAGCGCAAATGCAATTGCAAAGGCGTCAGCATTGGTATCGGCAAGAGCAACAGCAACAACAATATGAAAGCGAACACTCGCGGGTGGCACGCGATCATCATCGCGTACAATCGGAGGAGTTGCACAACAATCATTTGGCATATGACACGAGCTCGGATGATGTAAGTCTCGAAGTTAAGTTTAAGCAATGTAATAAAATTGTGTTTTTTATTGGAATGCCGTCACGAAATTCTCTTTAAGCCTACTTAGTTCCATTGAAGCGGTTCAAAGCAAATCGTTGCGCATACTTTGTGCCCACACGAAGTACTAAAATGTTATTACCATTGACTTATGAATAAAAGTTAGAAGAGCACATACATAAGTAGCTATTTTTAAATCGCCTTAGTGGTATTCCTTGCAGTTAAATAAATTTTATGTAAAGTACCACAGCTTACAACTTATTGGAAATGTAAGCTCATCGGTCCCGACGCCTATCCTTTATTCTTAAAAGTAGCTGCTACTTTTGCGAGGCAAGGTACCATGAACTGTCAATTGTCAGGGTTGCGTCGGAAGTATGATAGTCTATTACTGGTTTTAAATAAGCTAAATATTTTGTTCAACTACGGATGCACAACACTAATTTAGATTTAAAAAATTAAAAGCAAACTAATCATAAGTACCGAGAAACCGAGATTTATTCCTAACTTGAACAGCATATTTAAAATTGATGAATATAAATATATATATGTTTATGTTTTTAAATGGTATCAGTGAAATAACAATTTATATTATTGAATATTTATGCCTCTGGCTATTTGTAGGTCTCGGAAGTTGAACATAAGTATAAAACGAGAATAGAGAATGACTCATAGAACATAATAGAGTCAGTGATTTTTGACCCGGTGGTTTCACAATGAGCCTACAAAGTGCAGCGTCACACAGTCACCCTACATACCTACCTAAGAAGACTGTAACTCAGAAACTATTTGAGATATTGATTTATTTTTGTATGCTATTTTTAAAGGTATAACTTATCTAAATATGAAAACAAATATATATATATATATATATATTTTAAATTTCGGACCAGGTGTGCCCCCTAATACGAAATTTCATATCGATACTTTACGGTTATATTAAGTTATAGAAACGTTTTACCTTCAATTTCTTCAAATTTCTAATGTAACTGAGCCAACTAGGTTTATGCGTTTCACTAATCTAGCATAATCTTTTATGAACCACAAAACTAGTAATAAAATCAAATTTTGAATAAGTTTCATGATATCTGTTTTGAATTTACAAGACATATTTGCGTATTTTCTATGTTAATGAATTTGAAAAAAATTAATATTTCTGTTATATGAAATTGTCATTAACATCTCTGCTAGTTGATTGGTTTCTCGTCTGTGTGTCTAAATGCTTTCTGCCACATAGTTCCCCCTATTTGTCGAGTACGAGGAGCTATTAGATTTGCGTATATACATACATATATACGAGCGGTTTTCTATTTTATGCGAAATTTTAGTAGTTCATTTATTTGCTTCCTTTACTGCCCTTTTATAAATATTTTATGGTTCCAGAAATGATATAGTCTACGACTACAAAGTATATATTGTATATTTACGCTGCTGGTTTCGTCATGAAGTTGGTACCTCTTCAATGCCTCGATATTCATATGTATGTATGTAATGTGTTCACACATTCGTGCGATATCTTTTGAACATAAGCAATATAAATGTCTGTAAGCATGCACATTTAGATACGAATGCCTTTGAATGACTAGGCTATTCTATTTTATTTCAAATACTTAAATGCTTCCCACGCTAATTTCTGCACATGCTTTCGCATATATTTTCGCATTATCACTGTTATTATCAGTATTTTTAATTTTCATAAGTGCCATCGTTGGCCCAAACAAAAGTCTTGTTTATGCCACGCCAGAGCATTGTTGGAATGCATAAAGAACGGCGAACGACAAACGCGTAGGTGTTGCGAGCTAGTGGGCTGTGACAGGCGGTGTGAAAAGACAGATACTGTGGCTTTTAGCAAAATTGCACGAATGCGGCCATTTCTACTCAAGCGCAGAGGTGTCTAATAAGTGTGTTTGTAAACATTAGGTTCTGGCTTTTTCTGTGAAAAAAATAATACTATTTGGCTGACATCTTCCTACCGTTCAACTTAAATCAACTTATAGAAAACTCAGCTGAACTCAAATAAGTTGGTTTATCAAAACGTCACAGCTGTGATCCCCTTATACTTAAATATTCGGACGATATCGTGCCTTAGTGTTCCCCAATTTCCTCTTTTAATTTTCAAGCCTCTATTATTATCCCTAGATCACCTTAGTAATTGATACTTATATGTTATGTTAGTTGAACATGCTAAAGTATGAATTTGCATTTTTACCCCATGTTAAGCCTAAACTTACCATAAACTAAAACAAACAAATTGGCATAGAAGTGGAAATAATGACAGTGTAACACTATCCATACAGATCTCTACGTCTTAGTGCAATTAAAACACTCTGCTTAACTGGCTTCAAAATAGCGGTACTGTTAATCAGGGTTATCAGATCTATCTCAGTAATATCTATTGCCTCAAAATGGCCAATTAGGTTTTGCCATAATTTTGTACTCAAGAGGTCAAATCACGATTCAGTAGGGAATTGTTGGACACGCTGAATCGGCTAATAAGTTAGTTACCGAAATTCTCGTATAATAGATTGGTTGTTGACCTTGTGAAACGAAACATGCTCCAGGCCCTTGTCTTGAATTTCTGCGAAAAAGTTCCCTTTATCGACAATTCCTGACCATTAAAAACCCTAGTGGACTGTCACTTTCTGAGAAGTCAATGGGATTACGAATATTCCTGTTCGATTACAAGAAAGCCGAGAGAGTTCAGAAAAAGGTAATAAAAGTTAAAAATTTTCATAAAAGGGGTCATCTAATATATGCAGGTGTATGGTCGCAGAGAAATATCATTAATATTCACACTTTTATGAAACATAATTGCTTTTGATTCGATAAGGCTTGGAAAGTTGCGAATCGAAAAAACAACTGGTATAAGTCTGATATACTGGCATAATGAAATAGAGATAAAATAGCAAATAATAAGGCCGCTATTGTATTCATTTCAACTGGATTACTTTGTGAATACTTTTATATGTAAATTTTTGGACAAAAGATTAGATTTAAACAAAGATAGAAGAGCTGTGGAGGATTAAAGACGACTTTTATTATATCTGTTTTCAGATTAATGAACCTTATATAACCTTACCGTATAACGATTTTACTCTAAGACAATGCTGAAAATTACTATACGTCAACGTTAATGTTAGAATAATTACAAATATATAAAAAAAAAATGTAAGGTGTTGGTTTGACTCGCCTCACTTACAACAAAAGCTCATATTTCATTAAAAAATCGCATAACAGTACCAATAAAAATAAATGCTTCAAAGATGTCAAGTGTTTATATATACATTGTATATATATACATGTACATGCTACAGTTACAGTTATGCACCTACTTATAAGGGAATTATCCTTATAAGAAACCACAAATTGGTTGTGCAATTTTCTTTTTGAAGATGCAGGCTTCACTTGCATTTAAGTACATACATACATATTTACACACTAACAGATTCATTACGTATTTATGTACCATATACATAACTATCCTATGTAATACATGCATGTGTGCTACCTTTCTCCGACGCTTGGAATTTCGGAATTACCGACCTAGAATCTCAATAAGTCCTAAAATTGCCCTATTGTGTTTCATCATCATTGCTGCAACAGCAAAACCGACAACAGCAGCTACAGCTACAACAACTACAACAATACCAAAAGCCATAGCCTATTGCAGCTACGGATTCGCACGCATACAAGTATGTATGTATGCATGTGTATAAAAAGAATTGCAGCCAAAGAATGCCGTCGATTTTTGCTCATTGCTGTGGCAAATCAGCTTGTTGCAATCTTCGCAATTTACAATGTTAATTGCTGTCGCGCACTTTGCTGCACTTTCCAACTACGCTGCGCTACTCGGGCGGGCGTCCATCAGTTACGTCGCCTCGTCCTCGTCATGCAGCGCCGCCAACCGGAATTTTGTGCCGTTGACGTTCGCCTGAGTGTCTACAGCAATTACGGCGGTGCGTTGTGGCCCCGTTTCGGTGGCCGTATGGTAAAAGCATTAAGCGCTGCAGCAAAAGTGAAACCAAGCAAAATGTCCAGTCGGCAAGTTGTTTCACTACACATACATACACCTATACTATACATATAAATATACAAGTATGTATGCATGCATGTGTGTGCTTATATCAAATTGCTGCTGTGGTCCATGTTTAACACAGCTGATTGCATCCTATTATGAGTTACATCAGCCTGCAACATAGAATTTACTTGATTCTAGGTGATATTTAAGGACTTGCTACTGATTATTATCAAACTTGTTTTGCCTAGCAGTCAGCAAATTTGCTGGAAAAGGCGGCGCCAAAATGATTGAGCAAGACTAAGGTGCTACAATTAACTACTTGGACTAATGACTTGCATGAATATCTATGATGTTGGTGGGTCTACATTCATGTATATATATGTACCATATGAATAGAGGTATATTTATAATATGCGTTACATTTACAGGGTGACCCAACATTTGCTGAAAAGATTTGCTACGCTGTCGAGTGAAATTTAAACAGTAAGCAATATATTGCTGTTTCTATGTCATTCGTGTAAGGCTTGTATCCAGTAAGCTAGCGACTAAAATACACTCGCTAAAACAAAAAAAATTTAGGTGAAACGAAAACCAAAATTTGACTATTTTTTGAATTCAGTGAAATTAGCGACTTCAAATTTACCGTTGCAATATTAAATATATAAATACTGAGATATTTTCTCACAATTATAGCTACTTAGTTCTGCCAAAAGTTCTGTTACAAGTGTAGATCGTTATAAAAATGAAACTATAATGAATTTTTAGTACAAACACAAACTGTCGTCCTATTGATTCAAATCTGGACTTCCAGGCGGAGAATTATCTGCAGCTATGAAACCAAGAATATTTGTTTTTAACCCAATGCTAGATGGATTTTGCTTAGTGTGCTGGAGCAGAATCTTACTGGAATATCCAATGCTCTCCATCGAAGGGAGTATTGCTTAAATGCTTCACCACGCCTTCCAAAATATCCTGCTGGTACCCTTTTATCCCAGTTTTAACCCCATTTTTACAGAAGAGAAGAAATGTAAAACCTTTATAGAAGACTACCCGCCAAAAACCAATACAGCAACTGAATGATGACCACGTTGATCCCTTGGAAAAATTCTTCAACAGTGAAATTTTTAACATCTGTAAAAATGACACTTTCATAAGCGTTAACCGCGTGCCACTGAAGAAGCCGCTTGCATCTATTGACCAGTCAGAGAATGACCACTTGAGCACATGACATCACGAATAAGTCTGTATAACTGATCTGGTCGATAAATCTATTTCCCTTCACATAATTTTCTGTTTTTAAGGGGATTTTTGAGAAGCTCATAAACACTTATGTAAAGCAATCACCGCAATACGATTTTCTTTAGCTCTCCACTCCATTGTTAATTAGCGAAAGCAAACATTAAACTGAATATCACACTGCATACAAAGTATAATAAAAAATGTGCGATTTTTTCTATGAATTTGTTCTCACTATATGCATTGTAAACTTTGTAACAGTATTTATGGCAAGACTAAGTAGACTAGCAAAAGAAAATTTCGAGGATTGGCCCGCTAGCCATCATTTTGTTTCAGAATATCAATATACAGTTTTTTCATACGTCCAGAAGAAATCATCCAAGTTGGGCATTTTTTTAGGGCTCTAAACTGGCCTAAATCTTTAATAGTAATAAAATATTAGACACTGTGTCGTAAGGAATTTACCAAAGCTACTGAGTATAAAAACAAGAATACGGATTGATAGCTGCCTTCAATTTGTCAAGCTTTACAGAGTAGCAAAACGAAGAAACAACTGGTATAAATGTTAATACACAATAGATAAAAAGCAAGCCTGTTTAATGTTGCAGTTGAATACTCTGTTGTCATGAATTCCACTGTATAAACTCGTTGCAATCGGACAAGAGACCAGAGCGCCAAAATAGTGGACAGAGAAGTGGCGAATCGAAGGGGCTACATAACCTGATTTCTACTTGTAAGCCAAAAATTCAGCTGCCAAATTTTATTACTTTACTGACCTTACAAGTATGTAATTATACAATTATACAGCGGATATTTTCATACAAATATATATTATATATGCATGTAACAAGAATCCTCCAAAATATAGTATACATGTTTATGCATAATTTTATGAACGTATCAATATCAAAGACTTAATAAAAGTTCATTAAATCAATGAAAGGCCTAATTAAGAGATTTATGGAAAACCATACATTATACGTTATACCATGTGCCATAGTCGTATGAAAGCATATTGTTGAAATTTAACGCGGTGAAGACAAACAATATTATAATCAATTTAAGAAGGAAATGATTACGATTTTTTATCGATTTTGAATTGGTTATTTATTGGGTATTGGCTGCGCTGCAATGAAGAGCCAATGCGCACTTTATGACTTTCATTTCAGGCCTTATTCATGGCTTGTAGTATGCAAGAAAGTCGAGTAGCGGATTTTTTATAACACATAGCAATTTTGAAAGCGTATACTTGTTTATATAAATGGAAAATTTTGTATTTTAATAATCGTAGTTATGGAGGTATACATACTTTTATACATATCTGAAACGCAGTGTGTAACATACTCACATAAGTGAGACCGTCCAGGTAGAGGCTTATTTAAAAAAAAATATATATATTATTAGTGATATAAAATAAATTTAATGTTTAAAAATAAATTCATAATTGAGTTTAATTCATACTAGATTTTTAATTTTCTCTAATATTGTAGTTTAAAAGATTTTACCATAAACCGATCACAAATACAAAGTTCGGTTTTTAAATTACAAACCTCTCTTTCGGCCTTGTTTTGCAGGAATACGCTGATGATGAACCTGACAGAAGCTCCAGAGAGCATGAAATAACAGAACAAAAACTTGCTTTGGGTACCCCGGAAGGGGTGAAAAAGGAGCACAATGCATATGTGCAAAGTCAAAGTAAGTACAAAACTCTAGGGAATAAGTTTTTAATTCTTATATTGGTTAACTTATCTCAAATAAAATTTTGATTGATAAAGTTTTGCGCTCAATAAATAAAATTTACAATAATTGGTGTAAATTGTGAATGTCTGCCGTTCTGAAATTTCTTAACCAAATAACTATCTATATGACATGTTAGAACATCACGACCGTTCAATTGCCTAGCTACACTTAATTCTCTTCAAACATGTTCATTTCCGGTGTGGTCGGCTGTAAAGTTCTGGTTAACCATTTTCACATTCACCGACGCTAACATTTCTGCAAAACTCTCATATCATTTAACCTATTTCTCTCCTCTGTGCATATCCAGCAGGAAAAGCGATACAAGTGTGATTTCTTCATTTGGTTATCTCCTAATCACTCGGCTTATGATAAGTAAATACTAATTTGTTGCTGCCGATAATAAATTATTGTAAATAAGGTTTTGCTATACCAACTTTTAGAACAGAGAGAACTTTTACTTCAATAACACAGCAACTGTTTCGATATAACCTATATTTCAACTATATTAGATCACAAACTATGTGGCATTTATCACTTGAAAAGAATCAATGAAGATTTTCCACTATTGTCCACAGTTTCCAATCACTTTTTGAACCTAGAATTAGAAAAAAGGAAAATGATTCATATAATTTTGCGTTCAGAGCCAAATAAACCAAAAATTATTACGATATGTGAATGCAAGTTTTTGTAGAATATTTATTTGAAATATTCTATTTTCATAAAATTGATAAAAACTTAAATTTTTTTAGTATTTGATTGACAAACCTTTATTTTTAATAATTGCCTTCACCCTTTGAGGCATACTATTTAAACAATCCTTTATCATTATATTTAAATCCGGGTCATTTAGCCACACATCCTTTATGTTATCTTTGAGTGCGGCTACTGTGGGATTTCTTCGTGAATACACCTTGAATTGTGAATTGAATATCTTCTGTCACTGTTTCTAGCCGGCACTCGTCGATAAAGATAATTTGTTAAGAAGAAAATCATGTTAAATAACAGGGTAACTTTGAATGGGGGACTTTCTGGGGTTGTTCATAACTTTTTATGTTTAAATTGTTCCAATCTATCTGTGTGTAGTTCTGATGGAGCCTGGCCCATATTAACCGTTGATTTTTCATTCGATTGGTCAATTTTGATTTCTTGGCTGGACGGCGGCATTTAAGGTTATTTTCTGAAAAGATGCGTTCAACTGTTGCGATATTTTAACATGGGCATCATTTGACTCTTTTGTAATTTCTCTAGCTGGTTTGGTACGCATTTCTAGAGCAAGCCTCACTACTTTACGTCGAATGCGCGCAGAAATTGTCCTATCTTGGGCAGCCTTTTGCCGATTACTTATGCGAGCAACGGATCCATTTTTGAACGTAACAGTAACACTCACTGCAATTTTTTTCCTACTTCTCTATAGGATGCACTTTTTTCTTTTAAAAGGGCATCTATGTATAGCACTTCGGGCATTTCCTAAAAAGCTTCAGAAATTTTCCAAAAAAATACTTACCTAACAAATAATACTCTATAATCTACGAAATAGTAATTAAACACTTATGAAAAAATTCGATTTCTTGCACTGCGCCACACAATTTATCTCTGATGAACCAGAAATCACAAATGCTAAAGTGAAATGCCAAGTGAAATAATCATTTCAATGTGATTTCGAATTTAAGTCCCGCTAATTGCAACTATATATTTTTTTTATATTTGGCACGGAATAATATATAGTGCACAACCTACTTAATGCTTCAGCAGTGGAAAAAATTCAAATTTTTCGCCTAGCTACCTTCCCCAGTACGTTATTCGTAAATTTTTATATATATTTACCATGTTTTTAATGGATTGGCGGGGTACTGTATATACTCTGACACCTGGTTTGACAGCTATCCCTCTGGAAAATCTTACACCTTCGAAATAGCCCTAAATAATTATTTGAATCTTAAATAAAAACACAATAAAGCCATTAAAATGATAAATCATACCAAATACCGCATTTTCAATAAAAAAATTCTATAAAATTTTTACACATCTTCCTTATATAAGCTTTCCTACAGGTTATCTATTGTAAAATTGGGAAAGAACCAACATTATTGCGGAAACATATCTCATTCTTTTAAGCTTATGAACATTTATCAGTTTTGCTTAAATCGTATGCACATAAGTAAGTACACAACACATACAAGCATTTAGACTTGTAAACTTCACCAAACAACTGGGTACACCAGAGACTCAGTAGCATAAGTGCATGGCAAATATTTGTAGAATTGCCGCTGCTACATGAAAATGGAATGTTATCAGTGTGGTCTTTTGCGAAATGTGTCATTGTGCCGGCAATGATTTACCGTTCACTGATAGTTGGCTGACGGTCGCAATGCAAAGGTTTTGAGAAATCGAAATAACAAAAAATCGGTTGATATATCTACATTAAATGTGGCACTTATCTACTTAAAACCACAAAGTTGAGTAAAGTCAAAGTTTGAGGAAAAGTTTATTGTGTCAATCATTAAATATTTGCAAAAACTGTGTTCACATATTCAATAATAATAATAATTGCCATATATTTTGCATAAAAAGGTATTTATAAAAAGTGCGTTGAGATTGAGAACACTAGAAGTTGAGTGACTTACAAGTAATACATTTTTAAAGAGTAATAGTTAGAGGTATGCACCCAGTATGTGTAAATATTTAGATACCACGTAGGCGAATCTGAGTTGGTTTTCAGTCTCCGACTAGCATCAAAGTGTTTTTTTGTGCCATGAAAAATATTCTCAGAAAATCCTTTAGTACATCAACATTCGTTTGACTGCGGTTTAAAGGTCATATAATCCCTTTATAGTTTAACTACCTATACGAAAGCGATTTAACTGTAGACCATTGTTAATTCAGTATCTTTTTAGGAATTCAAGGCAGTATATGCGAGGGAGTTGAATACATTGTTATATATGGGATACTCAATATCGAATCGACTGGAATAAAGAAACAAAATAATTTCGCTGTATCTGCTTTTCTGTTCGTCCGACTGAGTAAGCGCTAACTTGCTGTAACTTGACTGCTAGTTATTAGCTAGGCTGTAATAAATGGGAGGATCGGAGCTTGGTACAGGAAGACAGGCGTAAAATGTGAGCGTAACTTTCTAAAAGGTCTATCTTAGATATATCTTAAATTAGAAATCGGCATCTTAAGTTTTGGAGTAAAAGTTCTAAAACTCAAGCACATTTCTTATCGAACAGTATTATTTAAAACATTTACAGATACATTAGCTTTCGACTAACTATGTCTGAAATAAAGGGTGTCCCAAAATTAACGCAAGACTGGAATTAAATAGAAAGTTGTTGTGTTAATTGAATTTTGTAAGCATGGAGACACGGGTCTTTAGTGAGTATACGCTGTTCAGAGCTTCTTAAAATTTGCAAATTCTTGTCCGTGATGCCGAATTGAGATTCCCGGATTGTGACCGACACTCTCACGTACTGGTTCGATATTGTCTTTTGGTCGACCATGTTTGGCGTCTGCAACGGATCCCGTCGCCCGGCATTTTTCAATTTATCTCTTCACAGTTGACGAAGTTAAAACATTCTCACTTTCGACCAAATTTTGTATGAAATGTTCGAACTGTGGCCGCCAAGCTTTTATTATTTTCATCTGGCACCGTTAGTTTTAGCCCAAAATTTATATTTCACGAACAACTCGGCCAATTTTAATTACATTTAAGGCAGAGTATTTCTATCGTAAATTGAAATAGCACAGTTCGACAACCTTGGATGCCCCGACCAAGCCCTTGCCGCATAGACCTCCGTTTGAAATTCCATTAGTTTCTTTTATTCTACAATAGAAAACTTAAGCACAGTGAAGATATCGAAACAAAACAGGCAAAGCAATTAAAGATTGTGTGTGACAACTCTTAATTAAAAATGTTTGAAATCCGTATATACTTTCGTGGCTTAGTATACCAATTGTAAGGATCCACGCAAAAAGTTTTACCAAATATATCGATCAACTGGTAAGATAACTTTGAAAAATGGTTTACATGTAAATAAAGTAACATAGAGGTTTATAGTAAAAATCGATCCAATCGGTCCAAATCAAGAACGAATTATGTATGTCTGTCCATAGAAATATATTTTTTCTTACATAGCGACTAGAGGCAATAATAAGCTAATGGACAGTCCTCTCAATGAGGCTATCTGCCCATATCCTGCATTAATTAGTATACTTGGTCAAATTTCTGCTAAGGAAAGACTTATATCTGTTTTAAGAAGTATTTCGGAAAATTTCGAATATTTAGCAAGGTTTCCTTACGCCAAAACTCGATCGCCTGTATTTTTAAAATTTTCGAAAGTTTCTATTGTTGGGCTGCACCCGAACTCAGCACTTGCTTACATGTTTACCTTGTTTTCATAAACATAAATGTTACATAAACCCATAAACTGCTTGTTTCCCACAATTACATAAATAAATTTAAAACTCTATATGTGTCCGATGGTCAACGTGACCACCAACAATTTCACGCCACTAACCCAATCAAATAGTTGAGGAAGTAAGTTATGAGCCACTTGTAACATACAAACACACAGGCGAGGCATGTATAATTGCCAGACAATTAAAGTGTTGTCAGCAATAGCTTATGGGCTCATTAATTAATTAATCTTCATGAAAGGTGTGCAATAAAATCACTCGAACTGTGCGCTGACGGTGTTGATTGTTTATTTGCCATTCATCTGAAATATTTGCTGCCGGTACGCGACGCAGCAACGCCATAATTGTCGCCGTTTAGTCTTCAATGTGTGGTAGTGTTGCTTTCAATTTGGACACACCGGTGTCAGCGATGTGCGCGCGCTCATCAAACTCGTGTAAATATTGGCGTAGCTACTGCTGAAGCACGTTTGACGGCTTCACATTGGAAACAACCAGCTTGTGTTTAATATTTATGCACCCAGCATGCAACACATGTGTATACTCTATATAAACATAAATATATATACATTTATGTACATATATGTAGTTAGACCATCGCCCGTTTGTCTGCTTCGGACTATAGTTTAACAGTGCGTCGCCTGGTCTCCGAGCAAATGATAATTATGACGACAATTGGCCATGACGTCGCCATCACTTTTCTCTCTTGCCATTTAATAAAGTCATATGAACATATGAAACGCCTACAGACACGTAGAAAGCATAGCTGCGTTTGTCGCGTTGTAATGTTACCGCCTCCGGTAGGGGCTACATCGTCGAGTTTGAGAGAAAGTTTGCGACTCCGATGTGCTCATCTGCAGCAGCTGTTTCCAAGCACACCGGCGCGTGCGCAACCTATCGATCCATTCAATACTTGTGCAATAAAGAGAATTGCCCGACCACCCAAGTGCAATGGCAATTTACGTCAGTTCGCAACAAGTTGGCGGCCATAAAATGCGAAGAGAGCGCGCACACTACTGGGGCAATGCACATTATTTATGATTGACTACAGCAGCGGCAGCGCGGAATTCAAGCCTGAAGAATGTACGGCTATTATGGCTGGCAGGCGCACAATTTTCCGTGTTATTCGCGAGTTCGGGGGGCAAGCACTAAAGTAGTACTTTCTTGTGTTGCATGTGTATGTGTGTTGGCAATAAAAGAATCGATTACACTAAGCTTACTATGCGCTTGTAAAGAAGCCAACACCGTTTAATTAGCTAATAGTTAAGATTGATGTAATGTCACATGCAATCAAGCTGGTAAAGTCAATAATGTTAGTGTGTAAGTTCAGTACTTCCTTGGTCAATATTTATTTTAATTTATATGCCTAATTCTGGTTCATAATCAAATAAAGTAATATCAAATTTTATTGTTTCTGTATTTGTTGTCTGTTTAATTCCTACTGTTTCAACCGGACACAATGTCCAGAACGCGATTTTGCTATGACTCCTCAAAATTTTCAGGTAACTTGAGTTCTTGAGAGTAGTAATTGGTCGTTTCCCTACTAAGACATCACAATTAGAGAAAGAGTTTGTAAATGTGCTGATAGGCTCTCTCATTGACTTAGTTTAGGAAACCGCGTCCAGAAGCGTTGTGCTTAAGGTCAGATTCGTTTATTTACTTTAAGGAAACTATGCCTTTTTACAGAGTGCATTGCGTTTTTCCCAGTGCTGACCGCACTATTCTGTTGTCAGGCCTTTAACTACCTTATCGGGATCCAGGTGAATATTTTAACAGTAAAATTTTAGAAACATCGGGAGATATCCGGTTACTGTTCGAAATATTGTGTTCTATTACGTTTTTTTTCTGGATATTTTAAAGGATTTCCTGTCACTGCACAAATTAATGGTTCTTTCAGGTTGTAAAAGTTCTTCATTAGGATCCTAACTATCCCCGTCGACTATATTTTATGAGCCACCAGCTGTTTGTCATGTGAGTTAAAGATTTCATCGCGACTCTTTACTTTAGTCATAATCGAGGTAAATTAAAGTGCGGCACTCTTTGAAAGACCAATTATTAAAAATATCGATATAATGATGGAAATCGTCGAGTACGACCATCATGTGAACAGTGTTTCGCTTGCCCCGGAGCACATTGCATAATAAACCGTTTGGTACCCTTTAAGTAAGGCTGGACACAATATTGTCGTTGCTTATATTTTTGTACTTATTACATACCTATGTGCGAAGTTGGGTCTACGCAACCTGAACAGACTCAACGCTGTATGCTTCCTAAGCAAAATATCTACAGAACAATTTACCCATCCACAATAACACGTGGTACGTAAACGATTCATAGTTATACATTGGTTTTTCGTATCATAAATGTTCTTTGACTTTGACCATGAAATACAAATTATTAGTGGATTCAAATTATTTAACCTTTAAAAAGGGCACAGCCTATGCTCAAAAATTAGAACTTTCAGGCATTGGAATTTCCAGAAATAATAATCAGAGTTTGCAATACATTAAACGTTCTAAAATTAGAATCGAAATTTCGAATTTCTGAGAGCATTTTGTTTGTTTGTTGCTATCGATAATTGAGCTATACGGTGTACCGGTATGAAATGAAAGTTTTTTTATGAAAATGAAATACTAATTTTGAATGGGAAAGTAAATAAAAAATAGCTTTTTACACATTTTGGCCTAGCAATTTGTTGATACGATGCCAATAGAAATGTTCGTCTTTTGAAGCAAACCACTCAGACACCCATTTTTCGACTTATGCGTAGTAAACGAAGTGCTGCTCAGCCAATGCGTGTACCATCGGAAAAACAAATAATAATCAGAAGGGCCCTAGCCAAGTATTTTGATTGTAACCTGAATCGATTTTGCTTTGTTTGCAGACGCATTGTAGTGTAACAAAATTACATTGCCTTATCTTCTGGCAGCTTTTGCATGTTTTGATAGAGCATGATCACTATATGCCCCGACAAGCATTCGATGCGACTCTGCTGCACTTTTCTTCAAATGGAAACAAACAATTAATACTTTCCGCAAATCATCACTTTCCAATACCAAATTTGACATTTTCAACACAATGAAAAAATATGCTGTAGTTTGTTCAATGACTGTAAGGTTATTGAATATGTGTGACAGATGTCATGCCAACCAAACAGAAAAAAAATTATGGCTCGTTCAGAACAAATGTTCCCTGCCAACACATTTATTTCTTAACGCTCACTTCATACCGTTACCGGGTATTTTGTTTGAAAAAGTTAATAATTAATTTAATAAACAGGTGCAATCTTAGTGAAATGGTCTCTACTAAGCACTTAAGCAATCTTCTGGCTCTCTGTATCTATATTCAGATTGAAAAAATTCAAAAATACAAACATATATGACTGACCATATATCAAGTAAAAATTAGTTGTGAAGTTGGTGATTGAGCCGTTTATTTTATAATTAATGTCTGTATGCGCCACACAACATTTTACAGCAAAAAAAAATTATTGCTGCGCTATCGTGGCAATAAATTGAAATGGAAACTATATTGTGCGACAGTAAAAAGTTCACATTGTTTTCAATATTTATGTAATACGTGTAATAAAAAATTTATTATTTTCGCCGAAATTGAAAGGCAAGCTTTTCATCAGCCAGACCAATATTGTGGCTATTGCAATTCGTGCGAAAGTGTTCTCTACTTTTGTATGAGTGAATGTGTCTAAATTTATTTTTCGTGTCTATATTTATTTACACTCATGTGTGAGCACATGAAAATTTCTTAGAAATTCCACATTAATCGATTTCATCGTTAAATATGTTGCGATTTTATGGTTATGCATTTCAATGAGCGCGTCTGCGAATTTTATTAGCGTTTCAACTGGCGCTAATGAAGTTTGGAGGGAGAAACATTTTTGCAAGGAAATACATAAATATTTACATGCCTGAATATGTATGTCTACTATGTAGTTTTAAACACTTGTGCTACATGCCACAGTGCAAACAAATATGCCACATTCACTTAAATGGCGCGTAGGCGCATGCAAGCTCATCTACTCGTATATATGTATACATATGTATGTATGGATGTGTGTCAATATATTTATGCATGCGAATATTAAACGATGAGCTATAAAATATTTAAGTGCAATGCTACTACCACCGTTTCTACTCCGGTTCCGCGCATGCAAAACACTTTGTTCAAATCGTCCACTTAAGCGCCACTGAACTTGAGTAGCGCAGCGTCCTACAGATGAACGCACTCCACAATTGGCGGCCAATGAAATCGCAACTTGTGGCCATGCAACGGTTTATGCACATTTGTTGCATACACTACAAACGTATGGCATGTGCGTGCGTGTGTGTAGAACTTTGCGGACGCAAGTTTTCAATTGCTTGGAATTAGCGCTACAAGCAGTACCAAACAAAGAAGTCAATAATTTGCCCTTGTGGCATGCAACAGTATTAACGGCGCTCATGTGTGTACTCGCAGCGGCAATAAATAGCCAGACTGGATGTTGGCTGTGCCACAGTTGGCAGACAATTGCATCAAGTGGGGGCAAAATGAAAAGAAATAAAAGTAATAGGCGATAAAAAACGGCACATTTTGTTGTTGTGTACGGACACATGCATGTTGTACATACATATGTACAGTTGTATAAGACATGTCCTCGTGCATGCTGTTGCAGCTAAATTGCCATGGTTGTTTGTGTACGCGAACCCTGCAGTAAATCAAATTATTTCTCGATCGACAGAAACTACTTAAATTGGTGGCAATGCTCGCCTGTACTTAATCCCAATGAAAAGTTTACAGCTGTTTTGACCGTTTAATTGAGGAAATATTTCATAAAAGTCAAAAGACATTAGAAGAAGATCTTCATTTTGAGCTTTGCAAGCGTATAAGTACTTTGGCCGAAAGCAGAAAGAGTTTTTTGTTCGTTTTAGTCGTGAAGTCGAGTCCCGATTGACAAGTGCGGTAATGGGTTTGCCAATTAAGCGCCTTAAAAGTAGCGCGGCCACCCTCAATCCTCTTTAGTTACTAAACATGTCCGCAACAAAAGCTAGTAAAGCTGCAGCTTTTAGCTCGAGTGTAGTCGGCAAGCTCGAAGTAGTCGGCAAGCTACAACAATAAAATATGGGTACTATAAGAAGAAGTACGCGCTACCACTTTTCAAAAAATAGGGTTTCCACTGGAAAAAATACGTTTATAATAGCGGTTGCGCCAAAGTCACATGCCTAGATATGACTGCCTTTCAATTATGAAAAGAAAATACAAATTCATCCTTCTACACATTAAATAGGACGGACTTCATGAGTTCTCGGACTTCATGATTCTCAAAAACGATCGAATCGCAGTATCCGGAACCGATTCATATTTATATTCGACCACAAACTCTTAACTCGTAAGTAATCTCCGAAGCTACATCAATAAAATATGGTTATGGCTTGCTACCGCTATTCAGAATAGAGTTCGGTCCTAGTTTCCGACCAGACAAATTTACTTTCCTAATATTGATCGAGCCACGGCACACATGAATCTCCGAGGGTCGAGGTTCTTGTGTTATTAAAATCAATAAGTCGGATCGTACCTGGATTTATATCCAGCCCTGAACATCAATTCAACAACATTTTATGCTGTTCCAACATGGGTTTTATGAGGACAACCAACACAACCATATATTGTTGCACTGTTCGGTCAA
Source organism: Bactrocera oleae (assembly GCF_042242935.1). NCBI lineage: Eukaryota > Metazoa > Arthropoda > Insecta > Diptera > Tephritidae > Bactrocera > Bactrocera oleae. The sequence continues at coordinate 20,701,052 of NC_091537.1, read as the reverse complement.
AATTTCCGATTGCAAATTTACTTTTATTTTGACTACATTTCTCTTTCATTAAATTCATCAGCAGGAAATGTCTTACAGTTTAAAGAACTCTACTTTTGCCCAAGAATATCGATAAGAGGAGATGGGCCCTCTATAATAATTATATAGGGGTTTCCGTAATAGAACTTTTCGTCGTTCGTCAAAAGAGGACTTTCTGATAGCCCATTTAGTCCACCCCAATACTTCTCAAGCGTTTTCGTATACTAGTTATTCAAAGCAGGATTTCTTATTTGTAATCTTGATTGTCAACAATGACGTGCGGATCGAGATCTAATTTTTTAACAAAGAGCGATGTTTGCTATTATTTCTACTGTGACGATCGCCCAAGTATAAAGGAATCCACCCGAACATATTATGCAATAAAAAGTGGTAAAAAAACGAACGGTCTAATTTCTACTGGATCAAACTGAGTTACTTTTAAACCGTTTGGCACCAGTTCAAGGAGCATAGCGAAAAGGTTTTTATAGTGTTTTAACCGAACCATAGCATAATTGAATAAACTTAAATATTCAAAGGTCCGCACACAGTAATAAATACATATAAAAATTTTTGTAAGCTTGTGTCGGTCTGTTGTTGAATAAGTGGACGTGTGGCATGTGGCACATCGTAATTTGAAATGCACACCTCCGCCGCAAACTCAAAAGATTTGCAACAAACGTACACATATGCCGGAACGCGACGTTTCGTCGTGACGCATGGCCAGAATATTTTAAGTCTCGATTTCGCTACAATGAAGCATAGAACAACACTGCAAGCCACAACGGTCCGCTTTAGTCGGCATAATGTGGTTGACTGTTTGAAAGGAACTCACATACTCGTACAACATATGTTTAGTTACGTGTACTCGCATTCTCGTGCCGATAGTTTACCATACCTGGAAAGTCGTAAATTTACGGGATAATAAAGTTGTTATGTGTTGCGGTCATGCCATGATGCCCGCCAATAATCTACTGACACGGTACAATTTCCGCAATAGAGAACTTGCGGCATATCAATACAGTAGCCTAAACAGTAGCGGTAGCGGTAGCAGCAGCGATTGTTGGGTCAACAAATAGAATGCCTGCTATCAACAGGTATATCAAACAATTCGCATAAAACTCGGTTATAGCCTATTGAAATTGCTTCAAAGAAAATTAATTATTTTGCAGACTAGTAAATAGTACAAAAATTGGCATAATAAAACCAACTATCGTTGCCACAATGATTTTTGAATGCAATGAAATTGGCACTACCGTTCAGTTCAGGATTCAATTGTCAGTTTATTTAAGACTTTCATTTGCTTGAAGATGAGTCTATGCAGATGAACTTTCGGAGGAATATTTAGCTACAGCTATGATAACATCAGTGCTTTATTGTTGTAGCTCTTTCGGAGAATTTGATTTCCTTGTAACAGTACTTAATATACGATTCCGATAAGGAATCGTTTTTTTTATCAATATAGCGATAGCTTCGACTCGCCACTTCCTCTGCTCCTTAAGTTTGGTCTTAGCCAAAGCACCTGGAAGTGTATCTCATTGAATACTGTACTCGTTTATATTCGTCAAAGTAGGACTTCATATAGAATATTGTGTGGTTTAGGTTGCTCTAGTGAGATTGTTTCCAGATGCTGACTATATATAATGAAATTGGGTGCGATATGAATTGAAGCAGAAATTCTGCATGATTGCTACAAAAAGAAGTAAATTTTTCATCGTATTGGGACTGGTGATGAAAAATGGATCGATTACGACAACTCTAAATGCAAAAATATCATATGTGAAACCGGACCAACCAGCTAAATCACACCAAATGTATTATGAACTTCTAAGACCTTGAGACCTTTGTTAATGAATAAGGCTATCGACAACAACTAATCATATTGAATCGAGTGATTACCGAAAAACGGCTTGAATCGCCTCGGGACTAGACGTGAGGCCATAATTTTCCATCGTGACAACGCTCGGTCTCATGTTGAAAGACCGGTTGAATACTACGTGAAAAACAGCGGCTGGGAAGTTTTGTCTCACACTCCTTTAGCCCAGACCTTGCTTGATGCAGAACATTCTACTGGAATATGGTTCACATCGGAACAGGGCGTCGATGGCTTGATTTGTTCTTGGCCAAGCCGGCGCAGTTCTTTCAGTATGAAATACACAAATGGTAAGAAAGATGGGAAATTGTTATGCTAGCTTCAGATGGACGTTACTTGGAATATTACTACTCATGTTTTTCTTAAATAGATGTGCAAATTTTGAAAAAATAGTTTTCTTTAACTGTATACATATAGAACTTCCAATTAGGTCGTTTAATCCAAGACATTTTCAACAGCAAAATAAAATTGTGATTTCTTTAGCACAAGTCAAATGTTTTTCGAGCAAATTTATTCGAAGCTTTACATCGAAATAAATATCTTAATTAAGACATACGAGTATTACATTACCCTTAAGTTCTTTTTTTTTTTGAGCCATGATGACTAAAAAGTATGTACCTTCTATTGAAGGAGTAAAAAAACTGTTGATTTTCATAAACTTCATTTAATAACCTTACATCGTTGCATTTTATTTTCATTACAGAATCGCCCACCCAACTGGCCATCGAGCATTATAATCATATGAAAGTGGCCACTAGATGTCGCCGTCCAATACCGCGCGTTATACACGTTTCCAACTACACTTTCAAAACCTATCATCCCTCCTACACTATTTTGTACCGCTGTGGCGAGGATACGGGCTGCTGTCGCTCGATGGGGCAGACCTGCACTGTCAAAGAGTATGAGAATGTGCCACTCTATTTCATGGTAAGTGAAACTCACCACACCTTTATTATATGCTATATTGTATAGATGCATTTAATATGTCTTGCCATAAATTTCCTAGTAAATGCTTGCATATAAATATATGACAGTTTTCGTACAGCAATTTTCTCATTAATACAACAATACATGGAGATATTGTACGTATGCATAAATATTATGAGTGCCACAAATGTGCAGGCAAGAAGCAATTAACAATAATTTTGATAGTTAAGCGCTCGGAACAAAAGACAATCGACAACAGCAACCACAAATTATATTGACTATCAATTTGCTAAGCGTTGAAACCGCGATTGCTTGTGTACTACGGCATATTTACTCGCTGGTAAACTCTTACGCTTTGCCTGCCGGTGTTTTTGACTAAAGAGCTATGCGCATGCGCAGAGAAAGTGGGCGATAAATGTCATAATGCCCGGCGTTTTCAATTAAATATTTTTTTGACACGATTTATGACAAATTTTAACTTATGCATGTTGTTATTACTCAATAACGTATCCTTAGTTGTGGCAAACCGTTATATTTTTATAATGTCAGACTTTGAAATTCGACAATTTTTCAAGTGAAATTGAAAGCCGGTACATACGCAAATGCATTAGCTAACTTAGTAAGTGCTTCTTGTTACAACATTTTGATGTAAATTTCAATACATACATATTATATATAAGATAAATTGATGGCAAAAATATAGGAACACTCCCGAGAAAAGAGAAGCAATAAATAATATATACAGAGCAAAATAAGTACTCTTATGCTGAACCTTCCAACTGTCTAATAAAACAAAAAAAAAACTGCGAACTTCGGTTGCACCGAAGCTGTTATCGGTCAGGTTACTTTATAGCGACTTTAGTAGCCCGATCCGAACAATATGTTCGGAGACTGCAACCTTGACTTGGGCAATAATTTGTGCTAAATTTGTTTAGGATATTTTGTCAAATAAGAAGCTTTTCAATACAAGAACTTGCTTCTGATCGGTCAGTTTGTATGACAACTATATGTTATAGTGGTGAAATATCGAATATTGGTAATTACAGAATAAACCAAATTATTCGACTAGCAAAGCATATTGTCGACTTCGATTCACCACATCTTCTTTGCTCACTAAGTTTCAGATCTGCACTCTGGTTAAAGAGTTTACATCGGAATACAGCAACAAACTAAATACTTTTAATAAAGGATAAGATAAATTATTAAAATGATATAATCGCTTATTTTTCTCTCTATCTTTTTTATAATACCATACTATGTTATCTATACCAGTTTTCGTTCGGTTCATTGTATACTCTGGTATAATTTAATACATGGTTATGTAAATTTTATTTATTTTATGAACTCTGTGCGTAAAAAAAATACTAATTTATGCTATTAAAAGAATCCTTTTTAGAAAAGTTTTAAAATTTATGAATATTACTTAAAATAAATTTTATATGAAATATATGTACAGAATTTCTTAGCATAATTGTGCTAGAAGTTTTGAATTCAATACGTTTCTTCATAAGCGTGAATGGACTCTGATTAATAAATGAACTTTTTATTCCCAATTCGACCTTTATATAAAATAACAGTAAGTATAGTTTAACTAAATGCTATGCTCTATCAAAATCTTTGCGAAATAAAATATTTTTGTGTTGGTAGAGTGTACCACTACTACTTGAGTTGTTACGAGCTTATCGCATAATGACATTTCTATGAATTATCAAGCAATAGAAGGAAACAGTTGACTGTAACTGTTCAGGTATTCACTTGAGTAATTAATCTGGATGGTAGATACTCAAGTTGAACAGAGTTATACGCTCAAATTCCCAGCGGAAAGTTTCCCTTACAGAACAACACAGAAAAAATATATTTGTTTGTTCAAAGAGCGCCATATTTATTTACAATTGTATATATCATTTTGAAGAGATTTTTAAACTTCCTCTATTTGATAAGATCTATATATATAATTGGGGTTCTCTTTTTCATAGATTATCGTTATGGTCTTTTCAAACAAATAGAGGAACATTTAAAACCTCTTCGAAATGATTTCTACATCAATTATTTTCTCGGTAGTAAATATTTAAACTTTGAGGTTTAAAATCACTTATGTACATTCTAAACATAAACACTGGACTGTCAGTGGAAAAAAGGGACTTTTGCAGCATACATTTGGACTTTGACTTGATCAGGCCATGAATCTTCCCACATTCTGTTTAAAAACAAAAAAACTTTGTTTCCATGGCGAATGAGATCACTTGCTTGATCAACTTTGAATAGTTTCGACTTTGACATTATCGAGGTTCGACTTTGATTAAATTTTTGATCTAAAAGACTTCCGTCAGAAGAGAATGAGACCTTTCGCAGTTTAAGTATTGAAATTGACTTAATCGAGGCTTGAATATGGTCATCTCTCTCTAAGTCTTCTTATCAGATGAGTATCTCATCTAAAAGTCTTCTATCGGCTGATAGTCAGGCCTTCAGGACTTAGGACCTTAGCCGTTAGCTTTTGTAAGCATTTTAGAATACTTCTCGAGCGAAATTTTCTTAAAAATATTGCTAAATTTACTTATGAATTTTGAAAGCGTAGCTTGAGGGAATGGAAGCTCAAAATTTGTTTTTAAAAGAAAAAAACTAAAATTAACACTTTTTAGTCCACATCATGATCACTTTATCATTCCTCTTTATAGCTGCAATAGAAAGCGTTTATTATTTTCTATTATTAATCTCCTCACGATAACTCAGCGAGATTATCTTTGTACTTTTAAGTGTTTGGGATTTATATTTATTTTTACGAGAGTTGATTTTATCTTGTTTTAATTTCAATGGCAACTACAGAGCATTTAAAGTGATTATACAACTGTTTTATTATAGGAAATAGTTTTATTTTTTTCTTTTACAAATCGCCGGTCAACCGGCGACGGCGCCGATATTTATAAAGCTTCAGGGTCTTCAGGTCATTGGTCTCCTCCTTGGCGACCTCGCCTTTAAACATTCGTATGTTAAGAATACCCCAATTAGTTGTCTGTATGGTGCAAGTTCATTTAGCATACATACATACATAACAACAACAGCAGAACAAATCCGCTTAAATACATCCTTATGTACTACGTATGTATATTTGAATATCAATTCTTCTATACAATTGCTTGTTATGTTATGCCAAAGGTGCCCAACCGAGGTGTGTTGCCGGCAAATCGTGGCACCAGCGACCCATAAATTTGGCGATAAAAAACTCCAATTTGACTGCAATGAAAAACAAGCCGCCGTGAATAGGAATGTAAACAAAAACAAAAATTAAACCAGAACGATTGCAGCAAAAGAAATGCATGCGAAACAATGAATGACTCAGGCGAAAGAAATTTCGAAGGGGCGTTGCACTTTCATATATTTTTTTTAGACGTCTTGCTTTTTTCCCGGCATAGTTTAGCCGTTAAAACTTGATAGTCATACGGATGCACGTACAAACAAACAGCAAAAACACACGTGCGCTTATGAACATAAATAAGACTGTCATTCATAGAATTAATTCAATTACACAAATATATTGTACATATGTATTTTTGTATACATGGCATATATTATACATATAACTATAATATCACGATACAGATGTTGTTTGTTTGTTATTTTATTTGCAGGTAGAATTGGTGAACTCCAGCAACTCTCGCAAGCATCCCGAAGTCTTGATGCTGCGCAATGACACCGAATGTCACTGTATAAACCGTACGTACTTGACCTCTACGCCGGAGTTCATCACACGCGACAAACGTTCCAATCTCGCTTATAGGCGACACACACGTTCGCACATTGCGGCTTTCGATAGTTCTATGGAGGCGGCGAACCAATTGGATCAACGCAGTGACCTTGAATATGTTAGTGAAAAGAGTCGAGAGGCAGTCTGTCGCTGTCCCAGACACTTCGATGTGTTCCAAGAGGATATTAGATGGGAGTCAACGCAGCGGCGTCATGAATCACAATCGAATGTTGCACGCGCCTACAATTGCCGTTGTGACTGTGCAGACGCCAATGCATCGTGTCAGCGCTTCAAGAATGGTGATGAGGGCTTTGCCATGGATGATCGCAGGTGAATACATATTTTTGGCATGTTTCTAAAACTTTCTAATACCAAGATTCCCAGGCGCTTTGGTATTCCGCGCTTTATTCAGCTATCAATCCGGTCTTGAGCAAGAGCTGAAATATACATATAAACTGAGGGCCAAAGATTTGTAAAAGCCTTTAGGCAGCAAAGCCATAAAAAGATCTCCAGGCTCTTTGGCATTCAGAGGGCTTTATAAGCTAGGTAAATAGCCTAAGTTACGCTTTTCCGTCGTTATAGGCGAGTTTGTTGGAATCTAAAATTTAAAAAATAGTGACAATTTCACTTTGCTGTTTTTATAACCTGAACAGTTAGCCACCAAGTTTGTAACACCTTAAATGAAAGGTCGGAGACCTTATAAAAATATATGTATTGTACATATATGATATACATATAAATGATAAGCATGCGAGCTGAGTCGATTTAGCTATGTCCGTCTGTCTGTCTGTGTATCCGTCCGTTCGTATGTAATCTGTATATACGTGAACTATTCCCTCAATTTCTGAGATATCGATCTGAAATTTTTTACATGTTATCTTCTCCTTAAGAGTCTGCCCATATGTCAAACCGTTGATATCGAATCACTACAACATATAGTTGTAATACAAAGTGATCGATCAAAATCAAATTCTTGTATGGAAAGCTTTTTTATTTGACGAGATAACTTCTCTATATTTGGCATGAATTATTATTCAAAGCAATCGTACAATTTCCGAACATATTGTTCAGATTGGACCAGTATTGCATATAGCTTTCAAAAAAGCTACTTTTTTATTCGTGAAGGGACTTACTTAAGTATAGCTACGGTGCAACCGAAGTTAACGTTTTATTTTGTTTTAGTGTGCATTTGACAGATAAATTCTTGGGTTGTAATGTCATGAACGTGGATTTTGAGAACGTTTTTGCTTATAATTGTCAAGAATGAGGATGAAAAGTTTAAGGCACGCATCCAAATAAACGAAACGAACTCTAAATTGTTATAGTAACGTAACGGACGAAACTGTCAAAATATTTTTTCATATCATTATTTTTAAATTATTATGAAAATTTTGCCGTCTTTCTCTATCTCTAATCGTTCTCCCTCACATGACGAATCATGTCATAAACCCTCAATCCTTTCGTTTATTTTTTAACGAAGTCTCTCTCTATGATTGTTATGAAAAGTGTTCATATACGAATTCAGAAGGTCCAAATCTAATTTTAAGTTCAACTTAAAAGTAGAAATACAATCGGAGGTTACACTTTGATTCTTTTAAACATTCTTTCTTGTATTTAAAAATAAAATAGTCAATAATAAAACACCTATTTTACTTCTTCTCATCTCAATCTAGATGCATTGCGGAGAGGACATGCAGTGTACCCAACTGCTCCTTTGGCATTTATAATGAACAAATCGGTCGTTGTCCGCGTTCGAACAGGAAACTCAAACGTCACAATAATGGCTTCGGCTAAATCGTTAGTATACACATATTTTTACTGTTAATGTTTTCAACCAATTATGTTTAAAAAATAAATTATATAGTTGTAAACGTGTATTTTAAAGAAATTTTGTAAATATTAATATAAGTATTTTTTTAAGATATTTTATTTGAATGTCAATTATGCGAGTATTACTTATGATTGCATTTGCTTACTTAAATATAGACTTAAGATTAAAATATGTAATAATAAAATATATGATATTGCTTTCGCCGACTGAAATGTAAAGCCATATTGAATTTTCAAATTGAAATAAGTAATTGTGTCCCACTTAAATGAAATGAATTTAAAACAATTATATATAAATATTATACATATGTAATGTAAGATTCATATTATATGTCATCTTTTTAAGTATTTAATAAATGTAATGATGCTTAAATAACAAATGGTCATGCAGAAAAAATTTTAAATTGAAGTCATTAAATCTTGAGGACTCTTTGCGATTTTTGGGTTACATGTGTCGTTATCGCCATTGTAGTAGATTTGCAAAATGCCGTTTAATACCCCTAGTATATTAACCGAAATTATGAGGAAAATATTTTCTACTAGTAGCCATGTCTGGGAACTCGATTTCACACACCATACTTGTTATTCGTACTCAATCGTATATTCGTAAGAAATCGTGTTCACTTAATTTACAAGTAATTAAAATATCACACATTTTCACCAACCTAAACGGTTTGAAGTCAGGTGGAAAGTCGGTTATTATATAGGATATATTGGGGCACAGAAAAGGAAGCGCTGATTGCACTAATTTTTGGCATTGCTCAGATATACTTAAGAACCTATTTTCAATAAATTTTATAAATATATAAATACAAACATATATATGGAGTAAAGTCAGCCGGACATTTCAAAATCGTATATATCAGCTAGTTTTCAACATCATATGGGGTAATATACTTTCGGTACATTGAACCTATTAGAGAGCGGCGCCACGCCCATTTTTTCCAAATTTTAAGCCCACAGGTGTCGCTTGCTAAGGATTATGGGAAGGAACATGTGTACAAAGTTTTATTATGATATCTTAATTTTTATTCAATTTACAGCTTGCACGGTCAACCGGACGGGTGGACGGACACAGCCACTCACGTGGATTTCAACTCGTCTCGTCATCCTGATCACTTATACTTGCATATACATAACCCTATACCTAATTCGATTATTTTTATGTGATACAAACAACCGTTAGGTAAACAAAAGTATTATACTCTGTACTAACATGTTGCAAGAGTATAACTAGTCAATATGACAGAAAATAAACAATTTTTTATTATTCTTTATTTAGTGTTATCAGCGTATACAAAATTCTATTCCTGACTGAATTCTGTCGAAGCATAACAAGCCTTTCCAGGGTACTCAAGGTCCACCCTAATCTATAAAAATGCATATACATACATATGTATAAACAACTTTATAAATACATATACATATAAACAATTTATAAACTCTGTATCGTCGATTTAACCGAAAGATATTCAATTTTTATATAGTCGTAAAAGCAATCAGTTTCAATTATCACTTTATAGAAATTCAAAAAATTTGCAAAACAATAAAAAAAGAGAATTCGGGTGTTGCGGTCAATTGCTGCGCAAAATTAACAGACTTTCAATTTTAAATTGTCTGGCTTACAATTAGCCCACTATTGTGGCGAGTAGCATTCACAGATCGTTATCGAAAATTTAACGAGCATCTAATATTCGCTCGACCCAATTGAACGCGACATTCACATATATTCAAAATCATATACAGACACATGTGAAGATACACAAAACGATCGTCACGTGGGTCAATGTTATCAACAAGGTGACCTGCAACGATAATTTTTTAAAAGTAACGGTTGCATTCCGTTAAGCAATGAACATTTCTAAATACAGCTGTTAGTGCTGCCTGGTAACTCTCCTGATACATACATATATTAGTCTCTTTGGTACATTTCTTGGCTATATCTTATTAATTCGTCTAAAAAATGAGAAGAAGGGGAGAGTCTTCATGTTTTAGACATTTTCCGACAATTTATATGAAAGTAGTCGGGAACGAACTGGCTGACGAACTTGCCTACAACGCAGCGGCTTATACTGGGACCAGAACCGAGGTGGGTCCCCTCAACATAAAGAGTTATTCTGTAAGGAGGAGAGAGTGAACAGGGATATATATTGGTAGAAATGTACAATATATTGTTAGGTTATAACCTCACAAGTTTCAAAAAAAAATTTCAGATACTAGTGCTGTTTTACACTGGTCATTATATACTCAATAAGCAGCTTTTCAATAAGGGTATAGACTCTTGTACAAATAGCTGGCAAACTCCTCAACACCTGTTTCTATATTGTGTAGCTATCTGCAGATGCTGGAATAAAGACCTGCAATCTATATATCCGAATAGACAGCACATTGCTTCCCGTGTGAAAGAGGAGAAGGTACAATCGATCTCAGGTTGCAGTGCACATCTCAATTTTATTATAATTTAAATATAATGTAATGAGAGCACTCCACTAGAATTAAATTCATATGTGTTTCACACTCTAAAGATAACAAAAGAACAACATATCGATCATGAATATTTTGGGTTGTGTTCCTTTGTGCAAAGTAAGTGCCAGGCAAATTCACAATGCGGCCATGAGAGACCTTAAATTGATGATTCTGAGCAGATCTGTTTAATCGTAATAAACTTGAATTTTTGCCTCGATATGTGGTAATGGATGAAAATGTGACTCCATTCTTTTACCCCGGAGTCCATTCAAAAGCGATATAGGTGGACTGTTAGCGATGAAATGAACTCCAAACCTGAAAAGACGTACTGGTCCCTAATAAAGTTTGCCGTCTTTAATTTATGATGGGCATGGAATAATTTTCTCGGCTGTCTTCGAAAAGAGCATAAACCATCGCTATTTTAGAGGGGTTTTGAAAAGTTTGTAGAACGAAATCACGGAAAAGGGGCACATCTGAAGGCGAAGAAAGATCGGTTTTATCGAGATTATGACTGTACTACAAATGTGTATAAACATGGCAACATTTCGTACTCATTTCATACATCAATCGCGTTCCCTGGGTCTGACTATGAGCGTATTTCCCTTTTCTCAGAGAACGCCCGTTAAATAGATATTTATCGACGATACCTTCAGTGTAGGAACATTTGAAGCAAAAGACAGATCACTGTAATCGGTATCGATGGCAAATAAGTTGAATAATAACATCGAATTTTATAGAAACATTTATTTGCTTGGAACCGATACGGACCTTTTTCGGCTGCTTGGTAATGTTTATATTTCCAACATAATTTCACACGACTGTTTTTAGTTTGAGAACCTTAAGATTGGGACCCAACCATTAGAAACAGTTTTCAGAACGCTGAAATGTTTATAAACACTAAAAAATTAAACAAACTTTTCAACAGTCTAATTAACGAATTCATTATTATATGTAAAACTACTTAAAAATAAATAAATGTAAAACTAAATGTAATATAAATATAAAAGTAAAGAAATTATAAATGCTTTTCAGCAATAAATTGTACGCTCTGTAGATGCCACTTATACTTATTTAATGCAATATACGAGATTCATTGGCGCCACCAGCTCCACCACCACCGCCGCCAGCGCTGCAATTGCAGAAGCGTGTGGCGCGTTGCGTTGGCGACGGTGTTGACATGTGCAGCATTTCCTGCTTAACGGTATAACCACGTAACATATTGTCGCCGCTGCAGCACGTGCAAGGCTCGCTCATGCCGCAATTCGACCTGCCCATCTTACACGCCACCTGCGGATTTCCGCCCTCATCGCCATCGAACTTAACGCAACGTGTGGTGGGACATTTCTAAGAAAATAAAAAATATGGAAATGTGCAGCTTGACAACAACAAAAACAAGAAATGCATTGGGACGCACCACAACCACCATGGGACGCCCATCGTCGTCATCGCAAGCATCATTGTCGCAAGTGCAACAGTCGAATTCCGCTTGTTTGCGTATGATATACTTTGCCAGACAGCAAATGATGAGCTAAAAGAAATCATGAATTATAGCTAACATCCATTGTGAACTAATGCTGAAGGAAGCTCACGTCCAATTTGAAGGCGATCAGCACCAGCGCAATCAGCACATAGAGTATCTCCCACATTTTGTTGGTGAACAGTGGCAAACAGCCTTCGGTGTTGATCTGCGACAGCGTCAAGTAAGGTATGCGACTGTTGTCCGTGCGCGGTATGTAATTCTCGAAGCAGGTGGCACATGTGTGCTTGCAACAAGCGTACGGTGCCAAAGCTGTCTCACTGCGCAAGTGATCAACACAATCTTTTTTATTTTAATCGAACCCTATATTTCATCCAACACCTCACCTGCTCGTCGATTGACACTGCGTTGCTTCCGCCGGCATCCAGGACGCCTTCATCCAATCCTTGTAACTGTGCACGCCACAACATTCCTTGTGATACTGTAAACCATCCCACAGCAGTTTCCACTCGGGGCATGTGTAATACAGATCTATACCCTTAAGCAGCGACATTTCCGCCGTGTTCTCCAAGGCATCAGCGCACGTGATCAGAGACCAAATGGTGCCGAAACCACAGAATACGACCACAAAACAAAAGAACATCCAAAGATTAAGCAGTAAATTGACGTTGGGTGAACAGCGCCGCGACCACAGCGAGGACCACATGGCAATGCTGCAGGCATACACCACCATTAATTGGAACCCGAGTATGTAGGTGTTGAAAAATTGTCCGCCCAGCATTTTTCTCTCGACATCTGCCATGTAAGCGCCCAGTATGCGTTGATATATGGCGGTTACGATTATAATGGCCAATCCGAGAAAAATTTCCAACAACAACAGCATGGTGAGATAGACGCGCGCGCGACCGAACGGCTCCTGCATTTGGGCATCGTTCAAAACAAATTCATAAAACTTAAAAGAAAACTCTGTTTCTGTCACAGAAAGTCAGAATCGAGAAGCCAAAGCGTTGCCATCTAAATTTTTTTTATTTTATTATTATTATATTTTTTTCATTTTTATCGAGAAAAGAAGAACTGCTGTTAAATTATAATATTCGATTCCTTTTTTTTATATTAAAGGTTTGGCAGTTATGCCCTTAGATCGGAACGAAGTTCATAAATCAAACAAGTTCAGATGTTTGGGATAGATAGGTATGTTTGAAACTTATCTAAATATGCGTACAATAAAACTTTATAGAAGTTGTTAGTTGCTAGAGAGTCTCTTTTGCACTTCCCATAATGATAACTATATCCTAAGGTATGTTGTTATAACCTGGTACATTTCGTAATCAATTTTGGTGTCTCTTAACACTCCACCTTTATTATCAAAAATTGCCGAGTTTACTTTTACGCACTCTTTGGTTCAAAAAGTGACCGTTAGTTGTTCTACCAGAGAACTTTGATTTACTCCATTTACGTTCCCTGGTTCTAATGCCGTAACCTCATCCAAAACGGGCTTGTTGCGGCCCAGAAGCAATATATATAATGAAGTCTATATTGAGTTTCTATACCATAGATATTTTACTGAAACTTCAAGCCATCTAGTGTAGAAAATCTAGCAGTAAGCTTATCGAAGGCACTTTTTTCTTAGGTGCTTGAATTAGCTATACAAACTTTACAATTCAGCAGAATGCTGCTGCAACATGAAGCTTAGCAACAAGCTGCTTTACGTGTTGAGAACAGTATACAGTAGGGAATAGTTGAAATTCCTGTAATTGGGTCCTCTGTCGGGCGAAATAAAGAATGATTATTTAGCGTATACACTTAGCTGCGCAAGGGCGTCATCTGTCGGGTGATAGTACAGCTGTTACAGCATGCCATCTGTGGTAAATCTTTATGAATAGGTTCGATTGATTGGATCTAAAAGTGCTAGGAGTGCGGATGTTGGAATATATAGCTTTTTTAAGCAACCTCTTTGCTATTACGTTTGATCTAATATTTAAGTTTTATGAATGAAAAAATTAGTATGTTTGCTTACGGTTTAATGAATAAAATTTATGGTACCGACACATTTGTTCACCAATTCCGTATGTAATGTCATGAACTCAACCCCTCTGATCCTCTTAGTTTGTGTGAGCGACGAAAATTTTAAAGTGTTAACGGCAAACCCCCTTCTTAGGCGACAAATCTAATTTTTTCGAGCCTATTCCTGGCATGAAAACCTTTCTCTAAGAATTATAGGACCCTCAAATTTATAATTGGATGGGGTAGATTAAGTATCATATATGTACATATATAGGTATATATATTTGTATATAAGTAATAAATATACGTTTTAGTAGTAATCTACAATTCTAAATTAAAATTTTGCAAAGAAAATAACAAGAATGAGACATGCCGTCATATCTCCACATTTATTACAAGATGAGAATATTTTGATGTAAAAAATGTTTGTTTTAAACTTTTGATGGCATATTTTGTACATTACATTATATTATTTTATATTATATTATACATCTCATCCTAATTTTTTTTTAACTTATATATGTTTAATTTTACTTAAATAACTACAAGTGCGAAATAAATATAAATTTAAAAAAATAAATTTTTTTTGTTAAAGTTATTGATTTTTTGTGCCATACTAAATTTTCTTATAAAAAAAAAAGTTTGTTGCCAATTTGGATTTGAGTTCAAATTGAAGTGTGAAACTTTATACTCATACCTATATACATATATAGACCTTTGAAGTCATACAAGTTATTATGAAAGATACCCTCATTTAAGCTATAAGTCATTGAGCAGCAACTGACTAACTATTTGATCATCAGTATTTCTAAACTGAGTGCTTTTCTGGCAGCAGCTCTGGACGTTGATGTGCCTTTAAATACTCAATTAAAACTATTTGTGTTCATTAAATTTGAAAATATATAAAACTTAACAACATCTTAAGTAATTTCTATATCAAAATCATGTTCTTGTATGAAAGTTTTTTTTATTTGTGAAGGGTATTCTAGCTAGTTTATCATCTCAATTATATATATATATATATATACAATATAATATATATACATGATATTTTCAATCTAAGTATTAGTGAACGCCACGTGAATAGGGTTTATTAATATTTTTTTAACTTAAAAATCCATATCTTCATCGATCCTTTTATTTATGTTCAAAAGCAGTACAGGTCAAGCAAAAACACTTCCGATCGCATTGTTACCGAAATAATAATAAATACTTTTTCATAGGCAAGAACCTTATCTATACGGTTTTGGAATGAAAGCGGTTTACAGACCTCGTACATGAATTGTTTGTCAATTCATAAATTAGATTCACGCCGTTTACCATTAGAGTTCCTTTAATTCAATATTTCTTTTTGAATATTTAATATATTTCGTTGCTTTTAATGAACTTTTTCTTTTCTCCGGTCAAATACAAAAAATTTTTTAAAGAGATTTGATACTGTTTTATTCTTGAAATCATTTAATAATAACTTCATTCGTTTCAGTCCAATGTGGTAAGTTCTACAAGTATGTTTATGTATTTGTTTCAAGGGGCTAGAATATTGTTCCGCAATGTTGCCTATCATTAAAGAAGAAGGCGCACTTTTTTCACGTCAATATAGTATACACTCTAAGGCATTTGAGGAACTTTTTCATACTTAGGTAGGTAGGCATGTAAAGTGGCTGCCTGACCAAGCACCTAGGCCTTAAGGGGGCATTGTGAAACTACCGGTACTAAAATCTCCACACTCTATTATGTCCTCTTTAAACCACCCCGTGTTTCTGATGAGGTTCATCAGTAAAAAAAAATTTATTTGTGCAACCTCCGAAACATCATCAAGAAACCCTCGACTGATAGTTGCGATTCTTTTCCTATACAAAGTTTTGCATTCGTTTTATAATTATCTCTTCTTCTACATCTTGACAGCTTCTACAATATTCATTGTACTGTGGTGTTCCCAGCCTACTGGCATACCTGCCAATTAGACAGTGACTTGTTCACACTCCTATTAGAGTTCTTCTGTCATTCCTTTTGAATTTTAATAGTCGGCATGTGAGGCCCATATTTCATTCACTACACGTTTGTCTGCTTGTTGAGCAAGTTAGTGATTGACTCTACCGAGACTCAGCTTTATTTTAACACGTTTGTGGATTAAATATCTACATACAAGTAGGCAGAGGAGTATAAATTCCCTATTTTCCGGAGTCAAAGGACAGATTTAACCTTATACAATTCACGAATGACAGAATTCAAGATAACTATAGTCTCGTCCCTTGTTGATATTTTTGACAGTTCAGTAAGCTTATGGCGTCATAAATTAAAGAAGACCAAAATTTTGTTCACAATTACAATGAAATTTTGGCAGTTCATTTAATTTTTGACGTATTGAGCTGCAATCTTATACTTTACCATCCTTTCTCATCGTAGCCTGATTGTATGTATTAATCCTTAATCCCTCCGAAATCAGTGATGCCAAATAGATTGGAGTTTTAAAATCGTAAACTAGCCGAATAACGGTAAAGAATTAATTTATCCAAGAATTTCTATAATATAAGATTATATTAACACTTAAAATTAAAGCTTATATATTATCCATAATTCACGTTTTCACGATGCCCATTACGACTGGCGACTTGTTGTCAATCGCACACCGGCATTCCTCAGTTTTTCTTGTTTACTTTCAATGTTGTTGCGATTCTTCTGCTGCGTCACTACCAGAGTTGTGTCGGCGATGCCGCCTGATCAAAAGCTAGTTTGCATACATATCTACATACCTTGTCATCATATCCGCGAACTTGTAGGACTACAAGTATGAACTTAAGTACCTCCGCTCTTTTATATTTGCTGAATCCAGTTCTTTCTTTATTTCGAATCGCCACTATATAAGTACATACTAACGTGTTAGACTACCTGTGCAAGAGTATAATTGAATTTTATTGATGCTGTGGCCATCTGTTGCACACATACATACACACACAACTATGCAGCACTATGATCGGATTTTGGTCGCGTTCTCTTAAAATGCCGATGCTGTTATAAAATTATACGAATTTGCACGCATTATTTTAGTTCAAAGGTGTCTTTTCGCAAGAAAGCTTCGTCTTTTCGCGTTGTCTCCACAACTTTTTGGTTAATAAAAGAATTCTTTCATTCGCGAATAACGTAACAAACACAAACAAACGAATTTATACACACGTCGGTTCACGCAGCAAGCGATTTCGAGATCGTGGCATGATATAATTGATTTTCCGTTGCGTTGAAAAGTTGAAGCGAAATTCCCGGTAAACATTAATTTATAATTAGCTGTGATTAATGCGAGACAGTGTGGAAGTGTTGAAATGATCAGCAGCAATAATGGAAAATTAACCATATGCACACATACAAAAACATACAAATAGCTTGGTTGATGAATATTAACTTGTTGACCTTGAAAGCTTTCGTTTGGCTCGAACGCTACGTGCTTATATTGTTTACACATTTGCATCATAAGAAAAGAAGAATTATTATTTATAAGTGGAAGAATACCCAACGCGTTAAATAAATGGGCGGGAAGATGATTTGGGAATTCAAATTCGTGATGGCACATTCGTTCATGTAATTTTTATTTAAAGGTGTGAAAGCTTTTTAAAAGTATTTCATGTTTTCTTCTATTGGGTGATTAAGTACTTACAAAGTTCTCATTCTAAAGTAGAAATATCTGTGTCTTGTAAAAAAAAATGTTTGGCATTCCTCCTATAAGTATATTTCACATACCTTTTTCTACCTTGTATATCAGAAAATTACATACATTTCGAAAATTCTTTGTTTTACTTAATTATAATAAATTTCATAGTTATGGGTCCAAAATAGCAAAATCTAAATACAGTCATGCCTTTCTCCTGGTATATCACAGTCCTTGTTGATTTACTTCATCCATAATATTTTTCTTAGATAGTGTTATCTTACTGAAAAAATGTTGGTATATTACCCATAGCACTAGTTAGACGAGTGGTTTTATATTCTATCATTTCAATTATATTTACTCATCATATAAAAAAAATGAACGAACTCGGTCGAAAAGGATTTGGACTTTATTTTGAGTATCTTGGAGGTATATAATCTTGGTAAAGTATATATACTTCTCATATAAGTAGAAAAATTAACTTCACTCGAAAATAATTTTAGAACCTCCTTAATAAAAAATCGGAAAAAATTAACGGTTTTGTTGGAGATGTACAGTTTTTACATTTTTTTCGAACATTTTTGAACAAATTAAAAATTCGGGTGCGTTCCGGTTGCGTAGACCTGATTGTCGTGGGAACCTTACGGCTGTATAGGGCTTAATGTTTAAACCTTGAATGTATATTTTTTTGTACCGAGCACGAGTATTGGAAACAGCTTCCACAATTTCTGAACGTGCACTAGTGTGAGCTTTCGCATCTTATTATTGTTATTTTGACAGAGGGTTTGGCAGTTATACATACATTCTAAAACAAAAACCTTACAGAGAGGGATATTGTTAAAGCTTAGAACGGTTATTACGGGTAGTTTTCACTTTATGTTATTGGTAACAAAAAAACAATAAAATATAAATAGAAAAATTCAATGTTAAAAATGAGCTGGCACTGCTAAGTATACTAGAAACTAATTTACATATACCTATGTTGCAACCATTTCACGTATTTGAATATATTACAGAAAAGGTGAAATAGTGACATCCGTCACGAATTTTTCTATGTTGAAAAAACTTTGCCTAGCCCTTTAGTATTTCCAGCAAGAGTTGATGGCGTGATTAAGTGTCAACCTAATCAGCAAGTATTTACTATTTTGTATTTGTTCGATCATTTATCATAATTGAAATAAAACTTAGATTAGCGCCGCACACATTCTGTTTAATATTCGATTTGTAAAAAAACTCTTGTTATAATTGTATCTCAATTTTCATTCTACATATTTTTTTCCTTTCTTATATATTACCAGCACCACCATTCTTTATACATCGGATGGGTTAAGAAGTTATTTCACATGCGGCTTCAACTTACTACATCCACACTCAGAATTCGAATTTATTAATATCCATTATTTTGCAATTAGAGTGGTGGTCGAATCAAAGTTTTAGAAGTTCCAAGAGTCTTGATACAACATATACATTAGGGTGGAGCGAAATTTTTTTTTTGTTTGCTTAGGAGGGTAAAATTTTAGATTATAAAAAAAGAAAATTTTTGGAAAACAAAATTTTTGAAGTTGATAACTTTTAATTGGCCAGAAAAAGGACTCTCCACAGCTTCTAGAACACTTATCACAAATTTTAACTCTAAAAAAGTTTTAACTCGAAATTTACTTTAAAAGTGAGTGGGAAAAGAGATGTTAAAAAAATTTTTTTTTCCAAAAATTTCCTTTTTTTATAATCTACAAATTTTACCCTCATGCTAAGCAAAAAACCAAAATTATATTTTTTCGCTCCACCCTAATATACATTTATAAATTTTAGTTAATAATAGTTAAAAGAAACATACGGAGACATGGTAGATCCTTTCTCATTTCAGTCGAGTTTTCATATCCTGAATAGAGTATATTAAGCTTGCCATAAAGTTTGTAACACCCAGAAGAAAAGATGGCAGGTGCTATAATTTATATATATTATATGATCAGCGTGACGTAAAATCGAACTAATATCTCATTTTTCGAGATATCAATTTTGAATTTTGTGTACCTCCTTTACTCTAAACGGATATTGGACCACTATAGCATATAGCTGCCATACAACTCAACGATCAAATACATATCCTTGAAAGGAAAACTATTTTATCTGACGAAATATCTTCACAAAGTTTGGTGTAGATTATTAGACACCTCAAGGGTACAAACTCCAAAGAAATTGCTCAGATAGGACTACTATAGCATATAGCTGGCTTAATATCTTTAAATCTTTTAAAGGGTATCAACTTTTATGCTATAAGAAATCTACCTGTGATAGGAATTATAGCTTCAGCCGAAACTCAAATTTTTTCTTGGTCTATCCAAAACACTTCAAAAAACATTGAAATTTAGCTCTTTTATTTTAAAAGCAGTGATAGAAAAGAAGTTCATAAATAATTTATACATAAAATATATTTAAAATTAAGTTCTATAATTCCATCAAAATAGTCGTCTTTTTTTTGAAAAAACATAATTCCCTTTTGCATTTGTTTACTTATACTAAAGAAATATTCACTCTTATTTAGTATGCGCTTAGACAATCAATTACATTAAATAAGTAAAACATCAAAAGTTCATTTCAAGTTTCGCGATTAGTTTTGTGGACAATAACACAAACAACAAACAAACAAGAATTATTGGTTTCTTTGAATCGCCGTGATGTCTAAGTAATTAATTCCTTTTACGTATTAACCGTAAATAATCAAACACTAGCACTTACAAATTATATTGAGGAAGCTTCGCAAAACTTAAGATCGTGAATTTGCAGCATCCAAATCGTGTGAATCGTTACTGTCACTGCCCTCAGACCGGCAAGGCAACAATGATGGTGTTTTCGAGGTGTCTTTTATATATATTAACATATATATGTATTTCTAATGTTTATTAAAATTAATGGTGCATTATGCATACACTATTGTATGCATGTCTACTTGACTATAAACATACATATCTAGCTTATATATAAATTATGCTATATTTTGATTGTACGAGTAGATTTTAGAAAGGCCAAAACATTTGAAAACTTATAGTATTGATAATTACTCGTATAGTTTAGCTTTTGCACTACTGCCTACTCCGATGAATTGCATGAAGTTCGGACAAAGGAATTCCGGGAAACGAAATAGCTGAAGAGATTGCCAAAATGCCATCTGTCCGGCTACCAAACTATTATAGAAAACATGTATATAAGTCGCTAAAAATAGTATATAATGAAATTTCCGAAAAGGCTGACAGACGGTTCAACGTGAGATGGAATGCCCTAAGGACATGTAGGATTGACAAAACGATGTGCAAGAGCCCCGAAGAAAAACCCTCATTCTTTTTGCTCACACGGTCTTCAAAGGACTGCAGGATGGTTGTTGACAGGTCACAACCTACCGGCACACATGCGAGTCGCGAATGCAGGAAATGCAGAGAAGTAGACAAGAGAGACACTGTAACACATTCTGTGCTTCTGTCCTGCATTATTTAGAACTCGCCCTAGAATCTAAGAACTTCGCAGTTCTAGGGATTAGTTGAAGTATCAAAATTAGATATCAAGTCGCTCTTGAAATTTGCAAAAAGCGTTGACGTCCTGTATGACGAATACTGCAGTTGAAATTAAAATGAACCTCCATGTGGCATTACTATGGTAATAATCGGTAGGGATAGCCGGTCAGGATAACCTAACCTAGCTTAAGGCATGTGAGCTTGTTATTATGTACAACAAATATATATGTACTTTTGATATCTTGGAGTGTCAGATATTTGGATTATCCACATTCTAAGGTTTAGGTGTCCACCATTTTTGTAAAATTTGCCATGTTTTTCGTAATACTATACATTTTATTTGCAATAAAGAAAGGTTTTAAATTATATAAAAAAAATTCTAACAAACACTTTAAATTTTATATTTTATTGGAATAAAAGTCGAAGAACAAGATATACTTTTGTAGATAGAATGTTTACTCGTTTTATACATAAATACAGCCGATTCTCATACAGATTTGAACTCCTCGTAATGAAGTATTGCCTCTATGGTAAAAAAAATGTGTGTGTGTAATTATGAGACGTACGTAAACAAAATCTATTTGATTATGCCAGTTCGATTCGCCACTTTCATGTTTGAGTGAAGTGATTATTAATAAAAAATAATATGAAATACACAACAGTTTCAAAAGTATCAACATACTGATCTAGCATTTGAATTTAGTAATATTTAAAAAAATATGTAAGTGGTTGTTTTTGGGATTAAAGTACATTTTTATACCCTGAACAGAGTATGTTAAGTTTGCCACATAGTTTGTAATACCCAGAAGGAATCGTCGGAGACCCAATAAAAATATATATAAGTGATCAGCATGATGAGCTAAGCCGATTTAGCCATGTACGTCTGTCTGTATACGACCTAGTCCCCCTTGAGATATCGATCTTAAATTTGGCACATGATCGTTTCTCACCAAGTAGCTGCTCATTTGTCGGAATGGACCGATACCGGACCACTATAGCATATAGCTGCCATACAAACTGAACTATCCGAATCAAGTGCTTGCAAGGAAAAATTTTTCATTTAACGAGATATCTTCACGAATTTCGGAACGGATCAAATTCTTAGAATCGTCGTCTCCTAGTAGTCACCATTCTATATTGTATAAAATTGTCAATATAAAATTTTTAATGCACTCAAATGTTAAGTACATAGAATGTGTAATAAAGCTTAATAGAGAAATTCCATACCGTTTTAGGCCTTTTTTCAGAATCTAGCCCCTAAATGTAATCCGGAAACTATTTTTTCAGCAAAAGCATTAAACCACATTATTATTAAAATTATTATATTATTCTATTATTTCGAAAATACAATTTA
Organism: Bactrocera oleae; assembly: GCF_042242935.1. Lineage (NCBI taxonomy): Eukaryota > Metazoa > Arthropoda > Insecta > Diptera > Tephritidae > Bactrocera > Bactrocera oleae. The sequence goes on along the minus strand of NC_091537.1, from coordinate 20,678,218 downwards.
AATTAATCTTATATTTCTTTTAGAATTAAGAATTTTTATATAATTTTTCTATTTGATTATTCTTTAAGCAGGAAAAATATATATATCCTGTATCGATTTAGTTGTTTTACAAAGAAAAAGTTCTCAAAATCGAGTTTGTCTACTTATGCCTTTTTGATGAAAAGTACGTACTTGTATATACATTTGCATGTGTAGATCACAAAAATTAACTGTAATTTTGTTTAGTCTGCTTTTTATGCCTTTCATAAATAGGGGAGTTGCATCCAACTAATTTGCGTAGACACATTTATTTGCAAGGATGTATATTTCTATATATGTATGTTTATACGGTTATTAGATGCCTACTTAAATATAATTCTCATGTGCTCATACACACATAAATACCTTACATACATATGAATATGTGATAATACAATTGTTATTAATTTGCCGGTGTTCCACACAATGAGTAGCTTATATATCACTGTATAGTCTATGCCTATTCTGTATGTCTCTAAATTAGTCAGCGCCAAAAGTTAATACATACATCCATTTATTTGTGTGGATCTGAGCCAGCGGCTGCATTGAAAGAGAGTGATGAAAAATCACTGTTTGTATTGTCGTATGATTTCTACAGCAAATACACATATGTATGCATGTGTGTTTGTGGCTAAACGTCGCCGTCAGCGCTGACTGTGACAGTGAATGTGCCGGCGTTTGTTTTTTCACTAAAAGTTAACTTTTTATTTATACCTTGTTTATTATTTAGCGTTTATGTTGTTTGTGTTGTTGCATGTGTGCCATACGTTCTGCTTTATTCAATAAACGCGTAATAATAAAACGGAATTGTGAAAAAGAAAGCCCCAACAAAGCTTAGGTGGGGAGGAAGTGAATATAACAGTGCGAAGCGCTGCAGTTGAGCGGGTAAAACGGTGTAACTAATGTATAGAAATATATTCATACATACATATATAAAGAATATATACATATATAATATGTACAAATATACATCGAATTGTAGCAAAACACACGGCAGCGGCGCGTCGCGTCGTTGACAGCAAGCAAAGTCGCTGTTTGTGTGTGACACCAGCGCCGCTTAGCGCTTTAACTACTCGCTGCGGTGCCCGGTTCTCGCCATATCGCCATAGACATCAAACGGGTATAGACGAACAAAAGCTTAAGCAGTGAAAACGGTACTCAGTTCTAAAACTAAAAACACTAAGTGCTGAACAGGTAGTGCATTTGTTATGAAATATTCCAGAAAATTAATATTTAATAAGCGGTTTTAATAATTATCGCCCATAAATGCTATGAGTTATTATTGTGCTAGTCGATTGCTAAATTGAAAAGCAAACAGCAACGTTTATATAGTTGTGTGAAATTTTATATTTTTAAATTGTGTTTTAAACAATTTTTATTTTATTTTCAAAGTTCATATAATATTGGCAACGTTTGTGGGGTTGTGTATGAAAAGTGTTGACAAATAAGAAATCACAAACCATGAAGTTCCTTATCGGATTACTTGTTGCATCTTTAGCTGTGGGCGGTGTGCTCTGTGTGCCGGGTGAGTAATAATGACTCCTAAAAAATATTTTTAAAAACTCTGGCGTTCATACTTATATCATGATAGGAGTATAATTTTATATGCACTTATTATATATTTATATATACATATAAATATAAAACTAAAAATATACCTTTAATTATTTCTTATATAATGAACTACGTAGCATTTTTTGTTTTGTTTAATTTATGCAATATCACAGCATTTAATAAAAAGGTGACATGACATGAGTAGAATATGGTGAAATGCTTTTTGTTTTATTATTAGTAATTAATTTAATTCATGAAAAAGCCTAGGAAAGTATATAACAAGCTCCTTAAACAAAGTTCAAACTACCATATATTTTGCATTAACTAAATATTGTAGATATCAAGAAAAAAAGAAAAACATTTACTTCGCATGGACCGAAGCTAAATACCCTTTACAGGTGTATTCCTTATAGCAACTATTTTTTTAGGTATGTTTTTTTGTTATAAGCAATTCTCCAGTCGAATAAAGGTTACTTAATAAGAAAAAAAATCATTTAAGAAGATCTTTTTTGTGATTTTGAGCGGTCAGTTTGTATGGCAGCTATGTGCTATAGTTGTCCGATCTGAACAATACATTCCGAGTTTGTAGTGTTGCTAAATCTCGTGAATATATCCTCTCAAATGAAAAAGTCTTCCATACAAGGACTTGGTGTTGATGGATCAGTTTATATGGCAGCTATATGCTATAGTGGTCCGATAACGGCGATTTCAAAAAATAAGCAGCTCTTTGAGGAGAAAAGAATGTGTGCAAAATTTCACGGTCATACCTCAAAAACTAAGCGAATTTTTCACGTATATATAGACGGACAGACAGACGAACAAGGCTATATCAACTCAACTAGTCGCACTGATCATTTATATAAGTATATAAGTAGTTTGAAGAATCTCCAATGTTTCCCTCTGGGTGTTATAAACTTCTGTGCCCTGTTCAGGGTATAATAAGTAATACTGAATATTAATTAATATAAACAGAGATTATTACAGTAGTTTTCATTGATCGAAAATAATTGATCGTAAAATTATTATGGATTCATTTTATGACTACAAAGTGACAATGGGCATAAATATGACAATGAGGCTGGTAATTAGTGATAATGGTATACGTTTGGCAATAGAATAGAATATTGCATACAACAAATTTAATATACTCAGTGCAAAAAAAAAAAATAGTTTGTGGCAATAATATTACATTTTAATAAGACTTTCTTGGACGTTTCACATTTGGCTCACACATTTTAATATTTCCACATTAGTTAAAAAAATAAAAAAAATTCAATATGTGGAAACTCTGTTTCGGCTGTACAAGTATATCGAAAATTTAATTTACTAGCAAAAATAAAAATAGTTTGTGATAACAAAATTAAATTCTAACTAGATTTTCTTAAAGACTTGACGATTGCCACCGATTTTTTAACATTTTCAGTTTTAAAATTTTCATTAGGTGGCAAGTCTGTGCCAAAATATGTTAAATATCAATAATTCCACACTATTTTTGAAACTTTTGTTGTATACTCTTTTACTTGCTTTTGAAAATGCTAATATTAGTTCCTCAGAGACCATATATAGATATATGTTCCCGCATAACGTTTGAGATACCAAAGTAACGAACAAAAGACAATATTTTGTTTTAGAAGGTTATTATGGTGCTAAACTTTAGTTTTTGTGCCTTACAAACCATATTCAGATTAAAAATAATTATTGTGTTTTAATATTAGTTTTCGAAATTTGTTCGTCTATAAATAACTTAGAAAGTAATAGATAGATATTTTACTCATTGATTATAGGTTCTAGAAAGATATTGCACATACAAAGAATACTAGTTTTTTCTTAGGAAGTTTAAGGAGACACTTACATTAATGCTTATCAGCAGAATTTGAAGAGGTCGCATGGTGTCCATTCCAAACGTTTACGTTAATCCAGTGGTTCTGCACTATACGATGAGTTAGTTTAACGGCCACAAAAGCTTTAAAAACTTCAGCATGCTCTGTCTTACAAGTCATTCAGTAATCCTGTAGATATTTATTATACTCGTACACAGCTTAGCAGAGAAATTATGTTAGAGCGATCAATCAACTTAATTTCTCTGAGAGAAATCTGACTGACATGTATCGGAATAATAACTTATCTCAAGATATATATTTAAGAAACATGTTTTCTCTTGGAATGGTCGACATATTCATAAGTCTGGCCGTTTTGTAAAAAAAAAAATAATAGAAACAGTGTTTATGGCATTTTTGTTCCAATTCTTTTGAATTAAGTTTGACAGAAGTACATATAAATTAGTTAATGACGACATGTGCGAACTGAAGTGAAGGCTTCGTTTGCTTGAAAGTTTGACAGTTCCTTACGTTTATGGCAAACTAAGAATGCTCATGTCTCTATCATTCTGTGTTATTCTACAAATGGAAGATGCAGCAAGTTCAAAGCCATATCTAGATTGATATATCTGAAGCTTTTTTTAACTTGCAACACAGATATTTGACATTTCAAATATCCTGTCGAGAGAAGAATTTTGAGTAATGTTGGATGGTCAAGAGTAGCGATCGCCCTTAATTGCATTACCCTGAGCCGGCTAATCACGGTAAGGTTTAAAGGCCCGAAAATAAGTCGGTTTAAAACTTCGCTGTCATTACTTTCATCTCATAAACTGAATGTTAAATCAAAAATACACATGTAACTACTGAAAAATCTCGTAATTTAAAGAAGAAATTCTGCAACTTCCGACATACTTAAATTACATAACATTTTATGCAGAAAAGTATTACATAACTGCACTCGAAATATTAAAATCAGCTTACTATGGACATATTTTTTTGCTGAATATTATTCAATACTTTCTGCCAAATGGCAGAAAAAAAACAACAACAATAAGCCGTAGCTAAAATCAATAACTTGAAAAAATATTTTCATATTATCATACATCAGCAAAAACATAAACAATAAAATATTACGAGGAGTACCTGTGTAATAGCAACAGGGACAGGGTAAAAACAAATAATAATACGACAGCAACAACCTCAACAATCCAACATTGCCATCGATATTCACATTTCCATTTCCATTTGCATTCACACTCGCATTCGTATTCATATTCGCTTTTTGCATTTGCATTTTCAGTGGCGAACTCCTGATTACATATCCCCGCACCCTGTGATGAAGTCGGCAAGCGCTTTGATGCGTTGACTGATGCAGCGATTTACGGTGAATAAATGAACGAGAAATCACCGGAAATTTCAAGTGTGCAATTTCGAATACATATATTCTTTTTTTTCGTACATTGATTTTTCATACAAACGGCACTAGTACTTACCCAGTACTTATCAGTATTTTCGTACTGTATAGTACTTGTAATGAAGTATCTCATTTGCAGTGAAGTATCTCATTTGCACTACAACATTTGGATTTCAATGATGGCAAACTGTGCAAATGATTTCCACTAGATGGAATTTTTAAATTCATAATGTTGTTGTCTTTTTCTATTGCATTTAATCATTTATTGATTTTTTTCGCACAATACTTGCAAGAGATTAAACATTGATGCACTTGTGGACTTATGTCGGTATTATAGAAATATAATAGTGCCACTCAAGCGTTGCTTCCGTGTTTAATATTTCCATACGTTTATATTCTTATATTTTTAATAAAACGACTTTGTTTGTTTTTAACTAGAAATTAGAGTCACTTTGCATAATTAAGTTCATAGGTTGGTCTTAAATAATTTCACAGAATTCAAAATAGAAAAGATTTTAAGTATATGTACTAGATTTAGTTTATAGGTTAGGTTAGTTTGATATGCTCGTCAGCCACTCATAAACAAGTTTTGGTTCTTAGCGATTCCAGATGGAGTGCCAACTTTTTGACAAAACTCTATTTTATTATATCTCCAGTTCGTTTCGCTGATAATACTCACTGTCCAAATTTTCGATACCATTTTTAGATCGATTTGTGTTTTGTTTTAAAATATGAGTATCTCAAAAAAAAAGTAATTGAATCCCAGATCCATAAATTACGTTGGATTACACTTCCTCCAATTCGAAGTTCATTTCGATTTGTCGATATCCGGTTCTGTTTGATGTTCAGTAGTTCTTTGTCTTCGGGGGTTTCATATATTTTGCAGGTTAGGTCCAACTACAATATAAAACATATGAATTAAGGTTTAGTGGCCCCTATTACAGAACTGTTACTTTCGAGCCTGTCTGCAATGTTATTGAACTGATTCTAAAAAGTTCTTCTCGCGTTAATGCATTTTTTTAATAATGGCGCTAGAGATGTTCTTTAGTTTTTAGTGTTTATAACGATGTAACTTACTTGCGGCCATCTCATGATCTTATAGGCAAAGTTGATATTTTTTTCTCCACACATTTCCATCACTACCCTCTCAGCAAGGAATGCATATCCTCATTAGCACTAGTATCAAGCTGCGTCCATACTAAACTTGTCTGGGTGCCTGATCACAGCGGAATCGTCGGATATTGTAAAACCGATGAGCTTGCAAGAAAAGGCACCTTTACTCGATTTACATTAGGATGGGAGTGAAGAGGAGTTCCCCCGTCTTCGTGCCTCCCTGTCTTCGTGCCTCGCAGCAGCTTAGTAGGCGGTGGTCAGCAACCAGCACTTGTGGGGTTGCTAAAGCCTTCTGAGTGGATTATAAAAGGTCCATAGAACTACTAGCAAGGTTCACATGGTCGCAATGTTAGGTGTCCTAACTGGACCTCTAGGCGTTATGTCCATACGACGGTCTTTTTGATCCGTCCCTAGGAGTTCTGGGCATCACAACGGACAAGCGTCTGTAACTGGTCAAGCGAGATTATTCATGGCTTATGAAAAATCAGCCTATTTACCTATATTAACCCTCCCAGCTATCACTTTTTAACGTAAACTTTAGGGCAATCGGAGTTTCTCTCAACATCTCTGTTACTGCTAAGAAGAGTTTTATTTTACTAGTAGACATAACTCATTTTTGGTGACGCTCTTTCTCAATACTCGTGTTGACTCTTCTGTGGCAAACCACAAAGCAGTTTGTGTTCTTATAGTCCATACATAAATATATTTGTACATATGTCTGCACCGCTAACCAATTAATTAAATTAAATTAATACTTGCATTATTTGCCAGCTTATTTACATACATACATACGCTTGAGTATTTCCTTTAGCGTTGTCTCTTCCGCTGCCAGCCCACTTCAGCTTGGTGGCATTCATATTTGCCCTTTTTGAAGGTAATTTATGATGCGTTAATCAGTGTGATAATAAAGTGCACAATTTTTGTGAAATGCTTGTCACAATAAAATCCTATAAGCATAAATATCGCCGTCGTGGCAGCACCAGCATTGCCATGGAAGCGAACCAAAGAGTGGAATCAGTACCGAAGTATCGGTGACTTTTCGGCTGCGGCAGCCATGAACAATTCATGGCATGCATTTATACGAACTTACAAAAATATATGTATATGCGTATATACTTGTGTTTGTGTATGTATGTGTGTATGTGATCCATACTTGTTGGGGACTTTAATTCTTTTGCAGCAGCAATTGCTCTCACTACAGTTTGTCCATTCTTGTTGCTGGTTTTCCAACGGGTTGCTGTTATTTTTGTTGTTATTTGTCATTGCAATTATTTGCAGATGCCCCGTTTCGGCGTAGTTAACTGCGGATTTCGCATAACGAATGTACTCGTACTGTACTTGTGTGCATGTGTATGTGTATATGCGGTTGTGTGTATGCGTACTTTCATACTTGCGCCTGCAGTTGACAACGAAAGCGACAGGCAAATTAACTTTTTAAAATTTATTTCGTAGTTCTTATTGTTGCTTTTTTCTTTATGCGTTGTCCCCGGCACTTCGAAGCGCGTACGCTATTGTTGGTGGACACGGCTTGTTGCTATTCTCATTTTTACTGCTTTAGCTGTGTCGTATCAGTTTTTTGGTTTCAAGCTTAAGATTATACATATATGTACAATATATATTTATATAGATATTTGCATATGATTATAAAAATTTTTATTTTTGTGTAACTTTTTTCTCACTTCCATAATTCTTTGTTTATTCTTGCGATGGCCTACTGACGCTACTAATTATAGGATTATGCATTTAACAACTGCTGCAGAGGATTATATAAGTAAAGAGAGAATTATACGAAGTAATTAAAAATTTTGTATTTATTCAAAGTCTTTTTAAAGCATTTAACTATGTACTTTTTTCTGAAAAATACACTTTTAATTTACGATCGAAATTAGGAATATCACATAATATCTAGGTTTTAATATATCAACCTGTAGAACTTAAATCTTTTAACACCACTGCAATTGGGAGCGAATATTTAAATTTTCACCAATGGCTTGACAGAACTTGTAAAATTAGAAAATTTGAATTTATTCGAAATAAGTGTGTTTGATTCTTCAAGCGACAGTGGAATACTGTAAACATGACTTTTATGCTATTCTCAAAGAAAAATAGTAGTGTAGCTGTGGAATTGTGACAAAGTAGCGTATCTCGACTTAGTACTTTATTCAACTCAAGTCGTAAATGGAAATGTTGTTATACAATCTCCAAACAACTAACCAAGCTGAAATCTTTATTTTTATGAAAAGCCATTTTAAGTATATCAGTGGAAAATTTATAAAATAGCCTATCTCGAATTCGCATTTTTGTTCTCTTGAGCTGTAAATGAAACTGTTTTTGTGCAATTTGTAATCAAATAGCAGTGAAAATCTGTTGTTTAATTAATGATCTTGCCAAAAACCAGTTCGAAATTTTTAATTTCTGTTAAATGAATGGTTAAATGTACTCAAATTTTAGCATACTGAAGTCAAGCTATTTAATAAAAAAATTTCAGATCTGTACCACTCTATATTTTTACTATAACCATAAAACCTATTGACCTGCTTTTTACATTACTAAATTAAGAACTAGAGTCACTTTAGTTCCTTTACTCAGTAATTCGTTTAAATTTTATGGATGTGCGTCCGACTTGAAATACAGTATATAATATTCATTGGTAAAGCTGCTGACTGTTGTTTGAGCTAGTAATCATAATTCTTAATTCTTGAAAAACATTTTTTTTTAAATGATTTCAACCGAAAGTACTCACGATACATACTTACAAGGCTACAAACTGCAGCTTGTGCAAAGAAATTTTAAGCATTCCAACACGCTTAGCGTGAACACGAGCTAAAAAGAAGTTCGGGTGTTTAAATACCGCGAAATTTTATCCGTTAAAAGTTTTAGAACTCCACACTAATAAGTCAAAATTAGTCAGCCTACGTCCAAACTTCGCTTGGACATTGCGTATGCAATAATATCATTAAATTTTTGCCCTTACTGTAATTAATAACATGGATTTTGAATTGATATAGTCAATATATGAATTTATATAATATTCCTCTATGATTTTGTAATATAGCAAAAACTGGAAACTAAACGGGTTTTTATTAAAAAAATCATCATAACTTTATGCAAATTAATTTTTAGCAGCTTCTGTTAAGCATTATACTTCAATATTCCATTGTTACTGTCGGAGAATAAGGTGACCAGATTTTGCTTTCGAAATCTTTTTTGAAAAACTAAACATGTGCGACATTGTCCGAAGTCCCTTTAAGAAAATACAATTTTTACATGAAGGATTTCGTCTCTCTTTTTGTACTCTATTATAGGTAATAACGAAAATTTTATTCTTCCTTTTAGTTTTCAAAAACAGCTGATTGAATTCAAAAAATCAGAATTGGATTTTCAAAAAGATAACTTCGTTGGCATCGCAACTAAATACACTTCACATATATGAAAGTTTTCATACAAATACTTGAGTTTGATCGGTCAGTTTTAATGGCTACTATATGCTATAGTACTCCGATTTGGACAATTTGTTTTGATATTGTACCTTTGCTTTAGCCAATAAACTATGCCAAATTTTGGCATAAAGATATTTTGCCAAATAAAAAAGATTTCATTACAAGGATTTATTTTTGATCGATCAGTTTGTATGCCAGCTTTATCCTATAGTAGTCCGATCTAAAAAAATTGTCGAAGATGATAGCATTGCCTTGGAGAATTATTTATTCTAAATTTTGTGAGGATATCTCGTCAAATAACAATGTTTCAGTAAAAGGACTTAATATTGATTGATCAGTTTGTATGGTAGCTATATGATATAGTTATCCGGTATTGGCGTTTCTGTCAAATGACCAGCTTCTTACAGAGCAGAGGACGTGGGCAAAATTTCATTTTGATAACTCAAAAGCTGAAGGACTAGTTCGCTTATATACAGACAGACGGACATGGCAAAATCTACTCAGCTCATCATGCTAATCTATTATGTACTATATATATATATTTATATATTGTATGTATATATATATTATGTGGTCTTCGATGTTACGTTTTGGATCTCCAACTTCAACAACAGGGTGTATAAAGTTTGCAAGGGTATACAAAAAAAAACGGCAAATTCTCGAGCTTTACTAAATATACTTATATAAAAAGGTTCATTGAATTTCCTACAATGTGCAATCAGAAAAATTACAGAAATATGTAATTAGTGTAATAATGATTGCGTGCTTGTTTGGCGAGGCCTATTCAGTGAAAATGTCTCGTGATACTAGTTTGCTTTTGTGGAGATATATAAATAGATACATGTACATATATGTAGTAAGTCATGGCGGTGACTCAATTAAGAATTATGCAAGTAATAATAAATATATAATAATTATTTTAAATTAACTCTAATAATTAGAGTATGAGTCATTACTCAATCTGCGATAGTTATTAGAATATTGTTGCAGGGTATCCCCTCCTCACTCTGTGTTAAACCACGTAACTTACATAAATATTCAACCGTTAAAAACTAAATATTTTTGTATATACGTGTATATGCAACAACAACTTAGAAACTAATTTTCGCTTTGCAGTTAAAATTTTCAACAATCGTAAATTCTAGAAACCAGTTATCTTCAAAATTTAATGCATATTAAAGTCACCGAGTGTTAATTACTTCGTTAATTTTATCGCAAGTGATGTAATGTAAAAAAAAAAACAGAAAAAGAACAGCGATGAATCACCTCACCACTAATTAGTGAATGCATTCATTAAAAGATTTGCATACATAGTTGTGTGTGTATATGTGTCTGTCTTTGCATATTCGTTTGAGCGTAACTGCAGGTTTAAATTGGAAATAATGAGATATAATTCAGAGCTAATCGTTACTGAAATCAGCAGAAATTAATTTACTGAATTGTTGAAATTATTTTATAACATATAAATCTGTCTGTGCTCAAACCGTTAGCCATAACGGGATTTTCTTTGTATATTTTAAGATAGGACATGATTTGTAGAATTGTAATGAATGTAATTAATTATAAATTTCACGACTAATTTAAACTTTTCACGGAAATTTGCAAACAAAAGTCATTTATATACTTTCTCAAAAGAATCTTCTACGCTTTTGACACTGAATATATTAGTTTATATCTTGTAAAATTGTTGCATTACATTAGTGTTTGACTAGCTCTTACAATTAGCAAATTTTTATGCTAATTCCTTTATCAAATATTCATTTAAAACTGACGAGCAGACACTCCTTCGTCAAAGTTAATGTCAGTTATATAGATTAACTAAGTTGTTCACACATTTTAGAATGATAAATAAATAGTTACTAAAGAAAATTGTATATTGCTCAATTTTGTTGTTCTATAAAATGTTCTAAGGGTTAAGTTTGTGAGTAGTAATTAGTAGCAGTAAACTTGAAGCAAGTATTATTATTATTTCTGCTATTATCTAAGTAATCAATGCCTATTATTTTCTCTAATAAATAAATATATTTATATATATACTTATACAATACTAATGCATACTACTATATTATATATGTACATATAATTTACAGATAATCACATGATAATTATATAACATATTGTAAGTAATTGTAATATAGTGTTTTTTTTTTGTTTGGACATGTTGTTTTAAAGAAAGAGAGGGCCAATTTTCGACAATTTTTTGCTGCAATTAAAGCCGTATATCAGCAATAACGCGCCAAATACTTTCTTCCAAAGTGTCAATCGTCTGGTACTTATCGGCGTATACAAACGACTTCACATAAGCCCACAAAAACCAGTCCAGCTTTGATAAATCGCACGATCTTGGAGGCCACGTCATATGCCCACGACGCGAGATAATGCGCTCACCAAAAGCAATATCGACCAGTGATTCTCTCTGTCTATAAAGTACACTAAACAATGACTTTCTGATGATGTAACGGTGTCTTTACAATGACTTGTGCATTATTATCACTGCAAATGCGTTTATTAACGTACCCAATCAACCAAACGCTAAAGAAAATTTTCTTGTGTAAATCGGTATCAGAATCGGTGGCCATCTTGTTTTGGACCCATTTCCCAAATGTGCGACGCGCTTGATGGTCGTTCGGCTACAATTCACGCACGAGTTTAATTACACGTAGTTTATAAGCGGTTGATCTAATTAATACAGTATTATAACTTTAAATTTATAAAAAAACTAAGAATTTGAACGCTCTCAAAAGTTGTGCATACTGGGTGTGCATTTTTTTCAAATCCAATGTAACAACCGTAAGCTTTGCTGCCACTTCGTTGATACATGAATATATCTCTCATACATTCAAGTACTTGTACATATATACATATGCACTTCTGTGCGTATATTTGAAGTTGAGTTCACATGTCCCAGCTGAACATTCGAATATTTGGCTGAAAACCGCAAATTGCTATTAACGAAAATCTAATCATAACCGGAAATTAATTTGACAGAAATCTCATTAAATTTACAACGACCACAAGCGTAGTAACCTCTGCGGCTATGCTAGTTGACGACGAAAGTGCCAGCGCTGACGACGGTGACAAATGCCGGAGGGGGTCAGCGTAGTGGGTGATATACAGCCGGTCGGATTGTGCTGACTGACCGACCAACTGGACAAACTCGTAACTAAATATTGCCAACTTTTGCAAGTGTTGCGCAATTCACCGATGCATTTGCAACCGATGCGTCGATTCGATAGGCGGATGTGTGAGCTTATGTTTGTATGTCACTCGATGGAATCTAGATTTATTAACACATGTAAATGTATGAAACCATATGTGTATATACAAAACTAACGGTGCACAAGGATTTCACAGACACATACATATGTACTTATATTGTATATAGAGAGAGAGGGGGAGAGCATCAAATACAAACGTACAAATGGGGTTTGTAACGCACCTTTGATGCTATACAAATCTAAGCACCCACATACACACATATCTACATTTGATAAATGTACATATCCATATACATATATACATACTTGTATACATATATTGAATGTGTGAGTTGCACGAGTTATTATCAGTGATAGCGGTCATCAACATCAAATGCGGTTGCACCACTGTTAGCCGCATAGAGTACTCTTCGTAGGTTGGTGTGGATTTTGTTGTTTGTGTTATTGTTGCTGTCAATGTTGTTAATGGTAGTGGTAATGGTGGTAATCGAAACAAGATACGGTGAATGGCTTTGCATTGATAACGTGACTCCATTAGGCAGCTTCAGTGCCTCTTGGTGAGCAATGTTGGACTTCTGAGTGTAGTTCTGTTATGAAAACGGCGCTCATAAAGAACTATCAGTAAATTTTTCGAAAAGTAATTTTCTTACTTTTCGATACAAGTTTTATCATTCTTTTAAATTCTACGATCAGGAAAAAGTTTCTAGTCTAAAGATTCGAAGAAAACGGTGGTTGTTGGAGCTATTTGGTGTTGCCAACGGTTTTATTGATTTGAGACGCTGAGTATTGTTTTTATTGTAATCTTTTTTGGCACCAAATTAAGAAGAATTTTCGCATATCTAAATATTCAAAAACGAACGTCAATTATCTCTATCATTTTCATTTTACTTTCAATATCAGAAGAGTGTTTTTGTACATTTTTTATATATTTGAAATGGTTGCCACCTGTTTGAAATTTTTTTTCTTTAAATATGACCATAAAGAGTAGATATTAAGCGGGAGTTATTTGATATACTTCAGAAAAGTGTTCGGTTAAAAATATATTTTCACCGGAGTTGCCACCTTTTCAAAAATAAAATGTCATTAAAACATATATTTTTCACATAAAATCGGAAACAGATCCAAAATGTTGACGTTGACATTTTTTTAATTGGGTTGCCACCTATTTAAAAAAATAAAATATGCGAATTATATACTATTTAAAGAAATCTAACGTACATAGTATATTATACATACAATTTGTAATAAAAGATACAATATTTTTTTAAGACAAACAAAACACTGTTCGGTCCTGCAAAAATACTGAGGCAAATGAGCCGTTTGGAGAGGAAAATATCCGTGGTTTTGGTTCGAGTTTTCGATTCGATTAGGTTGGTTAGATGATCTGTAAGGTTTGGATTTCTTTAAAGTTTTCAATGTGGCCAACGATTGCGTTTGTCAAGATTTTAGAAGAGAAGGATATATTATATGTATAATTGTGATCTCCACTTTTTTGTCGCTATGTTTGAGTTCAGCTCGCTTGTCAAAAAATTTACATATCAGAAGCAAGAACAACTATCTTCTGTTGAACTCAATGCAAGAGAGTAAATGAACACCTCAATCTGTCGTATATCCGTTTGCTTTTTCATCTCTGTTTGATTAGCCCGCCAACCTAACTAATTTATCGTGGTTAGAAAAAATGTCAGTAAGATATCTTGTATATGCATCGAAGAATATGATATAAAGTTAAAGAGAGAGTTCTGTATACTGCATTCGATGCAATGGCGTTCAGAAACTCAGCCGTGTTTAAACCAGAGTTGCTAAATATTTTGCATATAAGTATAAACAAGAATATTGGTTTTACAGTACGTTTTATGTCAGAGAAATCATTTCTTTCATACAAACGGCACGCCAACAATATGCAACAACCTGTTAGCAATATTTATTAAAATTTGATGGCAAAGCCTAAAATGAAATAAACATTTGAAATATTCGATTGTCAATAACAATAAATACACACGATTTGAATTTTATTATCTTGTGCAGACACACTTACACTAATATGCATATATTATTATGTATGTGTGTGTAAATATTATTAAAATAAGTGCGTGTGTCATTGTTTTACGTGCCAATAATCGTTTAGATTATGAAAACAATAACCTCTTTGCGTTTAATATGAATAATAGCTGTTTGTTGTTGTTGTTGCTTTGCGTTTGTTTTTGCCCATCATATTGCTCATGATTTTCCCTGCCATGTCAGCGAAATAAAATCGTGCAAAATTGTTTACTCATGATTGCATTTGATGCGATTATATTGTAAGCCACAGCGTCAACACGACGAAAAACTCCACCATTCACCCTCATCCAACAGCGGCTAAATAAGCACATCGTCAGCGCCGCCGCCCAACCCTTTTAATGCTCCGGCATCACATGTTCAATGGCCTATATCTCTGTAAGGATCGCCACAATCGAGTGAAATGTACGCTGCGGCCGCTCAACTAAACTCATAACGCTATCTAAATATAATATAATATCAATGTGCGCTGGTGTGTGTACTCTCGCATTTGTGTACTCATGTGTTTGTGTGCGTGAACTTTTCTATGCAACATTGCTTGCAGCCGCAATGTTGTTGCATATTTTGCGGTTCTAATTGCATATCTACAAAGTCAGACTTCCACATCAATGCGCTGCGAACTAATTATTTTGATGGCATATTGAAATACTTTTAAGTAGGGGTGTTGCGGCGTGCGTTTGAGGTGGCATTGATGGGTGGTTACGTGTGTAAACATATTGCTTACACCATTTGCCGCTACTTAGTTGCACGGTAGGTACTTATGTAATCATTCGGTTTGTATATTTCAGTACAGGTGTACACATGTAATATATATATCTACATATCTACATACATACGTAATATACTTATATATGTATGTATGGTATATGCAGTTGGTGCAGTCAAAGTGTTTTTCATTCATTTAAAATTTCTCGGAAATTAAGCATCAAATGAAGATATTGAAAAAGAGCACAATTCAATGCTTCAATTCATCAATGTTTGATCTTAAATTTAAGCTTTCAGTTTTTGCTTTTTGTGGTGAGGGCTGGAGCTGCGAAATCAAACGGACCTCCATTTTTAACTTTTCCACCGCATTATTGGATTTAATTTTTGAAAACAACCTTCCTTGCCAATTCACTGGCTTTTTATTTGTTTCGTAACCGGAAAAATTGTTCTCTTACCTCCGGAATACAACGTAGCCTTATGTGTTGATGGTCGCTGACGAGGAGAACTACTCCGTTAGACTAACGAAAACAAGAAAAAACGTTAATTTCGGTTGCACCGACGTTAGAATACCCTTCACAAATAAAGGGCCTTTCATACATGGACTTGATTTTGATTGTTCAGCTTTTATGACAGCTTTATGATATAGAGGTTTGTCCTGGAAGATGTATTTAAATATTTCGGCATTACCTTGGAAAATAATCCGTGCTAAGTTTCGTGAAGATATCATGGCAAACAAAAAAATTGTCCATACAAAGAGTTGATTATGGTTATTCGGTTTGTATGGCAGCTATATGCTGTAGTTGTCGGATCTAAAAAAATTCTACGGATATTATAACTTTACCTTAGATAATAATCCTTGTCAGATTTAATGGAGATATTTCGTCAAATGAAAAATGCTTTCCATATAAAGGTTTAATTCCGATCGTGGTTCGATATTGGTAGTTCCGACAAATGAGCACCTTCTGGTAGAGAAAAAGACGTGTGCAAATTTTAAAACGATATCTCAAAAACTGAGGGTCTGTACTCTGCTCGTTATGGTGGTCATTTATATTATATAATATTATATTACATATATTTATTTGGTCTCCGACGTTTCCTTCTGACTTATATTTTGGAGACTTTCAAAAGAATAAAAAAATACGCATTATGACAATTTCGCTCCGTTGTACTTTGTGGAGTGAGTTTGACAGCTAAGTGCTTAGGTCATGACGTCATGAACGAATATTTGACAGCGCTTCTGTTTGCAACTACAATGAAAGTGTGACAGTTTCAATGTTGTCTCATTCCATGCTTTCGCCACTGACGTGATATGTAGCAAACTTTGAGAAGTACCATTTTTGGATATTCTTAGAAAATGTGAACAATGGATTTGAATGATAGTCATACACCAATTTTTAATCTATCCAACCTGGTTAATAGGGTTGTCACGTTAGTTCGAGAAAATATTATTTACACAGGTATTTTGTAATTAGCATTCTTTTCTGAACAGTCTACCAAAATTTATCAAAGTTAGCGGAAAGAAAAATTTCCTTAGAATTACCTCAACTGAACTTTGTCTTTTTTTTTAAGTTCTGCTGACGCAGTCACAATTCATAAACAATAGTTGTACTTTCGATTTGATAAATTAGGTATGCGCGTGACAAATAAGTGCACAAGTTAATAACTGGGTTTGCAGGTTAGCCAACAGGGGTCTTTAAACTGAAACTTGGCATAAAAATATATTATTTGTAAATATATTGATGTCACCTTTTCACGTACTCCTTTTTGTATTCGTTCTTATCTCGATATGGCAACCAGTGACAAAAACGATCCGAGTGCAAAGCAAGTGTTTTCAACCATGACCATACCTATAGACATATAGCTGTATGGAAGTAAAGAAACAGATTCGTGCATACCACATGTGTGGCAATAAATTAGATATTTTTTTTTCGCCATGCAGCGCTACTTCATGCGGTATTCATATTAAAGTAACTCATCACCAGCGATATTCGTAATGTGGCGAATATTCTGTAAGACACACATAAGTATATAGCATAAATAGTTAGAAGGTTCCGCTCTGGTGGTAACGTTGGAAATATATTATCATTATTTTCATTGTTGACTTTGTATTTTATTTAAAATAAAAGAGTAAGACCATTCCAGGCTGCTTGTTGAGGAAATATTTTATCTAAGCAAGTTGTAGACTTCTTTGAGTCCGAAATTTTTGATTCGATTCGAAAAAAATACAAATATAGAACCAACTTTATACAGATATTTTAAAAATTTTTGAAAGACAGACCGTAAACTTACACAGATCAATAGGAAGACTGCAATGGTTGACTCATTCAGCTCATTATACCACGAACGGAGTATATTTAGTTTGCCACGATGTTTGTAACACCCAAAACGAAACGTAGAAGACCCTATAAAGTATATATAGGTATGTATATAGTAAACCCTCAGTTTCTGACAAACTTTGACCTGAAATTTTCCACTCGTCCTATTCTACCCAAAAGTCTGCTCATTTGTGGGGGGAAAAATGCGTCTGTGAAGGGTATTTTATTTTGGGTGGAGCCGAAGTTAACGTTTTTTCTTATTTACCTCTTTATTACTTACAAAAGGAGTTTCATATTGAAAATTACTAGGAAGATGAACTAGAGTTGCTAGATCTATGCCTTCTTTTCTTTAAACTATGTGTGTGGTATGTAATATATGGGAAAAAGTTTACTGGAAGCTTAGTTAAAACAATTCATCATCAACTTCTCGGATTATATAAAAGCGTTAAGATCTCGAAGTTAAACTTCATCTGAATGAGAGGTCTATAGAAGAGTTACATAGGGGTTTTCAAATATTCTGTGAAAGGAGAGCACCGATTTATTAAGCTAGGTTGACAAGAAGGCCAGGAAGCTTTGAAGCAGCTGATATGCAAAATACTGTTGAAAAAGCTATTCTCGGTTGTGGTTCTCAGTTTTATTCCGAAATTCAAACAGTGAATCTGAAGGGACGATTGAGCAAGAGCGGAGACCTTATAACATATATGTATGTATGTATATAAATGATTAGCGTGAAGAGCTGAGTTGATGTAGCCATGTCTGTCTATACATACGCGAACTAGTCCTTCAAGCAATATCGGACCACTATAGCATATAGCTGCCATACAAACTGAACGATCGTAATCAAGTTTTTACATGAAAAACTATTTCATTTATATTTCACGAGATTGGTCACAGTATATTCTCAAAATCAACTCAACAATCTCTGAAAGAATTCAGATGGGACCACTATAGTTTATAGCTGGCGTACGAACTGGTCGATCAAAATCAAGTTCTTGTTTGGAAATCTTTTTATTTGTAAAGGGTATTCTAGCTTCGGTGCAACCGAAGTTAACGTGTTTTCTTCTTATTTTTTCAAAATTATTTTTCTAGTCCTCAACATTGTACAAATATATATATCGAATAAGTAGTAGAAGTATAATTAATCGGACCATAAGTACGATCAAACGGTAAAGCGCCAACTAGCGGCTCAATACTTATTCATATTTTACTTTCGATATTACTCTGGCATGTTTTTTTTACAATTTTCTATAGATATTCCAAATGGACGTGAATTTGACTTAAAACTTTTTAAAAATGTCCGTTTTACAAATAAATTCCAAGTGTTACAAAAAATAGTTCAGCCATTACCGGGAAAGAAGTTTTCTTTTTAGAATTTTTTCTCACTATCTTTGAAATACTCTCCATTACGGCAGTCATTCTATCCTTCCTTCACCCGACCTTAATTTTCTTTCCTTGTAAACACGTGTTATCTTTAAAATAGAAAGTGTTATTCACCACAGGGTTTCAGGCAATAAATGCAAATTAGGGCACATCAATCAAGGTGGAGTATGGAATAACTGTTTTAAATTCGAAATTTATTCAAAATCATTCTTTACTTACACCACATACATACAGACAGATGTGTATATACAGATTTCTCTTTATATTACAATAACATAAGTAGATTCCTGACATGAAAAGAATTCACGCCCAATAAATCTGTATAGCAATCTTCTAATCGAACAAAAATATATACATACTTATGTATATACAAATACTTATATTATATACATATATATAAGTTATAACTGTGCATTCCTTAACAATATGAATGCTCGTTTAATTTAACGGTTTCTTATGTCTATCAAATGGGGCCGCGCGGCGCCACAAACGTGTGGTGTTACAAGTGCTGACAGATGACGGTGAGCTGGTGGCGTTGGCGGTGGCAGTGGTGCGGTGTGTGTGTATGAGTATGTCTGTGTCACTGGTGTACGTGAACGTGACACTTGCAGGAGCTTACATTGGCATTTATGTGTCAACTGCACTTTTAAGCCGATTTAACCAAAAACAAAAGACAAGAAAATCTCTTTGAGATTCCAAGTGTTCGCATTTTAACTGTTCAGTGATAAATTAAAGTAAAGTATGAAAAATGTGGGCCATTCGCTGGCACACATGCAAACACCCGCACACACGTACATCATGTATATCCAGCGTTTATTGTGCGAATGGTGCACCTTGCACACCGTTGACTGCAAATATTTACTACTTATAAATAAAGTGGAAAAATGGCTGGCAATATTTTACTGCTGGTGAATAAAAAGTTTTTGCCAGAATTGCCACTTCAGACATGCGTCGAGATAAAAGCGCGTAGAGTATAACTCAAGGTGTACCAGGGTGTGTGGATTTACATATGTTGGGTGTAAATATGTGGATCACGTATCAAAACAAAAAAAAAATTGTAATAAAACGTATCAATATTTTTTGTGAATATTTCTATATGGGTTGATAAATGCTTTGGTGGATCAAGAATTATCGTATTTATTATTTGGAAGTGAAAATATAAAATTAACTGCTGCCTTCGAGAATTTTGACAATATTTAAATATTTTTTATGTATTAAATATTATGAGTAAAAAGTTGTGAAGATGATGTGGATTACCACTCTACATGCCATATAGCCAACGAAACAATCAATTTATTGAACGAAACTTTCAATTAGGGCATTATTTCGCGTCGTGCGACTGTGGCGTTTGCCTCCAAAACCGTGCGATTTAACAACGCTGGAATATTTTTTGTGGGGTTATGTGAAGTCGCTTGTCTACGCAGATAAGCCTGAGACGATTAATGACTTGGAAGATAATAGTCGACGTGTTATTGCTGACATAAGGCCCTAATTGCTGCAAAAAAAGGTCGAAAATTGGGTATCTCGGCAGTAATTTATTCGCGCCAGCCGCAACGTTCACTTCAACGAAATCATTTTTAAAACTAAATTTTTGGCCGTTAAATTATAAACGTTTTATTACTTTCTTAAAACCATATGTCTATAAAAATATGCTGTCTTATCCGTATCTAACTATTACTTTGGTAACTTTCTTTTAATAATAAAAGTATATTTTTTATTAGCGATCCATGATTAATATTGTACATGTTCTCTTGTGCGTATGGCTTTTCTCGATGAAATATTTATTTATATTTGTTTCCAAATTCCGAGCTCATTTTCCGATCCATACTATTTACATATGTATATACATATATGTATACCATATATATACCATATGTTACCATACTTACAATACATTATTAGCAAAAAAACAAAAATATGCTCGTAGTATTATATAATTCCTTTTCAGCACCGTAAAATGTGCTGACTCTAATGAAAAGTGTCAATATTTATAAAACAAACAGAGAGTATTTAAAATATAGATATAAGTATATATAAAACACTGATATTGAATAAGGTTTAAATATTATATTTACATGAATATTTAGTTAGGTCAATATGTCGAGAATGTGCGAGCATACCCAGTGGAGAAATTACAACTATGTGATTACGACACAGAAACTATACTCGATCTTTGAAAACATGGAAAGTGACGAATTGAGCAACCAACTGGTATAAATCAGAGTTTTAAAAATAGTAGTAAATATATAGAGATCATTTAAATTTGAAAAAGTGTGTCCACCTTTACATACAATGTATTTTGTAAGAAAGCAGAGTTTCAGTTTAGCGGTCAGTTAATAAGTTTAATAAGTTAAGTTTTAAGTTTTAATAATTTATTTAGAGAGTGCTGAATCGAACGTCGAACTAGTATAATTCATATAATTTGGTATAAAAAGTAGCAGTAGAAGTAGTTAAAAAATTTGAAAGCACTGTTGCCAATTTTAATGTTTTTTTGTTAAAAGAAAGCAGGGCTCCACTTTAGCAAACAGCGGAGTGGCGAATCGAATATGTTTTAGGTTTGATTTATTTTTACTTTACTTTACTTTTTTGCATAAATATTTAAGTGAATTTGTCTCTACTGGCTTTCACAATCAACTCATAAATAATCACCTGTTTAACTTCGGTCTTTCCTATTGTTTTGTATGCAGGTTTTTGTGCGTTTTCATGTTTTGATTTTCGTTGTCAGGGTGATTAAATTTGAAAATAGCATATATTTGGCGTAAACAAAGTCTACTAAATACATTTCGTCAACATATTAATACCCTTGAATGTGTGGAAAAGTGTGGCAACTCGCTATATTTAATTAATTAATTATTTACAGTATATTGTTTGCGAAATTTATAATTTGTAAAATAATGTTTGTTTTCTGGTAAATTTTATGTATGTATATAAATACTTAAAATCTATCTGTGTGGCACAATGCCTTTTTAATTGGGTGCTTAGTTTGATATAATGCACACATTTGTGACAATATTTAACTATCAAACTATCTGAATACAATGCAACCGATGCAGTTGAATATGAATAAGAGATTTTCGTGCTACTAATAAAGAGGTTTAAATGCTTAAATTTATTTAATTATGTGAATATTCTTAAATTGAAGCTTTTGACTTAAAAATTGTGCGAACATTTAAATAAAGTCAATCCTTTTTGGATGCAACCAAGGTAGAAAGTACGTAGCGAGGCTTTGACTAATGCCAGAGTAGCATAAAATTCGATAGGTCTGGTTTTTCTAAATGACGAACAATATTTTTGACCGAAATGTGTTGAAAATTTTCGTGTTTGTTTTCCTCGTTATCAGAACACTCAGATCTATTTTTGGGAACGTAGGACAATTGTACGGGGCGGAATTGCCAGTACTAGCAGGGAAACCTCTGCTAGAATTGTGGGCAATACTACGGGCACGTCAACAGAAGTCGAATCGCTGTTTGGCAGCCAAAATTCTGGAGCGCTACGGTGCCAGGAAGTCAGAGCAGGCATCTGTTCGTATACGATTGCAGTAACGAGGATGGTGTCGTCTCCCATGAAGAGTGGAAAAGCGAAACTGCGGCCATTTCCGTGGTTTTCAAGAAGGTGGGAGAGGTGTGGAAAGGGGCCAGTTTGGAGGCCGTATACAAAGTTGATCTTTCAATGCATCCTCGTGCTCGGGCTTGCCTCTCAGACGAACCTTCCTCCGCAGAAGAAATTGAGTAGATTATTAGATAATGTACGCTGTCCGCGCACGATTCATGAGTTATACAGCTCGAGAGAACCGATGAACCTTATCGGCATACGCTGATCCTGCTCAATGCGGTGTCCATCAATCCTCTCAAAGAGTCTAGGGTGGCCGTAAGCTATGGCTTTGAGAGGGATTATTCCTACGGATGCCAGGATGGATGGTCCTAAACTCCATAGTGCGGTAGAGGAGAAGGGAGAGACCACCTAGGGACCGTGGAGATAAAACTAGCCAACAAAGGAGGTGGATCGTCAACTATCCAATCCGTCTTCAGTTTGGAATGGCTGTGCAAGGTATACCGCAAAAGGGGGCCCTGAACTAGCGCTATCGGAGAAGAGAATGAAGGTTCTTTAGGTTAATCCTCATCATCATATATTAAATTTGGTGGATACTTCTGACAAGCTCACAGAAGTCAATACACCTGCAAAGCTTAAACGAGACAATTCTGCTATAACACTCTAACCTAACTTATACTGATCTCTCTCCGAATTCAGTTAAAACACAACAAGAAAGTTTTCCATTCTATCAATGGTAAAAGCTTTATGCTTTTAGATTCTCCCATAATTGTGATGTCACCAATTCGGCAGGCGAAAGATTAAAACTCTACGCGACAATAGACTGTTGAAAATATACGTGTACTCGAACTAATTGAATTCGATTTCAACATAACTGTTTTAGTAGCTGACAGCAGAAGGCATAAGCCTAATGAATCAGCATTACGGTGCCTCAACAAGTGAATCTCGCACAAAAGTGTTTTGAATGTACCGAACTTTCGCGTTACAATCGCGGTTTCGTCATATGTGGCTGCCGGAAAAAGGGATGAATGGGCCGGAAAACATTATTCCTGCATGCGCCTTTCGTTGCTATTTGTAATTGTGCGCAATTTTTGGTTTTGCTAAATACCCGTACATTATACATATAAATCAGGCGGTAATGAGATGAGGCCGCCGCAAAATAATTGAGAGAAATGATGATGCGGAAAAGCCAGCGATTAGAGGGCGGTGTGGGTGCGGCAAAACAAAACTCGTTCACATTTAAGTAACGGGAAAATTTAGTGCACAAACCGCTGACGTAGCGGCGCGATACGAGTAACGGTACGCAAACTGACTGATGTTCGCAAAGGTTCTTCTAACTTTTGTTGCGTCAAAATGTGCCACAAGCGTGCGAGCGTTACATAATTTGTTAACGGTACATCCCTGGGGAAATGTAGAGATTGCCGGGCGGGTGATTTGGTAAATTTTGCTAAATAATTTTTGAATACGCTGACATGTGGCAAATTAAATGCTGCGCATTTCTGCTGAATATTAATTGGGAATAATGTTCGCACAGGAACACATAGACCGATTTCATATGTAGACATACCAACGTACCGCCATAACAGTTAATAAGCCATGTTGTGTTAGTCTGATTTGCATTTGCAGGCGTTAATTGATTTTTCTGTTCTCTTTCTCTTTACAGCACGCTCTCCGAGCGATGATGCTGAGGTGATTGATGTGCCGCGTCGCCACTCAAATGACGATTCGGATGAAAGCTCAGGCGGTGAACCTGACTTCAAAGATTTCAGGGGCGTTATTGATACTGGTGTGGGCTATCCATTCTTGCAGCCACATCCATTGCCGTTCTCATTTAATTTGGGCTTCTTCGATGCTTTTGAAGGTAAGTACGTTTGGAAGATTTAAAAGTAATTCAAAAAGGAAAATTTACGTGCAAAAAATTATTTAGGCTTAAATATAATATTTTATAAGTATAAGGTTGTTAAGTGTAGCTAATTGGAAGATTGAGAATAAACGAAAAGGACAATTGTTACAAAAAATTCAGCTTAGATCAGAAGTAATCTTATACTCTTTATATACTTATGTAACCAACCGTTTTTTGTGCCAGGCTGGATCAATTTTAATCCATTTCCTTTCTGATCAGTTTTAATAATTCTTTTTTTGCAATTAACTACGCTCTTTTATTAATATTTTTTGGAGCACATACTTAGCTAAATTATATGCGAAGGCGGTCGAATAGTCTTCTTTCAGCTCAACACATTTGAACCATTGATGATCGAACTTTTTAAAACATTCTGTTAAATAATACTTCTGGGGGTCTGCAAAGTAGTTATTCGTAAAATCCATATGGAGGAAGGTGAACTGGATTCATCTTGCCACTTTCAATGCTTACTCGATCAATGATATATAGGATATGATAGGAGTTAATGGGTAGCATGAGAGACGAATATCTGTTCAAGTGTTATCCATCGGTTTTGGATCGACCCTACGACTTAACCTTACATTCGTAACGTCTTCATTGAACTAAAATTTCTGCCTTGAGAATGACTTTTTCAAGTTTAGAAACAAATAGAAGACACACGGTGCTATATCTAGACAATACAGTGGATGGGGCAGACAAATTCGGCATTTTGGTCGTAGCGACGACGATGGTCTGAACCGGAGCATTGTCATGGTGAAAGAACACTTTTTTTGTCACCGAGTGGGGTAATTTTTACTGCAATTAGGCAGAGTGGATTCATGTGATCGTTTTGGTCTTTTAAGGTAGTTGATGCAGATCGCACTTTTAGAATCGCAGAAAACTACGGCCAATAGAATAGCCTTTATTATGTACGGAGCAACTTGACCGATGTTTACAGTTTCGTCAGTTTTTTGGTCTTTGGTGTATACTAGGTGATCCACATAGCAATTTTTGACGGTTGCCATTGAAGGGAAAGTGTTCTTCGGTTTCATTTGCAAAAATAATCGAATAAGCGATGGAGTTTGTTTTTCTAGTATTTTTTAAAAATCTTGCCGTCAAAATAAAAAAATCCGTTCCGGTATTTATGATAGTATTCGTACGAGTATACGAGAATGTACAAACCGATATTAAAATATATATTTTGCGATAGTGGCGCCATCCACATAGCAATTTTTGACGGTTGCCATTGAAGGGAAAGTGTTCTTCGGTTTCATTTGCAAAAATAATCGAATAAGCGATGGAGTTTGTTTTTCTAGTATTTTTTAAAAATCTTGCCGTCAAAATAAAAAAATCCGTTCCGGTATTTATGATAGTATTCGTACGAGTATACGAGAATGTACAAACCGATATTAAAATATATATTTTGCGATAGTGGCGCCATCAGATGTTGGGCTTACTGGATAATTTTGGAAAATGCTGCTTAGGTAATAATCAGGATGTTCGATTCCGTTCTGATATTCTGGCTGCCTTGGCAACGATTTACGGTCCCCCCTCCCTATTTCAAACTTGATTCTCTTAATTATGTTGATTTTCACACTATGAAATGCCAAAATTTTTTTTACAATTTCTAGCAAGTGCTAGTTTGTTGTTTTTATGAAAGAAATGATCAATATATTCACACTCTATTTGTCTGTAAGAGAAATTAATTTGCACAAATGGCACAACTAGAATTGAGTGCTTGTCTCATTAGTTCAGGGTTTTCATATTGTCATATATCATATAAGTATACTCCCATGTACATATTTATATGTACGTAAACAATTATGCGGTATACACTTTAAGTGAAGCCTTCAAATAACCAAATGCCATAGAAAATTAGCCTAAATAGTTTTTTTTATACGGTGTCGCGCACAATCAATTGTGTTTTGTAAGACGTCCACTGGAAATTGGAAAATAAAAAAAACAAAAAGTAATAAAAAAAGAATAAATAAGCGAAGCATACAATGCAAGCCCTCGTAACCTTTAAGAATACGGTAGACTATTAGGAACAAGGCTAAGAATAGAAACTTGGAAATAGAAAGACAACAAATAAACACGCAATGCAAATGAAAGACGGCAGAACAGCTTGCAAATGTGCACGCAAAGTCCATTTCCTATGAAGTACATATAATACTACATTGTGTAATATATATGTAAATGAATACGCATTATAAGGTGTGCTCTTTTAATGATTTAAAAGAAAATAAAAAATAAACGTTAACTTCGATTGCACCGAAACTTTAATACTATTGACAAATACAAAAGATTCCACACAAGAACTTGATTTTGATCGGTCAGTTTCTATAAGAGCTCTATAATATAGTGGTCCGGTCTAGAAAATAAATATGTCGGTACATTTGACATTAATCAATGCCAAATTTTGTGAAGATGCTATCTCGTCAGATAAAAAAGTTCTATAAACAGTCAGTTGTATGGCAACTAAGTATATGCTATAGTAATGTGATCTGAAAAATTTCTTCAGATATCATACCGTTACCTTGGAAAATAAGCAATACCAAATTTTATTAAGATATCTCGTCGAATACAGAATGGCGGACTGATGGAAGGACAACTTTCGTTGTAGATTTACGTGAGTACCTGCCGGCGACGGCCTTACCTCACGGTGTTCAAAACACAACGGATCAATACAATGCGTTGATCAGCGCCCCAAACAAAACGAGCTTATGCAAGTATTTATTTGGATACCAGTGGCAGTGTGTCTGGGTCCACACTACCATCTTGGTATGATTCGAGGCCGACCTAAAACCTCTTCCGTTTTCGGGTACGGCACCCAGTTACTTGTGTAACTTCTTTTTTCGAACTGAAAATTCAGTTCTTCCAGCATTTAGGTTTAAACCACAGCCACCACGATACTCCCCAAAGGGCCGAACCCAATGAGCAGATTGAACAGAAGTCCAAGGGCTTTCTGCTCCCCGTGGTACCGGAAAGTCTCCGGTCGGACTGCGTAGCCTAAACTACTGCCAGTTGAGCTCCCCATTACTCAAATGACTGGTGACATTTGTCGCTTGAACTTCAAATGTCTTTTTATTTGCTTTTTCATTTAAAGTGTTTCTAATATCAGTTCAAGCTGAGTATTATAGCACTATCACTCCATATACTATGCTGATATTACTGGGCAAAGAATATAATAACAGTCATAGTGCATATTGGCTTTTAGTCGCCTTTTACGACAGGCATGCCTTGCCGCGGGCATATTCTTTCCCCAAACCCGCAGGGGAATGATGGAAGGACAGACAACATTTCTAGAGTATATATTGCTGAATAGAAGAAAATTGTGGCTAAATCTATGCTTTTTGTTTTGTAGAATAATAAATTCAGCTGAACATTTTTTACACTAACAATCCTTCGATTACACAGCCATTGTTTAAACTTTTCGAGGGTCCGACTACACTTTATCGGCAGCGCTGAAACTAAGCTATTAGATAAGTGTGGAAGCGAACCCGTATACGATTTGATATTCCGAAGCTAAATAGGTATATGATTATAGAACACCATTGTGAGCATGGGAGAAGTTTTGTACATACTGCAAAACAATTTAACACCCAAAACTCTTTACCTCATTACAATAAGTATCTCAGTGAGGTTGTGGTTGCATATGTTATTTGAATTAAGGTCATGTAGAAGCTTCTTCACAATTTTAATTTTTTTAGTCTACATACATACATACATATATACTTATGTCTTTATTTTGCATCTTGACACATTAAATACTTTTGATTAATTACAATCCTACTGTTCCACATCCGCCAACAATCAAATTGGAGAAATACTTTTCAAAGCTAACAATGAAAGCGCCATCAAATAAGAAACTACAAAAAAATTAAAATCTGCTTTATAGTATTGTACATAATATGTTAAAGTATGTGTTTCATCGGTTCAAGGTCGGGTTGAGAGAGCAGCATATGAGTATATGAGTAGTTGAATACTAAGTTTTTATATGCGTTGTATAAGTATCAAGTTTAAAAGTTCTTCACTAAGAGCAATAAGAGTTTTTGGATAACATAAAGCAATCAATTATGGTAAATAAAATAATGTAGAAGAATGTGGTTTTCCTGTAAATAATAAATCATAAATTTATATAAAGATATGTATTATAAAACGGAAATATTTGATTAGTCAGCTATTGTTTACGGGTACGTTTTGGGAATTTTTCGAAATAGAATTTGTTTTTGTTTTATTATTCACAAAAAAAAAAAAAAAACTTGTTACACCTGTGTTTATTAATCAAAGAAATGAATAATATATATCTCTAGGTATTACATCAGGTTATCTAAAACCTGTAACTTTTCCAGCAAACAATTTACTTTTGTTATCTAGTGGAACAAATAACAATAGTTTTAGTGAAGAGTTATTTTTGGATAGGACCATAGTTAAGGACCACATACACTCTTCCAGGTTTGATGCATCCTTATGTGCTTACATTCTCACCACGGTTTTCTAAATTAAATGAGTACTATTTGATCGAGTTTCTTTAAAGATTTATTTGTAGTATATGTAACCTATTAAAAGGTGCTGAGAGAAAGGTTAAACTTTCCTTATGTTCAAAATTTACCAACATTCTCATGACTCACTGAGTCAAAACCACAAGCGCTTAAAAATTTAAAAATTTCGCTTAATTCCTATGCTATAATTCTCTGCCTGATTTGATGATATAAAACTATTTCCGAGTTTTTTTTTTATATAAAATTGCTGGGGTACAGGTTTTGATCAAGTTTTTGATGACTACTTCATTGCATATATGAAACCAAGCAACCGCTAGGTGGCGCTAATGTTAGGATATTAATAAATCGTATATTTATGGTACAACCTCGTATGATTTGTTCACTTTCGCAATATGTATTTGGTTAGTAAGAAAATATTTCGAAAACCTGTTTAACTAGAGGCCTTGGTGAATTTTTAAGTATTTCTAAAAACCACTATAAATATTAGTGATTCGAATATAAGGTCTGCTGACTTCGATTGCAATTTGTTAGCTTAAGTGGCATTTAATTATGTAAAACAGCGTTTAATTGAATATGCTAATACCTATATAGTAGATATAGTATATACCCATTACGAAATAATTTATTTATTTTACTCTGCTTTGTACCTGCAGATATTTTCCGTCGTCTACGCAATCAGATTTGGTCGTCAAGCGACGACGATTTGGGCGCATTCGACACCTCGAAAGGCAATACAACTTCAACTGTGAAGGTACCGTTACATATATAAAAAGACGAATATATTTATTACCACTAACGCTTTTACCGCTACTTTAGGTTGTCGATGGTCATAAGATCGAAGTTAACGAAACCGTATATGGCGATGCTGACAATCTCTTCAAGGTGCGTTTGGTCAACATTCGTCCGCTTGCGTCGGGTGAAGAAGTTGACGAAACACCAAACTCCAAAGCACCAAATCCTGTGACATCAGCACCAAATAAAAAGAATGACGAGAGCGAATCGGATGAACGTCGTGAACCGTTAGAGAAGAATTCATATGATAATGAAATCAAACGTAACATCGATGATCCCGAGGTAAAATATTAAGCGCTGGAGCAACTTTGCAATTAACGCAAATAAATTTATTAATACAATAACATTGTAAAGTTTTGGATATTTTCATTTTATTTTATTATTTTCAAAGAATTAATCTTTTCTCCAAGTGTAATATTCTGAAACTATTTCGATTTTCTTCGCTACTTTGTACTATATAAATTTCAATATTTTTTTCGATATACTTAAACATATCTACATCACCTAAAGTATATTTATATACTATATGTGTACTTATATAGTATATATATATCGAATATTACCAAATCTCAAAAAGGCATTTACGAAAACTACAATTTTTTAAATGCATTATTTGGTGGCTTTTATGGTTTTTGAAAATAAAAAACAATTACTAACATTTATGCTTGTATTGAATTCTAAAAAAGTTTTACCGCAACTAATATTTGTATTATATATTCTAAAATATATATAGCTACTTAATAAAATATATAACTTTGTATAGTTTCATAAAAAACGAAAATGATTTTATTTTTAAATGAATAAAGTTGTTTCTATTCAAGTAACTTTCCTACTTGTAAATATGCTTATGCTGAAAAATTAATTTAAGGCATAATGTGTTTGTCATACTTATGGGCTTATTTGAAATACTTACATACATATGTACATATACACATACATTTAAGGAATGCATTAACGTATATATGCAAAATATATTTATACATTGACTTAGTTGTATATATGCATACGATTGTTGCTGTTAATAAATATAATAAATCTGGTTTGGGCATAATTTGGTAAAGGTAAGCTGTAAATAGACTCATAACTGTAAATATTTCGAAAAAATTTTTTGAAAATAAAGCGGTGAGTATTGTTTGATTGATTATATACTAATATTTAACAAATTCAAAAAATATTATAATAAACCTGGTCTATTCAGGGGGAAATTATTTCTCTAGAAGAATAGCGTTATTGGCTACGAAGTAGGTTTTGTATGTTGAACCAAGCCAACAAGTACAAAGACACTAGCTGTCTACTTTTTGAATTAATTGAGGCTATTTAAAGTGTTGTAGAGTTAATTAAAGACCATAAACAGCGTTGCTTCAGTGTTGTTGAACCGACAAAGCAACTAAAAGATAACGTTTTTATAGAATCTGATAAAGCTTAGCACAAACAGAGTTGGAAAATAATAGCATGATGACATCAATTTCTTGAAATCGCCTGGGGTTGCGTGTATGTATACGATTGTTTGGGAGTAGACTGTGGGAACTTTTAGAGGATATTTATCGGTAATTTTAAATACTACTTTGGTTAATGCATTATATACTATTCTACGTACGCTCGATTGCTTTATAATTAAAATTTTCGTAAATTAATGGAGCCGGGAGTTATGTCATTTTCTAAATGAGTAGATGTTCCTATATCTCTCTTTTAGAGTTTATACCAGGTTTTTTTTGGTTCTGCATTGCATTTTTTGGCAGACATTACAAGAGGCAAACAGCTAAGACAAGATAAAATTGATATGAATTTTGTATCTCTAATCATACATTGTCAATTATATAGACATTAGAAAGTTTTATCTCAAACACTGCTCATTTTATATAATTTAGTATCATAAATTTGAAATTCTATCTAATATTCGAAGATCGATCCATCGGTTAGCGCGTATCATATGAATAACATTACTACAATATACATTAGGACATATGGTATCCCATGTCGTATGAGTAATATAATATTAGTACAGAAAAAAAAAATTTATAGTTAATAGGAATGACTGATAAATCTTTATTTAAAACGTTAACTTCGGTTGCACCGAACTTATAATACCCTTAACAAATACAAAATATTCCTTACAAAAACTTGATTTTGATCGATCAGTTTGTGTGGCAGCTATACATGCCGATCTGAACAATTTCTTCAAATAAGAATTTCTTCAAATGAGAAGCTTCGTGCTGTGCATGTGACGTGCGCAAAATTTTAGATAAATATCTCCAAAACTAACGGATTAGTTGGCATATATGCAGACGGACGGACACACAGAGGAACATGGCTAAATCGACTAATTTTATCACGCGTACCATTTATATATGTATATACTTAATAGGGTCTCCGACACTTCGTTCTGGGTGTTAAAAACATCGTGGCAAATTTATTATATCCAGGGTACATTTTTGCTTTAAGAATACGCTGATTAAAATTAATAATTTTTCCAATTCTGGAAATAATTGTTAAATGGTGTTTACATCTAGTTATAGAAAAATATCGAGCACTCAGCAGTTTAATGCCAGATTACTGTATATTTGGTCCAAATATAATAATTCCTCAAGCTCATAGTTAAAGTTCTAAAGTAGTTAAAGTCCGATTTCGCATGTTTCCTAGCATTTTTGGTTAATGTAGCTTTAGCAAACTACATACAGGCGACTACCGAGATATTTTAGCACCAGTCTTGCAAAGGCTGAACAATGAAGGAGACTGGATGCTTCCATCCCACTCTTTTCCATATAACTTTCACATTGACGTCCGACTGGAATTTTTACCTTACAGCGTGGGTATGCCTATTGAACGAAGTTCAGTAAGAACTCGTACGATTGCGACAAAATGAACTTTTCTAAGAGCAAGTAGTATATCTCCTGTGTTCTACTCTAGGTCGACCTCACAGTTAAGCGCACACGAGGTCCATAGGTGCAGTGCTAGAGCGCAAGATGACAGCGGAGATTCAGCCGCCAGAAACAGCCGCCAGCTTGACCCTGTTTGGACTCTTTCATATACCCAGCTTCTCTGAGCCTTAGAGTGGCCTTGTAGTAATGCAAGTGCCGGCAATATCCAAGGGTGCAATGTGTATAATGGCATCAACTGTCATTGTTGGTGTAGTCCGCAGTGCACCGGAGATGCCGTTGAAAGCCGCTCATTGCATATAAGTATATATAACTCTATCTCCTTTAATTTTTGATGATACAAACAATCCTTAGGTCAACAGATCTGTTAAAACATCTTTCAAACAAATTACTTTAATGCAAAATTTATGCACTGAGATGTAGTAAGAAGGATTTAAGAAAATTTTAGGACATTTTCAAACCATGGAATTTAAGGGGGTCCAGGCCAAATTTTACGAAGAACTCCACATTTTTCAAATCCTTCGATCACTGTAAATGAAGTTTGGTGAACAGCATTTTCCCGATGACTTCTTCATACAAAATTGCCAAATATTATAATTTTTAATACGAAAAATGTATTGTAGTTGACTCTCAAATATTTTAATGAAGCGGGATAAAATTTATTGAACTAAGATCAGTCACTAATTATAATATTTTAATTAGTCATGTTTCTTTAGAAAATTGGCAAAATTCTTCCACTATTGTGCTTTCCACTTGCACATTTGACCCCTGCCTATACTTGTATATGGATCTATGTATGTATGAGAAATTTAAGCTGTAAATATTTTGGTTAGTCTCATAATACATGGGAAAGAAAGGCGATATTGCTCTATAATCTCCCTTAGACCCATAGGTCATATAAAGCTGTGCCCACGTTACTTCAAAAATTATATATCACTACTAGCTATTTCTTTGCAAATATTCCGATTCGGTTACCTTACTTGAAGTTTTGGTTAAGCGCGTTGAAAAAAGTGAACCATCTTGTTAATTGTCAAAAATTATTGAAAAGTGCAAAATAATTTAAATTTTGTATAGCTTTAGAATTTAGTTGAAGTCTGATTGTTGCTGAAGAGGAACATACTTAAGTCAATATTTATTTTTGATTTGATAGAAATAAATACGTTCTAATAACAATAGGTGGGCGCGAAATCACCATTTGAGACCTTTATTTCATAAAACTATATATGTACATGTATCGATATTTGTGTAGCAACTGTGTATATACAAGTACATGTGTATGTATACATTTATAACGATATTTATGGAATGCATCGTTTGGCAGCAGTTATAAAAAATCAAATCAAATTTATGAATCCCCTAATGACAGCGTATTTGTAACTGAAATTGAAAACATAGCTCGAGGTGTAACGGTACCGACTAGGTTGTCTACCAACAAGTATATATGCGTATATTTAAGCACAAGGTTTTGAACACTACGAATATCCACAATTGCATGCGCGCTGGTGTATGCCTATGAGACCTAGCACCGACGACTCAGAGAAGGGTTTGATTGCAACATATACGCACCTACACACATACATGTGTATTGGCAATTTATTACCGTTCGCTGGGCAAAAGAAGCAAATTGTTTCAATATGACGGCTGCTGGCGCAAAATATCTGCTGCGTTGTTTTCTCTACAGTTAATATTTATGACCATAAATATGAAATGTCCATTCGCACAGCGACAAGTACAAACATAAACATAAATTCACAAATGTATATATGTATATACCATATATATATATATATATATATATATATATATTTATATTAGGGAGAGCCTAAACCTAATCTTTCGAATTAAGTTAAAAATAACCTATATACAGAGGAAAAATACTCCTGCAAGGAAAATTTTTTACATATTTTAAAAGTGTCGGTGAGCCTTCAAAGTTTCCCACATAAATAACACGTAAAGAATAAGTGTTCATACACAATAAATTTAAATTCGAACCGTTTAGGATCAAATTGTTACGGATTGCAGTAGAGCATAAAATAAAAAAAAAAAATTACCTCAAGTGAATTTTTCAAATCATAAACATTTTAGACTGCGGGGATATTTTTTTTCTGCAACCCAATTCTCCGAAGTGCGGTTTCTTTTAGAGAGGTAGACATCCAATCTGATAACAAAGCTGCTATACAAGCCTCGCTGATTGTGAGCTTAGAGCTAGTCAAGCAGTGCATGAAACCACTAGCAGTAGCATTAAGCTACTCCCATCTTAAACTAGTCTGATTGCCTGGCCACAGTGGGATCGTCGGAAATTGTAAAGTCAATGAGCTTGCAAGAAAAGGCAATCTTAACTTAATTCCAACAGGGTGGGATCGAGTAGGTGTATGGGCCTCGCGCGAACTCACACAAGCCTTGGTCAGCAACCAGCAATTGTGGGGTTGTGAAAGCTTTCTGGCCCAGTGTAGAATGTCCATTGAACTGCTAGCAAGGTTCACATCGCCGCAATGATAGTGTCCTAACTGAACACTGTCCTGCTGGAACTCACGCGATGAGGCTTAAGATTTTGGAGGAAGCAACTTGTCAAAGTTGCAGCGAGGAAGATGAGGTGAAAACATCTAGACACTTTCTCCTCCACTGTACAGCTTTCGCCAGACTAAGGTTAAAGCATCTTGTTTGCTATACTTTTAACGAACCCGGCGAATTGGCTGGAATTGATTTTAGCCGCCTCAGTGAGTTAGTGGCAGGCTCTAGGCATTTTGTCGATTTGCGACGCTCTTTTTGATCCATACCTAGGAGTTCCGGGCATCACAACGAACAGGCGTCTCTAGCTGTCAGCATATTTAACTAACCTAACTTATGTTTAACCCATGAAACCGATGGTGGTTGACTCACCCTAATGTATATATGCATGTGTGAGCGCCTCATAATAGCGGCTAGGTAACAAATCCATATTGTTAGATAAAATGTAAAAAATGTAGGTGTTGCATGCCACAGACAGCGTAAAACATAAAAATGATTTGGTGAGCGCGTTTTATGCGCTGTGAGTTCGAATGAAAATACCTTCAATGCTGCCGAAAGGTCAGCAAATGCAAAAAATCAAATCAAAAATTTTCTGCAAACAAATACATATGTGTGTGCCAAAAATGTAACGAAAATACAGCGAATTTCATTTATGCCGAGATTTCAATTGAAGTGTAATTTTATATAAAAATGCGTTAATTTCAACAGTGATTTATTCATGCAAATGAGCAAATTCAAACACGGAAAAATTAATTTTTTTTAAATAATCAAATCTTTTCAAATCCAACTGTGGACTCGTGTGACATTTAATGTCATTAAAAGCGCCAATTAGTTGCAAAAATATATATAAATTCTATAAT
Source organism: Bactrocera oleae (assembly GCF_042242935.1). NCBI lineage: Eukaryota > Metazoa > Arthropoda > Insecta > Diptera > Tephritidae > Bactrocera > Bactrocera oleae. Next base: position 20,642,223 of record NC_091537.1, on the reverse strand, counting down.
ATTTTGCTACATTAACAGCTAATATTAAATTAATGTGAAATATTTATTATGTATGCACACAAGTACCGTTAGCACATACCATATTTGCTTGCTGATTGAATCATATACACGCTCATAATGACATAAATAACTCTTTGAGCAAATGCGCGCATGTGTGTGTGTGTGAATAAGTTGACGCAAAAACAGGTGAAAGAATTCTAAAATATTTGTATAATTAACAATCCACGCCGCAGTAATTTGAAATATGCGGTGAAAAATTTAGAATTTCATTATATCTACTTTACTTTATTTTTGTTATTTTGTTGTTTTTTGCTCGTTTTTTTTGCAACATTTGGTTAGGAATTAATTTCGTTTTAATGAGTGTCATTCATGCTTCGTGCGTTAATTGCGCATTTACTTAGTACATTTTCATTTGCTAATTTAATAATTCATCGCATGGCGCAATTTTTACAGTAATTTTTGACCATTTAATTGCTGGCGATATTTTTTCTGCGCTCGGTGACATTATTTGCATAGAAAAAATAGTAATTAATTTTTAATACGTCATTTGTAATTGCATTAATAATTAAAGCATTTCATTGTAATATTTTTATTACTGTGGCTTTTGTATGTCATTGCTATAAATCAGTATGCTATATGGCCACGAAAAAAATATTAATAATATTTTGCTTAGTAAAGGGTGTGCCAATATTGGCGCTTTGAAGCGAATGCATAGTAGCGTTCGATTCGCCATTGCACTGTTTGCTATCGTTGGACGTCAAAAAAATTTCATCAAAAAGCAATAACAAAGTTAGTGGACGGAATTCGCAACAACAGAGAGAGAGCGAGAGAGAGAGAGAGAGGATATCTCATTAAAGTGGTATAATCACCATTTTCAGTGCCACAAAATTTAGTTTTTCAAACATTAGACCAGTTTTGCTATGGCTCACTTGTGAAACAACTGTCTAAAGTTACAATACATAATTATTTTATTAGGAAAAAAAGTATTAATGTAAGGATTTCAATAATATTTAATATCAGCGTTGATTTAAAATATAATTCTTTTATAGAAGATATTAGCTATGCACGCTACTCTCAGCCAAGGGATATATATAAAGTTATTTGTTGCGGGAAGCAGAATTTCTACGCCACAGAAGAAACCGAAACTCATTTCAAATAGCGAACTTGTTAGCGCAAGGTTGCACCATTAGTTTGATTTGTTCTCCAATATTTTACGCATCGAAGACAGCTGAGATTGCATAATTATTTCTTTAAAAGATGCATATTTTATGGTTTATTATATTATATTTATATTGGATAATTTTCCATCGTAGCTGTTCCGAGTGATCTAATTATCACTACCTTTGCGCAAAAGAACTGCTTCAACAAGAAAACGGTTGCCCCGAAGCTATAATACCCTTCACAAATACAAGGGCCCCTTACAAGAACTTGATTCCGAACGTCAAGTTTTATGGCAGCTATGTGATATAGTGATCTGATCTGACCAATTTCTGCGGATAATAATTTGTTGCCTTAAGCGATAACTCGAACCTAATTTCTTTTAACAAGCACTACTCCGATCGTGCAGTTAATATGGCAGTTATATGTTATAGTCATCCGATCTATACAATTTCTTCGGCGATTATATTATTGCCTTAAATAATAATCCATGCCAAGTTTCGTAAAGATACCTCGTCAAATGAAATAGTTTTCCATACAACAAACACTTGATTCCGATTGTTCAGTTTGTAGGGCAGCTATATGCTATAGTAGTGGTATATCGGTGGTTCCGCCACATGAGCAGCTTCTTAGTGAGGAAAGGACAGATGCAAAATTTCAGATAGATATCTCGAAAACCAAGCGAATAGTTCAAGTATGGTATATACAGACAGACGGACGGACAGACGAGCATGGCTAAATCAACTTAACTCGTTTTGTTGTTACAAACTTCGTGGCAAAGTTAATATACCTTGTTCAGGGTTAAAAACAAAAATTATTAACTTGTTTGGTTGTTTTAAATACATATCGCTGTAATTGCTCCAGTTAAACCCAGAAGGCATATAGTTCCATGGCCTGGGTGCATAAAACTTGTGTCGGTGTCGGATTAAATGGGTATTCGAGACTGCTGAACAGCTACGGTAGGGTTTCGGGTCAATGTTGCCGCAGTATTCAGAATTGGTCTACGATAGCCCATATTTCGCTAGACGATGTGCGTTCGTTCTTGTTATATTGTGTTATATTTCTATTTATTTTGTTTGAAATCATATGGAATTTTTTCATAAAAAGACTTTTATTCGCTTTATCTAGATTAGATGTTTTATTTATAAAGAACTTTGGTGATTGTCTCAGACGATCGATGATTGACGAGATCACCTTCTTTCATTTTGTCTGTTCTTGTTTTCATTCGAAAAGGCCGATAATTTTTGTTTAGTCTTTCCATCTCTTAGCAACGAAACATATAATATATTGATTGGTTTCTTATTTTGCACTTTGGAAGTTTTATTTCTAACGTATGCAAATCGCTATCTAATAGCCAGATCATCTCGACGAGATATCAACGATATGCCTAGGACAAATCAGTTAATATATGTATTTAAATAATAAAAAAAAAACCGGTTTACTACTGTAATAATTAGAAAAGCTTTCTCATAAAAATTTTCATCCCAATTCTGTACAATATGTATCGAACTCCCATACGTAGAATTTTTAAAGCTACCAAAATCTCATATTTAGGGCAGACTAATACTTGGCTACAACTCAAGAGAACTCCAACTCAAGCTAATCAAGTATTGAACAAGCGACGCGTGTAGCGCACAAATAAGAGTAAATGTGAAAATAATTCATTATTCATAAAATGAAAAGTTTATAAAATAAATAGCTATTTATTAAAAAAAAAACTTCTTATACATAGTACCGCTCTTTTCTTTAAAAATTTTACTTGTAGTATATCCAGCTTCATATTTTTAATTCTCACAATAAAATCGCGAAAAATTTTGTACATGTTTTAATTTACTATACAAAATCCACAAATCATCAATATTTGTCTTTTATTTTTGATGAGATGCTTACGTTCCAAATATGTCGGTGATTAATTTTAAAAAACTCTATTTTTACAATTCCACGAAAATATATGAAAAATCAACTAAAATTAAAATTGCTCTCAGCTACGCTTGTAAACGCGCTCGTAGCACACCTACATACTTGTAGATGAACATACGTACATATTTATCAATATTTTTGTTTACATATATACTCACATGGATTACGCATGCCTACCCAGTAGAAAATGTTTGTGGCTTTAGTAAATTGGTGATGGTTAACTACTCATATATAATAATTAAATAATATATTGTGTGAATAGTCAATAATTATTAGACAGCGAATGGTTTTCATAATTCTTGAATGTTTGTTAAGTTTTGGTTCGAGGAAGATAAGGATAGTATATATATATATATATCATATACATATATATTTTTAAAATGTTTAAGTCTAACCCAAGAAAGTCTACATGAAATTTTTGTAATAAAAGTTAATGTGTTTCTCACACAATATAATATTATCTACACTGCATGCAACTAGTATACGACTCATATATACTGAGGAAAAATTAAAAATTATAAATTATTTTCTACTATTTTCTACTGTAGTTAAATGGACTATAAATCGATGAAAAATCAAATTTTAGTGGCTGATCACGCATAAATATTATATATTATCAGATTCTACTATAAATGAATTATAGGGTTTTTTGTGGTTATCAAAAATGTATATTTCGAACAGGTCAGTTTTGATTTTGATATTCATAACGCTTTATATTTGTAGTGACTTGAGAAATTTTTCACAACACATCTTTCTCGATACTATTATGAAAGTCTATTAATTTAATAAAAAATAAAATTTATAGTAGAAACAATTTTGTAACTTATAAAAAAATGCATATGCGTCTTTTAGTTTTCTTTAAACCTTCAAATTATGTATCTGAAAAGTAATATTACAACTTACATGTATATCCCTGGCAAGTTTCGAATCTATAAAATATTTTAAAAAATTATAAACCTCTAAGATATTTTCAAGTCTCCTTTCGTTTTTTATAATTTGAAAGCAAGCTAATAGGCTAAATTATCTTTCACAGTATTTCCTCCTGAAAACATATTTATACTTAATCTAATCATCTAACGAAAAACGGTTGCCATGAACCTTCTCAAAAAACTTTCCAAATTCATTACAATATAATACGACCTAACGCTTTTCCAGCTGGGTACAATAGCGATGAAACACTTGTAAAGTGATCTGTCGCATGAAACGTCATACTAAGGTGACAGCTAACAGCTACCAGCCAGCGACAGAAGCTACTATACGACGCGACTGTGGTTAGCACTTGGCGCGTAGGATTTTTAAATTCTTGACTGTTCAGGAAATATGGTAATTCGGCGTCGTTGAAGGTGACTCACGGCAACGCAGCGGAATCTTAATGAGTAATGCCAAGAGTATTAAGTGCGCTACAAAAAAAATTTTATAAAATAATAATAGAGAGAGTGTATTGACAACAAGTATAGCTGACAACAAAAACAAAAATACTCAGAGTAACATTGAAGCGTAGTTTCGTGACTCAAACCTGCTAAGAGCGGGTTTTTTCAGACGACAGTGTTAGAAGTGTATTACACACTATTGAGTAGTGTTGATATATGCGTGGTTTGAGAGAGATTGTTTGCGAGATGCGTTGAGCGTAAATAATTTTATTTTGTATAGAGCATATGTTTTGTTTATCAATAGTAAATTTGCGGTTTTGTTGCCCATATATAAAGAGTGGTCGCGCTGGTTTAGCAATCATTCAAGTATTATACCATAAACAATCAGCTATCTAGTTTAAGTCTCGATTTCATTTTTATTGCGTGAGTATAACGATTAAACCAACTTATATTCTCAAGTTCTTCACATACTCATATGTAGTTCATTTAAGGTAGCTAGACACCAACACTTGCCTAAAACTAATTGAATTTTCCAAAATTTTTTCTTATCGTTTCATGCACACACACATACATTGCAACTGAAATTTCAACTTTAATTTCACATTTTGGCACATCTACCGTTTTCTTGAATCCGCATCGTCACCACCTATCAACGCTCTGAACTACGCGCCTTTCCATCCGCACCACACTCCCATATTACATACAACGCTCTTGACTGCACTACATTCAACACCGATCCCCAGCCACTAGCGCAACTCATACAAGACACAATGTTGCCAATAACAAATGAGGACAATGCCGCCAACTTAAATGCTGCATTTGTTACAGACAATAGTCTTGAAGTTGCAGCAGGCAAAGGAAACGGTGAACAGAGTTCGGAAGAAGAAATCGCCGAGGTAGTTGAAATAGACGGAAATATCGAAGCGGAAACCAATAAGTCTGTTAACAACAGCGAGATAAAAGCCGGAATGGAAAACCTCGAAAATACTACAAGTGCTGTGGAGGAGCTAACAACAACAATAGCAACGCCAACGACACAGGATGATGTTGCGAACGAAGCGCTTACAATTGAAAATAATGAGGAAACGGCAGCGAATAACAGCCCAAATGAGTCATCAAATACTGATAATGCCGCAGCAGCAATTGAAGCAGTAGCAGCCGATGATGATGCAACTAACGTTGAAGAGAACGCCGCCAACGAGGCAAGCACTGTTGCTGTGGATGATTTGCGCGCTGAATTGGATGAGGAAAATATTAACGAAACAGCTAGTGGTGAAACAGCCGGAATCGATGAAGTAACTGAGCCGGTGAAATCTGTTGATGATTCGGCTGAGTGGTTGGGTGAAGATGCTGTTGCTACGCCGTCTGCCGATGGCATTGATGAAGTTGACAACGAGCCAAATGAGAAACGTTACGCAAATTATGCAAACAACAAGAATCGTGAAGATCTCTCATCATCCGATGACGAAGCGGAGGGCGATGAAGTGGAGATGAATCCCGGTTTCGACTCGGAGTGGGGCGACTTGAAGGAAGATCTGGCGCGCGCTTCCAATGAACAAAATGATTTGAGCAACGACATTGATGCCTATGATGCGGTGCCGGTCGATTTGTCCAATGACATTGCCGTCAATGACATAGCAGCGGTGAATCCCGATTTCGCCGCAAATCCCGATGCAGAAGTATTTGATGTGAATGCTTTGAAAAATCCCGGCGCGATGTTTGAAAAGCTGACCATTTCTGAAACCGCTAATCCTGCCAAATAGGAAATGTGTGCCTTAAGTAGCAAACTAAATTAGTGTTATACATATCGAGTGCCAAACTCTTAGCATTACATTTAAGTTGGGTGTTTCGAAAATTTGCGAGATTTTTTGATTAAGTTAAAGCTATAGTAAACTAATTACGAATTTTGTATAAGACTTCCCGCTGCTGCCGCAATGCACACGTGCGTCGTATGGTTCATCGCAGCGCTTGGATAATATTTATGAGTTAGGCCCCAAGATTTCTACGCAGATGTAAATGTACTCGTATTGTATTTTATTTATATTTAATTAAGTAAAAATGTGCGTAAGTGCAGTCAAAGCTTTATGAGAGTATATTTAATCATTATTTAGTAAGCTTCATAATTACTTTTATGAATTTTAATGAAATATGTATTTCCAACTCTAGCAAATTGTTTTAATATAATACTCATCACCTGTTGAAGATACTATATATTTTATTACAGTTACTTACCTGTATCGCAGCGCATTTAAAATAATCGCTTACACTTGTTTTAACTTAAAAGACTAAAAGAAAATTTATCACACATTTTGTTTTTAGATTTTACACTTATTTATATACATACACATATGAAATATAATATAATACATTATATTAAACTATATATTTGAATATCTTAATTTTGTGGCCCAAAAAATCTACAAGACGCTGTTTACTATATAAGATGTATACCCCCATATATTATATAAACTTTAAAAGGCTTTTTTTTTACACTGAGAAATATTTCATATTCGATTGAGACCTACTAAAACATCGTCACATCATACCAGCATCGTAAATTAGAGAGAAGAAGGATGATTTTGTTATTTTTGTAGCGGTAAAAAACATAACCCCAGGAAACTTCGAAGCGTTCGCTCAAGAAGACATTCCTTGACCAAATATAAAACTGGTATTGCTCGGGTTACGTAGATCGTACTATCTTGGGAACGGTTGGAAAATAATCATTTCTCACCTCTTGGAACTGCTATATAAATATGACATATGAATCTCGATTCCTGAAGTGAGTTAAGGCATGTCGATAAATTATATTATTATAAGCTCTCAAAATGTAAAACCAGTCTTATGTATAAGACTCTAGCTCGTAGCGTTTAAGCAAAAAAAAAATATTTCTTGAAACTTTTTGAGTAGTGTAACTTTTTAAGTCTCTTCAGTCTGGATGAATAATTACACTATTATAAGTATTAATTTAGAATTTATCAATTGAAAGTCTTATAATTTAATTACAAGAACCAATTTAATATACGGACCTCAAGTCAGTACCAATACTTAATATGAAATCACTTACAGGTGAATTTCGAGTGTAACAAGTTAACGTCTCTGTATATCTATGAGCTTAATGACTTTATTAATTGAGGACATTTGTTGTAGATGTTTCGGGTAGCTACTCAATTTACTCAAGCAACAAATTCCAACAAACTTAAATAGTTTCGGAAAATTTCGTAAATTATATGAAACGTTTCTAAATTAGAATCGTAGAAACTAAGAGCATTTTTTAATGGAAAAAACATTTTTGGGTGTTTTAATTAATTTACTCAATTAACAAATTGTTTACATTGGATAATGCGTGTAGCAGAATTGTTAATTACCTTCAGTAAAGGGCTGTCTGAGTACTAGTTAAACGGAATCTGGAAATCTAAAATTATTTGTTAACTGGGAAAAATTAAAAATTGTTTTATCAGACTTCCACTTTAAGAATGTATTACATTAGTATTTTGTCATTATTAATACACATATTAAAATATTTATCCCGCAGCATTATATTTTCGAGTATGGAATAGTTAGCTTCCTACCTACATTACCCGTTTATTAAATATACCTTATGGAAAAAGATGTATATATATATAAGTGAGAGGTGGTCTGGATTTTGCTTTTTTAATTTAACTATAATAAATTAGATATTAGTCCCTCATTTATCTGGTTGTCGTTAATGACTTCATACGCTTATATCACTATCATAAATTCGAGAGTGCTCAAGAAATGTGTAGCATAATTTTTTCTTTACCGGTGAATGTATAAGCATTAACTGGAAATGGCCTCTTGTGATAACACCTATTCTATAATGGCTGATTCTAACTTAATTATTATTTTTATTTGCTCGGCTTGGTCAAAATCTCCTTCTATCACGCGTTTTTGTATATATATATATTATAAAAATGCCTAAGGGAGACGAATTTAAGTAATCGGGCAGACACCATATTTGTATCTAACCAAGTCTACAACAAACACAAATCGACTGCAGCAGCAGAGAGTAACGACTTTATCATGCAAAGTCATTTACTCTGGGAGCAACTAAGAGCTGTTATAGAAAGGCATTGAATTCGTTGTGCTCTATATCGTGAACTCGATAAGCATATAACGGATTTTTTTTCAGACGTGTCGTTTTCAATGAAGCTTTTTATTTTTTCGGAGTTGGTCTTTTTGAGAGCTTTTACTTGATTTATGCTTTATCATTTCTTCGCACGTTCGGTGAATGGCCTCAAAATCAGGTGGCCACCTATCTCGATTATCACAAGAATTTTTTTTTCGCGATGAAGCTTGTCTATACGTACGTTTATAAACAAAATTGTCGCATTTGGTGTGATGATAATCCAAAAGTCATTGTTGAAATGCCATTACATTCCCAAAAAGTCAGTGTTTGATGTGTTCTATGGAAAGAGGGAAACATTGGTCCATATTTCTTCAAAAATGAAGCTGGACTTAACATAATGTTACAGCCAATGGGGAATACTATAGAGCCACGATTCGTAACTGTTTCGTGACTGAATTAGTGGATGTGGATATGGACGACCTTTGGTTCCTACACGACGGCACTACATACGAAACAATCAATTTATTGAAGGAAACTTTTTGTGAGCGCATTATCTTACGTCGTTGGCCGGTGATGTAGTATCCAAAATCGATTTAACATCGCTGAGTTTTGTGGGGTTATGTAAAGTCGCTTGTCTTCGCAGATAAGCCCAAGACGATTGGCGCCTTGGAAGAGCATATTCGGCGCATCATTGCTGATATGAGGCTCTAACTGCTGCAAAAAGTTGTCGAAAATTGGGATCCTCGGCTGGAATTTATTCGAGCCAGCCGCGATGATCACTTGCCCGAAATAATCCTTACAACAAACAATTATCTCTTTAGTAAAGCTAAAATCTTGGCCATAACGATATATTATATGTGTTTTATTTCTTCTGGAAAATCACATGCCTGAGTAAAACACTTAATTGCATTGATTTTTTTCACAGTTTTGGCTTTTGAAAGAATAATTACCACTATTCTGTTTTTCTTAAGTATTAGGAAAATTCTTAATTGTCTCCTTACTTGCATACAGCTATTCTATTTTCTTGCACTTGAGAGTTTGAACTTTATTTAATAACTGTTAACCAGATACTTGACATTATTAGCACCACTAACGCATCCAAGATTCAAATATATATACGCAGATAGAGATTTAACTTTGTTTAATCATTTGCATACTTGCTTTAGCGTAGATTTCAATTTCTCTCAGTATTTTGTCGCATTTCGGCCAGCCATTTCCGGGTGAGCCAAGTATAATAACGTCATTGTTGCGCCAAACAACGAAAAGTGTCAAATGCAAAGACATTGTAACACTTAATCCGGGTAAGAAATTTAATGCATAAGTCTCCAATTAAATCATTTGCATGTTAAGTAGTTACGTAATCTCAACAAACACCCGGAAAAATGAAATACGCCGGCTCGGGGAAAGGCCAAACGACCGTTGTGACGATTCAGCACAAAAACCTCTCAACTTAAATATGAAGTCAACAGAGTATAAACAGCTCGGCCGAAACGACAAATTTCAATGCAGTTAAGTACGGAGCTTCGCACCAATGCGTCGAGCGTGTTCTTAACAACGACGTCAACAAGAAAAGCATGAACTCATCAAAAGTGCAAAAGTAACTTAACAATGGCAATCTGACTAAAAACGAGTGACAAGAGAGGATGCGTCGGCATGTTATCCTTTATCTACGTATCTATGTGCTGCTCGGGGAGAATAGTTGGGTGGGGAAAATAGATGGAGGGGGGTGGTTACAAATAGCGCTGGTAAGCAGAAAACAATGTAAATTCGTCTACATACGGTGGTTGATAAGGCTTCAGCGGGGAGGTTATATGTTCCTATGTATTTGGCAATGTTTTTCTTTGATAAAGTTCGTGGCACTATCACCACTATTACGTCAAGCACGAAAGTGCATTTGTATTTGTTTGTGTATAATGTAAGTACTTTCTTGTGGAGAGATTGTTAGCAGTTGACGCACACACACACACACATTCACACTCAGTCACACAACGAATGTCCATACTGAATTATTCAATCTCTTGCTTATCGTCAACAACATTGGTGTAGCTCTTGATTCCAGCAGGCTTTTCTTATGCCTGCGCTGGTTGGAGAAGGCGGGTGTAGGTAAAGGGTGAAGGAATTAATTTTGTCTAGCGCATATTTTACTGTAGGTGTTGGTGTTGTATAATCAAAATTTTAAGTTTCGCTCTTTAATCCGCTTTTAGTGTCGGCGATACAATTTTGACACAAGAGTTGGGTTCAACGAGTTGTAAAAGTTTGCCAACCGCTGATAAAAATATTTGATTTAATGCTTAATTAGTCGCTTTGGTGAATGTGAATTAAAAAAATAAAATAGTTTCTTAGCTTTCATTTTAAACCTCTTTTTTATATTTTGTACTGGGTATATTAAGTTTGACAGGCAGTTTGTAACACCTAGAAGGAAAAGTCGGAGACCTAATAAATTTATATAAATTATCAGTATGACAAGCCGAGTCGATTTACCCATGCCCGTCTGTCCGTCTGTCTGCATATACGCGAACTAGTCAGTCCATTTTTGAGATATCGATTCGATTGTAATCAAGTGTTTGTATTGAAAAGTTTGCAATCTCTATTTGTGAAGAGTAGTTTAGTTTCGGTGCAACAGATGCTAACGTTTTTTCTGCTTTGATAAAGATCATTCATCATCAAAGATCATTAATTTCTGAAATTTGAGTTTTCAGTAACAAATTATTTGGAAACAAGTGTTTGTTTTTTCAATGACATGTGCTAGAATTTTGAACGAATAACTTTTGGAACATTTAACTCTCTAATAATCACACATTTGTGTAATTTGTCTCATGATATTGTATAGCTCTATAAAAGCACATCACTGTTTCCGAGTTAAACTAATTCAATTTCTTATTTTCTTAAAATAAATAAATGTTTTAAGACAAATTTTTGTGAAGTTAAAGGGTTAACACTAAAGCGAATGGGTAATTTCTTCACTTAAAATTAAATTTTGTTTAGAAAGAGAATTTCAAGTTTCCAAATCTTAATTAAGATGGTCTTCTGGAAATTTCACCAGGGATTTTTAAAAGATCACGCCTTAGATTTCATGGTGTTTGCAAAAACACTTCTTCTTCTGTTTCAAAGTCCGTTTCGAATAGTGTTTAAAATAACTTCAAATAAATTGTATTTCAATTTTTATCAATGTGCAAAGGGGTTGAAAAAATATTTTTCTAGGATATTTTAACCCCTTAATGCTCAAATTTACCAGTACTTTGGATTCTTTTGTTCGCTTAACTTCTAAAAATATTTTGAGAGAGAGTAAAGGTTAAAATCATGGAATAAAAACTTCATACAAACTGTTTGAAAGGTCAGGTCATTGTTTTGAAAATGAGTGCAAAAAAATGGATATAGTTATTACCTTTTTAATATATGTACAATACATCGACTCTTTTAAAGCCTTCGTTTAAGTATTGCTACAATTCGCTTAGTTTAATATCCGTTGAGTACATTGAAAAATTTATTTATTCGATCATATTAACCCTGTGATGGCCATGGGGTTATTGAGACCTTTCTGCTGGCGTTACTTTCTACTTATTTTTATAGAGAGAGATTAATAGTTAAAACAATTTATGATATTAATGTTGAGAAACGTTACTTCCTTCGTCTATGAGTATATTAAAATATACTAAAATTTTAGCTTTTCAACTTCCTTCGACTTTTTCGAATCATCTTTTAAATTATTTGTATAATTATCGTAAAAATAATTAAAAACGGTAGATGAATATATAAAATTATAATTAAAATTTTTATTGTATCTGTAACTCTCGTAACAAATAATTGTGTTTTATTGTAACTATAAAACTTGTTTAAGAATACTTTTTGTTTTCAAAGGATTTTTTTTATTTTTATTTTACTAAAATTTTTCGAATTCTCAGCATAATCCGCACACCATAACGCACACTTGGTCGATATCAGTTAAAAACTCTCTTTACAGTAGCATTTTTCCATACAACAAACACACACACATAAACCAAAAAATTTACTCAGCTCTTTATGTCTATCATTTTCATTGTAATCTGTCGGGGCATGCAACATATTATGCAAAAAAATTTGCTGACTTTCGGAAAAAACTGAAATATTTAAAAATTGTTCTGTCAATTTGATGCGCTTTCAGGTTGACTTTGCAACATGCATGTTGGTGTACAAAAATGTGTGCATTTATGGCTCGATGCGCTTATGCTTTTCAGGTACATAAGCACATATATAGTACCTACCTATGTATATATGAAGGCATGTGCATGAATATAGACATTTATGATTTTATTTCATGCCTGCAACACGAAGTTTAAAGTTTTCTGCGGAACTGTGCTTGTATGTGCCACGTAAGTGCTTGTGCCCGAATGTGCATTTACGAGTATGTATGCGTGTGTGAGCCACACGAAAAACACGCAACTCCCGCGAGTTTCAAATTGGCATTTTGTGACAAATAAATTGTGTTTTATTAACGAAACTCATGAAAAACTTACTCATATCCGGCTGAACATGGCGGCTTAGTGGACATTTATTTTATTTGCTGTGTAATAGGTTGATGATGTTTTTGCTTGTTGACTAGTTTCGGCTTTTTTTTCACATAGTAGCATGTTGTTGTAAAATGCAAATAACACAACACCTCATACATATACATTGATATGAACTCCTTACCTTATAACCAGTATACACCGCAACCACAACTAGTCAGACGGCTTAATTTTTTCCATAATAGTGGCTGTTATTTTTGGTAAGGTGGTGTCCTGCAGGATGTCGATCATGTGAATTCGGTTAGCCTAATCTCTTGCTAGTTTCAGAAAAAAACTATAGAAACTCTAGTTCAATTATGGATCAAAACTTTAAGGACAAACCTCCCAAAAATATTAAACATTATTTATAATATTAGCGAGTTCAATTTGACCCCTTCTAAGTTTTCAAGTAACGTAAGTTTAGGTACAAAAGGTATAATCCTTTTCAGACTATTTCACTTTCAAGCCAAAGTAACTAGCCTTTAATTTTTTACTTACATGCCTTACTGCGTGGTACATATCCGTTTATGCACCAAAAAGTGCATAAAAAAGTGCGAATAGAAAGTACAAAAAAAACTTACATATACTTATATATATATATTATATGTATATATACATACATATATTTATATATACATGCATGTGAGAAGTAGCAGTTTGCCTAAAGTTTTCATAAAACCAAAACGCCAAACAAATCCCACACAATCGCCTTAGCGGGCTTTCGCATCCATCATGTCCCCGGACATATTCGTTTATGTTTCGCAAAGTTTTGTGTGTGTTTTCTAATAAAATATTTATATGGTTTTTCATAAATTCACAATCAGAAAATAAAATATTGGTTAAATAAAAAAACAGTTACAATTAAAGTGTTGACAAATTATTCAGAGATTGGTATGAATGTGTAGCTGTCAAATAATAATAGTGAAATTCATAACTATTAAAATTGTATTCCAATTTTTTAAGATCGTTTTCAATACTCGTTTTGAATTTCTATCTAATTTTTATGAAGGTAATGATTCACATACATAAGCCTTAGGCGGGATAATCTCTAGTCGCCTTTTTTGGGATATTTTGGTTAAGAAAACAAGAGGCTCAAGAGGCCAAATATATGGCAGAAGTTAGCGGATATTCAACTTTTATTAGCGTTTGACTAAAATATGAGTTCCAAATAGACGATAACCAGTCGTTTACAATGAAAAATTTCACAAAGACGCCTCAGAATCTCTAAACTAATAACTTTTTTATTTGAATTTTTGCAAATTTAGTGCATATTTGTGTTTTCGTCTGTCTCTGTACCGTTTTTCAAGCAGATATGGTTGCCATTATGATAATAGTAGACGTACTGCTACGAAGCCTTCTTTAGGAGGGTTAGAATTCGCTCCGACAGTGGAGCGGCGATACTAGTCTTGAGCTAGCTGACTCAAATTTAGTAAATTAGTATTTGACCTCATTGTCAATAGCATAAAGCATATTAATATCAGACCGTTTTGGTAATCAGGCCATACCGTAATCGCTAAAACTGCAAAGCCGATGAGCTCGCGAGAAAGGGCATTCTCTTCTCAATTTAATGATATTGTGAATGAGTCAGTTCCATGGATGATATGATACGGAACTCTTTGATTCGAGTGAGAGCTATCTAAATCCTCATTTTTTATAACATTTGTCAATCATGCCACTGTCGAGAGAAAATGAATAGGGTATTTTAAAAATAATTTTGGGGCATTTTGCACATCAATATTATTTTAAGGTCCTCGGTTCCCGAGTAGACCTATATCACGCATATACGGCCCTAAATACGTGTGTTCATCTTATAATGTTTTTAAAAATCATATAACATAATAAAAACATTCAATATAAAAATAAAAAAAACTATAACAAATAATCAATGCAACTCATAAAAAAATTATTTTATGATTAACGTTTTAAATGCAAATACTATTTCGAATTTATAACAAATAATAGCAAACAAACTTTAGTTGCACGTTATTCAAAAGTATTTGAGTCGTTCCTTGAACTTTTCGTTCCGCTATGCTTTTGTCAGATACTTTTAACGGGTTTATTTCTGGCATCCCGCCTTTTTTGAAATCAGCTGTTCAAATTTCCCTAATCTTCGTAATCAGTCTCGTATCATGTCATCCTTGTCAGTTCTCTCTTGTCCTTTTGTGCTTTAGCGCTGATTCTATTGACATCACATGAGTTCAGTAAGCGTTCGGCACCAGCACCTGTATGCCTCTGATATTCTGGAGAGTGTTCTCTTAAAAAACATGCTGTGATGCTAAAAAACTTGTGCGATGCAAATTGCAAAAGTTGTGTGAGTGAAAGCGATCCGAAAACACTTTCTTCATTCATCTTTCGCTAAACTGAGGTTGAAACACTTCGAGAATCATATTTTCAGCGAGTCAGGTGAATTGTCTGAAATTTGAGCACACATGTATTCTTAGCTGCCTTAACAAATTTGTGAGAGGCACAAAGCTTTTCGTCGATATATACAGTAACCCTAACAGTTCCGTAATCCGTTCATAATTTATCTGTAAATTTTAATTATAAATTTAAAGCAGTACTTTTAAGCTGGAGAATACTATTGAAATGCCAACTATTTTGAATAGTTTGGGCTTATTTCAAAGACCTAGCAAAGTTTCAAACCCCAAGTCTTTCTTGTGTTGACTTGATGATGACTGAATTGTTGCTATTAAAAAAGTAATAAATTTAAATTCCATATACACTTTAAGTAGCACAGTAGCGCAATGGTATTATATTAACTAAATAATAATTAGTTGTATTACCGTTTATTCCGGTTGGTTGAAAATGCGGCAAAAAATATTTATTTATTGCTTATTCAGAATTAATTATGGTCAACTTCCTGTCAAGTTAATTATGTACAATATATTTGAGCTTATGTACACATTCATAAGAGAAATTAATAATCAGTTAAATATAACGGCAATATATTTATTTAAACTGACATAATTCAAGGCGATACAATTAGGGAGGTTATGGGCAGCTTTTTTTTACTAAACATAAATGCTGGTATCGATCGCTAGTCGAATAAGTGTTTTAGGAAAATATGTTCAAGGATGAAAGAAATAAAACCTGGAACCGAAAAAAAATTCTTTAGGAAAAAAATGTTATATTAATTTCGTTATATTTCCATTAGTCGCGGAACTGTGAGATTAAAAAAGTTACGGGTTCTATATATAATATAGTATATGTCTGTATTTATAAGAGTTTCGTTGAAGAGAAAAAAATCAACGTACATTCTTGTTATAAATATTTTACATCATTAAGAGAAGAAAAAGTCCTAAATTTAATTATCATTGAGAGAAGAAAAAGTCCTAAATTTAATATCCATTCGAAAATTAATTTGTAAGCAATAAATATTTATTTTGATCTTCTTCAAAATATAATATTAAACTATTATTTCAATGTGTAAGTCATATACCTATATATAGTTTATAAAGTTATGATTATACAGTGAGGTGTAAAAACTAGAAATTTCCTCCCAAATTATAAAGAATGCTTCGTTTAAGATAACGTGTTTTTTTTTTTGAACGTATGGTTCCAAATGAGGCAATTCCTTTTTCGAAATTGGTCTTTTTTACAGCTGTTACTTGACTTACTTATACTCAGTTTGGTTTTCCATTACATAATGAATGGTTTAAGCAGACCGGAACAACGTTTGCAAATCGTTTAAATTTATTAGCAAAATAATGGTTCGGTTCGCGCTACGCATTGTGCGCTGCGGCGTCCAATATTCAGTCCACATAATCATTCAGCAGAGTCGGCAATTCGATCAACTATAGATCGGTTTCGCACCTTGCTTACTCTAGTAGATAATGCGCGTCCTAAAAGACGCCGTGCAGTGCGCTCCGAAGACGCAATTGCTGCTGTGAAGCAGAGTATCGAAGTAAATCCGATGAGTCCATTCGCCATTGCGCACAACAATTGGAGCTGTGCCACTTTATGGAAAATTTTCGTTTGCGGGCTTACAAAATCCAACTCGTACCATAATTGAAGCCGAGCATTCATCGCATGTTCGGTGAATGGGCCTCAAACGAGATGGCAACCATTTCCGATTTTCACAAGAAAATTTTGTTTAGTAATAAAGCTAACTTTTGGTTGAATGGGTACGTTAGTAAAGAAAAAATCATTCTCAAAAAATCACTGT